>NC_090407.1:44577880-45232380 GCF_036365525.1 Heterodontus francisci
GGGGCTCATTGGCATTTTAAACACTTGCTTTCACTGACTGATTGGGAGCTGGCACTGTGAAACAATTGGGAACAGCAGATCTAAAGTTTAATGCCAAAACCAGGTGCTTTTTTAATGTTAAAAAATAACCAGGGACGAAAAAAACTGCAGGGTTTTTATGGCAATGGATGTACAAATAGTGCATGTTTAATTAATGACAAAACAGACCAGATCAAATCAGTGGTGTGGAAATATTCTGATAGCAGAGAATTTTATGCTCTCCCCTGCGGCGGGTTTGGGGGTGTTGGGTCCCAAAGTGCTTCACAGCCAATGAGGTGCTTTCGAAACATCATCTCTGTTGTAATGTATGGTAACATGACAGCCGATTCGTGCACAGCAAGCTCCCACAAACACAATGAAATAAATGGCAGTTGATATGTGAAACAAAGACAGAAAATGCTGGAAATATTCAGCAGGTCAGGTAGAATCTGTGGAGATAAAAACAGAGTTAACATTTCAGGGTGGGATGGTGGTGGGAGGGGTTCCTGACACCAGCCCGCCTCTGTGGAAAGGTTTGTGAATGGCCTTCCTGCCCTGTTGCCAATTGAGGCCCTTAACTGGGTACTTAACCGCCAATTAAGGGCCTCTTCCCACCGCAAGTAGCTGTGCGATGGGTGGCGCTGTCACTGTATGGGAAGCACAGGACGGAAAATCATACAGACTGCTGCCCGGCTCTGGGTAGGGGTGGGGACCGGGTGGAGGGCGGGAAGGCTCTCGTCTAAAGGCACTTCGTGCCTGAACGAGAGATCTGGCATCAGGAAGAGGGTGCCAGCTGAGAGCTACCCCCCCACCCCACCCCCGGCTGCCGACTCCTATCCCCTAACCCCCGCGATCTCCACTCTGCGAGACCCCTCTCTCCCTGACCTACCTGATACCTAGTTCCAGCAACACTCCTTGGCCAGGGAGGCCTGAGGGGGGGAAGGGCGGTGTTGAGGGATGGTTTAATGCATTAATTTCCTATCAGTGATTAGTGTATCTGTCGGTTCTCTCTTTGTCTCCTTTTCCTCTCCAATTTTCCAATCTTACTAAAATCCCTGTTTACCCCTTTGCCTTCAGAGATGTCATTCCCTGTACAGACTGACTGGCATGCTCTGTATTTGCTGTGTTTGCAGCTTTTCCTTGTGATTTTATCACACTTTCATGATTGGCCGTCTGGAGTGGAGTTGGATGATGTTTGTAAACAAAAGAGAGACTTGCATTTCTATAGCACCTTTCATAACCTCAGGATGTCCCAATGCATTTCACAGCCAATGAAGTACTTTTGAAGTCTGGTCGTTGTTGTAATGTAGGAAGATGTCTGCACTCTGATAGGTTTGCAATGTGAAGGAGTTGGGAAGAAAATGTGGAAACTGTACATAACTCTTCACTACAAGGCAAAACAGAAGTGCTAAAGGAGCACACTTTCATACGAGCCTCAGTTTTTGAAAGGATAAAGTCCTCAAAGCAGAGTGAGTTAAAATTTAATTGCATTTGTTCTACAGTTGCTAAGGGACCATCGTGATGGGTGGTGTGAGCACTCATTCTGCATCAGAAGGTCAGAGGTCAAGAGACTCCAGACACTTGTGGGGGTTGTGGGGAGGAGTGGCATTTTAACCACAAAACATGGGCAGCCACCCACCCACTTCCCAATTCAACAATTTGAATTTAACTATGGATAGCTGGGTTTCTCGAGCCTCAGGATACTGCGCAGCTAAATCCAGACAAAGACTGTTGAATCCAGGCGGTGAGTACCTTTCCACATGCCTGCTTGTTCCATCATGCCTGCCTGGGCAACCCCTGCGATCGACAGCAACCCATATCCCCCACCCTGCCAGTCTTCCTGCAATCTTCCTCACGAGGTCTCCAACCTCCCCCGCCACAGGACTACAAACTTCCCCAAGCCTCTGGTCCCACTCTCCCAGGCCTCTTCAGTATTTCCCTTTTTCTAACAATCATATAATTTTTGTAAGCGTATTTACAGACTCAACTTCAAAAACAGTTAGCTTCAGAGAATTCCATATTCTAATCGCCCTCCTCGGAAAGACATTTTCTCTAAGCTGGCTTTTCTTTGTGATTATCTTACATTTCTGCCTTTATGTTACTATATCACCAGGCAGTGGTCACAATCTCTCACTGTTTACCTCATTATAACCTTTCGTCATTTTTAGGCGATATGATCAGTAAGTTCGCAGGCGACATGAAAATTGGTGGTGTCGTAAATAGTGAGGAGGCAAGCCTTAGATTACAGGATGATATAGATGGGCTGATAAGATGGGCAGAGCAGTGTCAAATGAAATTTAATCCTGAGAAGTGTGAGATGATGCATTTTGGGAGGACTAACAAGGCAAGGGAATATACAATGGACGGTAGGACCCTAGGAAATACAGAAGGTCAGAGGGACCTTGGTGTACTTGTCCATAGATCACTGAAGACAGCAGCACAGGTAGATAAGGTGGTTAGGAAGGCATATGGGATACTTGCCTTTATTAGCCAAGGCATAGAATATAAGAGCAGGGAGGTTATGATGGAGCTGTATAAAATGCTAGTTAGGCCACAGCTGGTGTACTGTGTGCAGTTCTGGCCATCACACTATAGGAAGGATGTGATTGCACTGGAGAGGGTGCAGAGGAGATTCACCAGGATGTTGCCCGGGCTGGAGCATTTCAGCTATGAAGAGAGACTGGATAGGTTCGGGTTGTTTTCCTTAGAGCAGAGAAGGCTGAGGGGGGACATGATTGAGGTGCATAAAATTATGAGAGGCATTGATAGGTTAGATAGGAAGAAACTTTTTCCCTGGTTCAATAACCAGGGGGCATAGATTTAAAGTAAGGGGAAGGAGGCTTAGAGGGATTTGAGGAAAACCTTTTTCACCCAGAGGGTGGTTGGTATCTGGAACACACTGCCTGATGTGGTGGTAGAGGCAGGAACTCTCACAACATTTAAGAGATATTTAGGCTACAGGCCAAATGCTGGAAAATGGGATTAAAATAGATAGGTGCTTGATGGTCAGCAGAGACACGATGGGCCGAAGGGCCTGCTTCTGTGCTGTATAACTCTGTGACTCTATGATCTTGAAGAGCACTACCACATCACCTTTTCAGCTCTTGTGCAAAAGCCCTCATTTCTCCAGTTGCTCTACATAACTGTATCCCAACGTCTCTGGTAACATCCCACTGATGCATGTTTTCCATTCATTTTATGTCTTTCCTATAATAGCCTGCCCAAACTGCCCACACTCCACTGTGGACTAATTATGGCCTTTAGCACATTTAGCATTGCTTCCTTGCTGTTGTGTTCTATGCCTCTGGCTGGAAATCCAAAGGTTCTATTTGCCAATTTTCCGGCTCATCTACTTCTGCTGCCATATTTAATAACCTGTGCCACTGCATCCCGAGGGCCTTCAGCCTTCCTACTCCACTGGAAATCATACCAAATAAGTTGCATTTCCTTTCCCTATTCTGACTCCCAAAATTCATTACTTCATGTTTTTTCTCCATTGAACTGCACCTGCCACCTATTTGCCCAACCTGTCAGCATATCTATGCTGTCCTACTGCTTCATCACAGTTTTCCATACCTTTCACATTTGGTGCCACCAATAAATTTCAAATTTTTTTCTCAATTCTCAAATTCAGGCTGTTTATGTACCTGTTAAACAAGAATAATTCCAAAATAAATGCATTATCATTTCTTTTTATTCAAGATACGAACTTTCCTCCAACACTTTCTTCCTGCTCTCCAGCTTTCAGATGTGGTATCTTATCAAATACAATTCTGAAAATCCACATAAACCACATCGACTACATTTCTTTAATATATCATGGATATAAAAGGATTAATATATTGGCTAGATAGATATCAGATGAAATTTAATATGAGCTGATACATTTTGAGGAAAGAATAAGGAGAGCAAATTGCCACTAAATGCAGCGGAAGGACAGAGAGACAGTGGCTCCAATACACACACCTTTACAAGCGGGGAATTAGCTGCAAACATGTTAATAAAAAATGGGATCCTCGATTTTATAAATAGTGGCACTGAGTACAAAAGCAGAGAGGTTAATATGAAGCCTGCACAAATGATTGGTTAGGCGATAGTTAAAATATTGGGTACCTTGTCTAAGGAAGCATGTTACGACCAAGGAGATGGAACAGAAATAACTGCTAAGATGATATCGGGAATGAGAAGCTCTAACAATGAACATGGACTAAATAAATTGGGGCTCTTTACATCAGAACAAAGCCAGTTAAGAGGAAATTGGGTAAAGGGGGACAAACTTACAAGTTGTGATCAGGTAAACTGGGAGAAAATTAAATACACTGCTCAGTAAATCGTTTAGTGTAAGACATAAATTTATGATCATCACTAAAAGAGTGAGGGCAATGGATAGTCAATTGCTTTTAGGAACGTAGAAATTCTGGATAAGAAAAGACGAAGGCCCATCTCGTTCACTTTCTACCACTCACTAGTCACAAAATACAATGACAATGGAAGTATTGACTAATCACAGATGGCTGTTAAGACATAGAATGCCCAACAAACAACAGTGGAGGAAGCAGGATTCACAATAGCTGTTAAAAGGGATAAGGATAAACATTTGAAAAAGAGAACTTTAAGTGGATTTGGGAATAGGGAAGGAAAATGGAATTAAATGGATGGCTCTTTCAGAGAGAATAGGCTCAATGAGCTGAATGAATTCCTCATTTTCTGTAACTCTTTGGGCTAAAAATTTGGGCATGCAAAGTTGGTGCTGCCTCCTCGTTTGCCTGATTGTAGCATTGATCTAAGCACTCAGCAGTGGGCTAGACAGCATGTACTAATAGCACGTGGTACAGGCAGCCTGCTCCTCTTAAAGCAGAACTGCAGTCAGTGGAAGGGAGCATATCTTTATTCGTTCATGGGATGCGGGCATCGCTGGCGTGGCCAGCATTTGTTCCGCATCCATATTTGCCCACGAGAAGGTGGTGGTGAGCTGCCTTCTTGAACCACAGCAGTCCTTGGGGCGTAGGTACACCAACAGTGCTGTTAGGAAGGGAGTTTTAGGATTTTGACCCAGCGATAGTGAAGGTACAGCGATATAGTTCCAAGTCAGGATTGTGCGTGACTTGGAGGGGAACTTGCAGGTGCTGGTATTCCCATGCATTTGCTGCCCATGTCCTTCTAGGTGGTAGAGGTCGTGAGTTTGTAAGGTGCTGTTGAAGGATCCTTGGTGAGTTGCTGCAATGCATCTTGCAGATGATACACACAACTACCATTGTGCGTCGGTGGGGAAGGGAGTGAATGTTGAAGGTGTTGCAGCTACATCGACTACACTTCTTCACACCATGCCTCCTGTAAGGACTCCATTCCATTCCCCCAATTTCTCTGTCTCCAACGCATCTGCTCTGATGATGCTACCTTCCATGACAGCGCTTATGATATGTCTTCCCTTTTCCTCAGTCAAGGATTCCCCCACTGTGGTTGACAGGGCCCTCAACCGTGTCCGGCCCATTTCCCGCACCTCTACCCTCACCCCTTCCCCTCCCTCCCAGAACTGTGACAGGGTTCCCCTTGTCCTCACTTTCCACCCCATCAGCCTCCATATCCAAAGGATCATCCTCCGCCATTTCCGCCACCTCCAGCGTGATGCCACTACCAAACGCATCTTCCCCTCCCTTCCCCTGTCAGCATTCCGAAGGGATCGTTCCCTCTGGGACACCCTGGTCCACTCGTCCATTACCCCACCACCTCGTCCCCTTCCCATGACACCTTCCCCTGCAATCGCAGGAAATGTAATACCTGCCCATTTACCTCCTCTCTCCTCACTATCCCAGGCCCCAAACACTCCTTTCAGGTGAAACAGCGATTTACTTGTACTTCTTTCAATGTAGTATACCATATTCACTGCTCACAGTGTGGTCTCCTCTACATTGGGGAGACCAAGCGCAGACTGGGTGACTGCTTTGCGGAACACCTCTGCTCAGTCCGTAAGCAGGACCCCGAGCTTCCGGTTCCTTGCCATTTCAACACTCCGCCCTGCTCTCATGCTCACATCTCTGTCCTGGGATTGCTGCAGTGTTCCAGGGAACATCAACGCAAGCTCGAGGAACAGCATCTCATTTACCGATTAGGCACACTACAGCCTGCCGGACTGAATATTGAGTGCAATAATTTCAGAGCATGACGGGCCCCCCATTTTACTTTTATTTTTAGTTATTTTTTTCTTTTCCTTTTGTTATATATTTTTTTTGTGTTTATTTTATTTTATTTCATCTTAGTTTGTTCAGTTTGCTTACCCACTTTTTTTTTCATGTTTGCACTTGCGGCTGTTCAGTTTTCAGTCCGTTAACACCCTTTCTGTACTAATGCTTTGTCTTTCAACACACCATTAACATATTGTTTGCCTTTTCTCCACGACCTTCTGGTCAGCTATTCTGTGACCTTGTCCTCATTACACCTTCTCCTTTGTTATCTCTTGCCCCACCCCAGATTTACTTGCTTATAACCTTTGACATTTCTAATATTTGCTAGTTCTGAAGAAGGGTCACTTACCTGAAACGTTAACTCTGCTTCTCTCTCCACAGATGCTGCCAGATCTGCTGAGTATTTCTAGCATTTCTTGTTTTTATTTCAGATTTCCAGCATCCGCAGTATTTGCTTTTATTTTAATGCATCCTGGTTACCTGGCAACAACCATTTCAGGGACCCAGGACAGGATATACAATGTTACAATTCAATTTTGAACAGGCTTTTTAGTTAAAGACAGACTGTTCTCAGATAACACAGACAGATAGCTGGTGTTAGCACCTGATAGAAGAGCTCTCTGCCTTTTAAACTGAAGGAAGAGAATTTTGTCTGTTTAATTATTATCTCTCAAAATTCTTAAGAAAAGTCAAGCCAAAACAGAAATCTCTGCTAATTTAAACTGAAGGAAGGGCATTTAGATTGTGACAATCTTTTATACCTCAAAAATTCTAAAGCCAAATTGATTCATTTAAAAAGTGTTTGCAAGTCATTAATTGTTGAAAGTCGCTGGAGAAGGAAAGCATCACTTACTGCTGGAATTAGACTATGGACTGTTCTACTGTGGAAGACCTTTTTTCCCCATTGGACAGCAGTGAGGACTTCAAGCAACATTGGACTGTAAATTTGCAAGGACTCTATTTTTTTCTAATTTTAAATGTTGTTTATATTTTCATAGTGTTTAATAATTTAGTTTTTTTAATTAAACAGTTAGGTTGTTCATTTAAAGACACTTGATTTGGTTAGCCTCATTTGGGGTTCATAGATGGTACAATTTGGCTGGGTTTTTTTAAATTTGGAAAGTTTAAAATGATATGTTAGGTGATCTTTGGAGGGATGATATTTATTATCTCTTGCCCCACCCAAGATTTACATGCTTATAACCTTTTACATTTCTAATATTTGCTAGTTCTGAAGAAGGGTCACTGACCTGAAACATTAACTCTGCTTCTCTCTCCACAGTATTTCCAGCATTTCTTGTTTTTATTTCAGATTTCCAGCATCCACAGTATTTTGCTTTAATATTATTGAAGGTGATGGATGGGGTGCCAATCAAGTGCGCTGCTTTGTCCTGGATGGTGTTGAGCTTCTTGAGTGTTGTTGGAGCTGCACTCATCCAGGCAAGTGGACAGTATTCCATCACACTCCTGACTTGTGCCTTGTAGATGGTGGACAAGCAGTGGGGAGTCAGAAGATGAGTTATTCACTGCAGAGTGCCCAGCCTCTGAACTGCTCTTGTAGCCATGGCATTTATGTGGCCGGTCCAGTTCAGTTTCTGGCCAATGGTAACCCCCAGGATGTTGATAGTGGGGGATTCAGCGATGGTAATGCCATTGAATATCAAGGGGAGATGGTTAGATTCCCTCTTCTTTGAGATGGTCATTGCCTGGCACTTGTGCAGTGTGAATGTTACTTTCCACTTATCAGCCCAAGCCTGGATATTGTCCAGGTCTTGCTGCATGTGGACAAGTTATCAGTATGAAGAGTTGCGAATGGTGCTGAGTATTATGCAGTCGTCAGCGAACATCCCCACTTCTGACCGTATGATGGATGGAAGGCCTTTAATGAAGCAGCTGAAGGGCCTAGGACACTACCCTGAGGAACTCTGCAGTTATGTCCTTGGACTGAGATGATTGATCTCCAACAACCACAACCACCTTCCTTTGTGCTAGGTATGACTCCAACCAGTGGAGAATTTTCCCCCGATCCCCATAGACTCCAGTTTTGCCAGGTGCCACACTCGGTCAAATATTGCTTTGATGTCAAGGGCAGTCATTCTCACCTCACCTCTGGAGTTCAGCTCTTTTGTCCATCTTTAGACCAAGACTGTAATAAGGTCAGGAACTGAGTGACCCTGGCAGAACTCAAACTGAGTGTCACTGAGCAAGTTATTGCTGAGCAAGTGCCGCTTGATAGCACTGTCGACGACCCCTTCCATCACTTTACTGATGACTGAGAGTAGACTGATGGGGTGGTCATTGGCTAGGTTGGACTTGTCCTGTTTTTTGTGTACAGGACATACCTGGGCAATTTTCCACATTGGCAGGTAGATGTCAGTGTTGTAGCTGTACTGGAACAGTTTGGCTCGGGGCGTGGCAAGTTCTGGAGCACAGGTCTTCAGTACTATTGCCAGAATGTTGTCAGGGCCCATAGCCTTTGCAGTATCCAATGCCTTCAGCCGTTTCTTAATATCATATGGAGTGAATCGGATTGGCTGAAGAATGGCATCTGTGACACTGAGGTCATTAGGACGAGGCCAAGATGGATCATCCACTCGGCACTTCTGGTTGAAGATAGATGCAAATACTTCAGCAGCTGCTATTGGCTGCCAGTACTGACACTGGCTGCAACTGGAAAGCTGCAAGAATGGAGCAGCAGGGAAGTGAGTGAGCTTGTAGGTTCATGGTTGTGGTGCCAGAGGCATTAGTTATGGAGGTGGACAGGAGGAAAGAAGTCATGTTTCTAGGAGGGGGAGCCAGAGGTCCTCAAGGGCCATCCTCCAAAGGAAATTGGAACAGATAGTCAGGGCCATCAATGCAAGGCATCTGGCCCCAAGGAACTGGCAGCAGTGTCAGAAGATGTTTAAAGTCCTCACAGGGGTGGTCAATGTCAGTGAATGCATCTTCAAAGGAATTCATACCCAGTGTATTACCAACCTCTCGCATTGCTCAATGCACCATACTCCCATGGCAATCCCTGGCACTCAGGACTAAAATGTAGCTATTCCACTTCACCATCATACAAATTCCAATGATTCCAGCCTCACACCCAGCTCCCACTGCTCCACATACCTCCACCTATTCAGCTGCAGCAGGCATATCATTCACAGTGCAACACAATCTCTGGAGTTCTTTCCTCTCTCTTACTGAACAAGGTCACCCATAATCAGCAGAAGCAGAGCAGAATCGATGGGGAAGAAGGACACCTGCATCTCCTGAGCCTTACAGAGGAGATGGTTCTCTGCATCCTGGGGCCAGCTGCGACAAAGCCTATGCCATCCAACATCTTTGAGAACATTGAGGATAACAGTATGTTTCTGTCGTATTTCCCTTCTCAACTCGCAGCTGATCCTGATCCTGCTATCTGGCATGTTGAACAAGCTGCTGATGGTGTGACCATAGGCATCTTGCTTCACACCTCACAATCCCCCATCCCTTGCATCAACCTTCTGATTTCCTGCTTTCAGATACTGAAGAACGGCCACCTGGCCAACTGCAGTACACCCACGTGGAAGAGAGAGTGAGCACAGACAAAGAGGAGCCTGTCAGGGCTACAGAGAAAAGGCAGGAGAGTGGGACTAAGTGGGTTGCTCTTGCAGAGAGCCAGTACAGACATGATGGGTCAAATGGCCTCCTTCAGTACCATAACCATTCGATGATTCTATTTCACTTGATCTGACACTTGCAGATATTGGCCCTGCACCTACCTTCGAGCTGGTATAAAGCTGGGATTTGCACATAGTGAGTCACCAGGCAGAAGTAGGTTGTAGTGAGAGCAGGGTAAAGGATGGTTCGATTGCCAGCTCATTAGAGGGCAAGGTCACAGATAGATTTGCTACAGGAGACTCAAATGAGGAGTTTGATAGGGTGGCCTACCGGAGAATGCTGATGACGATGCACACTGAGATGCTGGGTGCATTGATTGGCCTCCTGTCACGATCAAGGTTCCAACTTGGCAGAGGGCATTGCGCACAGCTTTCCCTCTTGGCACCCTCTGCTCCATCTCCCTGTCAAGCTGTAGACCCAGAGGCACTGCAATTGCAGCCCCCCTACCTGTTGCTGCCTTTGTGTGGACAGGTCACCTATGCCTCTGTCCTCCCTGTGATGGTGTAGCAACACACTTTGCTAAATTTAGAAACTCACCACAACATCTGACGGGGCGGCACAGTGGCGCAGTGGTTAGCACTGCAGCCTCACAGTTCCAGCGACCCGGGTTCAATTCTGGGTACTGCCTGTGTGGAGTTTGCAAGTTCTCCCTGTGTTTGCGTGGGTTTCCTCCGGGTGCTCCGGTTTCCTCCCACATGCCAAAGACTTGCAGGTTGATAGGTAAATTGGCCATTAGCAATTGCCCCTAGTGTAGGTAGGTGGTAGGGAAATATAGGGACAGGTGGGGATGTGGTAGGAATATGGGATTAGTGTAGCATTAGTATAAATGGGTGGTTCATGGTCGGCACAGACTCGGTGGGCCGAAGGGCCTGTTTCAGTGCTGTATCTCTAAACTAAACAAAACACATCTCCAAAAGCACTCCACAGTACTTCCAGACACTTTACAATAGCAAAGGTTAGTCTAATTCACCTTACCTGCAAGTTGTGAGCCTTTAAATAACACTAGTGGTGGGTCCTTCTTGTAGTGTAAGAATGTTCTTTGGTAAGTGCCAGGTGAATGTATTGAGTCGACCTGCATGGTTCAACTTTGTAAATTGTGTGTCAAACCAGCTGATATGGCTGAGTGACGTCGCAATCTGACCATTTGGGAAACTCCCAGCGCACCCACAAAACACCCACAGGACAGCCTTTCCCAATATGGGGCAACTGCACAGACTGTGCTGGAAGCAGCCAGAGGCACTGTACGCCCCATTTGGAGGGCCATAGACTTCCTTAGCATTGGCTCTGGTGGCAATATGGAGCCCAATTTCACACCTGGTAATTCCAGGAAAGCATTCTATAAGATTGGTCAAACGCAGCCTGCCTTTTAGAAAGTCGTGCTGACCAGTATAATCAGGCTCACATTTCTCTGATTGCTAATTAATTCCATCCCATAGTAATTTCTCAACAACTGATTAAAGGTGACTAGCTTATAGACTGCTGGCCTGACCCTGTCTCCTTTTCTGAAGATGGATTCTTATTTCTCATCCTCCGGTCATCGGCACATCTTTTCATTCTACAGCAGTCAACATATTTAGATCACAACAGACAATGAATGATTACTTCAGGACAATTTCTTTCCTACCACAAAGTCATATCAAGCAATTGAGTGGTTCTGTTTAATATTCTCTGTTAAAAATGTGATTACTTTTCACAGTAATTTGTTAGCCAGTGTTGAGGGTTCAATGATGAGGAATGTTCTCCAGGGATTTGTAAAAATGTGAAAGGAACTTAAGGTAGTCAACCTGTTGCAAGCTTGTTCAAATGGCAGATTCTTAATCTTCTATCATTCTGTCATGGCAGGAGTCAAATGGTCCTTCTTTATGGGAAAGCAGAGAAGTTGAATAGTTCTTTCAGGGAAATTCTGCTGAGTGTTTTCAGATGAGATAGAGAGGGGGATAGAGAAGGAGGAGGGGTTGGTAGAGATCGCAATATTGATTAACGAGTGAGGAGGGATGATATGGTAAAAGGATCATCAAATTAGGCCATATGGGATGAACTGAAAAACAGAAAAGGGGCAATCACACTACTGAGAGTGTACTACAGATCCCCAAACAGTAAGAGCAAATATGTAGGCAAATCTCTGAGAAGTGCAAATAAAAAAGGCAGTAATAACGGGGGATTTCAACTAACTTATCAACTGGAATAGAATTAGTGTGAAAGGCACAGAGGGAACAGAATTCTTAAAATGCATTCAGGAAAGCTTTGTCAGCCAGTACGTAGCAAGCCCAAAAAGAGATGGGGTGTTTCTAGACTTCGTTTTAGGTAATGAAGCTGGGCAGGTGGAAGGGGTATCAGTCGGGGAGCACTTTGGTAGAAGTGATCATAATTCAGTTAGATTTCGGGTAGTTATGGAAAAGGACAAAGATAGACCAGGAAGAGAAGTTTTCAACTGGGGAAAAGCTAATTTTACTAAGCTGATATGTGATATAGTTAAAGTGGATTGGAAACAGCTACTTGAAGGTAAATCCGTGCCAGATGAATGGGAGGCATTCAAGGAAGAGATAGTGAGGGTTCAGAGCAAGTATGTTCCCTTGAAGAATAAGGATGAGACTAACAAATCCAGAGCCCCCTGGATGTCAAGGGGCTTAAAGGAGAGGATGAAGAGAATAACGGTAGCTTATAACAGATACCGAGGGCTCAGTACTGCAGAAAATCTTGAAGAGTATGAAAAGTGTAGGGGTGAAATTAAAAAGGAAATTAGGAAAGCAAAGAGAGAGCATGAAAAAATATTTGCAAGTAGAATCAAGGAAAACCCAAAGATTTATTTTATAAATTCTTAAAGAGCAAGAGGATAACTAAAGAAAGAGTAGGGCCTAATCGGGACCATAAAGGTAACCTGTATTTGGAGGTGGAGGATGGTGGTATCGTTCTTAATGAATTTGCGTCTGTTTTCACAAAGAGAGGGAAGATACAGACATTACAATCAGGGAGGAGCAGTATCAAATATTAGATTAAATTAACATAGTGAGAGAGGATGTATTAAAAGGGTTTAACATCTTTGAAACTGAATAAATCCTCAGGTTTGGAGGAAATGTATCCTTGGCTGTTAAGGGAAGCAAGAGAAGAATGAGCGGAAGCTCTGACCATCATTTTCCAATCCTATCTGGATACAGGTGTGCTGCCAAAAGATTGGAGGACAGCTAACATTGTACCACTGTTTAAAAAGGGGGAAAGGGATAGACCGAGTAATTAGCAGCAGTCAGCCTAACCTCGATGGTAGAAAATGTATTGAAAAGTTAGGAGGAACAGCATAAATCTTCATTTAGAAAGACACATGGATTAATCAAAGACAGTTAGCACAGATTTGTTAAGGGAAGGTCTTGCCTGCCTGACATGATTGAATTTTTTGAGAAGGTAATAAGGAGGGTTGATAAGGGTAGTGCATTTGATGTAGTCCATATAGATTTTAGCGAAGTGTTATGGCCACGTGGTGCAATGTGGGTGTTTCCCACTGCTCAACTCCACACTTGACCACAGCAAGTGTGTTTTGTTATAAGGGTTTAACCCCTTGGTGTTTTATTTTTCAAATAAACAGACAACGACAGATTTTCTTGCAGGTTTAAAAACAGAAAATCAATTGTTTATTGATCAATACGCCTTATCCCGAAATTGTCTCAACCGCATCCACTCATGCATTCGCTCCCACATACACATACACACAAGAAATAGATAGAGAGGAAAAAGGGAGCAAGTGATTATAATTGGGGGGTATGTTTCAGGGAAGGTCATGTAAACCTGTTGAATTCTCTTGGAAATCGAGTCCTCGTGGGTTGCAGGCCTGAGGTGATTGTAGAATTCTGTCTTGGTTGAAAGTTCAGTTGAAGGCTTTGGATCACTTCCAGTTCACTGCTGTCTCATGTAGATGTAGGATTCTGCAGCAGGGCACATGCCTTCTGGTTTGCTGGAAACAAGCTGCTGGATGTTGCTTTTTATCTCTCTCTTTCTGGAGTCTCTCTTTCTAGGTTCCTTTTTTTAAGGTCAAGCTGTGTTACTTCTCACCTCCTGGTAGGAGGTGCTCTGGTCTCTTCCCCATGGCACAATGACCCAGGAAGTTGATACTTCAAACCTGGTTTCAGAAGAAGACATTCAATTTTGGAATGTTTTAGGATGGGTGCAATTAACACCTCTTAGCTTTGCAGATTTTTCCTTTGTCCTTGTCAGACAGTGTGAATACACAAAGGCCAAGCTTTTTTCTTTGGTGGCCATTCTGGAGCACTTTTTCACTTTTTAAAAGAAAGGTTCAGCTTTTAAAAGACAAAGTCAGATTTTATAACTTTTCAGATTTTGTTCATGATTGTTGTATCATTGTACTTCTCGAGTGCGTCACCAAGGCTTTTCATGAAGCCCCACATGGAAGGCTGGCCACAAAAGTAAAAGCTCATTGCATCCAATGTAAAGCGGCAAGTTGAATCCAAAATTTGCTTAGAAGCAGGAAGCAAAGGGTATTTTTGTGACTGGAAGATTGTTTAGAGTGAGGTTCTGTGGGGCTCAGTACCAGGTCCCTTGCTTTTTATAGTAAATATAAATGATTTGGACTTGAATGTAGGGAGTACGATTACGAAGTTTGAAGACGATACAGAACTTGACTGTACTGTTGATAATGAAGAAGAAAGCTGGAGACTGCAGGAAGATATCAATGGACTAGTCAGGTGGGTAGAACAGTGGCAAATGGTGTTCAATTCAGAGAGTGTGATGTAATGCATTTGGGGAAGGCTAATAAGGCAAGGGAATGCACAATTAATGGTAGGATACTGAGAAGTATAGAGGAACAGAGGGGCCTTAGAGTGCATATCCACAGATTCCTGAAGGTGGCTGGACAGCGAGATAAGGTGGTCAAGTGGCATTTGGGATGCATGCCTTTATTCGCCGAGGCATAGAATATAAGAGCTGGGAGTTATGCTGGAACAGTATAAAACATCATGTTGTAGTATGTCTTTAAGTGGGTATGTCTATAATCTGTATATATTAACAGACAGGATATAATGCCTCCTGTCACATGACACTGTTGTTGGAATGTGTTTATTGGCCAAGCAAGCCGCACTAGTAAGAGCTCTCCATCAATGTTTATATAGTACAGTAATCTTTGAATAAAGAATTCACAATGTAGTTTACTAGTCATACTTGAGTGGTTGGTGAGTTTGTGTTTGAAGGATAGAAGGAAACACAATATGGTGGCAGTGTATGGGAGTTCGAAGACTTTGAACTTGAGAGGCACATCGGGAGAATATCAACAAAAGAACAAAGAACAAAGAAAATTACAGCACAGGAACAGGCCCTTCGGCCCTCCAAGCCTGCGCCGATCCAGATCCTCTATCTAAACCTGTCGCCTATTTTCTAAGGGTCTGTATCTCTTTGCTTCCTGCCCATTCATGTATCTGTCTAGATACATCTTAAAAGACGCTATCGTGCCCGCGTCTACCACCTCCGCTGGCAACGCGTTCCAGGCACCCGCCACCCTCTGCGTAAAAAACTTTCCACGCATATCCCCCCTAAACTTTTCCCCTCTCACTTTGAACTCATGACCCCTAGTAATTGAATCCTCCTCTCTGGGAAAAAGCTTCTTGCTATCCACCCTGTCTATACCTCTCATGATTTTGTACACCTCAATCAGGTCCCCCCTCAACCTCCGTCTTTCTAATGAAAATAATCCTAATCTACTCAACCTCTCTTCATAGCTAGCGCCTTCCATACAAGGCAACATCCTGGTGAACCTCCTCTGCACCCTCTCCAAAGCATCTACATCCTTTTGGTAATGTGGCGACCAGAACTGTATGCAGTATTCCAAATGTGGCCGAACCAAAGTCTTATACAACTGTAACATGACCTGCCAACTCCTGTACTCAATACCCCGTCCGATGAAGGAAAGCATGCCGTATGCCTTCTTGACCACTATTGACCTGCGTTGCCAACTTCAGGGAACAATGGACCTGAACACCCAAATCTCTCTGTACATCAATTTTCCCCAGGACTTTTCCATTTACTGTATAGTTCACTCTTGAATTGGATCTTCCAAAATGCATCACCTCGCATTTGCCCTGATTGAACTCCATCTGCCATTTCTCTGCCCAACTCTCCAATCTATCTATATTCTGCTGTATTCTCTGACAGTCCCCTTCACTATCTGCTACTCCACCAATCTTCGTGTCGTCTGCAAACTTGCTAATCAGACCACCTATACTTTCCTCCAAATCATTTATGTATATCACAAACAACAGTGGTCCCAGCACAGATCCCTGTGGAACCCCACTGGTCACACGTCTCCATTTTGAGAAACTCCCTTCCACTGCTACTCTCTGTCTCCTGTTGCCCAGCCAGTTCTTTATTCATCTAGCTAGTACACCCTGGACCCCATGCGACTTCACTTTCTCCATCAACCTACCATGGGGAACCTTATCAAACGCCTTACTGAAGTCCATGTATATGACATCTACAGCCCTTCCCTCATCAATCAACTTTGTCACTTCCTCAAAGAATTCTATTAAGTTGGTAAGACATGACCTTCCCTGCACAAAACCATGTTGCCTATCACTGATAAGCCCATTTTCTTCCAAATGGGAATAGATCCTATCCCTCAGTATCTTCTCCAGCAGTTTCCCTACCACTGACGTCAGGCTCACCGGTCTATAATTCTCTGGATTATCCCTGCTACCCTTCTTAAACAAGGGGACAACATTAGCAATTCTCCAGTCCTCCGGGACCTCACCCGTGTTTAAGGATGCTGCAAAGATATCTGTTAAGGCCCCAGCTATTTCCTCTCTCGCTTCCCTCAGTAACCTGGGATAGATCCCATTCGGACCTGGGGCCTTGTCCACCTTAATGCCTTTTAGAATACCCAACACTTCCTCCCTCCTTATGCCGACTTGACCTAGAGTAATCAAACATCTATCCCTAACCTCAACATCCGTCATGTCCCTCTCCTCGGTGAATACCGATACAAAGTACTCGTCTAGAATCTCACCCATTTTCTCTGACTCCACGCATAATTTTCCTCCTTTGTCCTTGAGTGGGCCAATCCTTTCTCTAGTTACCCTCTTGCTCCTTATATATGAATAAAAGGCTTTGGGATTTTCTTTAACCCTGTTTGCTAAAGATATTTCATGACCCCTTTTAGCCCTCTTAATTCCTCGTTTCAGATTGGTCCTACATTCCCGATATTCTTCCAAAGCTTCATCTTTCTTCAGCCGCCTAGTCCTTATGTATGCTTCCTTTTTCCTCTTAGCTAGTTTCACAATTTCACCTGTCATCCATGGTTCTTCAACCATGAAACTTCAACCACCTGGCCGGGCTCATTCCCCAACACCAGGTCCAGTATGGCCCCTTCCCGAGTTGGACTATTTACATACTGCTCTAGAAAACCCTCCTGGATGCTCCTTACAAATTCTGCTCCATCTGGACCTCTAACACTAAGTGAATCCAGTAAATGTTGGGAAAATTAAAATCTCCTATCACCACCACTCCTACATCTTTCCATAATCTGTTTACATATTTGTACCTCTATCTCACGCTCGCTGTTGGGAGGCCTGCAGTACAGCCCCAACATTGTTACCGCACCCTTCCTATTTCTGAGTTCTGCCCATATTGCCTCACTGCTCGAGTCCTCCATAGTGCCCTCCTTCAGCACAGCTGTGATATCCTCTTTGACCAGTAATGCAACTCCTCCACCCCTTTTACCTCCCTCTCTATCCCGCCTGAAGCATCGATATCCTGGGATATTTAGGTGCCAATCGTGCCCTTCCTTCAACCAAGTCTCAGTAATAGCAATAACATCATACTCCCAGGTACTAATCCAAGCCCTAAATTCATCTGCCTTACCTACTACACTTCTTGCATTAAAACAAATGCACCTCAGACCACCAGTCCCTTTGTGTTCATCATCTGCTTTCTGCCTACTCTTCCCCTTAGTCACGCTGACTTCATTATCTAGTTCCTTACAGGCTTTAGTTACTACCTCCTTACTGTCCACTGACCTCCTCATTTGGTTCCCATCCCCCTGCCACATTAGTTTAAACCCTCCCCAACAGCGTTAGCAAAAGCACCCCCAAGGACATTGGTTCCAGTCCGGCCCAGGTGTAAACCGTCCAATTTGTAATAGTCCCACCTTCCCCAGAAGCGGTCCCAATGTCCCAAAAATCTGAACCCCTCCCTCCTGCACCATCTCTCAAGCCACACATTCATCCTGATTATTTTTTCATTTCTACTCTGACTAGCACGTGGCACTGGTAGCAATCCTGAGATTACTACCTCTGAGGTCCTACTTTTTAACTTGGCTCCTAACTCCCTAAATTCTGCTTGTAGGACCTCATCCCATTTTTTACCTATATCATTGGTGCCTATGTGCACAATGACAACTGGCTGTTCACCCTCCCCCTTCAGAATATCAGATTCAGCTTGCTAACAGAGCTCTGAGAGGTGAAGCACTAACAGCAGGTAGGACTCCTTTGGGAACAGTGAGTTATTGTGCAAAGGGACCACTGGATCAGTCGCAAAGAAGTGCGATCTGTTGATTTGGATCAGACCAGTGCAGGTCAATTCAAATGCAGTCTTAAAAAAAAGGCTGAGAAAGTTCAGTGGAGGTCGATCCAAAGCCAGGCTTCAAAAAAGGCTGAAAAAAGAACCCATCACAGCAATTGCAACTATTTGGAGCATTGTGCTGCCATTCGTGCCAAAACACCGCTTCATGGCCAGGGCCCGAAAAAGAACGTGAAGGGGAACAACATCGCCACAGACCCGCACTGTCACAGAATTCAGAAACAGTGCACGACAAGTCCAGGTACTGCAGGCAGCCAGATCTGTAGTACATTGAAACCTTCCTGTGGAGGAAAGCAGGAAAGCTTCATCCTGCCTAGGAAATCATGGAAAATCCCAGGAATGTCAGCAAGAGGTCAGTAAAATATCTGTGTATGAATTGGAAAACAGCGGATATTCTTTCCGAATTCAAACTTTTTAAACCAAGAGTCGAGCTGTGGTTCCTTGATTTGGCTGTATCAGAACCAGATAAACAAGCAGCCAAAATTTAAATCACCTTCGCAAACAAAGGGCTTCATTGACTGAATACCTCTGCTTATTGGTAGGTGATCAGGAATACCCTAAAAAATATGGACAACACTAGAAGACCAATTATGTGTGAAAGTCAATTTCAGGATACATCGGTCAGAATTTATGTCATATGGGCAGCAACCAAAAAAGTCAATCCACCAATTTGTCAGTCACTGCAGGAACAAAGGCAGGGACTGCAACTTTTCTTGAGCTGAGTAATCTGAAAGAATTGCAGAGCTGGTAATAACATCGACACCTATTGAAGCTTTTCTGAAGGATCTCCTAGAGAAGTCAAAGGGTCCTAACATTAAAAGACGGGTGTAAACATGGACTTCAACTATTGGCACAGTAGCCAAGATGGCAAAAACCATTGACGAGTGCACTGCCTAGGTTGCAACCATTGTTGATCAAAATTCAAGGGTACGATTACGATGCTCGCTACAAGCCAAACACCTTGATGGTTACTTCAGACACCTTGAGCAGTTTGCCAAATCCAATAATGAATGCAGATGTTTCATTGGAACTGCAAGTTGATTCACTAGACACAGAAGCTGAAGATGTGTTACAAGTCGATTTGATGAATTTTGGGCAAATATCCAAAATTCCAAGAAGAGCCATCTGAAGACACAATATTCCAGGCACTATGGAAAACCATAATAGAAGGTTGAAGTGCATAATACAAGAAGTTCAGGAAACCTGAAGACCATTTTGGGCCTACTGGGATGAATTAGGATTATTCAGAGGTGTTATATTCAAGGGTAGACAGGCTCTAATACCTGAATCACTCCGACCAGACATTCTGACGCAACTACACCAGGCTCACATGGGCGTTGAGCGCACTAGATGTCCGGCGGGAGAAATCGTGTACTGGCCAGGGATCAGCAGTGATATAGAGAAGACTGTGAGATTGTGCGAGGCATGTCAGACACACTAACCAAGCCAGCACAAGGAGCCATTGATATCTCATGAGATTCCATCATACCCGTGGACCAGAATTGCTACAGACCTATTTAGTGTTCCTCGTGACGATTTTCTACTAGTGACAGATTATTTTTCCAAGTTCCCGATAATTCGACAACTACACAATACATCAAATGCAGCCATTGCCAGTACACTGAGTGCCATTTTCAGTTTGTTTGGGATGCCACAAGAAATTATCTCATACAATGGTCCTCAGTACACCAGCAAGCCATTTAGAGCCATGTGTGCAAAGTGGGGCAGTAATCACATTACATTGTCACCACATTATCCGGCACTTTGCAGCACTCCCTCAGTGCTGATTGAAGTATCACTTTTGATTATAAGTGCAGGTCCTAGACAATATAAGAGGCATGTGTGCTACCAACTGAACCAAACTGACAGAATCGGATTGAGTAGATTTCCTTCTACATCACCTGGGCATTAAATAACAGCTGAGTAGAATGTAGACATGAAATTCTGGTGGGAAATATTCCATACTGGTGACAGATTCTCATTATATTTCAATTAATGGAAGGAAAATCAGACCGTTGGGACGGTCTGCACCTGAACCATGCTGGGACCAGTGTTCTACAGGGAAGTAGAGTGGGCT
Source organism: Heterodontus francisci (assembly GCF_036365525.1). NCBI lineage: Eukaryota > Metazoa > Chordata > Chondrichthyes > Heterodontiformes > Heterodontidae > Heterodontus > Heterodontus francisci. The sequence continues at coordinate 44,598,374 of NC_090407.1, forward strand.
TTAAACTAAAGAAGGAGGAGAGGGATCAAGCTTGGGTATAAGTAGCAAATCAAGGGGTAGAGTCAAGTCAGCAGAGGAGAATAGTAATATGGGAAATGAAGGTCAGAGAATGGCAGGAAGGGACAGAGAGAAAAAACCTCAGACCACACCAACAGTCAAGACTAGATGTTACAAAGATAACAAAAAGACAAAACTAAAGGCTCTGTATCTGAATGCACGTAGCATTCGTAACAAAGTAGACGAACCGATAGCGTAAATAAATACGATCTGATAGCCATTACGGAGATGCGGCTGCAAGGTGACAAGGATTGGGTCCTGAACATTGAGGGGTAATGACATTCAAGAAGAATAGGAAGCTAGGTAAAGGCAAAGGGATAGCACTGTTAATCAAGGATGGCATTGGTGCAATAGTTAGAGATGACCTTGGTTCAGGAGATCAGGGTGTTGAATTGATTTTGGTGGAGATGAGGAATAGTAGGGGAAAGAAGTCACTAGTGGGAGTGGGCTACAGGCACCCAAACAGTAATCACAATGTAGGACAAAGTATTCTTCTTTTGGGCCTCCTTATCTCGAGAGACAATGGATACGCGCCTGGAGGTGGTCAGTGGTTTGTGAAGCAGCGCCTGGAGTGGCTATAAAGGCCAATTCTGGAGTGACAGGCTCTTCCACAGGTGCTGCAGAGAAATTTGTTTGTTGGGGCTGTTGCACAGTTGGCTCTCCCCTTGCGCCTCTGTCTTTTTTCCTGCCAACTACTAAGTCTCTTCGACTCGCCACAATTTAGCCCTGTCTTTATGGCTGCCCGCCAGCTCTGGCGAATGCTGGCGAATGGACAAAGTATACAAGAAGAAATATTGGGTGCTTGTGATAAAGGGATACAGCAATAATTATGGGTGATTTTAAACTACATATAAACTGGAAAAATCAGATTGGCAATAGTAGCCTGGATGATGATTTCATAGAATGTTTTTGAGATAATTTCTTCGAGCTGCACATTCTGGAACCAACCACTGAGCAGGTTATATTAGACATGGTATTGTGTAATGTGACGGGATTAATGACCTCAGAGTAAAGGCACATCTAGGTAGCAGCAACCACAATATGATTGAATTTTACATCCAGTTTGAAAGAGAGAAGTGAGTCCAAGACGGGCATTTTAAACTTAAATAAGGGCAACTAGTGGGCATGAAAGCTGAGCGAGCTGAAGTGAACTGAGTTACTAGGCTAGGAGATAGATGAATAGAAAAGCAGTGGCAGACATTTCAGGGAATATTTCAGAATACTCAGAATAAGTATATTCCTACTATAAAGAAAAATTCTAAGGTGAGGACCCATCATCTGTGGTTAACTGAAGAAGTTAAGGAAAGTATCAAACTTAAGGAAAAGGCATATAATTGCACAAAGATGAATGGCATTTCAGATGATTGATCAGAATATAAAGAGCATCAGAGAAAGACTAAAGGTAAATCAGGATAAAGAAATTAGAGTATGAGCGGAAGCTAGTTAGAAATGTAAAAACAGATAGCAAAAATTTCTACAGGTATTTAAAAAGGAAAAGAGTAAGTAAAGTGAGCGTTGGTCCTCGAGATAGTGAGAATGGGGAGTTTTTAATAGATAGTAAGGAAATGGGGGATGAAATGAACAAATATTTTGCTTCTGTCTTCACTATAAAGGATACAAAAAACATTCCAGTAATAGCTGTAAATCAGGGGGTGGAAGGAAGAGAGGAACTTGGTGAAATTACAATCACCAGGGAAGCGGTACTGAGCAAAGTGATGGAGCTGCGGGCTGACAAGTCCCCGGGTCCTGATGGGCTTCATCCTAGGGTCTTAAAAGAGGTGGCCAATGAGGTAGTAGATGCGTAGGTGTTAATTTTTCAAAATTAGCTAGATTCTGGAAAGGTTCCATCAGACTGGAAAGTAGCAAATATAAACCCTCTATTCAAGAAGGGTGGGAGGCAGAAAACAGGCAACTACAGGCCATTTAGCTTGACGTCTGTTGTGCTGAAGGTGTTAGAATCGATCATTAAGGAGGCTATAGCTAGGCACTTAGAAAACTCAAGGTAATCGGGAATAGTCAGCATGGTTTTGTGAAAGGGAAATCATGTTTAATCAATTTTTTGGAGTTCTTTGAAGGAGTAACATGTGCTGTGGGTGAACGTTTGTTGTGAAGAGGTAGGTTATGGAGGTTGCAGACCGATATAGATAGATTGAGTGAGTGGGCAAAAATTTGGCAGATGGAGTAGAATGTGGGATAATGTGAAGTTGATCATTTTGGCAAGAAGAATAAAAAAGCAGAGTATTACTTAAATGGAGAACTGCAGAATTCTGAGGTGCAGAGGGATCTAGGTGTTCTAGTGCATGAGTCACACAATGTTAGTATGCAGGTACAGAAAGTCATAAAGAAGGCTCATGGAATACTATTCTTTATTATGAAAGGAATTGAAAATAAAAGTAAGGATGTTTTGCATCAGTTATACAGGGCATTGGTGAGATCACATCTCGAAAACTGTGTGTAGTTTTGGTCTCCATATTTAAGGAAGGATGTAAATGTGTTGGAGGCTGTTCAGACGAGATTTACGAGATTGATACCTGGAATGAGGGGGTGGTCTTGTGAGGAAAGGTTGGACAGACTGGGCTTATCTTCGCTGGAATTTAAAAGAGTGAGGGGAGACTTGATTGAAGTATATAAGATCCTGAACGGTCTTGACAAGGTGGATGTGGAAAGGATGTTTCCTCTTGTGGGGTGTCCAGAACTATGGGGCACTGTTTTAAAATTAGGGGTCGTTCTTTTAGGACAGAGACGAGGAGAATTTTTTTCTCTGAGGGTTGTGTGACTTTGGAATTCTGCCTCAGAAGATGGTGGAGGTGGGGTCATTGAATATTTTAAAGTTGGAGATGGATAGATTCTTGTTAGGCAAGGGAATCAAATGTTATTGGGGGTCGATGGGAGTGTGGAATTAAAGACACAAACAGATCATCCATGATCTTATTGAATAGCGGAGCAGGCTCAAGGGGCCGAATTGTCTATTTCTGCTCCTAAGTCATATGTTCCTTTGTTCGTATGAAAATCAGCCTGGATGCAAGTCTAATAAACCAATAAAGTGACTTTGCACAGTCCAGATACCTCTTTAAAACGTTATAGGAAGTAAATGTCTTTATTCTGTAAACTATGATCAATTTTGTTTGAGCACACACCAAGTGGTTTTGTACTGTGTTACACTCAGCCCTTGTTAGATTTAATCTGATGGGATAACAGGTCTCTGTGCATCACGTTAAAGTGATTTCTCCTCTCATGTAACGTCAGGAGGCTACATTCTTACTGCTGTTATTCATCCTTAGGATGTAGACGTTCAATAGAATATGAACAAAGGGAATGCATGTAACTTCAGAATAAAGTCAGAAATGCCATAAATGACCAGCAGATCAGATAGCGTCTGAAAGAGGACATTTGATTTGTATTCCATGTGGAACTCCAGTTTAAAACAGAAATTGCTTTCGCCTGCTCCACAAGTTCTTGCACTGGCCCACAGGATTCTCTCAACGATAAAGGCTTTCAAACTAAACATTAACCGGCTCTTCTCTTTCAGATACTGACTGGTTCAGTGTCCATTTCCAGCATTTTCCATCTTTGTTTCAGATTACTGGAATCCTGTTTTCATCAGTGTCAACTTGGAACAGGATTACAATTACAATTCTAATGATAGTGACACAGGGAGAAATCACGATATTCTAAATTCTAAGGGAAAACAACAACAACAGCTTTTTAAATAACATTTGTAAGGTAGTAAAACGTCCTAAGGCACTTCATAGGGGTGTTATCAAACAAAATTTGACATTAAGCCACATACGAAGATATTAGGACAGGTGACCAAAAACTTGGTCAAAGAGGTAGGCTTTAAGGAGCATCTTAAAGGAGGCAAGAGAGGTAGAGAAGTGGAAAGATCTATAAAGGGAATTCCAGAGCTTAGAACAAGGTAGCTAAAGGCACGATTGCCAATGGTGGAATAATTTAAATTAAGGATATACAAGAGGTCAGAATTGGAAAAGCATGGATATCTCAGAGGGTGATAGGGCTGCAGAAGATTACAGAGATAGGGAGAGGCAAGACTATGGAGGGATTTGAAAACAAGGATGCGAATTTTACAATTGAGGCATTACTTAACTGGGAGCCAGTGTAGGTCAGTGATAACGGAGGTGATAGATAAACAGGACTTGTTGCGAGTTGGGACATGGGCAGCAGAGTTTTGAATGAGCTCAAATTTACAGAAGGTAGAAAGTTGGAGGCCAGCTAAGAGTGCATTAGTATAGTCAAGTCTGGAGGTGATGATAGAATGGATAAAGGTTTAAGCAGCAGAAGAGCTGAGGGAGGGATGTCATGGTACAATGTTACGGAGGTAGAAATAGGTGGTCATAGTGATGGCACGGATATGTGGTCAGAAGCTTATCTCAGGATCAAATATGATAGCAAGGTTGCGAACAGTCCAGTTCAGTCTTAGATAGTTGCCAGCAAGAGGGATGGAGTCAGTGGTTCAGGAATAGAGTTTGCCATAGGGACTGAAGACAATGGCTTTGGTCTTCCCAATATTTTGTCGGAGAAAATTTCTGCTCCACAGTACTGGATATCAGACAAGCTGTCTGACAATTTATTATGACTTTATTATTTATTATAATATTATTATTTAATCATGGCTGATCATCCAACTCAGTAACCTGTTCCCGCTTTCGTCCCAGACCCTTTGATCCCTTTAGACCCAAGAGCTATATCTAACTCCTTCTTGAAAACATACAAAATTTTGGCCTCAACTGCTTTCTGTGGTAGCGAAGGCCACAGGCTCACCACTCTCCGGGTGAAGAAATTTCTCCTCATCTCAGTCCTGAAAGGTTTACCCCGTATCCTTAGACTATGATCCCTGGTTCTGGACTCCCCCACCATCAGGAACATCCTTCCTGCATCTACTCTGTCAAGTCCTGTTAGAATTTTGTAGGTTTCTATGAGATCCCCCTTCACTCTTCTGAACTTCAGCGAATATAAACCTAACTGACTCAATCTCTCCTCATACGTCAGTCCTGCCATCCCAGGAATCAGTCTGGTAAACCTGCACTCCCTCTATAGCAAGAACATCCGTCCTCAGATAAGGAGATCAAAACTGCACACAATATTCTGGGTGTCGCCTCACCAAGACCCTGTATAATTGCAGCAAGACATCCCTGCTGCTGCACTTGAATCCTCTCGCTATGAAGGCCAACATACCATTTGCCTTTTTTACCACCTGTTGGACCTGCATGCTTACCTTCAGCGACTGGTGTACGAGAAACCCAGGTCTCACTGCATATTCCCCTCTCTCAGTTTATAGCCATTCAGATAATAATCTGCCTTCCTGTTTTTGCTACCAAAGTGGATAACCTCACATTTATCCACATTATACTGCATCTGCCATGCATTTGCCCACTCACTCAACTTGTCCAAATCACCCTGAAGCCTCTCTGCATCCTCCTCACAACTCACCCTCCCACCCAGTTTTGTGTCATCTGCAAATTTGGAGATATTACACTTAGTTCCCTCATCTAAATCATTAATGTATAATATACTTTCTGGGTATTGTCAATGTACATCTGGAAACTGACATTGATGTCACTGAGGGGCAGCGTAAAGATGAGAAATAGGAGGGGGGAAAGGATAGATCCTTGGGGGACACCAGAGATAACAGTGCAGGAGTAGGGAGAAAATCCATTGCAGGTGATTCTCTGGCTATGATTAGATAGATAAGAATGGAACCAGGTGAGTGCAGTCCCACTCAACTGGACAGCAGTAGAGAGGTGTTGGAGGAGGGTGGTGTGGTCAAGCACATCAAAGGCTGTAGACAAGTCAAGATGGATGAGTAGGGAAAGTTTGCCTTTGTCACAGTCACATAAGATATCATTTCTGACTTCAGTAAGAACTGTTTATGTATTGTAGCAGGGGCAGAATCCTGATTGGAGGGATTCAAACATGGAGTCCTGGAAAAGATGGGCATGAATTTGGAAGGTAACAACACATTCAAGGACTTCGGAGAGGAATGGAGTGTTAGAGATGGGCAGTTATTTGCAAGTCCACAGGGGTCTAGGATTGTACTTTTGAGGAGAGGGCTGATGATGCCAGATTTGAAGGAGAGAGGGACTGTACCTGTGGAGAGAGAATCTTTAACAATGTCGGCTAACATGAGGACCAAATGGGGATGTTCAGTGGTCAACAGTTTAGTGGGAATAAGGTTGAGGGTGCAGGAGATGGGTCTCATGAACAAGATGCGCTAAGAGCGGGCATAAGGGGAGATTGGAGAGATACTAGAGAAAGATGAGAGTTCAGGACTAAGACAGGGACAAACATCAGTGGAAGTAAATCTGGGAGGGGGAAGAGGGATTGGGAAGAGAGTGATACAAAGGATTGATCAGAGAGAGCTTTATCTTTGATTGATATGATAGGAAATGTGAGGACACAGTTCAGTGACATAGAAAAAAGAAGCAAAGCAAGGGAATGTTTCTTGCCCTCACTGTAGTAGTGAGATTGTAGAGATGAGTATTAAGAACACTTTTAAAATATTATTGTAATTAGCCAAGAGGAGCAAGCTTGCTCCATAAACTGAGAAAAATATTCAGCTAAATGTAATTTGTGGACCTGGCCTTGGTAACTCATGGTTAGACTGTCACCTACTGGCTGAATATAGACTTAGCTGAATGCCTCACAACAGAGAGATTTGTGACTCAACAGCACACAAAGGGATGGAGCTTGGTGTCAAGGTGGGAGAGAGAGGAACATATTGAGATTGACACTGAGCAAGATGAATTCATTTAGCCAAATGACCTTTTCTAGTTCTTACTTTTTCCCGTTTTCTGTCTGCCTGACACAGTTATATGGAAAAAGGAAAAAAATAACCTCTGAATATGTTTTTAAAAGATTGAAGTATTCATTTCTCTGGACAATTTATCTTAATTTTCCAAAAGATGTGTTTCCAATAGAAAGAACTGGCAGTTAAATAACACCTTTCAAATCTCAAAGCTCTTCAGAGCCAATGAAGTACATATAAAGGGCAATTATTGTTGCAATGTAAGAAACACAGCAATCAAATTGCACATAAGGTCCCCCAAACAGGAATCAGGTCAATGATTTTATAATCTGTTTTAATGATGTTGGTTGAGGGGTAAATAATGTCCACGACACAAGCGAGAATTCCCCTGCTCTTCTTTGAACAGTGCCTAAGAAGGCAGATGGGGCCTTGGTTTGATCGCTCGTCTGAAAGGCAGCATCTCCAACAGTGAAGCACTCCCTCGGTACTGCACTAGAGAGTCAGCCTGGATTTTGTACTTAAATCTCTGGCATGGGACTCAAACCCATAACCTTCAAACTCAGAGACAGGATTTCTACAAGTGAGCAAAGTTCGGCACTTGAAGGCTGTCTCGATGGTCTAAGCACAGAATGGACTTGGAGTGGTCCCAGCAACAACAAAAAAGTAATCATTCCAAGATGTAATTATATAGCTTGTAAAGCCTTCACATTACACTGTTCCATAATTGGTTATAAAACATGAAAAGAAAAGCAGATTGATGAAAGCATGTACTGAGGGATTATAAAAAAGCACACATTGGCCATTGTCAATGGAGTGTCATAGAGAGATACAGCACTGAAACAGGCCCTTCGGCCCACTGACTCTGTGCCAACCAACAACCACCCATTTATACAAATCCTACATTAATCCCATATTCCCTACCACATCCCCACCATTCTCCTACCATCTACCTACACTAGGGGCAATTTACAATGGCCAATTTATCTATCAACCTGCAAGTCTTTGGCTGTGGGAGGAAACCAGAGCACCTGGCGGAAACCCATACAGTCACAGTGAGAGCTTGCAAACTCTGCACAGGGAGTACCCAGAACCAAACCTGGGTTGCTGGAGCTGTGAGGCTGCAGTGCTAACCACTGAACCACTGTGTGTTGCAACCAAGGCTGGATGAGTGCACTGTCTTTCTCTAGTTCACTTCTCCATGGGTCACAACATATATTTAAATGTTTACCCAGTTACTGATACAGCCAATTATATACCCCATTTTTATTTCAGAATAAAATCCACCAACCAACAGAATTATTAATATATTATAAAACAAGACTTATTCAGTAAAGATACAAAGCATTAACACACATATTGAAATATGAAAGTTCCCTTCTAAATTAGCCCAACACACACACACATACACACACCAGCTAAAGGAAAAATAAAGACGTTTACTTTGTCGAGATCTTTTTACAAAAAGACAAAAAAAACTTTGGACAAATATTTGCTAATTGTTGAAGGAAAAGGATAAGATATGGAGTGGTAGCATTTTTCCTTTTCTGAAGTCCCAAATACGCAAAGACGACTGTCACCGGGATCTTTTTGGAGCAGTTTTCTTCAGATGACGTCAAGGATTAGTTTGGCAGACCTTGCAGGAGAAATGCAGTGTCTGCAGTTTCAGCTATCACACTGGATTCTCAGGGTTTCTCAAAGAGGTGGAAAAGGATCAACTGGTGGCTTCTCTCTTAGCAGGCTTACCCCCAAACTGACTCAAAACAATATCCAAAACAAAACCAACTCTTGACCACCATAAATATTACATGCCACTTCTCTGTAAACAACTCCCCCTAGTCACCATGGCTGCTGCTGTTTATTTAGCTTAAGACATGTGACATCCAGTAGGGGTTGATTTTAAACAAAATCTCAAGTCCTTCCAGTGACTTTCAAAAAAAATACAAGGTCCAGCATCTATGGAATCTCTTCAGTTTTTCAAATGAATCCATCTCCATAATCTTCAAGCACAAGTCTTCAAAAATATTTAAAAATGGAAGCACTTTCATAACAAGTGGGTTACATTTAACCTGCTGTACTGTGAGACTGCATTAACTCCTCTGTCAAATTAATGTCATCATTTTCTCAATGAAAGTATTTTTTTAGCATTAGTTTGATGATGATCCCCAAACCAAGCACCAGTATTGCCTGATCATAAAAATGTTGGTTCACTGATGTTCCTGGGAACTGTAATATGAAGTAACAAGACTGATTACGACTGTTAGCTCCAAATGTCTGCAATTAGTGTTTTACAGAAGCCTGGGCCACTTAGTTACAACTGCCTGGGCCCAGTGAGTTAGAGAGGCCTGGGATCAGTGGGTTACTGAGGTTTAGGGTCATTGGGTTACTAAGGCCGGGGATCAGTGAGTTAAGGTAAGAGGCAGGATGTTTAGAGGGCATTTGAATAAATTTATTTTTAAATAGAGGGTGGTTGGAAACTGGAACGCACTGCCTAAAGGGGTGGTAGAGGCAGAAACCTTCACAACATAAGTATCTAGATGAGCACTTAAAACACCATTGCATACAAGGCTAGGGCCCAAGTGCTGGAAAATGGGATTAGCAGAGATAGCTGCTTGATGGCCGACACGGACACGATGGGCCGAAGGGCCTGTTTCTGGATAACTCTATTACTCTATGAGATGCCTGGGATAAGTGAATTACAGAGGCCTGGGATCAGTGAGTTACAGAGGTCTGGGATTACTGAGTTACAGAGGCTTGGGATCAGTGAGTTACAGACTGGGATCAGTGAGTTACAGAGGCCTGTGATCAGAGAGTTACAGACTGGGATCAGAGATTTATGGAGGCCTGGGATCAGTGACTTACAGACTGGGATCAGTGAGTTACAGAGGTCTGGGATCAGTGAGTTACAGACTGGGATCAGCGAGTCACAGAGGCCTGGGATCAGTGAGCTACAGACTGGGATCAGTGAGTTACAGAGGTCTGGGATCAGTGAGTTACAGACTGGGATCAGTGAGTTACAGAGGCCTGGGATCAGTGAGCTACAGACTGGGATCAGTGAGTTACAGAGGTCTGGGATCAGTGAGTTACAGACTGGGATCAGCGAGTCACAGAGGCCTCAGATCAGTGAGTTACAGACTGGGATCAGTGAGTTACAGAGGCCTGGGATCAGTGAGCTACAGACTGGGATCAGTGAGTTACAGAGGTCTGGGATCAGTGAGTTACAGACTGGGATCAGCGAGTCACAGAGGCCTCAGATCAGTGAGTTACAGACTGGGATCAGTGAGTTACAGAGGCCTGGGATCAGTGAGCTACAGACTGGGATCAGTGAGTTACAGAGCTCTGGGATCAGTGACTTACAGACTGGGATCAGTGAGTTACAGAGGTCTGGGATCAGTGAGTTACAGACTGGGTTCAGTGAGTTACAAAGGCCTGGGATCAGTGAGTTACAGAGGCCTGGCATCAGTGAGTTATTGACTGGGATCAGTGAGTTACTGAGGCCTAGAATCAGTGAGTTACAGACTGGGATCAGTGAGTTACAGAGGCCTGGGACCAGTGAGCTACAGACTGGGATCAGTGAGTTACAGAGGCCTGGGATCAGTGAGTTACAGACTGGGATCAGTGAGTTACTGAGGCCTAGAATCAGTGAGTTACAGACTGGGATCAGTGAGTTACAGAGGCCTGGAATCAGTGAGTTACAGACTGGGATCAGTGAGTTACAGAGGCCTGGAATCAGTGAGTTATAGACTGGGATCAGTGAGTTACTGAGGCCTAGAATCAGTGAGCTACAGACTGGGATCAGTGAGTTACAGAGGCCTGGGATCAGTGAGTTACAGACTGGGATCAGTGAGTTACAGAGGCCTAGAATCAGTGAGTTACAGACTGGGATCAGTGAGCTACAGACTCGGATCAGTGAGCTGCAGACTGGGATCAGTGAGTTACAGACTGGGATCAGTGAGTTACAGAGGCCTGGGATCAGTGAGCTACAGACTGGGATCAGTGAGTTACAGAGGCCTGGGATCAGTGAGTTACAGACTGGGATCAGTGAGTTACTGAGGCCTAGAATCAGTGAGTTACAGACTGGGATCAGTGAGTTACTGAGGCCTAGAATCAGTGAGTTACAGACTGGGATCAGTGAGTTACAGAGGCCTAGAATCAGTGAGTTGCAGAGGCCTGGGATCAGTGAGTTACAGACTGGGATCAGTGAGTAACAGAGGCCTGGGATCAGTGAGTTACAGACTGGGATCAGTGAGTTACAGAGGTCTGGGATCAGTGAGTTATAGACTGGGATCAGTGAGTTACAGAGGCCTGGGATCAGTGAGTTACAGACTGGGATCAGTGAGTTACTGAGGTCTGGGATCTGTGAGTTACAGACTGGGATCAGTGAGTTACAGAGGTCTGGGATCAGTGAGTTACAGACTGGGATCAGTGAGTTACAGAGGTCTGGGATCAGTGAGTTACAGACTGGGTTCAGTGAGTTACAGACTGGGATCAGTGAGTTACAGAGGCCTAGAATCCATGAGTTACAGACTGGGATCAGTGAGTTCCAGAGGCCTGGGATCAGTGAGTTACAGAGGCCTGGGATCAGTGAGCTACAGACTGGGATCAGTGAGTTACAGAGGTCTGGGATCAGTGAGTTACAGACTGGGATCAGCGAGTCACAGAGGCCTCAGATCAGTGAGTTACAGACTGGGATCGGTGAGTTACAGAGGCCTGGGATCAGTGAGCTACAGACTGGGATCAGTGAGTTACAGAGGTCTGGGATCAGTGAGTTACAGACTGGGATCAGTGAGTTACAGAGGTCTGGGATCAGTGAGTTACAGACTGGGTTCAGTGAGTTACAGAGGCCTGGTATCAGTGAGTTACAGACTGGGATCAGTGAGTTACAAAGGCCTGGGATCAGTGAGTTATAGACTGGGATCAGTGAGTTACTGAGGCCTAGAATCAGTGAGTTACAGACTGGGATCAGTGAGTTACAGAGGCCTGGGACCAGTGAGCTACAGACTGGGATCAGTGAGTTACAGAGGCCTGGGATCAGTGAGTTACAGACTGGGATCAGTGAGTTACTGAGGCCTAGACTCAGTGAGTTACAGACTGGGATCAGTGAGTTACAGAGGCCTGGAATCAGTGAGTTACAGACTGGGATCAGTGAGTTACAGAGGCCTGGCATCAGTGAGTTATTGACTGGGATCAGTGAGTTACTGAGGCCTAGAATCAGTGAGTTACAGACTGGGATCAGTGAGTTACAGAGGCCTGGGACCAGTGAGCTACAGACTGGGATCAGTGAGTTACAGAGGCCTGGGATCAGTGAGTTACAGACTGGGATCAGTGAGTTACTGAGGCCTAGAATCAGTGAGTTACAGACTGGGATCAGTGAGTTACAGAGGCCTGGGATCAGTGAGTTACAGAGGCCTGGGATCAGTGAGCTACAGACTGGGATCAGTGAGTTACAGAGGCCTGGGATCAGTGAGTTACAGACTGGGATCAGTGAGTTACTGAGGCCTAGAATCAGTGAGTTACAGACTGGGATCAGTGAGTTACTGAGGCCTAGAATCAGTGAGTTACAGACTGGGTTCAGTGAGTTACAGAGGCCTGGTATCAGTGAGTTACAGACTGGGATCAGTGAGTTACAGAGGCCTGGGATCAGTGAGTTACAGAGGCCTGGGATCAGTGAGTTACAGACTGGGATCAGTGAGTTACAGAGGCCTGGGATCAGTGAGTTATAGACTGGGATCAGTGAGTTACTGAGGCCTAGAATCAGTGAGTTACAGACTGGGATCAGTGAGTTACAGAGGCCTGGGATCAGTGAGTTACAGAGGCCTGGGATCAGTGAGCTACAGACTGGGATCAGTGAGTTACAGAGGTCTGGTATCAGTGAGTTACAGACTGGGATCAGTGAGTTACAGAGGTCTGGGATCAGTGAGTTACAGACTGGGTTCAGTGAGTTACAGACTGGGATCAGTGAGTTACAGAAGCCTAGAATCCATGAGTTACAGACTGGGATCAGTGAGTTACAGAGGCCTGGGATCAGTGAGTTACAGAGGCCTGGGATCAGTGAGTTACAGAGGCCTAGAATCAGTGAGTTACAGACTGGGATCAGTGAGTTACAGAGGCCTGGGACCAGTGAGCTACAGACTGGGATCAGTGAGTTACAGAGGCCTAGAATCAGTGAGTTACAGACTGGGATCAGTGAGCTACAGACTCGGATCAGTGAGCTACAGACTGGGATCAGTGAGTTACAGACTGGGATCAGTGAGTTACAGAGGCCTGGGATCAGTGAGCTACAGACTGGGATCAGTGAGTTACAGAGGCCTGGGATCAGTGAGTTACAGACTGGGATCAGTGAGTTACTGAGGCCTAGAATCAGTGAGTTACAGACTGGGATCAGTGAGTTACTGAGGCCTAGAATCAGTGAGTTACAGACTGGGATCAGTGAGTTACAGAGGCCTAGAATCAGTGAGTTGCAGAGGCCTGGGATCAGTGAGTTACAGACTGGGATCAGTGAGTAACAGAGGCCTGGGATCAGTGAGTTACAGACTGGGATCAGTGAGTTACAGAGGTCTGGGATCAGTGAGTTATAGACTGGGATCAGTGAGTTACTGAGGCCTAGAATCAGTGAGTTACAGACTGGGATCAGTGAGTTACAGAGGCCTGGGACCAGTGAGCTACAGACTGGGATCAGTGAGTTACAGAGGCCTGGGATCAGTGAGTTACAGACTGGGATCAGTGAGTTACAGAGGCCTGGGATCAGTGAGTTACAGAGGCCTGGGATCAGTGAGCTACAGACTGGGATCAGTGAGTTACAGAGGTCTGGGATCAGTGAGTTACAGAGGTCTGGGATCAGTGAGTTACAGACTGGGTTCAGTGAGTTACAGAGGTCTGGGATCAGTGAGTTACAGAGGCCTGGGATCAGTGAGCTACAGACTGGGATCAGTGAGTTACAGAGGTCTGGGATCAGTGAGTTACAGAGGTCTGGGATCAGTGAGCTACAGACTGGGTTCAGTGAGTTACAGACTGGGATCAGTGAGTTACAGAGGCCTAGAATCCATGAGTTACAGACTGGGATCAGTGAGTTACAGAGGCCTGGGATCAGTGAGTTACAGAGGCCTGGGATCAGTGAGTTATCGACTGGGATCAGTGAGCTACAGACTGGGATCAGTGAGTTACAGAGGCCTGGGATCAGTGAGTTACAGACTGGGATCAGTGAGTTACAGAGGCCTGGGACCAGTGAGCTACAGACTGGGATCAGTGAGTTACAGAGGCCTGGGATCAGTGAGTTATCGACTGGGATCAGTTATTTACAGAGGCCTAGAATCAGTGAGTTACAGACTGGGATCAGTGAGCTACAGACTGGGATCAGTGAGCTACAGACTGGGATCAGTGAGTTACAGAGGCCTGGGATCAGTGAGTTACAGAGGCCTGGGATCAGTGAGCTACAGACTGGGTTCAGTGAGTTACAGAAGCCTGGGATCAGTGAGTTACAGACTGGGATCAGTGAGTTACAGAGGCCTAGAATCAGTGAGTTACAGACTGGGATCAGTGAGTTACAGAGGCCTAGAATCAGTGAGTTACAGACTGGGATCAGTGAGTTACAGAGGCCTAGAATCAGTGAGTTGCAGACTGGGATCAGTGAGTTACAGAGGCCTAGAATCCATGAGTTACAGACTGGGATCAGTGAGTTACAGAGGCCTAGAATCAGTGAGTTACAGAGGCCTGGGATCAGTGAGTTACAGAGGCCTGGGATCAGTGAGTTACAGAGGCCTGGGATCAGTGAGTTATAGACTGGGATCAGTTAGTTACTGAAGCCTAGAATCAGTGAGTTACAGACTGGGATCAGTGAGTTACAGAGGCCTGGGACCAGTGAGCTACAGACTGGGATCAGTGAGTTACAGAGGCCTGGGATCAGTGAGTTACAGACTGGGATCAGTGAGTTACTGAGGCCTAGAATCAGTGAGTTACAGACTGGGATCAGTGAGTTACAGAGGCCTGGGATCAGTGAGTTACAGAGGCCTGGGATCAGTGAGCTACAGACTGGGATCAGTGAGTTACAGAGGTCTGGGATCAGTGAGTTACAGAGGTCTGGGATCAGTGAGTTACAGACTGGGTTCAGTGAGTTACAGACTGGGATCAGTGAGTTACAGAGGCCTAGAATCCATGAGTTACAGACTGGGATCAGTGAGTTCCAGAGGCCTGGGATCAGTGAGTTACAGAGGCCTGGGATCAGTGAGCTACAGACTGGGATCAGTGAGTTACAGAGGCCTGGGATCAGTGAGTTACAGACTGGGATCAGTGATTTACAGAGGCCTAGAATCAGTGAGTTACAGACTGGGATCAGTGAGCTACAGACTGGGATCAGTGAGTTACAGAGGCCTGGGATCAGTGAGTTACAGACTGGGATCAGTGAGCTACAGACTGGGATCAGTGAGCTACAGACTGGGATCAGTGAGCTACAGACTGGGATCAGTGAGCTACAGACTGGGATCAGTGAGTTACAGACTGGGATCAGTGAGTTACAGAGGCCTGGGATCAGTGAGCTACAGACTGGGTTCAGTGAGTTACAGAAGCCTGGGATCAGTGAGTTACAGACTGGGATCAGTGAGTTACTGAGGCCTAGAATCAGTGAGTTACAGACTGGGATCAGTGAGTTACAGAGGCCTAGAATCAGTGAGTTACAGACTGGGATCAGTGAGTTACAGAGGCCTAGAATCAGTGAGTTGCAGACTGGGTTCAGTGAGTTACAGAGGCCTGGTATCAGTGAGTTACAGACTGGGATCAGTGAGTTACAGAGGCCTAGAATCCATGAGTTACAGACTGGGATCAGTGAGTTACAGAGGCCTAGAATCAGTGAGTTACAGAGGCCTGGGATCAGTGAGTTACAGAGGCCTGGGATCAGTGAGTTACAGAGGCCTGGGATCAGTGAGTTATAGACTGGGATCAGTGAGTTACTGAGGCCTAGAATCAGTGAGTTACAGACTGGGATCAGTGAGTTACAGAGGCCTGGGACCAGTGAGCTACAG
The DNA here is from genome assembly GCF_036365525.1 of Heterodontus francisci. NCBI lineage: Eukaryota > Metazoa > Chordata > Chondrichthyes > Heterodontiformes > Heterodontidae > Heterodontus > Heterodontus francisci. Next base: position 44,614,205 of record NC_090407.1, read on the forward strand.
ACTGGGATCAGTGAGTTACAGAGGCCTGGGATCAGTGAGTTACAGACTGGGATCAGTGAGTTACTGAGGCCTAGAATCAGTGAGTTACAGACTGGGATCAGTGAGTTACAGAGGCCTGGAATCAGTGAGTTACAGACTGGGATCAGTGAGTTACAGAGGCCTAGAATCAGTGAGTTACAGACCGGGATCAGTGAGGTACAGACTGGGATCAGTGAGTTACAGACTGGGATCAGTGAGTTACAGAGGCCTGGGATCAGTGAGTTACAGACTGGGATCAGTGAGTTACTGAGGCCTGGGATCAGTGAGTTACAGACTGGGATCAGTGAGTTACTGAGGCCTAGAATCAGTGAGGTGCAGACTGGGATCAGTGAGTTACAGAGGCCTAGAATCAGTGAGTTACAGACTGGGATCAGTGAGCTACAGACTGGGATCAGTGAGCTACAGACTGGGATCAGTGAGTTACAGAGGCCTGGGATCAGTGAGTTACAGACTGGGATCAGTGAGTTAGAGGCCTGGGATCAGTGAGTTACAGACTGGGATCAGTGAGTTACTGAGGCCTAGAATCAGTGAGTTACAGACTGGGTTCAGTGAGTTACAGAATCCTGGGATCAGTGAGTTACTGCTGTCTAGGGTCCGTGAGTTACAGAAGTCTGGCTGTTACGTCTTCTGGTTGTTTTCTGGTGCCCAGATGTTGGAAATAATCACTCTTTAAACTTGGAATGGCTGGAGTCATAGAGTCATAGAGTTATACAGCACAGAATCAGGCCCTTTGGCCCATCGTGTCTGTGCCAGCCATCAAGCACCAAACTATTCTAATCCCATTTTCTAGCACTTGGCCCATAGCCTTGTATGCTATGGCATTTCAAGTGCTCATCTGGATACTTCTTCAATGTTATGAGAGTTCCTGCCTCTACCACCTCTTCAGATTCCAACCACCCTCTGGGTGAAAAATCTTTTCCTCAAAGCCCCTCTAAACCTCCTGCCCCTTACCTTAAATCTATGCCCACTGGTTATTGACCCCTCCGCTAAGGGAAAAAGTTTATCCCTATCTAACCTATCAATGCCCCATATAATTTCGTATACCTCAATCATATCTCTGCTCAGCCTTCTCTGCTCCAAGGAAAACAACCCAAGCCTGTCCAGTCTCTCTTCATAGCTGAAATGCTCCAGCCCAGGCAACATCCTGGTGAATCTCCTCTGCACCCTCCCAGTGCAATCACATTCTTCTATAGTGTGGTGCTCAGAACTGTACACAATACTCCAGCTGTGTCCCAACTAGCATTTTATACATCATAATCTCCCTGCTCTTATATTCTATGCCTCGACTAATAAAGGCAAGTATCCCATATGCTTTCCTAACCACTTTATCTACCTGTGCTGCTGCTTTCAGTGATCTCTGGACAAGTACACCAAGATCCCACTGACCCCCTGTACTTCCTCGGGTCCTACCATCCATTGTATATTCCCTTGCCTTGTTAGTCCTCCCAAAATGCATCAACTCACACTTCTCAGGATTAAATTCCATTTGCCACTGCTCTGCCCATCTTACCAGCCCATCTATATCATCCTGTAATCTAAGGCTTTCCTCCTCACTATTTAGACATCTTTGTTTATTCATTCAGTCACCAACATGCTGCCTGGTGGAGGACTGCTTGAGACTGGGTTCCTATTACACATCACATGTCTCTCCAGTGCCCCCATGAATGTGGTCCCACCGGAACACTTACCCATAACAATTAGTTCCTTGCTAATTAGTTCCTAGCACTTTACAAATAGGATAACAATAAATAACATCCCTCTTTCTTTAAAACATATTGCCCCTATATCAAAATAACTGTCCCAGTCAATAACTTTTTTTGAAACTTAAGAAGATTATTTTGGAAATAATCTGAACCCCTTTTTCAGATTCTCTTTTAGCGTTTAATCTTTTTTTTAAATTTTATTCACGGTATCGCTTGGGTGGTAAGATGTTGTGCCTCCATCTTGTAGATTTGGCATTTGTTGCTCTCAGTGGTGAGTTGGCACACTGCACAGGTGATGTTGTGTCACTTGCTGGTGATGTTGTTAATGTTGTCTCGCTGGATAGTGATGTTTCTGGTGTTGCGAATGGTCTTTTTTGTTTTTACAGTTCAGGTGTAGATTCTGTTCCTTCTCATTTGGTTACCCGTTTTGGTCTTGATGATATATGACCTTGGAGTCTCAGCTTCACCAACAACTTTTGCTGGGCTCCACGTTTTCATGATTGGATCCTGTACATGTACAGTTTGTCCTTTCAACAGCTCAGGCATACTTGTTGAAGTGTTGATCTCCTCTTACCTGTGCTTCAGTGAGTTGTTGTCTCACTTCCTCCTGGTCACTTGAAGGATGTATTTTGCTCGGCAGAGTCGTCTTATATTTTCTTCCATTCTGCCGGTGATTTCATGCCAGCCTTGAGAGGTGTGGATCAGGGTGACAGTAAGGCCAGGTTTGGGTCTTCATCCGTCTCTTTCACAAATGTTCTTTTGACCATCTGGACGTGTCTTTCTATAAATCCGTGTCCCCGTGGGTAGTGTGGTGATGAGGTGATGGTGTTGAACCCATACTGGTCAGCGAATTCCTCAAATTCTCTGATGTGAATTGGGTGCCACTGTCACATATTAACCTTTCAGGAATCCCTCGCTCAGTGAACAGTACTCGTACTGCTGAGATTATTGTTGTGGCTCTCAAGTCTTTCACCTTCAGGATAAAGGGGAACTTTGAGTAGTAGTCTGTGACTATGAGATGCCATTCTTGATGATGTGTGAATAAAAATCGACTCCTACAGTATGCTATGGTCTGGGTGGTACTTCAGTAGCTATCATCTCTTTTTGCTGTGTGTTTCTGTACTTCTGGCATACATTGCATGTAGACACCATATTTTCGATATCTTTGTATATGCCTATCCAGTACACAGCTGATTTGGCTCTGAGCTTACACTTCTCCATTCCCATGTGGCCTTTGTGTATCTTTTGGAGAAGTTCTTCCTGCATTGTTTTGGGGATGATTATTCTGGATCCGGCTAGCAGAACACCATCTTCTAGTGAGATGTCATCTCTGATAGACCAATACTGCCATATTGCTGGCTGTGTGTGCTGTATCCTATCAGACCATCCCTGGATCACTTGCTGAGATAGCATCTGTAACTCCTTGTCTTTGTTGGTCTCAGCTCTAGTTTGACTCAGTTTCGGTGGTGTTGCGTTTACTAGGTGATGAATCTTTATACCTAAATCTTCTATCTCGTGTTTCTCCTGTGGTGACAACTGAGATAGGATGTCTGCCAGCACCATTTCTCTTCCTGGGTTGTATTTCACAGTGAAATCGTAACTCTGAAGCTTCAAGAGTAACCTCTGCAGTCTTGCTGGTGCTTTACTTAGATTTTTCTTGTAGATCTGCTCCAGTGGACGATGATCACTCTCCACTGTGAGCTTTCTCCCACAGAGATATGTGTGGAACTTCTCACATCAATACATGACTGCCAAAAGCTTCCTTTCTATGTTGGCATCTCTTATTTCAGCTGATATTAGAGCTTTGGATGCAAATGCTATTGGCTTTCCCTCCTGTACCAGGGCTGCCCCCAGTCCTTTTGGAGAAGCATCTACTTGCAGAGTGACAGGTTTCTTTCTGTCGTAGTACGACAGACTTGTCTCCTTGCATACTACCTTTTTGAGTTTGTTGAAACTCCTGTCATGTGACTCTGACCATTGGTACTCTACATCTTCTTTCATCAGCTCCAGCAGATTTTTGTGTGTTCCGACATGTGCGGAATGAAGGAGCTCATGTATTGGATCCAGCCAAGGAACCTTCTCAACTCTCTCTTATCTCTTGGGGCTTCCATCCCAGAGATGGCTGAGATTCTTTCAGGACTCGGCTTGACTCCGTCAAGTGTGTACACCATTCCGAAGAACTGGCATTCTGTCACTTTCACAATGCATTTGTCTGTATTTAGCTTAATCCCAGCTTTCCTGGTTCTCTCCATGGTTTCATGTACATGGTTGTCATGATCTTTTCCATCTACACCTTATATCTGGATATCATCTGCTATGCCGACTGCTCCTTTGCATCCCCTGTATGTCTCATCTGCTTTCTGTTGGAACACATCCTGGCTCACTTTAAGGCCAAAAGGTAGACGCAGGAATTTGTATCATCCAAAGGGTGTGGTGAATGTTGTCAACAATGAAGATTCTGTGTCTAGCTTCACATTTCAGCAGCCATTTCTGGCATCAATTTTGCTGGAAACATTTTCCCCTGGCAGTGCTGGTGTGAGTTCTTCCATGGTATAGGGTAGTGATCCCTCTTTATTGCTTGATTAAGATCTTTGGGATCTAGGCAAATTCTTAGCCGTCCATTTGGCTTCTCTCTCACCACAATAGAATTTACCCAATCTGTAGGCTGTGTGACTGTGGCAATCACCCTCTTTTATCCCATTTCTTGGAGCTCTCTTTCAAGCTTTCCTTTTAGTTCTATTGGTACTTTATGTGGGGGGTGAATCACTGGTTTCATCGTTGGGTCAATAGTGCTGTGATACACAAAATCTTCAAAGCATCCAACCATCTCATCAAAACTCTGGGTACATTTGTACCAGATCTTCTTTGCTTCTGATTAGAGGGCACTTTTCAATGGGTGTATTATCTTCAACCCTCAGTGTCGCCTCCTTCACCTGATGGTTTACTGAGATAATCTGCAGCTCTTCACAACTGCTCAACCCCAGGATAGCCGGACCATCTGTTTCTGTGATGTAGAACATACAGTTAATATCTTTTCCTTTGTGTGTCCCTCTGATTTGGGTTGTTCCAAGCTGTTGAATCTCACTTCCCCCGTATGCTGTTAGCATGACATTGTTCGGTTTCAGAGCACCTTCCCCTGGATAACCATTTTCCTCCAAATTTTCAGGAAAGATCTTCTAGTATAGTCTAAGCGGGATAATGTTACTCTGTGTTCCAGTATCAATCTTCACCTTCAGATTTATCACTGTGGGCTTATTTCTCAGCCTCTTCCTGATCTGAATGGTTATGTGAATTTATTTTCTCTGGGAACTGTCACATCCAGACATTTCATGCAATTCTATGGTTCCAATGTCTATCATGTTTTCAAAGCCATCACCATCTTCCAGAGTATGGATGTTTTGGTTTCTTTCACTATTCCTTCGCCCTGTTACTCAGGCTCTGGTTACTCATCTACCACCTTCTTGCCTTGTTCTGCACATCTTTTCCCAGTGATTGATCTTTCCGTAAGCTCTGCAGATTGATCCATATGCGGGACATTTCCTTCTATCTCTCAATTCATTTAGTCATCCACAGCTCCTGCACGTCTTTCTCTCTGTCTGCTGTACATTCTTTAGGTTTTGTTTCACTGCATCGACCATGCTACCTGTCTCTTGGCTTAACTGAAGGTTAGTTGTTTGGGTAGTGAGTGTCTTCATCGGTCTGCTCATGGCTTCATGTGCTCTGGCAGTGTCTACAGCCTGTGATATTGTGAGCTTGTCATGTCCGATTAGAGCTTTCTGTACTTCAGGATGTGCAGAACCCCAAATGAGCTGATCTATCAGCCTTTCATCTGTGTCCTTAAATTTACATTTTCTGGCTGCATTTTTCAATCTTGTTACACAATTAACAATAGGCTGACCTAGTTCCTGTCTGAATCCTTGAAATTCATATCAGTATATCACAAAGGAGGAAACAAATTGCATCCCAGAAATTTTGGGAAACATAGGGTCCAGTGAGAAGGAGGAACTGCATGAAATCAGTATCAGTAAGGAAATGGTGTTAGGGAAATTGATGGGACTGAAGGCCGATAAATCCCCATGGCCTGATAATCTACATCCCAGAGTACTTAAGAAAGGGCCCTAGCAATAGTGGATGCATTGCTGGTCATTTTTCAAAATTCTATAGACTCTGGAACAGTTCCAACAGATTGGAGGGTAGCTAATGTAACCCCACTATTTAAAAAAGGAGGTTGAGAGAAAATAGGGAATTATAGACCAGTTAGCCTCACATCAGTAGTGGGGAAAATGCTAGAGTCCATTATAAACGATGTAATAGCAGAGCACTTGGAAAACAGTGACAGAATTGGACAAAGTCAACATGGATTTACGAAATGGAAATCATGCTTGACAAATCTTACTGGAATGTTTTGAGGATGTAACTAGTAGAATAGATAAGGGAGGACCAGTGGATGTGGTGTATTTGGACTTTCAGAAGGCTTTCGATAAGGTCCCACCATGAAATTAGTATGCAAAATTAAAGCACATGGGATTGGGGGTAAGGTACTGACATGGATAGAGAACTGACTGGCAGACAGGAAACAAAGAGTAGGAATAAACGAGTCTTTTTCCGAATGGCAGGCAGTGACTAGTGGGGTACCACAGGGGTCAGTGCTAGGTTCCCAGCTATTCACAATATATATTAATGGTATTGATGAGGGAATTAAATGTAATATATCTAAGTTTGCAGATGACACAAAGCCGGGTGGGAGTGTGAGCTGTGAGGAGAATGCAGAGAAGCTCCAGTGTGATTTGGACAGTTTGAGTGAGTGGGCAAATACGTAGCAGATGCAGTATAATGTGGATAAATGTGAGGTTATCCACTTTGGTGGCAAAAACAGAAAGGCAGATTATTATCTGAACAGCAATAGATTGGGAAAGGGGTAGATGCAGCGAGACCTGGGTGTCTTTGTGCACCAGTCGCTGAAAGTAAGCATGCAGATGCCACAGGCAGTTAAGAAGGCAAATGATATATTGGCCTTCATAGCGAGAGGATTTGAGTACAGGAGCAGGAATGTCTTGCTGCAATTATACAAGGCCTTGGTGAGACCACACCTTGAGTAGTGCGTGCAGTTTTGGTCTCCTTATCTGAGGAAAGATGTTCTTGCTATGGAGGGAGTGCAGCGAAGGTTCATCAATATCATTAGTATATATATTGTGAATAGCTGGGGTCCTAGCACTGATTCCGGGGTGGCAGGGCTGACATATGAAGAGAGATTGGGTCGATTAGGCTTGTATTCACTAGAGTTTAGAAGAATGAGAGGGGATCTTATAGAAACCTACAAAATTCTAACAAGACGGGACAGACTAGATGCAGGAAGGATGTTCCCGATGGCGGGGGAGTCCAGGACCAGGGGTCACAAACTAAGGATAAGCGGTAAGCCATTTAGGATTGAGATGAAGAGAGATTTCTTCACCCAGAGAGTGGTGAACCTGTGGAATTCTCTACCACAGAAAGCAGTTGAGGCCAAATCATTAAAAATATTCAAGAAAGGGTTAGATATTGTTCTTAGGGCTAAAGGGATTAAGGGATACGGGGAGAAAGCGGAAACAGGTTACTGAGTTTGGATGATCAGCTATGATCGTATTGAATGGTGGAGCAGGCCCGAAGGGCCGAATGGCCTACTCCTGCTTCTATTTTTCTATGTTTCTACATCCGATGATTTGATTTTGGCTGGAGATGGGTGCTGAATCTATCAAAAAATTTTGTCTGGGTTTCTGCTGTCCTCTTCACTTAGGTCCCAGCTGTTAAATAAATTTAATCTTTAATCTCTTGCCTAGCGTAGAATGTAGTTGACCCTCTCCTCTTCACTAGTGCCTTTTAGGAAACGACTGAATGTCAATCTGAACTTTTGTTTAAACTTCTGAAATGCCTCTATGACATCATCTGCTTCCTAATTCATTATGGGCTGTAACTGTGCATTCATTCCTGTCCCAGCTGACATTTCATTTTTTCATTTTCGCACGTGTCACTCAGTTTTTCTTTGTGTCTCTCTGGCACAAATTTGGGTCATTTTTTCCCAATCTAATTCTTTTAAAATGTTCCAGGTTTACTCGCAGACACTTGATGACACCATATTACATCTTCTGGTTCCCAGATGTTGCAAATAATCACACTTCAAACTTGGAAAGGCGAGAGTCTTTGTTTAGTCATTCAGTCACCAACATGTTGCCTGGCGGAGGACTGCTTGAGGCTGGTTTCCTGTTACACATCACATGACTCTCCAGTGCAGCCATGAATGCGGCACCACTGGAACACTTACACGTAACAATTAGTTCCTTGCTAATTCGTTCTTAGCACTTTACAGAGAGCATAACAATATATAACACTTGGATCACTGAGTTACTGAGGCCTGGAGTCACTCTGTCACAGAATTGCTGAAGCCTGGGATCAGTGTGTTATTGAGGCCTATGATCAATGAGTTACTGAGGTCTGGGATCAATGAGTTACTGAAGTCTGGGATCAGTGCATTACTGAGGTCAGGGATCAGTGAATTACTTAGGTCTGGGATCAGAGAGTTACTTAGGTCTGGGATCAGAGAGTTACTGAGGTCTGGGATCAGTGAGATACTGAGGACTGGGATCAGTGTGTTACTTAGGTCTGGGATCAGAGACTTGCTGAGGTCTGGGATCAATGTGTTACTGAGGTCAGGGATCAGACAGTTACTGAGGTCTGGGATCAGTGAGATACTGAGGACTGGGATCAGTGAGTTACTTAGGTCTGGGATCAGAGACTTGCTGAGGTCTGGGATCAATGTGTTACTGAGGTCTGGGATCAGACAGTTACTGAGGTCTGGGATCAGTGAGTTACTTAGGTCTGGGATCAGAGAGTTACTGAGGTCTGGGATCAGTGAGTAACTTAGATCTGGGATCAGTGAGTTATTGAGGTCTGGGATCAGTATGTCACTGAGGCCTGGGATCAGTGAGTTACTTAGGTCTGGGATCAGTGAGTTACTGAGGTCTGGGATCAGTGTGTTATTGAGGTCTGGGATCAGTGTGTTACTGAGGTCTGGGATCAGTGAGTTACTGAGGTCTGGGATCAGTGTGTTACTGAGGTCTGGGATCAGTGAGTTACTGAGGTCTGGGATCAGTGAGTTACTGAGGTCTGGGATCAGTGTGTTACTGAGGTCTGGGATCAGTGAGTTACTGAGGTCTGGGATCAGTGTGTTATTGAGGTCTGGGATCAGTGTGTACTGAGGTCTGGGATCAGTGAGTTACTGAGGTCTGAAATCAGTGTGGACTGAGGTTTGGGATCAGTGAGTCACTGAGGTCTGGGATCAGTGTGTTACTGAGGCCTGGGATCAGTGAGTTACTGAGGTTTGGGATCAGTGTGTACTGAGGTCTGGGATCAGTGAGTTACTGAGGTCTGGGATCAGTGAGTTACTGAGGTCTGAAATCAGTGTGGACTGAGGTTTGGGATCAGTGAGTCACTGAGGTCTGGGATCAGTGAGTTACTGAGGTCTGGGATCAGTGTGTTACTGAGGTCTGGGATCAGTGAGTTACTGAGGTTTGGGATCAGTGTGTACTGAGGTCTGGGATCAGTGAGTTACTAAGGTCTGGGATCAGTGAGTTACTGAGGTCTGAAATCAGTGTGGACTGAGGTTTGGGATCAGTGAGTCACTGAGGTCTGGGATCAGTGTGTTACTGAGGTCTGGGATCAGTGAGTTACTGAGGTTTGGGATCAGTGTGTACTGAGGTCTGGGATCAGTGAGTTACTGAGGTCTGGGATCAGTGAGTTACTGAGGTCTGAAATCAGTGTGGACTGAGGTTTGGGATCAGTGAGTCACTGAGGTCTGGGATCAGTGAGTTACTGAGGTCTGGGATCAGTGTGTTACTGAGGTCAGGGATCAGACAGTTACTGAGGTCTGGGATCAGTGAGATACTGAGGACTGGGATCAGTGAGTTACTTAGGTCTGGGATCAGAGACTTGCTGAGGTCTGGGATCAATGTGTTACTGAGGTCTGGGATCAGACAGTTACTGAGGTCTGGGATCAGTGAGTTACTTAGGTCTGGGATCAGTGAGTTACTTAGGTCTGGGATCAGAGAGTTACTGAGGTCTGGGATCAGTGAGTAACTTAGATCTGGGATCAGTGAGTTATTGAGGTCTGGGATCAGTGTGTCACTGAGGCCTGGGATCAGTGAGTTACTTAGGTCTGGGATCAGTGTGTTACTGAGGTCTGGGATCAGTGAGTTACTGAGGTCTGGGATCAGTGTGTTATTGAGGTCTGGGATCAGTGTGTTACTGAGGTCTGGGATCAGTGAGTTACTGAGGTCTGGGATCAGTGTGTTACTGAGGTCTGGGATCAGTGAGTTACTGAGGTCTGGGATCAGTGTGTTACTGAGGTCTGGGATCAGTGAGTTACTGAGGTCTGGGATCACTGTGTTATTGAGGTCTGGGATCAGTGTGTACTGAGGTCTGGGATCAGTGAGTTACTGAGGTCTGAAATCAGTGTGGACTGAGGTTTGGGATCAGTGAGTCACTGAGGTCTGGGATCAGTGTGTTACTGAGGTCTGGGATCAGTGAGTTACTGAGGTTTGGGATCAGTGTGTACTGAGGTCTGGGATCAGTGAGTTACTAAGGTCTGGGATCAGTGAGTTACTGAGGTCTGAAATCAGTGTGGACTGAGGTTTGGGATCAGTGAGTCACTGAGGTCTGGGATCAGTGTGATACTGAGGTCTGGGATCAGTGAGTTACTGAGGTTTGGGATCAGTGAGTCACTGAGGTCTGGGATCAGTGTGTTATTGAGGTCTGGGATCAGTGTGTTATTGAGGCTTGGGATCAGTGTGTTAGTTTGGTCTGGGATCGTTGTGTTACTGGGCCGAGGATCACTGTGTTGCTGTGGTCTGGGATCAGTGTGCACTGAGATCTGAGATCAGTGCGTTACTGAGGCCTGGGATCAGTGTGTTACTGAGGTCTGGGATCAGTGAGTTACTGAGGTCTGAGATCAGTGAGTTACTGAGGCCTGGGATCAGTGTGTTATTGAAGTCTGGGATCAGTGAGTTGCTGAGGTCTGGGATCAATGTGTTATTGAGGTCAGGGTTCAGTGTGGACAGAGGTCTGGGATCAGTGTGTTATTGAGGCTTGGGATCAGTGTGTTAGTTTGGTCTGGGATCGTTGTGTTACTAGGCCGAGGATCAGTGTGTTACTGTGGTCTGGGATCAGTGTGTACTGAGATCTGGGATCATTGTGTTATTGAGGCCTGGGATCAGTGTGTTACTGAGGTCTGAGATCAGTGAGTTATTGAGGCCTGGGATCAGTGTGTACTGAGGCCTGGGACCAGTGAGTTACTGACGTCTGGAGTCACTCTGCCACAATGTAACTAAGGCCTGGGATCAGTGTCTTACAGAGGCCAGGAATCAATGTGTTACTGAGGCCTGGGATCAGTGACTAACCAAGGCTTGGGATCAGTGAGATACTGAGGCCGGGGATCAGTGTGTTACTGAGGCCTGGGATCAGTGTGTTACTGAGGTCTGGGATCAGTGTGTACTGAGGGCTGGGATCAGTGAGTTACTGAGGTCTGGAGTCACTCTGCCACAATGTAACTAAGGCCTGGTATCAGTGTGTTACAGAGGCCTGGAATCAATGTGTTACTAAGTTCCGGGATCAGTGAGTTACTGAGGTCTGATATCAATGAATTAGAGAGGCCTGCAGGGAGCTTCAGAGGCCTGGAATCAGTACGTTACAAAAGGCTGGGGTCAGTGAGTTACTGAGACCTGGGATCAGGGTGTTATTGAGGTCTGCGATCAGTGCGTTACCGAGGCCTGGGATCAATGCATTACCGAGGTCTGGGATCAGTGTGTTACTGATGCCTGGGATCATTGAGTTACTGAGACCTGGATTCTGTGTGTTACTGAGGCCTGGAAACAGTGACTTAACGAGGTCAGAGATCCGTGTGTTACTGAGGCCTGGGATCAGTGTCTTACTGATGCCTGGGATTAGTGTGTTACTGAGGCCTGGGATCAGTGATTTACTGAGTCCTGGGATCAGCGTGTTACTGAGGCTTGGGATCAGTGAGTTACTGAGGCCTGGCATCAGTGAGTTGCTGAGGCCTGGGATCAGTGTGTTATTGAGGTCTGGGATCAGTGTGTACTGAGGTCTGGGATCAGTGAGTCACTGAGGTCTGGGATCAGTGTGTTATTGAGGTCTGGGATCAGTGTGTACTGAGGTCTAGGATCAATGTGTTATTGAGGTCTGGGATCAGTGTGTACAGAGGTCTGGGATCAGTGTGTTATTGAGGCTTGGGATCAGTGTGTTAGTTTGGTCTGGGATCGTTGTGTTACTAGGCCGAGGATCACTGTTTTACTTTGGTCTGGGATCAGTGTGTACTGAGATCTGAGATCAGTGAGTTACAGAGGCCTGGGATCAGTGTGTTACTGAGGTCTGTGTTCAGTGAGTTACTGAGGTCTGAGATCAGTGAGTTACTGAGGCCTGGGATCAGTGTGTTGGTGAGGTCTGGGATCAGTGTGTTATTGAGGTCTGGGATCAGTGTGTACTGAGGTCTGGGATCAATGTGTTATTGAGGTCTGGGATCAGTGTGGACAGAGGTCTGGGATCAGTGTGTGATTGAGGCTTGGGAACAGTGTGTTAGTTTGGTCTGGGATCGTTGTGTTACTGGGCCGAGGATCACTGTGTTACTTTGGTCTGGGATCAGTGTGTACTGAGATCTGAGATCAGTGAGTTACTGAGGCCTGGGATCAGTGTGTTACTGAGGTCTGGGTTCAGTGAGTTACTGAGGTCTGAGATCAGTGAGTTACTGAGGCCTGGGATCAGTGTGTTATTGAAGTCTGGGATCAGTGCGTTGCTGAGGTCTGGGATCAGTGTGTTATTGAGGTCTGGGATCAGTGTGTACTGAGGTCTGGGATCAATGTGTTATTGAGGTCTGGGATCAGTGTGGACAGAGGTCTGGGATCAGTGTGTTATTGAGGCTTGGGATCAGTGTGTTAGTTTGGTCTGGGATCGTTGTGTTACTAGGCCGAGGATCAGTGTGTTACTGTGGTCTGGGATCAGTGTGTGCTGAGATCTGGGATCATTGTGTTATTGAGGCCTGGGATCAGTGTGTTACTGAGGTCTGAGATCAGTGAGTTATTGAGGCCTGGGATCAGTGTGTACTGAGGGCTGGGATCAGTTAGTTACTGAGGCCGGGGATCAGTGATTTCCTGAGGCCTGGGATCAGTGTGTACTGAGGGCTGGGATCAGTGAGTTACTGACGTCTGGAGTCACTCTGCCACAATGTATCTAAGGCCTGGGATCAGTGTGTTACAGAGGCCGGGAATCAATGTGTTACTGAGGCCTGGGATCAGTGACTAACTAAGGCTTGGGATTAGTGAGATACTGAGGCCTGGGATCAGTGTGTTACTGAGGCCTGGGATCAGTGTGTACTGAGGGCTGGGATCAGTGAGTTACTGACGTCTGGAGTCACTCTGCCACAATGTAACTAAGGCCTGGGATCAGTGTGTTACAGAGGCCTGGAATCAATGTGTTACTGAGGCCTGGGATCAGTGACCAACTAAGTCTTGGGATCAGTGAGATACTGAGGCCTGGGATCAGTGTGTTACTGGGGCCTGGGATCAGTGAGTTATTGAGGTCTGGGATCAGTGTGTACAGAGGTCTGGGATCAGTGTGTTATTGAGGCTAGGGATCAGTGTCTTAGTTTGGTCTGGGATCGTTGTGTTACTGAGGTCTGGGATCAGTGAGTTACTGAGGTCTGAGATCAGTGAGTTACTGAGGCCTGGGATCAGTGTGTTATTGAGGCTTGGGATCAGTGTGTTAGTTTGGTCTGGGATCGTTGTGTTACTGGGCCGAGGATCAGTGTGTTACTTTGGTCTGGGATCAGTGTGTACTGAGATCTGAGATCAGTGAGTTACTGAGGCCTGGGATCAGTGTGTTACTGAGGTCTGGGTTCAGTGAGTTACTGAGGTCTGAGATCAGTGAGTTGCTGAGGCCTGGGATCAGTGAGTTACTAAGTTCAGGGATCAGTGAGTTACTGAGGTCTGATATCATTGAATTAGAGAGGCCTGCAGGGAGCTTCAGAGGCCTGGAATCAGTAAGTTACAAAAGGCTGGGGTCAGTGAGTTACTGAGGCCTGGGATCAGTGCCTTACCGAGGCCTGGGATCAGTGTGTTTCTGAGGCCTGGGATCATTGAGTTACTGAAACCTGGATTCTGTGTGTTACTGAGGCCTGGGAACAGTGACTTAACGAGGTCTGAGATCCGTGAGTTACTGAAGCCTGGGATCAGTGTGTTACTGATGCCTGGGATTGGTGTGTTACTGAAGCCTGGGATCAGTGATTTACTGAGGCCTGGGATCAGTGTGTTACTGAGGACTGGGATCAGTGAGTAACTGAGGTCTGGCATCAGTGAGTTGCTGAAGCCTGGGATCAGTGTTTTATTGAGGTCTGGGATCAGTGTGTTACTGAGGCCGAGGATCAGAAAGTTACTGAGGCCTGGGATCAGTGTGTTACTGAGGCCTGGGATCAGTGAGTTACTGAGACCTGGGATCAGAAAGTTACTGAGGCCTGGGATCAGTGTGTTACTGGGGCCTGGGATCAGTGAGTTACTGAGACCTGGGATCAGAAAGTTACTGAGGCCTGGGATCAGTGTGTTACTGGGGCCTGGGATCAGTGAGTCACTGAGGTCTGGGATCAGTGTGTACTGAGGTTTGGGATCAGTGAGTTACTGAGGTCTGGGATCAGTGAGTCACTGAGGTCTGGGATCAGTGAGTCACTGAGGTCTGGGATCAGTGTGTACTGAGGTTTGGGATCAGTGAGTCACTGTGGTCTGGGATCAGTGTGTACTGAGGTTTGGGATCAGTGAGTTACTGACGTCTGGGATCAGTGAGTCACTGAGGTCTGGGATCAGTGTGTTATTGAGGTCTGGGATCAGTCTGTACTGAGGTCTGGGATCAGAGTGTTATTGAGGCTTGGGATCAGTGTGTTAGTTTGGTCTGGGATCGTTGTGTTCCTGAGGTCTGAGATCAGTGAGTTACTGAGGTCTGAGATCAGTGAGTTACTGAGGCCTGGGATCAGTGTGTTATTGATGTCTGGGATCAGTGAGTTGCTGAGGTCTGGGATCAGTGTGTTATTGAGGCCTGGGATCAGTGTGTACTGAGGGCTGGGATCAGTGAGTTACTGAGACCTGGAGTCACTCTGCCACAGTGTAACTAAGGCCTGGGATCAGTGTGTTTCTGAGGCCTGCTGTCAGTGTGTTACAGAGGACTGGAATCAATGTGTTACTGAGGCCTGGGATCAGTGACTAACTAAGGCTTGGGATCAGTGAGATACTGAGGCCAGGGATCATTGAGTTACTGAGACCTGGGATCAGGGTGCTATTGAGGTCTGGGATCAGTGCGTTACCGAGGCCTGGGATCAGGGCGTTATCGAGGCCTGGGATCAGTGAGTTACTGAGGCCTGGGATCAGTCTGTTATTGAAGTCTGGGATCAGTGCGTTGCTGAGGTCTGGGATCAGTGTGTTATTGAGGTCTGGGATCAGTGTGTACTGAGGTCTGGGATCAATGTGTTATTGAGGTCTGGGTTCAGTGTGGACAGAGGTCTGGGATCAGTGTGTTATTGAGGCTTGGGATCAGTGTGTTAGTTTGGTCTGGGATCGTTGTGTTACTAGGCCGAGGATCAGTGTGTTACTGTGGTCTGGGATCAGTGTGTACTGAGATCAGGGATCATTATGTTATTGAGGCCTGGGATCAGTGTGTACTGAGGGCTGGGATCAGTTAGTTACTGAGGCCGGGGATCAGTGATTTACTGAGACCTGGGATCAGTGTGTACTGAGGGCTGGGATCAGTGAGTTACTGACGTCTGGAGTCACTCTGCCACAATGTAACTAAGGCCTGGGATCAGTGTGTTACAGAGGCCTGGAATCAATGTGTTACTGAGGCCTGGGATCAGTGACTAACTAAGGCTTGGGATCAGTGAGATACTGAGGCCTGGGATCAGTCTGTTACTGGGGCCTGGGATCAGTGAGTTACTGAGGTCTGGGATCAGTGAGTTACTGAGGTCTGGGATCAGTGTGTACTGAGGTTTGGGATCAGTGAGTCACTGAGGTCTGGGATCAGTGTGTTATTGAGGTCTGGGATCAGTGTGTACAGAGGTCTGGGATCAGTGTGTTATTGAGGCTTGGGATCGGAGTCTTAGTTTGGTCTGGGATCGTTGTGTTACTGAGGTCTGGGATCAGTGAGTTACTGAGGTCTGAGATCAGTGAGTTACTGAGGCCTGGGATCAGTGTGTTATTGAGGCTTGGGATCAGTGTGTCAGTTTGGTCTGGGATCGTTGTGTTACTGGGCCGAGGATCAGTGTGTTACTTTGGTCTGGGATCAGTGTGTAATGAGATCTGAGATCAGTGAGTTACTGAGGCCTGGGATCAGTGTGTTACTGAGGTCTGGGTTCAGTGAGTTACTGAGGTCTGAGATCAGTGAGTTCCTGAGGCCTGGGATCAGTGTGTTTCTGAGGTCTGGGTTCAGTGAGTTACTGAGGTCTGAGATCAGTGAGTTACTGAGGCCTGGGATCAGTGTGTTATTGAAGTCTGTGATCAGTGCGTTGCTGAGGTCTGGGATGAGTGTGTTATTGAGGTCTGGGATCAGTGTGTACTGAGGTCTGGGATCAATGTGTTATTGAGGTCTGGGATCAGTGTGGACAGAGGTCTGGGATCAGTGTGCTATTGAGGTCAGGGTTCAGTGTGTACAGAGGTCTGGGATCAGTGTGTTATTGAGGCTTGGGATCAGTGTGTTAGTTTGGTCTGGGATCGTTGTGTTACTAGGCCGAGGATCAGTGTGTTACTGTGGTCTGGGATCAGTGTGTACTGAGATCTGGGATCATTGTGTTATTGAGGCCTGGGATCAGTGTGTTACTGAGGTCTGAGATCAGTGAGTTATTGAGGCCTGGGATCAGTGTGTACTGAGGGCTGGGATCAGTTAGTTACTGAGGCCGGGGATCAGTGATTTACTGAGGCCTGGGATCAGTGTGTACTGAGGGCTGGAATCAGTGAGTTACTGACGTCTGGAGTCACTCTGCCACAATGTAACTAAGGCCTGGGATCAGTGTGTTACAGAGGCCTGGAATCAATGTGTTACTGAGGCCTGGGTTCAGTGACTAACTAAGGCTTGGGATCAGTGAGATACTGAGGCCTGGGATCAGTGTGTTACTGAGGCCTGGGATCAGTGTGTACTGAGGGCTGGGATCAGTGAGTTACTGACGTCTGGAGTCACTCTGCCACAATGTAACTAAGGCCTGGGATCAGTGTGTTACAGAGGCCTGGAATCAATGTGTTACTGAGGCCTGGGATCAGTGACTAACTAAGGCTTGGGATCAGTGAGATACTGAGGCCTGGGATCAGTGTGTTACTGGGGCCTGGGATCAGTGAGTTACTGAGGTCTGGGATCAGTGAGTTACTGAGGTCTGGGATCAGTGTGTTATTGAGGCTTGGGATCAGTGTCTTAGTTTGGTCTGGGATCGTTGTGTTACTGAGGTCTGGGAGCAGTGAGTTACTGAGGTCTGAGATCAGTGAGTTACTGAGGCCTGGGATCAGTGTGTTATTGAGGCTTGGGATCAGTGTGTTAGTATGGTCTGGGATCGTTGTGTTACTGGGCCGAGGATCAGTGTGTTACTTTGGTCTGAGATCAGTGTGTACTGAGATCTGAGATCAGTGAGTTACTGAGGCCTGGGATCAGTGTGTTACTGAGGTCTGGGTTCAGTGAGTTACTGAGGTCTGAGATCAGTGAGTTGCTGAGGCCTGGGATCAGTGTGTTATTGCAGTCTGCGATCAGTGCGTTGCTGAGGTCTGGGATCAGTGTGTTATTGAGGTCTGGGATCAGTGTGTACTGAGGGCTGGGATCAGTGAGTTACTGAGGTCTGGAGTCAATCTGCCACAATGTAACTAAGGCCTGGGATTAGTGTGTTACAGAGCCTGGAATCAATGAGTTACTGAGGCCTGGGATCAGTGACTAACTAAGGCTTGGGATCAGTGAGATACTGAGGCCTGGGATCAGTGTGTTACTGAGGCCTGGGATCAGTGAGTTGCTGAGGCCTGGGATCAGTGGGTTACTGAGGCCTGGAATCAGTGAGTTACAAAGTTCAGGGATCAGTGAGTTACTGAGGTCTGATATCATTGAATTATAGAGGCCTGCAGGGAGCTTCAGAGGCCTGGAATCAGTAAGTTACAAAAGGCTGGGGTCAGTGAGTTACTGAGGCCTGGGATCAGTGCCTTACCGAGGCCAGGGATCAGTGTGTTACTGAGGCCTGGGATCATTGAGTTACTGAAACCTGGATTCTGTGTGTTACTGAGGCCTGGGAACAGTGACTTAACGAGGTCTGAGATCCGTGAGTTACTGACGCCTTGGATCAGTGTGTTACTGATGCCTGGGATTGGTGTGTTACTGAAGCCTGGGATCAGTGATTTACTGAGGCCTGGGGTCAGTGTGTTACTGAGGACTGGGATCAGAGAGTTACTGAGGTCTGGCATCAGTGAGTTGCTGAGGCCTGGGATCAGTGTGTTATTGAGGTCTGGAATCAGTGTGTTACTGAGGCCGAGGATCAGAAAGTTACTGAGGCCTGGGATCAGTGAGTTACTGATGCCTGGGATCAGAAGGTTACTGAGGCCTGGGATCAGTATGTTACTGAGGCCTGGGATCAGTGAGTTACTGAGGCCGGGCATCAGTGAGTTGCTGAGGCCCTGGATCAGTGTGTTATTGAGGTCTGGGATCAGTGTGTTACAGAGGCCTTGGATCAGAAAGTTACTGAGGCCTGGGATCAGTGAGTTACTGAGGCCTGGGATCAGAAAGTTTCTGAAGTCTGGGATCAGTGAGTTACTGATGCCTGGGATCAGTGTGTTATTGAGGCCTGAGATCAGTGTGTTACTGAGGCCCAGGATCACAAAGTTACTGATGCCTGGGATCAGTGTGTTATTGAGGCCTGAGATCAGTGTGTTACTGAGGCCCAGGATCACAAAGTTTCTGAGGTCTGGGATCAGTTTGTTACTGAGACCTGGGATCAGAAAATGTCTGTGTTTTGGGATGAGTGAGATATTGAGGCCTGGGATCAGTGGGTTACTGAGGCCTGGGATCAGTGAGTTACTGAGGCCTGGGATCAGAAAGTTACTGAGGCCTGGGATCAGTGAGTTACTGAGGTCTGGGATCAGTGAGTCACTGAGGTCTGGGATCAGTGTGTACTGAGGTTTGGGATCAGTGAGTCACTGAGGTCTGGGATCAGTGTGTACTGAGGTTTGGGATCAGTGAGTTACTGAGGTCTGGGATCAGTGAGTCACTGAGGTCTGGGATAAGTGTGTTATTGAGGTCTGGGATCAGTGTTTACTGAGGTCTGGGATCAGAGTGTTATTGAGGCTTGGGATCAGTGTGTTAGTTTGGTCTGGGATCGTTGTGTTACTGAGGTCTGGGATCAGTGAGTTGCTGAGGTCTGGGATCAGTGTGTATTTGAGGTCTGGGATCAGTGTGCACTGAGGTCTGGCATCAGTGAGTTGCTGAGGTCTGGGATCAGTGTGTTATTGAGGCCTGGGATCAGTGTGTACTGAGGGCTGGGATCAGTGAGTTACTGAGGCCTGGAGTCACTCTGCCACAGTGTAACTAAGGCCTGGGATCAGTGTGTTTCTGAGGCCTGCTGTCAGTGTGTTACAGAGGCCTGGAATCAATGTGTTACTGAGGCCTGGGATCAGTGACTAACTAAGGCCTGGGATCAGTCAGATACTGAGGCCAGGGATCATTGAGTTACTGAGACCTGGGTTCAGGGTGCTATTGAGGTCCTGGATCAGTGCGTTACCGAGGTCTGGGATCAGGGCGTTACCGAGGCCTGGGATCAGTGTGTTACTGAGGCCTGGGATCATTGAGTTACTGTGACCTGGGATCAGGGTGTTATTGAGGTCTGGGAAAAGTGCGTTACCGAGGCATGGGATCAGTGTGTTACTGAGGCCTGGGATCATTGAGTTACTGAGACCTGGATTCTGTGTGTTACTGAGACCTGGGAACAGTGACTTAATGAGGTCTGAGATCCGTGTGTTACTGAGGCCTGGGATCACTGTGCACTGAGGGCTGGGATCAGTGAGTTACTGAGGCCTGGAGTCACTCTGCCACAGTGTAACTAGGTCCTGGGATCAGTGTGTTTCTGAGGCCTGCTATCAGTGTGTTACAGAGGCTTGGAATCAATGTGTTACTGAGGCCTGGGATCAGTGACTAACTAAGGCCTGGGATCAGTGAGATACTGAGGCCTGGAATCATTGAGTTACTGAGACCTGGGATCAGGGTGCTATTGAGGTCTGGGATCAGTGAGTTACCGAGGCCTGGGATCAGGGCGTTACCGAGGCCTGGGATCAGTGTGTTACTGAGGCCTTGGATCATTGAGTTACTGTGACCTGGGATCAGGGTGTTTTTGAGGTCTGGGATCAGTGTGTTACCGAGGCCTGGGATCAGTGCGTTACCGAGGCCTGGGATCAGTGTGTTACTGAGGCCTGGGATCATTGAGTTACTGAGACCTGGACTCTGTGTGTTACTGAGACCTGGGAACAGTGACTTAACGAGGTCTGAGATCCATGTGTTACTGAGGCCTGGGATCAGTGTGTTACTGATGCCTGGGATTAGTGTGTTTCTGAGGCCTAGGATCAGAAAGTTACTGAGGCCTGGGATCAGTGAGTTACTGATGCCTGGGATCAGAAAGTTACTGAGGCCTGGGATCAGTGAGTTACTGATGCCTGGGATCAGTGTGTTATTGAGGTCTGGGATCAGTGTGTTACTGAGGCCTAGGATCAGAAAGTTACTGAGGCCTGGGATCAGTGAGTTACTGATGCCTGGGATCAGAAAGTTACTGAGGCCTGGGATCAGTGAGTTACTGATGCCTGGGATCAGTGTGTTATTGAGGTCTGGGATCAGTGTGTTACTGAGGCCTAGGATCAGAAAGTTACTGAGGCCTGGGATCAGTGAGTTACTGATGCCTGGGATCAGAAAGTTACTGAGGCCTGGGATCAGAAAGTTACTGAAGTCGTGGATCAGTGAGTTACTGATGCCTGGGATCAGTGTGTTATTGAGGCCTGAGATCAGTGTGTTACTGAGGCCCAGGATCACAAAGTTTCTGAGGTCTGGGATCAGTTTGTTATTGAGGCCTGAGATCAGAAAATGTCTGTGTTTTGGGATGAGTGAGATATTGAGGCCTGGGATCAGTGTGTTACTGAGGCCTGGGATCAGTGAGTTACTGAGGCCTGGGATCAGAAAGTTACTGAGGCCTGGGATCACTGTGTTCCTGAGGCCTGGGATCCGTGAGTTACTGAGGCCTGGGATCAGAAAATTACTGAGCCCTGGGATCAGTGTGTTACTGAGGCCTGGGATCAGTGAGTTACTGAGACCTGGGATCAGAAAGTTACTGAGGCCTGGGATCAGTGTGTTACTGGGGCCTGGAATCAGTGAGTTACTGAGACCTGGGATCAGAAAGTTACTGAGGCCTGGTATCAGTGTGTTACTGGGGCCTGGGATCAGTGAGTCACTGAGGTCTGGGATCAGTGTGTACTGAGGTTTGGGATCAGTGAGTTACTGAGGTCTGGGATCATTGAGTCACTGAGGTCTGGGATCAGTGAGTCACTGAGGTCTGGGATCAGTGTGAACTGAGGTTTGGGATCAGTGAGTCACTGAGGTCTGGGATCAGTGTGTACTGAGGTTTGGGATCAGTGAGTTACTGAGGTCTGGGATCAGTGAGTCACTGAGGTCTGGGATCAGTGTGTTATTGAGGTCTGGGATCAGTCTGTACTGAGCTCTGGGATCAGAGTGTTATTGAGGCTTGGGATCAGTGTGTTAGTTTGGTCTGGGATCGTTGTGTTACTGAGGTCTGGGATCAGTGAGTTACTGAGGTCTGAGATCAGTGAGTTACTGAGGCCTGGGATCAGTGTGTTATTGAAGTCTGGGATCAGTGAGTTGCTGAGGTCTGGGAGCAGTGTGTTATTGAGGTCTGGGATCAGTGTGCACTGAGGTCTGGGATCAATGTGTTTTTGAGGTCTGGGATCAGTGAGTTGCTGAGGTCTGGGATCAGTGTGTTATTGAGGCCTGGGATCAGTGTGTACTGAGGGCTGGGATCAGTGAGTTACTGAGGCCTGGAGTCACTCTGCCACAGAGTAACTAAGGCCTGGGATCAGTGTGTTTCTGAGGCCTGCTGTCAGTGTGTTACAGAGGCCTGGAATCAATGTGTTACTGAGGCCTGGGATCAGTGACTAACTAAGGCCTGGGATCAGTGAGATACTGAGGCCAGGGATCATTGAGTTACTGAGACCTGGGATCAGGGTGCTATTGAGGTCTGGGATCAGTGCGTTACCGCGGCCTGGGATCAGGGCGTTACCGAGGCCTGGGATCATTGTGTTACTGAGGCCTGGGATCATTGAATTAATGAGACCTGGGATCTGGGTGCTATTGAGGTCTGAGATCAGTGCGTTACCGAGGCCTGGGATCAGGGCGTTATCGAGGCCTGGGATCAGTGAGTTACTGAGGCCTGGGATCAGTGTGTTATTGAAGTCTGGGATCAGTGCGTTGCTGAGGTCTGGGATCAGTGTGTTATTGAGGTCTGGGATCAGTGTGGACAGAGGTCTGGGATCAGTGTGTTATTGAGGCTTGGGATCACTGTGTTAGTTTGGTCTGGAATCGTTGTGTTACTAGGCCGAGGATCAGTGTGTTACTGTGGTCTGGGATCAGTGTGTACTGAGATCAGGGATCATTGTGTTATTGAGGCCTGGGATCAGTGTGTTACTGAGGTCTGAGATCAGTGAGTTATTGAGGCCTGGGATCAGTGTGTACTGAGGGCTGGGATCAGTTAGTTAATGAGGCCGGGGATCAGTGATTTACTGAGGCCTGGGATCAGTGTGTACTGAGGGCTGGGATCAGTGAGTTACTGACGTCTGGTGTCACTCTGCCACAATGTAACTAAGGCCTGGGATCAGTGTGTTACAGAGGCCTGGAATCAATGTGTTACTGATGCCTGGGATCAGTGACTAACTAAGGCTTGGGATCAGTGAGATACTGAGGCCTGGGATCAGTGTGTTACTGAGGTCTGGGATCAGTGTGTACTGAGGTTTGGGATCAGTGAGTCACTGAGGTCTGGGATCAGTGTGTTATTGAGGTCTGGGATCAGTGTGTACAGAGGTCTGGGATCAGTGTGTTATTGAGGCTTGGGATCAGAGTCTTAGTTTGGTCTGGGATCGTTGTGTTACTGAGGTCTGGGATCAGTGAGTTACTGAGGTCTGAGTTCAGTGAGTTACTGAGGCCTGGGATCAGTGTGTTATTGAGGCTTGGGATCAGTGTGTTAGTTTGGTCTGGGATCGTTGTGTTACTGGGCCGAGGATCAGTGTGTTACTTTGGTCTGGGATCAGTGTGTACTGAGATCTGAGATCAGTGAGTTACTGAGGCCTGGGATCAGTGTGTTACTGAGTTCTGGGTTCAGTGAGTTACTGAGGTCTGGGATCAGAAAGTTACTGAGGCCTGGGATCACTGTGTTCCTGAGGCCTGGGATCCGTGAGTTACTGAGGCCTGGGATCAGAAAATTACTGAGGACTGGGATCAGTGTGTTACTGAGGCCTGGGATCAGTGAGTTACTGAGACCTGGGATCAGAAAGTTACTGAGGCCTGGGATCAGTGTGTTACTGGGGCCTGGAATCAGTGAGTTACTGAGACCTGGGATCAGAAAGTTACTGAGGCCTGGTATCAGTGTGTTACTGGGGCCTGGGATCAGTGAGTCACTGAGGTCTGGGATCAGTGTGTACTGAGGTTTGGGATCAGTGAGTTACTGAGGTCTGGGATCATTGAGTCACTGAGGTCTGGGATCAGTGAGTCACTGAGGTCTGGGATCAGTGTGTACTGAGGTTTGGGATCAGTGAGTCACTGAGGTCTGGGATCAGTGTGTACTGAGGGCTGGGATCAGTGAGTTACTGAGGCCTGGAGTCACTCTGCCACAGTGTAACGAAGGCCTGGGATCAGTGTGTTTCTGAGGCCTGCTGTCAGTGTGTTACAGAGGCCTGGAATCAATGTGTTACTGAGGCCTGGGATCAGTGACTAACTAAGGCCTGGGATCAGTGAGATACTGAGGCCAGGGATCATTGAGTTACTGAGACCTGGGATCAGGGTGCTATTGAGGTCTGGGTTCAGTGCGTTACCGCGGCCTGGGATCAGGGCGTTACCGAGGCCTGGGATCATTGTGTTACTGAGGCCTGGGATCATTGAGTTACTGAGGCCTGGGATCAGAAAGTTACTGAGGCCTGGGATCAGTGTGTTATTGAAGTCTGGGATCAGTGCGTTGCTGAGGTCTGGGATCAGTGTGTTATTGAGGTCTGGGATCAGTGTGTACTGAGGTCTGGGATCAATGTGTTATTGAGGTCTGGGTTCAGTGTGGACAGAGGTCTGGGATCAGTGTGTTATTGAGGCTTGGGATCACTGTGTTAGTTTGGTCTGGGATCGTTGTGTTACTAGGCCGAGGATCAGTGTGTTACTGTCGTCTGGGATCAGTGTGTACTGAGATCAGGGATCATTGTGTTATTGAGGCCTGGGATCAGTGTGTTACTGAGGTCTGAGATCAGTGAGTTATTGAGGCCTGGGATCAGTGTGTACTGAGGGCTGGGATCAGTTAGTTACTGAGGCCGGGGATCAGTGATTTACTGAGATAAAAGCAAAATACTGCGGATGCTGGAAATCTGAAACAAAAACAAGAAATGCTGGATTCACTCAGCAGGTCTGGCAGCATCTGTGGAAAGAGAAGCAGAGTTAACGTTTCGGGTCAGTGACCCTTCTTCGGATTCTTGGGTTCCGAAGAAGGGTCACTGACCCGAAACGTTAACTCTTCTTCTCTTTCCACAGATGCTGCCAGACCTGCTGAGTGAATCCAGCATTTCTTGTTTTTGTTAGTGATTTACTGAGGCCTGGGATCAGTGTGTACTGAGGGCTGGGATCAGTGAGTTACTGACGTCTGGAGTCACTCTGCGACAATGTAACTAAGGCCTGGGATCAGTGTGTTACAGAGGCCTGGAATCAATGTGTTACTGAGGCCTGGGATCAGTGACTAACTAAGGCTTGGGATCAGTGAGATACTGAGGCCTGGGATCAGTGTGTTACTGAGGTCTGGGATCAGTGTGTACTGAGGTTTGGGATCAGTGAGTCACTGAGGTCTGGGATCAGTGTGTTATTGAGGTCTGGGATCAGTGTGTACAGAGGTCTGGGATCAGTGTGTTATTGAGGCTTGGGATCAGAGTCTTAGTTTGGTCTGGGATCGTTGTGTTACTGAGGTCTGGGATCAGTGAGTTACTGAGGTCTGAGTTCAGTGAGTTACTGAGGCCTGGGATCAGTGTGTTATTGAGGCTTGGGATCAGTGTGTTAGTTTGGTCTGGGATCGTTGTGTTACTGGGCCGAGGATCAGTGTGTTACTTTGGTCTGGGATCAGTGTGTACTGAGATCTGAGATCAGTGAGTTACTGAGGCCTGGGATCAGTGTGTTACTGAGTTCTGGGTTCAGTGAGTTATTGAGGTCTGAGATCAGTGAGTTCCTGAGGCCTGTGATCAGTGTGTTACTGAGGTCTGGGTTCAGTGAGTTACTGAGGTCTGAGATCAGTGAGTTACTGAGGCCTGGGATCAGTGTGTTATTGAAGTCTGGGATCAGTGCCTTGCTGAGGTCTGGGATCAGTGTGTTATTGAGGTCTGGAATCAGTGTGTACTGAGGTCTGGGATCAATGTGTTATTGAGGTCTGGGATCAGTGTGGACAGAGGTCTGGGATCAGTGTGTTATTGAGGCTTGGGATCAGTGTGTTAGTTTGGTCTGGGATCGTTGTGTTACTAGGCCGAGGATCAGTGTGTTACTGTGGTCTGGGATCAGTGTGTACTGAGGTCTGGGATCATTGTATTATTGAGGCCTGGGATCAGTGTGTTCTGAGGGCTGGGATCAGTTAGTTACTGAGGCCGGGGATCAGTGATTTACTGAGGCCTGGGATCAGTGTGTACTGAGGGCTGGGATCAGTGAGTTACTGACGTCTGGAGTCACTCTGCCACAATGTAACTAAGGCCTGGGATCAGTGTGTTACTGAGGCCTGGAATCAATGTGTTACTGAGGCCTGGGATCAGTGACTAACTAAGGCTTGGGATCAGTGAGATACTGAGGCCTGGGATCAGTGTGTTACTGAGGCCTGGGATCAGTGTGTACAGAGGTCTGGGATCAGTGTGTTATTGAGGCTTGGGATCAGTGTCTTAGTTTGGTCTGAGATCGTTGTGTTACTGCCGTCTGGCATCAGTGAGTTACTGAGGCCTGGGATCAGTGTGTTATTGAGGCTTGGGATCAGTGTGTTAGTTTGGTCTGGGATCGTTGTGTTACTGGGCCGAGGATCAGTGTGTTACTTTGGTCTGAGATCAGTGTGTACTGAGATCTGAGATCAGTGAGTTACTGAGGCCTGGGATCAGTGTGTTACTGAGGTCTGGGTTCAGTGAGTTACTGAGGTCTGAGATCAGAGAGTTCCTGAGGCCTGGGATCATTGTGTTATTGTAGTCTGGGATCAGTGCGTTGCTGAGGTCTGGGATCAGTGTGTTATTGAGGTCTGGGATCAGTGTGTACTGAGGGCTGGGATCAGTGAGTTACTGAGGTCTGGAGTCAATCTGCCACAATGTAACTAAGGCCTGGGATTAGTGTGTTACAGAGGCCTGGAATCAATGAGTTACTGAGGCCTGGGATCAGTGACTAACTAAGGCTTGGGATCAGTGAGATACTGAGGTCTGGGATAAGTGTGTTACTGAGGCCTGGGATCAGTGAGTTGCTGAGGCCTGGGATCAGTGGGTTACTGAGGCCTGGAATCAGTGAGTTACAAAGTTCAGGGATCAGTGAGTTACTGAGGTCTGATATCATTGAATTATAGAGGCCTGCAGGGAGCTTCAGAGGCCTGGAATCAGTAAGTTACAAAAGGCTGGGGTCAGTGAGTTACTGAGGCCTGGGATCAGTGCCTTACCGAGGCCTGGGATCAGTGTGATACTGAGGCCTGGGATCATTGAATTACTGAAACCTGGATTCTGTGTGTTACTGAGGCCTGGGAACAGTGACTTAACGAGGTCTGAGATCCGTGAGTTACTGACGCCTGGGATCAGTGTGTTACTGATGCCTGGGATTGGTGTGTTACTGAAGCCTGGGATCAGTGATTTACTGAGGCCTGGGGTCAGTGTGTTACTGAGGACTGGGATCAGTGAGTTACTGAGGTCTGGCATCAGTGAGTTGCTGAGGCCTGGGATCAGTGTGTTATTGAGGTCTGGGATCAGTGTGTTACTGAGGCCGAGGATCAGAAAGTTACTGAGGCCTGGGATCAGTGAGTTACTGATGCCTGGGATCAGAAGGTTACTGAGGCCTGGGATCAGTATGTTACTGAGGCCTGGGATCAGTGAGTTACTGAGGCCTGGCATCAGTGAGTTGCTGAGGCCTGGGATCAGTGTGTTATTGAGGTCTGGGATCAGTGTGTTACAGAGGCCTAGGATCAGAAAGTTACTGAGGCCTGGGATCAGTGAGTTACTGATGCCTGGGATCAGAAAGTTACTGAGGCCTGGGATCAGTGAGTTACTGAGGCCTGGGATCAGAAAGTTACTGTAGTCTGGGATCAGTGAGTTACTGATGCCTGGGATCAGTGTGTTATTGAGGCCTGAGATCAGTGTGTTACTGAGGCCCAGGATCACAAAGTTACTGATGCCTGGGATCAGTTTGTTATTGAGGCCTGAGATCAGTGTGTTACTGAGGCCCAGGATCACAAAGTTTCTGAGGTCTGGGATCAGTTTGTTACTGAGACCTGGGATCAGTGAGTTACTGAGGCCTGGGATCAGAAAGTTACTGAGGCCTGGGATCAGTGTGTTCCTGAGGCCTGGGATCCGTGAGTTACTGAGGCCTGGGATCAGAAAATTACTGAGGTCTGGGATCAGTGAGTCACTGAGGTCTAGGATCAGTGAGTCACTGAGGTCTGGGATCAGTGTGTACTGAGGTTTGGGATCAGTGAGTCACTGAGGTCTGGGATCAGTGTGCACTGAGGTTTGGGATCAGTGAGTTACTG
Source organism: Heterodontus francisci (assembly GCF_036365525.1). Classification (NCBI taxonomy): domain Eukaryota; kingdom Metazoa; phylum Chordata; class Chondrichthyes; order Heterodontiformes; family Heterodontidae; genus Heterodontus; species Heterodontus francisci. The sequence continues at coordinate 44,642,018 of NC_090407.1, forward strand.
AGGTCTGGGATCAGTGAGTCACTGAGGTCTGGGATCAGTGTGTTATTGAGGTCTGGGATCAGTGTGTACTGAGGTCTGGGATCAGAGTGTTATTGAGGCTTGGGATCAGTGTGTTAGTTTCGTCTGGGATCGTTGTGTTACTGAGGTCTGGGATCAGTGAGTTACTGAGGTCTGGGATCAGTGTGTTATTGAAGTCTGGGATCAGTGAGTTGCTGAGGTCTGGAATCAGTGTGTATTTGAGGTCTGGGATCAGTGTGCACTGAGGTCTGGGATCAGTGAGTTGCTGAGGTCTGGGATCAGTGTGTTATTGAGGCCTGGGATCAGTGTGTACTGAGGGCTGGGATATGTGAGTTACTGAGGCCTGGAGTCACTCTGCCACAGTGTAACTAAGGCCTGGGATCAGTGTGTTTCTGAGGCCTGCTGTCAGTGTGTTACAGAGGCCTGGAATCAATGTGTTACTGAGGCCTGGGATCAGTGACTAACTAAGGCCTGGGATCAGTGAGATACTGAGGCCAGGGATCATTGAGTTACTGAGACCTGGGATCAGGGTGCTATTGAGGTCTGGGATCAGTGCGTTACCGAGGCCTGGGATCAGGGCGTTACCGAGGCCTGGGATCAGTGTGTTACTGAGGCCTGGGATCATTGAGTTACTGTGACCTGGGATCAGGGTGTTATTGAGGTCTGGGAAAAGTGCGTTACCGAGGCCTGGGATCAGTGTGTTACTGAGGCCTGGGATCATTGAGTTACTGAGAACTGGATTCTGTGTGTTACTGAGACCTGGGAACAGTGACTTAATGAGGTCTGAGATCCGTGTGTTACTGAGGCCTGGGATCAGTGTGCACTGAGGGCTGGGATCAGTGACTTACTGAGGCCTGGAGTCAATCTGCCACAGTGTAACTAGGGCCTGGGATCAGTGTGTTTCTGAGGACTGCTATCAGTGTGTTACAGAGGCCTGGAATCAATGTGTTACTGAGGCCTGGGATCAGTGACTAACTAAGGCCTGGGATCAGTGAGATACTGAGGCCTGGAATCATTGAGTTACTGAGACCTGGGATCAGGGTGCTATTGAGGTCTGGGATCAGTGAGTTACCGAGGCCTGGGATCAGGGCGTTACCGAGGCCTGGGATCAGTGTGTTACTGAGGCCTTGGATCATTGAGTTACTGTGACCTGGGATCAGGGTGTTTTTGAGGTCTGGGATCAGTACGTTACCGAGGCCTGGGATCAGTGCGTTACCGAGGCCTGGGATCAGTGTGTTACTGAGGCCTGGGATCATTGAGTTACTGAGACCTGGACTCTGTGTGTTACTGAGACCTGGGAACAGTGACTTAACGAGGTCTGAGATCCGTGTGTTACTGATGCCTGGGATTAGTGTGTTTCTGAGGCCTGGGATCAGTGATTTACTGAGGCCTGGGATCAACGTGTTACTGAGGCTTGGGATCAGTGAGTTACTGAGGCCTGGCATCACTGAGTTGCTGAGGCCTGGGATCAGTGTGTTATTGAGGTCTGGGTTCAGTGTGTTACTGAGGCCTAGGATCAGAAAGTTACAGAGGCCTGGGATCAGTGAGTTATTGAGGTCTGGGATCAGTGTGTACTGAGGTCTGGGATCAGTGAGTTACTGAGGGCTGGGATCAGTGAGTTACTGAGGCCTGGAGTCACTCTGCCACAGTGTAACTAAGGCCTGGGATCAGTGTGTTTCTGAGGCCTGCTGTCAGTGTGTTACAGAGGCCTGGAATCAATGTGTTACTGAGGCCTGGGATCAGTGATTTACTGAGGCCTGGGATCAACGTGTTACTGAGGCTTGGGATCAGTGAGTTACTGAGGCCTGGCATCACTGAGTTGCTGAGGCCTGGGATCAGTGTGTTATTGAGGTCTGGGTTCAGTGTGTTACTGAGGCCTAGGATCAGAAAGTTACAGAGGCCTGGGATCAGTGCGTTACTGAGGTCTGGGATCAGTGTGTTATTGAGGTCTGGGATCAGTGAGTTACTGAGGTCTGGGATCAGTGTGTTATTGAGGTCTGGGATCAGTGAGTTATTGAGGTCTGGGATCAGTGTGTACTGAGGGCTGGCATCAGTGAGTTACTGAGGCCTGGAGTCACTCTGCCACAGTGTAACTAAGGCCTGGGATCAGTGTGTTTCTGAGGCCTGCTGTCAGTGTGTTACAGAGGCCTGGAATCAATGTGTTACTGAGGCCTGGGATCAGTGACTAACTAAGGCCTGGGATCAGTGAGATACTGAGGCCTGGGATCATTGAGTTACTGAGACCTGGGATCAGGGTGTTATTGAGGTCTGGGATCAGTGCGTTACCGAGGCCTGGGATCAGGGCGTTACCGATGCCTGGGATCAGTGTGTGACTGAGGCCTGGGATCATTGAGTTACTGAGACCTGGGATCAGGGTGCTATTGAGGTCTGGGATCAGTGCGTTAACGAGGCCTGGGATCAGGGCGTTACCGAGGCCTGGGATCAGTGAGTTACTGAGGCCTGGATCAGTCTGTTATTGAGTTCTGGGATCAGTGTGTTATTGAGGTCTGGGATCAGTGAGTTACTGAGGCCTGGGATCAGTGTGTTATTGAAGTCTGGGATCAGTGCGTTGCTGAGGTCTGGGATCAGTGTGTTATTGAGGTCTGGGATCAGTGTGTACTGAGGTCTGGGATCAATGTGTTATTGAGGTCTGGGTTCAGTGTGTACAGAGGTCTGGGATCAGTGTGTTATTGAGGCTTGGGATCAGTGTGTTAGTTTGGTCTGGGATCGTTGTGTTACTAGGCCGAGGATCAGTGTGTTACTGTGGTCTGGGATCAGTGTGTACTGAGATCAGGGATCATTGTGTTATTGAGGCCTGGGATCAGTGTGTTACTGAGGTCTGAGATCAGTGAGTTATTGAGGCCTGGGATCAGTGTGTACTGAGGGCTGGGATCAGTTAGTTACTGACGTCTGGAGTCACTCTGCCACAATGTAACTAAGGCCTGGGATCAGTGTGTTACAGAGGCCTGGAATCAATGTGTTACTGAGGCCTGGGATCAGTGACTAACTAAGGCTTGGGATCAGTGAGATACTGAGGCCTGGGATCAGTGTGTTCCTGGGGCCTGGGATCAGTGAGTTACTGAGGTCTGGGATCAGTGAGTTACTGAGGTCTGGGATCAGTGTGTACTGAGGTTTGGGATCAGTGAGTCACTGAGGTCTGGGATCAGTGTGTTATTGAGGTCTGGGATCAGTGTGTCCTGAGGTTTGGGATCAGTGAGTCACTGAGGTCTGGGAACAGTGTGTTATTGAGGCTTGGGATCAGAGTCTTAGTTTGGTCTGGGATCGTTGTGTTACTGAGGTCTGGGATCAGTGAGTTACTGAGGTCTGAGATCACTGAGTTATTGAGGCCTGGGATCAGTGTGTTATTGAGGCTTTTGATCAGTGTGTTAGTTTGGTCCAGGATTGTTGTGTTACTGGGCTGAGGATCAGTGTGTTACCTTGGTCTGGGATCAGTGTGTACTGAGAGCTGAGATCAGTGAGTTACTGTGGCCTGGGATCAGTGTGTTACTGAGGTCTGGGTTCAGTGAGTTACTGAGGTCTGAGATCAGTGAGTTCCTGAGGCCTGGGATCAGTGTGTTACTGAGGTCTGGGATCAGTGAGTTTCTGAGGTCTGAGATCAGTGAGTTACTGAGGCCTGGAGTCACTCTGCCACAGTGTAACTAAGGCCTGGGATCAGTGTGTTTCTGAGGCCTGCTGTCAGTGTGTTACAGAGGCCTGGAATCAATGTGTTACTGTGGCCTGGGATCAGTGACTAACTAAGGCCTGGGATCAGTGAGATACTGAGGCCAGGGATCATTGAGTTACTGTGACCTGGGATCAGGGTGTTTTTGAGGTCTGGGATCAGTACGTTACCGAGGCCTGGGATCAGTGCGTTACCGAGGCCTGGGATCAGTGTGTTACTGAGGCCTGGGATCATTGAGTTACTGAGACCTGGACTCTGTGTGTTACTGAGACCTGGGAACAGTGACTTAACGAGGTCTGAGATCCGTGTGTTACTGATGCCTGGGATTAGTGTGTTTCTGAGGCCTGGGATCAGTGATTTACTGAGGCCTGGGATCAACGTGTTACTGAGGCTTGGGATCAGTGAGGTACTGAGGCCTGGCATCACTGAGTTGCTGAGGCCTGGGATCAGTGTGTTATTGAGGTCTGGGTTCAGTGTGTTACTGAGGCCTAGGATCAGAAAGTTACAGAGGCCTGGGATCAGTGAGTTATTGAGGTCTGGGATCAGTGTGTACTGAGGTCTGGGATCAGTGTGTACTGAGGGCTGGCATCAGTGAGTTACTGAGGTCTGAAATCAGGGTGTTACTGAGGTTTGGGATCAGTGAGTTAATGAGGTCTGGGATCAGTGAGTTACTGAGGTCTGGGATCAGTGTGTTATTGAGGTCTGGGATCAGTGAGTTATTGAGGTCTGGTATCAGTGTGTACTGAGGGCTGGCATCAGTGAGTTACTGAGGCCTGGAGTCACTCTGCCACAGTGTAACGAAGGCCTGGGATCAGTGTGTTTCTGAGGCCTGCTGTCAGTGTGTTACAGAGGCCTGGAATCAATGTGTTACTGAGGCCTGGGATCAGTGACTAACTAAGGCCTGGGATCAGTGAGATACTGAGGCCTGGGATCATTGAGTTACTGAGACCTGGGATCAGGGTGTTATTGAGGTCTGGGATCAGTGCGTTACCGAGGCCTGGGATCAGGGCGTTACCGATGCCTGGGATCAGTGTGTGACTGAGGCCTGGGATCATTGAGTTACTGAGACCTGGGATCAGGGTGCTATTGAGGTCTGGGATCAGTGCGTTACCGAGGCCTGGGATCAGTGAGTTACTGAGGCCTGGATCAGTCTGTTATTGAGGTCTGGGATCAGTGTGTTATTGAGGTCTGGGATCAGTGAGTTACTGAGGCCTGGGATCAGTGTGTTATTGAGGTCTGGGATCAGTGTGTTATTGAGGTCTGGGATCAGTGAGTTACTGAGGCCTGGGATCAGTGTGTTATTGAAGTCTGGGATCAGTGCGTTGCTGAGGTCTGGGATCAGTGTGTTATTGAGGTCTGGGATCAGTGTGTACTGAGGTCTGGGATCAATGTGTTATTGAGGTCTGGGTTCAGTGTGTACAGAGGTCTGGGATCAGTGTGCTATTGAGGCTTGGGATCAGTGTGTTAGTTTGGTCTGGGATCGTTGTGTTACTAGGCCGAGGATCAGTGTGTTACTGTGGTCTGGGATCAGTGTGTACTGAGATCAGGGATCATTGTGTTATTGAGGCCTGGGATCAGTGTGTTACTGAGGTCTGAGATCAGTGAGTTATTGAGGCCTGGGATCAGTGTGTACTGAGGGCTGGGATCAGTTAGTTACTGAGGCCGGGAATCAGTGATTTACTGAGGCCTGGGATCAGTGAGTTACTGACGTCTGGAGTCACTCTGCCACAATGTAACTAAGGCCTGGGATCAGTGTGTTACAGAGGCCTGGAATCAATGTGTTACTGAGGCCTGGGATCAGTGACTAACTAAGGCTTGGGATCAGTGAGATACTGAGGCCTGGGATCAGTGAGTTCCTGGGGCCTGGGATCAGTGAGTTACTGAGGTCTGGGATCAGTGAGTTACTGAGGTCTGGGATCAGTGTGTACTGAGGTTTGGGATCAGTGAGTCACTGAGGTCTGGGATCAGTGTGTTTTTGAGGTCTGGGATCAGTGTGTCCTGAGGTTTGGGATCAGTGAGTCACTGAGGTCTGGGAACAGTGTGTTATTGAGGCTTGGGATCAGAGTCTTAGTTTGGTCTGGGATCGTTGTGTTACTGAGGTCTGGGATCAGTGAGTTACTGAGGTCTGAGATCAGTGAGTTATTGAGGCCTGGGATCAGTGTGTTATTGAGGCTTTTGATCAGTGTGTTAGTTTGGTCCAGGATTGTTGTGTTACTGGGCTGAGGATCAGTGTGTTATTGAGGTCTGGGATCAGTGTGTACTGAGATCTGAGATCAGTGAGTTACTGTGGCCTGGGATCAGTGTGTTACTGAGGTCTGGGTTCAGTGAGTTACTGAGGTCTGAGATCAGTGAGTTCCTGAGGCCTGGGATCAGTGTGTTACTGAGGTCTGGGATCAGTGAGTTTCTGAGGTCTGAGATCAGTGAGTTACTGAGGCCTGGAGTCACTCTGCCACAGTGTAACTAAGGCCTGGGATCAGTGTGTTTCTGAGCCCTGCTGTCAGTGTGTTACAGAGGCCTGGAATCAATGTGTTACTGTGGCCTGGGATCAGTGACTAACTAAGGCCTGGGATCAGTGAGATACTGAGGCCAGGGATCATTGAGTTACTGTGACCTGGGATCAGGGTGTTTTTGAGGTCTGGGATCAGTACGTTACCGAGGCCTGGGATCAGTGCGTTACCGAGGCCTGGGATCAGTGTGTTACTGAGGCCTGGGATCATTGAGTTACTGAGACCTGGACTCTGTGTGTTACTGAGACCTGGGAACAGTGACTTAACGAGGTCTGAGATCCGTGTGTTACTGATGCCTGGGATTAGTGTGTTTCTGAGGCCTGGGATCAGTGATTTACTGAGGCCTGGGATCAACGTGTTACTGAGGCTTGGGATCAGTGAGTTACTGAGGCCTGGCATCACTGAGTTGCTGAGGCCTGGGATCAGTGTGTTATTGAGGTCTGGGTTCAGTGTGTTACTGAGGCCTAGGATCAGAAAGTTACAGAGGCCTGGGATCAGTGAGTTATTGAGGTCTGGGATCAGTGTGTACTGAGGTCTGGGATCAGTGAGTTACTGAGGGCTGGGATCAGTGAGTTACTGAGGCCTGGAGTCACTCTGCCACAGTGTAACTAAGGCCTGGGATCAGTGTGTTTCTGAGGCCTGCTGTCAGTGTGTTACAGAGGCCTGGAATCAATGTGTTACTGAGGCCTGGGATCAGTGATTTACTGAGGCCTGGGATCAACGTGTTACTGAGGCTTGGGATCAGTGAGTTACTGAGGCCTGGCATCACTGAGTTGCTGAGGCCTGGGATCAGTGTGTTATTGAGGTCTGGGTTCAGTGTGTTACTGAGGCCTAGGATCAGAAAGTTACAGAGGCCTGGGATCAGTGAGTTATTGAGGTCTGGGATCAGTGTGTACTGAGGTCTGGGATCAGTGAGTTACTGAGTTCTGGGATCAGTGCGTTACTGAGGTCTGAAATCAGGGTGTTACTGAGGTTTGGGATCAGTGAGTTAATGAAGTCTGGGATCAGTGAGTTACTGAGGTCTGGGATCAGTGTGTTATTGAGGTCTGGGATCAGTGAGTTATTGAGGTCTGGTATCAGTGTGTACTGAGGGCTGGCATCAGTGAGTTACTGAGGCCTGGAGTCACTCTGCCACAGTGTAACTAAGGCCTGGGATCAGTGTGTTACAGAGGCCTGGAATCAATGTGTTACTGAGGCCTGGGATCAGTGAGATACTGAGGCCTGGGATCATTGAGTTACTGAGACCTGGGATCAGGGTTCTATTGAGGTCTGGGATCAGTGCGTTACCGAGGCCTGGGATCAGTGCGTTACTGAGGCCTGGGATCAGTGTGTTACTAAGGCCTGGGATCAGTGTGTTTCTGAGGCCTGCTGTCAGTGTGTTACAGAGGCCTGGAATCAATGTGTTACTGAGGCCTGGGATCAGTGACTAACTAAGGCCTGGGATCAGTGAGATACTGAGGCCTGGGTTCATTGAGTTACTGAGACCTGGGATCAGGGTGTTATTGAGGTCTGGGATCAGTGCGTTACCGAGGCCTGGGATCAGGGCGTTACCGATGCCTGGGATCAGTGTGTGACTGAGGCCTGGGATCATTGAGTTACTGAGACCTGGGATCAGGGTGCTATTGAGGTCTGGGATCAGTGCGTTACCGAGGCCTGGGATCAGGGCGTTACCGAGGCCTGGGATCAGTGAGTTACTGAGGCCTGGATCAGTCTGTTATTGAGGTCTGGGATCAGTGTGTTATTGAGGTCTGGGATCAGTGAGTTACTGAGGCCTGGGATCAGTGTGTTATTGAAGTCTGGGATCAGTGCGTTGCTGAGGTCTGGGATCAGTGTGTTATTGAGGTCTGGGATCAGTGTGTACTGAGGTCTGGGATCAATGTGTTATTGAGGTCTGGGTTCAGTGTGTACAGAGGTCTGGGATCAATGTGTTATTGAGGCTTGGGATCAGTGTGTTAGTTTGGTCTGGGATCGTTGTGTTACTAGGCCGAGGATCAGTGTGTTACTGTGGTCTGGGATCAGTGTGCACTGAGATCAGGGATCATTGTGTTATTGAGGCCTGGGATCAGTGTGTTACTGAGGGCTGGGATCAGTTAGTTACTGAGGCCGGGAATCAGTGATTTACTGAGGCCTGGGATCAGTGTGTACTGAGGGCTGGGATCAGTGAGTGACTGACGTCTGGAGTCACTCTGCCACAATGTAACTAAGGCCTGGGATCAGTGTGTTACAGAGGCCTGGAATCAATGTGTTATTGAGGCCTGGGATCAGTGACTAACTAAGGCTTGGGATCAGTGAGATACTGAGGCCTGGGATCAGTGTGTTCCTGGGGCCTGGGATCAGTGAGTTACTGAGGTCTGGGATCAGTGAGTTACTGAGGTCTGGGATCAGTGTGTACTGAGGTTTGGGATCAGTGAGTCACTGAGGTCTGGGATCAGTGTGTTTTTGAGGTCTGGGATCAGTGTGTCCTGAGGTTTGGGATCAGTGAGTCACTGAGGTCTGGGAACAGTGTGTTATTGAGGCTTGGGATCAGAGTCTTAGTTTGGTCTGGGATCGTTGTGTTACTGAGGTCTGGGATCAGTGAGTTACTGAGGTCTGAGATCAGTGAGTTATTGAGGCCTGGGATCAGTGTGTTATTGAGGCTTTTGATCAGTGTGTTAGTTTGGTCCAGGATTGTTGTGTTACTGGGCTGAGGATCAGTGTGTTACCTTGGTCTGGGATCAGTGTGTACTGAGATCTGAGATCAGTGAGTTACTGTGGCCTGGGATCAGTGTGTTACTGAGGTCTGGGTTCAGTGAGATACTGAGGTCTGAGATCAGTGAGTTCCTGAGGCCTGGGATCAGTGTGTTACTGAGGTCTGGGATCAGTGAGTTTCTGAGGTCTGAGATCAGTGAGTTACTGAGGTCTGAGATCAGTGAGTTATTGAGGCCTGGGATCAATGTGTACTGAGGGCTGGGATCAGTTAGTTACTGAGGCCGGGGATCAGTGATTTACTGAGGCCTGGGATCAGTGTGTACTGAGGGCTGGGATCAGTGAGTTACTGAGGTCTGGAGTCACTCTGCCACAATGTAACTAAGGCCTGGGATCAGTGTGTTACAGAGGCCTGGAATCAATGTGTTACTGAGGCCTGGGATCAGTGACTAACTAAGGCTTGGGATCAGTGAGATACTGAGGCCTGGGATCAGTGTGTTACTGAGGCCTGGGATCAGTGTGTACAGAGGTCTGGGATCAGTGTGTTATTGAGGCTTGGGATCAGTGTCTTAGTTTTGTCTGGGATCGTTGTGTTACTGAGGTCTGGGATCAGTGAGTTACTGAGGCCTGGGATCAGTGTGTTATTGAGGCTTGCGATCAGTGTGTTAGTTTGGTCTGGGATCGTTGTGTTACTGGGCCGAGGATCAGTGTGTTACTTTGGTCTGAGATCAGTGTGTACTGAGATCTGAGATCAGTGAGTTACTGAGGCCTGGGATCAGTGTGTTACTGAGGTCTTGGTTCAGTGAGTTACTGAGGTCTGAGATCAGTGAGTTGCTGAGGCCTGGGATCAGTGTGTTATTGAAGTCTGGGATCAGTGCGTTGCTGAGGTCTGGGATCAGTGTGTTATTGAGTTCTGGGATCAGTGTGTACTGAGGTCTGGGATCAGTGTGTACAGAGGCCTGGAATCAATGAGTTACTGAGGCCTGGGATCAGTGACTAACTAAGGCTTGGGATCAGTGAGATACTGAGGCCTGGGATCAGTGTGTTACTGAGGCCTGGGATCAGTGAGTTGCTGAGGCCTGGGATCAGTGGGTTACTGAGGCCTGGAATCAGTGAGTTACTAAGTTCAGGGATCAGTGAGTTACTGAGGTCTGATATCATTGAATTATAGAGGCCTTCAGGGAGCTTGCGAGGCCTGGAATCAGTAAGTTACAAAAGGCTGGGGTCAGTGAGTTACTGAGGCCTGGGATCAGTGCCTTACCGAGGCCTGGGATCAGTGTGTTACTGAGGCCTGGGATCATTGAGTTACTGAAACCTGGATTCTGTGTGTTACTGAGGCCTGGGAACAGTGACTTAACGAGGTCTGAGATCCGTGAGTTACTGAAGCCTGGGATCAGTGTGTTACTGATGCCTGGGATTGGTGTGTTACTGAAGCCTGGGATCAGTGATTTACTGAGGCCTGGGGTCAGTGTGTTACTGAGGACTGGGATCAGTGAGTTACTGAGGTCTGGCATCAGTGAGTTGCTGAGGCCTGGGATCAGTGTGTTATTGAGGTCTGGGATCAGTGTGTTATTGAGGTCTGGGATCAGTGAGTTATTGAGGTCTGGGATCAGTGTGTACTGAGGGCTGGCATCAGTGAGTTACTGAGGCCTGGAGTCACTCTGCCACAGTGTAACTAAGGCCTGGGATCAGTGTGTTTCTGAGGCCTGCTGTCAGTGTGTTACAGAGGCCTGGAATCAATGTGTTACTGAGGCCTGGGATCAGTGACTAACTAAGGCCTGGGATCAGTGAGATACTGAGGCCTGGGATCATTGAGTTACTGAGACCTGGGATCAGGGTGTTTTTGAGGTCTGGGATCAGTACGTTACCGAGGCCTGGGATCAGTGCGTTACCGAGGCCTGGGATCAGTGTGTTACTGAGGCCTGGGATCATTGAGTTACTGAGACCTGGACTCTGTGTGTTACTGAGACCTGGGAACAGTGACTTAACGAGGTCTGAGATCCGTGTGTTACTGATGCCTGGGATTAGTGTGTTTCTGAGGCCTGGGATCAGTGATTTACTGAGGCCTGGGATCAACGTGTTACTGAGGCTTGGGATCAGTGAGTTACTGAGGCCTGGCATCACTGAGTTGCTGAGGCCTGGGATCAGTGTGTTATTGAGGTCTGGGTTCAGTGTGTTACTGAGGCCTAGGATCAGAAAGTTACAGAGGCCTGGGATCAGTGAGTTATTGAGGTCTGGGATCAGTGTGTACTGAGGTCTGGGATCAGTGTGTACTGAGGGCTGGCATCAGTGAGTTACTGAGGTCTGAAATCAGGGTGTTACTGAGGTTTGGGATCAGTGAGTTAATGAGGTCTGGGATCAGTGAGTTACTGAGGTCTGGGATCAGTGTGTTATTGAGGTCTGGGATCAGTGAGTTATTGAGGTCTGGTATCAGTGTGTACTGAGGGCTGGCATCAGTGAGTTACTGAGGCCTGGAGTCACTCTGCCACAGTGTAACGAAGGCCTGGGATCAGTGTGTTTCTGAGGCCTGCTGTCAGTGTGTTACAGAGGCCTGGAATCAATGTGTTACTGAGGCCTGGGATCAGTGACTAACTAAGGCCTGGGATCAGTGAGATACTGAGGCCTGGGATCATTGAGTTACTGAGACCTGGGATCAGGGTGTTATTGAGGTCTGGGATCAGTGCGTTACCGAGGCCTGGGATCAGGGCGTTACCGATGCCTGGGATCAGTGTGTGACTGAGGCCTGGGATCATTGAGTTACTGAGACCTGGGATCAGGGTGCTATTGAGGTCTGGGATCAGTGCGTTACCGAGGCCTGGGATCAGTGAGTTACTGAGGCCTGGATCAGTCTGTTATTGAGGTCTGGGATCAGTGTGTTATTGAGGTCTGGGATCAGTGAGTTACTGAGGCCTGGGATCAGTGTGTTATTGAGGTCTGGGATCAGTGTGTTATTGAGGTCTGGGATCAGTGAGTTACTGAGGCCTGGGATCAGTGTGTTATTGAAGTCTGGGATCAGTGCGTTGCTGAGGTCTGGGATCAGTGTGTTATTGAGGTCTGGGATCAGTGTGTACTGAGGTCTGGGATCAATGTGTTATTGAGGTCTGGGTTCAGTGTGTACAGAGGTCTGGGATCAGTGTGCTATTGAGGCTTGGGATCAGTGTGTTAGTTTGGTCTGGGATCGTTGTGTTACTAGGCCGAGGATCAGTGTGTTACTGTGGTCTGGGATCAGTGTGTACTGAGATCAGGGATCATTGTGTTATTGAGGCCTGGGATCAGTGTGTTACTGAGGTCTGAGATCAGTGAGTTATTGAGGCCTGGGATCAGTGTGTACTGAGGGCTGGGATCAGTTAGTTACTGAGGCCGGGAATCAGTGATTTACTGAGGCCTGGGATCAGTGAGTTACTGACGTCTGGAGTCACTCTGCCACAATGTAACTAAGGCCTGGGATCAGTGTGTTACAGAGGCCTGGAATCAATGTGTTACTGAGGCCTGGGATCAGTGACTAACTAAGGCTTGGGATCAGTGAGATACTGAGGCCTGGGATCAGTGAGTTCCTGGGGCCTGGGATCAGTGAGTTACTGAGGTCTGGGATCAGTGAGTTACTGAGGTCTGGGATCAGTGTGTACTGAGGTTTGGGATCAGTGAGTCACTGAGGTCTGGGATCAGTGTGTTTTTGAGGTCTGGGATCAGTGTGTCCTGAGGTTTGGGATCAGTGAGTCACTGAGGTCTGGGAACAGTGTGTTATTGAGGCTTGGGATCAGAGTCTTAGTTTGGTCTGGGATCGTTGTGTTACTGAGGTCTGGGATCAGTGAGTTACTGAGGTCTGAGATCAGTGAGTTATTGAGGCCTGGGATCAGTGTGTTATTGAGGCTTTTGATCAGTGTGTTAGTTTGGTCCAGGATTGTTGTGTTACTGGGCTGAGGATCAGTGTGTTATTGAGGTCTGGGATCAGTGTGTACTGAGATCTGAGATCAGTGAGTTACTGTGGCCTGGGATCAGTGTGTTACTGAGGTCTGGGTTCAGTGAGTTACTGAGGTCTGAGATCAGTGAGTTCCTGAGGCCTGGGATCAGTGTGTTACTGAGGTCTGGGATCAGTGAGTTTCTGAGGTCTGAGATCAGTGAGTTACTGAGGCCTGGAGTCACTCTGCCACAGTGTAACTAAGGCCTGGGATCAGTGTGTTTCTGAGGCCTGCTGTCAGTGTGTTACAGAGGCCTGGAATCAATGTGTTACTGTGGCCTGGGATCAGTGACTAACTAAGGCCTGGGATCAGTGAGATACTGAGGCCAGGGATCATTGAGTTACTGTGACCTGGGATCAGGGTGTTTTTGAGGTCTGGGATCAGTACGTTACCGAGGCCTGGGATCAGTGCGTTACCGAGGCCTGGGATCAGTGTGTTACTGAGGCCTGGGATCATTGAGTTACTGAGACCTGGACTCTGTGTGTTACTGAGACCTGGGAACAGTGACTTAACGAGGTCTGAGATCCGTGTGTTACTGATGCCTGGGATTAGTGTGTTTCTGAGGCCTGGGATCAGTGATTTACTGAGGCCTGGGATCAACGTGTTACTGAGGCTTGGGATCAGTGAGTTACTGAGGCCTGGCATCACTGAGTTGCTGAGGCCTGGGATCAGTGTGTTATTGAGGTCTGGGTTCAGTGTGTTACTGAGGCCTAGGATCAGAAAGTTACAGAGGCCTGGGATCAGTGAGTTATTGAGGTCTGGGATCAGTGTGTACTGAGGTCTGGGATCAGTGAGTTACTGAGGGCTGGGATCAGTGAGTTACTGAGGCCTGGAGTCACTCTGCCACAGTGTAACTAAGGCCTGGGATCAGTGTGTTTCTGAGGCCTGCTGTCAGTGTGTTACAGAGGCCTGGAATCAATGTGTTACTGAGGCCTGGGATCAGTGATTTACTGAGGCCTGGGATCAACGTGTTACTGAGGCTTGGGATCAGTGAGTTACTGAGGCCTGGCATCACTGAGTTGCTGAGGCCTGGGATCAGTGTGTTATTGAGGTCTGGGTTCAGTGTGTTACTGAGGCCTAGGATCAGAAAGTTACAGAGGCCTGGGATCAGTGAGTTATTGAGGTCTGGGATCAGTGTGTACTGAGGTCTGGGATCAGTGAGTTACTGAGGTCTGGGATCAGTGCGTTACTGAGGTCTGAAATCAGGGTGTTACTGAGGTTTGGGATCAGTGAGTTAATGAAGTCTGGGATCAGTGAGTTACTGAGGTCTGGGATCAGTGTGTTATTGAGGTCTGGGATCAGTGAGTTATTGAGGTCTGGTATCAGTGTGTACTGAGGGCTGGCATCAGTGAGTTACTGAGGCCTGGAGTCACTCTGCCACAGTGTAACTAAGGCCTGGGATCAGTGTGTTACAGAGGCCTGGAATCAATGTGTTACTGAGGCCTGGGATCAGTGAGATACTGAGGCCTGGGATCATTGAGTTACTGAGACCTGGGATCAGGGTTCTATTGAGGTCTGGGATCAGTGCGTTACCGAGGCCTGGGATCAGTGCGTTACTGAGGCCTGGGATCAGTGTGTTACTAAGGCCTGGGATCAGTGTGTTTCTGAGGCCTGCTGTCAGTGTGTTACAGAGGCCTGGAATCAATGTGTTACTGAGGCCTGGGATCAGTGACTAACTAAGGCCTGGGATCAGTGAGATACTGAGGCCTGGGTTCATTGAGTTACTGAGACCTGGGATCAGGGTGTTATTGAGGTCTGGGATCAGTGCGTTACCGAGGCCTGGGATCAGGGCGTTACCGATGCCTGGGATCAGTGTGTGACTGAGGCCTGGGATCATTGAGTTACTGAGACCTGGGATCAGGGTGCTATTGAGGTCTGGGATCAGTGCGTTACCGAGGCCTGGGATCAGGGCGTTACCGAGGCCTGGGATCAGTGAGTTACTGAGGCCTGGATCAGTCTGTTATTGAGGTCTGGGATCAGTGTGTTATTGAGGTCTGGGATCAGTGAGTTACTGAGGCCTGGGATCAGTGTGTTATTGAAGTCTGGGATCAGTGCGTTGCTGAGGTCTGGGATCAGTGTGTTATTGAGGTCTGGGATCAGTGTGTACTGAGGTCTGGGATCAATGTGTTATTGAGGTCTGGGTTCAGTGTGTACAGAGGTCTGGGATCAATGTGTTATTGAGGCTTGGGATCAGTGTGTTAGTTTGGTCTGGGATCGTTGTGTTACTAGGCCGAGGATCAGTGTGTTACTGTGGTCTGGGATCAGTGTGCACTGAGATCAGGGATCATTGTGTTATTGAGGCCTGGGATCAGTGTGTTACTGAGGGCTGGGATCAGTTAGTTACTGAGGCCGGGAATCAGTGATTTACTGAGGCCTGGGATCAGTGTGTACTGAGGGCTGGGATCAGTGAGTGACTGACGTCTGGAGTCACTCTGCCACAATGTAACTAAGGCCTGGGATCAGTGTGTTACAGAGGCCTGGAATCAATGTGTTATTGAGGCCTGGGATCAGTGACTAACTAAGGCTTGGGATCAGTGAGATACTGAGGCCTGGGATCAGTGTGTTCCTGGGGCCTGGGATCAGTGAGTTACTGAGGTCTGGGATCAGTGAGTTACTGAGGTCTGGGATCAGTGTGTACTGAGGTTTGGGATCAGTGAGTCACTGAGGTCTGGGATCAGTGTGTTTTTGAGGTCTGGGATCAGTGTGTCCTGAGGTTTGGGATCAGTGAGTCACTGAGGTCTGGGAACAGTGTGTTATTGAGGCTTGGGATCAGAGTCTTAGTTTGGTCTGGGATCGTTGTGTTACTGAGGTCTGGGATCAGTGAGTTACTGAGGTCTGAGATCAGTGAGTTATTGAGGCCTGGGATCAGTGTGTTATTGAGGCTTTTGATCAGTGTGTTAGTTTGGTCCAGGATTGTTGTGTTACTGGGCTGAGGATCAGTGTGTTACCTTGGTCTGGGATCAGTGTGTACTGAGATCTGAGATCAGTGAGTTACTGTGGCCTGGGATCAGTGTGTTACTGAGGTCTGGGTTCAGTGAGATACTGAGGTCTGAGATCAGTGAGTTCCTGAGGCCTGGGATCAGTGTGTTACTGAGGTCTGGGATCAGTGAGTTTCTGAGGTCTGAGATCAGTGAGTTACTGAGGTCTGAGATCAGTGAGTTATTGAGGCCTGGGATCAATGTGTACTGAGGGCTGGGATCAGTTAGTTACTGAGGCCGGGGATCAGTGATTTACTGAGGCCTGGGATCAGTGTGTACTGAGGGCTGGGATCAGTGAGTTACTGAGGTCTGGAGTCACTCTGCCACAATGTAACTAAGGCCTGGGATCAGTGTGTTACAGAGGCCTGGAATCAATGTGTTACTGAGGCCTGGGATCAGTGACTAACTAAGGCTTGGGATCAGTGAGATACTGAGGCCTGGGATCAGTGTGTTACTGAGGCCTGGGATCAGTGTGTACAGAGGTCTGGGATCAGTGTGTTATTGAGGCTTGGGATCAGTGTCTTAGTTTTGTCTGGGATCGTTGTGTTACTGAGGTCTGGGATCAGTGAGTTACTGAGGCCTGGGATCAGTGTGTTATTGAGGCTTGCGATCAGTGTGTTAGTTTGGTCTGGGATCGTTGTGTTACTGGGCCGAGGATCAGTGTGTTACTTTGGTCTGAGATCAGTGTGTACTGAGATCTGAGATCAGTGAGTTACTGAGGCCTGGGATCAGTGTGTTACTGAGGTCTTGGTTCAGTGAGTTACTGAGGTCTGAGATCAGTGAGTTGCTGAGGCCTGGGATCAGTGTGTTATTGAAGTCTGGGATCAGTGCGTTGCTGAGGTCTGGGATCAGTGTGTTATTGAGTTCTGGGATCAGTGTGTACTGAGGTCTGGGATCAGTGTGTACAGAGGCCTGGAATCAATGAGTTACTGAGGCCTGGGATCAGTGACTAACTAAGGCTTGGGATCAGTGAGATACTGAGGCCTGGGATCAGTGTGTTACTGAGGCCTGGGATCAGTGAGTTGCTGAGGCCTGGGATCAGTGGGTTACTGAGGCCTGGAATCAGTGAGTTACTAAGTTCAGGGATCAGTGAGTTACTGAGGTCTGATATCATTGAATTATAGAGGCCTTCAGGGAGCTTGCGAGGCCTGGAATCAGTAAGTTACAAAAGGCTGGGGTCAGTGAGTTACTGAGGCCTGGGATCAGTGCCTTACCGAGGCCTGGGATCAGTGTGTTACTGAGGCCTGGGATCATTGAGTTACTGAAACCTGGATTCTGTGTGTTACTGAGGCCTGGGAACAGTGACTTAACGAGGTCTGAGATCCGTGAGTTACTGAAGCCTGGGATCAGTGTGTTACTGATGCCTGGGATTGGTGTGTTACTGAAGCCTGGGATCAGTGATTTACTGAGGCCTGGGGTCAGTGTGTTACTGAGGACTGGGATCAGTGAGTTACTGAGGTCTGGCATCAGTGAGTTGCTGAGGCCTGGGATCAGTGTGTTATTGAGGTCTGGGATCAGTGTGTTATTGAGGTCTGGGATCAGTGAGTTATTGAGGTCTGGGATCAGTGTGTACTGAGGGCTGGCATCAGTGAGTTACTGAGGCCTGGAGTCACTCTGCCACAGTGTAACTAAGGCCTGGGATCAGTGTGTTTCTGAGGCCTGCTGTCAGTGTGTTACAGAGGCCTGGAATCAATGTGTTACTGAGGCCTGGGATCAGTGACTAACTAAGGCCTGGGATCAGTGAGATACTGAGGCCTGGGATCATTGAGTTACTGAGACCTGGGATCAGGGTGTTATTGAGGTCTGGGATCAGTGCGTTACCGAGGCCTGGGATCAGGGCGTTACCGATGCCTGGGATCAGTGTGTGACTGAGGCCTGGGATCATTGAGTTACTGAGACCTGGGATCAGGGTGCTATTGAGGTCTGGGATCAGTGCGTTAACGAGACCTGGGATCAGGGCGTTACCGAGGCCTGGGATCAGTGAGTTACTGAGGCCTGGATCAGTCTGTTATTGAGTTCTGGGATCAGTGTGTTATTGAGGTCTGGGATCAGTGAGTTACTGAGGCCTGGGATCAGTGTGTTATTGAAGTCTGGGATCAGTGCGTTGCTGAGGTCTGGGATCAGTGTGTTATTGAGGTCTGGGATCAGTGTGTACTGAGGTCTGGGATCAATGTGTTATTGAGGTCTGGGTTCAGTGTGTACAGAGGTCTGGGATCAGTGTGTTATTGAGGCTTGGGATCAGTGTGTTAGTTTGGTCTGGGATCGTTGTGTTACTAGGCCGAGGATCAGTGTGTTTCTGTGGTCTGGGATCAGTGTGTACTGAGATCAGGGATCATTGTGTTATTGAGGCCTGGGATCAGTGTGTTACTGAGGTCTGAGATCAGTGAGTTATTGAGGCCTGGGATCAGTGTGTACTGAGGGCTGGGATCAGTTAGTTACTGACGTCTGGAGTCACTCTGCCACAATGTAACTAAGGCCTGGGATCAGTGTGTTACAGAGGCCTGGAATCAATGTGTTACTGAGGCCTGGGATCAGTGACTAACTAAGGCTTGGGATCAGTGAGATACTGAGGCCTGGGATCAGTGTGTTCCTGGGGCCTGGGATCAGTGAGTTACTGAGGTCTGGGATCAGTGAGTTACTGTGGTCTGGGATCAGTGTGTACTGAGGTTTGGGATCAGTGAGTCACTGAGGTCTGGGATCAGTGTGTTATTGAGGTCTGGGATCAGTGTGTCCTGAGGTTTGGGATCAGTGAGTCACTGAGGTCTGGGAACAGTGTGTTATTGAGGCTTGGGATCAGAGTCTTAGTTTGGTCTGGGATCGTTGTGTTACTGAGGTCTGGGATCAGTGAGTTACTGAGGTCTGAGATCAGTGAGTTATTGAGGCCTGGGATCAGTGTGTTATTGAGGCTTTTGATCAGTGTGTTAGTTTGGTCCAGGATTGTTGTGTTACTGGGCTGAGGATCAGTGTGTTACCTTGGTCTGGGATCAGTGTGTACTGAGATCTGAGATCAGTGAGTTACTGTGGCCTGGGATCAGTGTGTTACTGAGGTCTGGGTTCAGTGAGTTACTGAGGTCTGAGATCAGTGAGTTCCTGAGGCCTGGGATCAGTGTGTTACTGAGGTCTGGGATCAGTGAGTTTCTGAGGTCTGAGATCAGTGAGTTACTGAGGCCTGGAGTCACTCTGCCACAGTGTAACTAAGGCCTGGGATCAGTGTGTTTCTGAGGCCTGCTGTCAGTGTGTTACAGAGGCCTGGAATCAATGTGTTACTGTGGCCTGGGATCAGTGACTAACTAAGGCCTGGGATCAGTGAGATACTGAGGCCAGGGATCATTGAGTTACTGTGACCTGGGATCAGGGTGTTTTTGAGGTCTGGGATCAGTACGTTACCGAGGCCTGGGATCAGTGCGTTACCGAGGCCTGGGATCAGTGTGTTACTGAGGCCTGGGATCATTGAGTTACTGAGACCTGGACTCTGTGTGTTACTGAGACCTGGGAACAGTGACTTAACGAGGTCTGAGATCCGTGTGTTACTGATGCCTGGGATTAGTGTGTTTCTGAGGCCTGGGATCAGTGATTTACTGAGGCCTGGGATCAACGTGTTACTGAGGCTTGGGATCAGTGAGTTACTGAGGCCTGGCATCACTGAGTTGCTGAGGCCTGGGATCAGTGTGTTATTGAGGTCTGGGTTCAGTGTGTTACTGAGGCCTAGGATCAGAAAGTTACAGAGGCCTGGGATCAGTGAGTTATTGAGGTCTGGGATCAGTGTGTACTGAGGTCTGGGATCAGTGAGTTACTGAGGTCTGGGATCAGTGCGTTACTGAGGTCTGAAATCAGGGTGTTACTGAGGTTTGGGATCAGTGAGTTAATGAGGTCTGGGATCAGTGAGTTACTGAGGTCTGGGATCAGTGTGTTATTGAGGTCTGGGATCAGTGAGTTATTGAGGTCTGGTATCAGTGTGTACTGAGGGCTGGCATCAGTGAGTTACTGAGGCCTGGAGTCACTCTGCCACAGTGTAACGAAGGCCTGGGATCAGTGTGTTTCTGAGGCCTGCTGTCAGTGTGTTACAGAGGCCTGGAATCAATGTGTTACTGAGGCCTGGGATCAGTGACTAACTAAGGCCTGGGATCAGTGAGATACTGAGGCCTGGGATCATTGAGTTACTGAGACCTGGGATCAGGGTGTTATTGAGGTCTGGGATCAGTGCGTTACCGAGGCCTGGGATCAGGGCGTTACCGATGCCTGGGATCAGTGTGTGACTGAGGCCTGGGATCATTGAGTTACTGAGACCTGGGATCAGGGTGCTATTGAGGTCTGGGATCAGTGCGTTACCGAGGCCTGGGATCAGGGCGTTACCGAGGCCTGGGATCAGTGAGTTACTGAGGCCTGGATCAGTCTGTTATTGAGGTCTGGGATCAGTGTGTTATTGAGGTCTGGGATCAGTGAGTTACTGAGGCCTGGGATCAGTGTGTTATTGAAGTCTGGGATCAGTGCGTTGCTGAGGTCTGGGATCAGTGTGTTATTGAGGTCTGGGATCAGTGTGTACTGAGGTCTGGGATCAATGTGTTATTGAGGTCTGGGTTTAGTGTGTACAGAGGTCTGGGATCAGTGTGCTATTGAGGCTTGGGATCAGTGTGTTAGTTTGGTCTGGGATCGTTGTGTTACTAGGCCGAGGATCAGTGTGTTACTGTGGTCTGGGATCAGTGTGTACTGAGATCAGGGATCATTGTGTTATTGAGGCCTGGGATCAGTGTGTTACTGAGGTCTGAGATCAGTGAGTTATTGAGGCCTGGGATCAGTGTGTACTGAGGGCTGGGATCAGTTAGTTACTGAGGCCGGGAATCAGTGATTTACTGAGGCCTGGGATCAGTGTGTACTGAGGGCTGGGATCAGTGAGTTACTGACGTCTGGAGTCACTCTGCCACAATGTAACTAAGGCCTGGGATCAGTGTGTTACAGAGGCCTGGAATCAATGTGTTATTGTGGCCTGGGATCAGTGACTAACTAAGGCTTGGGATCAGTGAGATACTGAGGCCTGGGATCAGTGTGTTCCTGGGGCCTGGGATCAGTGAGTTACTGAGGTCTGGGATCAGTGAGTTACTGAGGTCTGGGATCAGTGTGTACTGAGGTTTGGGATCAGTGAGTCACTGAGGTCTGGGATCAGTGTGTTTTTGAGGTCTGGGATCAGTGTGTCCTGAGGTTTGGGATCAGTGAGTCACTGAGGTCTGGGAACAGTGTGTTATTGAGGCTTGGGATCAGAGTCTTAGTTTGGTCTGGGATCGTTGTGTTACTGAGGTCTGGGATCAGTGAGTTACTGAGGTCTGAGATCAGTGAGTTATTGAGGCCTGGGATCAGTGTGTTATTGAGGCTTTTGATCAGTGTGTTAGTTTGGTCCAGGATTGTTGTGTTACTGGGCTGAGGATCAGTGTGTTATTGAGGTCTGGGATCAGTGTGTACTGAGATCTGAGATCAGTGAGTTACTGTGGCCTGGGATCAGTGTGTTACTGAGGTCTGGGTTCAGTGAGTTACTGAGGTCTGAGATCAGTGAGTTCCTGAGGCCTGGGATCAGTGTGTTACTGAGGTCTGGGATCAGTGAGTTTCTGAGGTCTGAGATCAGTGAGTTACTGAGGCCTGGAGTCACTCTGCCACAGTGTAACTAAGGCCTGGGATCAGTGTGTTTCTGAGGCCTGCTGTCAGTGTGTTACAGAGGCCTGGAATCAATGTGTTACTGTGGCCTGGGATCAGTGACTAACTAAGGCCTGGGATCAGTGAGATACTGAGGCCAGGGATCATTGAGTTACTGTGACCTGGGATCAGGGTGTTTTTGAGGTCTGGGATCAGTACGTTACCGAGGCCTGGGATCAGTGCGTTACCAAGGCCTGGGATCAGTGTGTTACTGAGGCCTGGGATCATTGAGTTACTGAGACCTGGACTCTGTGTGTTACTGAGACCTGGGAACAGTGACTTAACGAGGTCTGAGATCCGTGTGTTACTGATGCCTGGGATTAGTGTGTTTCTGAGGCCTGGGATCAGTGATTTACTGAGGCCTGGGATCAACGTGTTACTGAGGCTTGGGATCAGTGAGTTACTGAGGCCTGGCATCACTGAGTTGCTGAGGCCTGGGATCAGTGTGTTATTGAGGTCTGGGTTCAGTGTGTTACTGAGGCCTAGGATCAGAAAGTTACAGAGGCCTGGGATCAGTGAGTTATTGAGGTCTGGGATCAGTGTGTACTGAGGTCTGGGATCAGTGAGTTACTGAGGGCTGGGATCAGTGAGTTACTGAGGCCTGGAGTCACTCTGCCACAGTGTAACTAAGGCCTGGGATCAGTGTGTTTCTGAGGCCTGCTGTCAGTGTGTTACAGAGGCCTGGAATCAATGTGTTACTGAGGCCTGGGATCAGTGATTTACTGAGGCCTGGGATCAACGTGTTACTGAGGCTTGGGATCAGTGAGTTACTGAGGCCTGGCATCACTGAGTTGCTGAGGCCTGGGATCAGTGTGTTATTGAGGTCTGGGTTCAGTGTGTTACTGAGGCCTAGGATCAGAAAGTTACAGAGGCCTGGGATCAGTGAGTTATTGAGGTCTGGGATCAGTGTGTACTGAGGTCTGGGATCAGTGAGTTACTGAGGTCTGGGATCAGTGCGTTACTGAGGTCTGAAATCAGGGTGTTACTGAGGTTTGGGATCAGTGAGTTAATGAAGTCTGGGATCAGTGAGTTACTGAGGTCTGGGATCAGTGTGTTATTGAGGTCTGGGATCAGTGAGTTATTGAGGTCTGGTATCAGTGTGTACTGAGGGCTGGCATCAGTGAGTTACTGAGGCCTGGAGTCACTCTGCCACAGTGTAACTAAGGCCTGGGATCAGTGTGTTACAGAGGCCTGGAATCAATGTGTTACTGAGGCCTGGGATCAGTGAGATACTGAGGCCTGGGATCATTGAGTTACTGAGACCTGGGATCAGGGTTCTATTGAGGTCTGGGATCAGTGCGTTACCGAGGCCTGGGATCAGTGCGTTACTGAGGCCTGGGATCAGTGTGTTACTAAGGCCTGGGATCAGTGTGTTTCTGAGGCCTGCTGTCAGTGTGTTACAGAGGCCTGGAATCAATGTGTTACTGAGGCCTGGGATCAGTGACTAACTAAGGCCTGGGATCAGTGAGATACTGAGGCCTGGGTTCATTGAGTTACTGAGACCTGGGATCAGGGTGTTATTGAGGTCTGGGATCAGTGCGTTACCGAGGCCTGGGATCAGGGCGTTACCGATGCCTGGGATCAGTGTGTGACTGAGGCCTGGGATCATTGAGTTACTGAGACCTGGGATCAGGGTGCTATTGAGGTCTGGGATCAGTGCGTTACCGAGGCCTGGGATCAGGGCGTTACCGAGGCCTGGGATCAGTGAGTTACTGAGGCCTGGATCAGTCTGTTATTGAGGTCTGGGATCAGTGTGTTATTGAGGTCTGGGATCAGTGAGTTACTGAGGCCTGGGATCAGTGTGTTATTGAAGTCTGGGATCAGTGCGTTGCTGAGGTCTGGGATCAGTGTGTTATTGAGGTCTGGGATCAGTGTGTACTGAGGTCTGGGATCAATGTGTTATTGAGGTCTGGGTTCAGTGTGTACAGAGGTCTGGGATCAATGTGTTATTGAGGCTTGGGATCAGTGTGTTAGTTTGGTCTGGGATCGTTGTGTTACTAGGCCGAGGATCAGTGTGTTACTGTGGTCTGGGATCAGTGTGCACTGAGATCAGGGATCATTGTGTTATTGAGGCCTGGGATCAGTGTGTTACTGAGGGCTGGGATCAGTTAGTTACTGAGGCCGGGAATCAGTGATTTACTGAGGCCTGGGATCAGTGTGTACTGAGGGCTGGGATCAGTGAGTGACTGACGTCTGGAGTCACTCTGCCACAATGTAACTAAGGCCTGGGATCAGTGTGTTACAGAGGCCTGGAATCAATGTGTTATTGAGGCCTGGGATCAGTGACTAACTAAGGCTTGGGATCAGTGAGATACTGAGGCCTGGGATCAGTGTGTTCCTGGGGCCTGGGATCAGTGAGTTACTGAGGTCTGGGATCAGTGAGTTACTGAGGTCTGGGATCAGTGTGTACTGAGGTTTGGGATCAGTGAGTCACTGAGGTCTGGGATCAGTGTGTTTTTGAGGTCTGGGATCAGTGTGTCCTGAGGTTTGGGATCAGTGAGTCACTGAGGTCTGGGAACAGTGTGTTATTGAGGCTTGGGATCAGAGTCTTAGTTTGGTCTGGGATCGTTGTGTTACTGAGGTCTGGGATCAGTGAGTTACTGAGGTCTGAGATCAGTGAGTTATTGAGGCCTGGGATCAGTGTGTTATTGAGGCTTTTGATCAGTGTGTTAGTTTGGTCCAGGATTGTTGTGTTACTGGGCTGAGGATCAGTGTGTTACCTTGGTCTGGGATCAGTGTGTACTGAGATCTGAGATCAGTGAGTTACTGTGGCCTGGGATCAGTGTGTTACTGAGGTCTGGGTTCAGTGAGATACTGAGGTCTGAGATCAGTGAGTTCCTGAGGCCTGGGATCAGTGTGTTACTGAGGTCTGGGATCAGTGAGTTTCTGAGGTCTGAGATCAGTGAGTTACTGAGGTCTGAGATCAGTGAGTTATTGAGGCCTGGGATCAATGTGTACTGAGGGCTGGGATCAGTTAGTTACTGAGGCCGGGGATCAGTGATTTACTGAGGCCTGGGATCAGTGTGTACTGAGGGCTGGGATCAGTGAGTTACTGAGGTCTGGAGTCACTCTGCCACAATGTAACTAAGGCCTGGGATCAGTGTGTTACAGAGGCCTGGAATCAATGTGTTACTGAGGCCTGGGATCAGTGACTAACTAAGGCTTGGGATCAGTGAGATACTGAGGCCTGGGATCAGTGTGTTACTGAGGCCTGGGATCAGTGTGTACAGAGGTCTGGGATCAGTGTGTTATTGAGGCTTGGGATCAGTGTCTTAGTTTTGTCTGGGATCGTTGTGTTACTGAGGTCTGGGATCAGTGAGTTACTGAGGCCTGGGATCAGTGTGTTATTGAGGCTTGCGATCAGTGTGTTAGTTTGGTCTGGGATCGTTGTGTTACTGGGCCGAGGATCAGTGTGTTACTTTGGTCTGAGATCAGTGTGTACTGAGATCTGAGATCAGTGAGTTACTGAGGCCTGGGATCAGTGTGTTACTGAGGTCTTGGTTCAGTGAGTTACTGAGGTCTGAGATCAGTGAGTTGCTGAGGCCTGGGATCAGTGTGTTATTGAAGTCTGGGATCAGTGCGTTGCTGAGGTCTGGGATCAGTGTGTTATTGAGTTCTGGGATCAGTGTGTACTGAGGTCTGGGATCAGTGTGTACAGAGGCCTGGAATCAATGAGTTACTGAGGCCTGGGATCAGTGACTAACTAAGGCTTGGGATCAGTGAGATACTGAGGCCTGGGATCAGTGTGTTACTGAGGCCTGGGATCAGTGAGTTGCTGAGGCCTGGGATCAGTGGGTTACTGAGGCCTGGAATCAGTGAGTTACTAAGTTCAGGGATCAGTGAGTTACTGAGGTCTGATATCATTGAATTATAGAGGCCTTCAGGGAGCTTGCGAGGCCTGGAATCAGTAAGTTACAAAAGGCTGGGGTCAGTGAGTTACTGAGGCCTGGGATCAGTGCCTTACCGAGGCCTGGGATCAGTGTGTTACTGAGGCCTGGGATCATTGAGTTACTGAAACCTGGATTCTGTGTGTTACTGAGGCCTGGGAACAGTGACTTAACGAGGTCTGAGATCCGTGAGTTACTGACGCCTGGGATCAGTGTGTTACTGATGCCTGGGATTGGTGTGTTACTGAAGCCTGGGATCAGTGATTTACTGAGGCCTGGGGTCAGTGTGTTACTGAGGACTGGGATCAGTGAGTTACTGAGGTCTGGCATCAGTGAGTTGCTGAGGCCTGGGATCAGTGTGTTATTGAGGTCTGGGATCAGTGTGTTATTGAGGTCTGGGATCAGTGTGTTACTGAGGCCGAGGATCAGAAAGTTACTGAGGCCTGGGATCAGTGAGTTACTGATGCCTGGGATCAGAAAGTTACTGAGGCCTGGGATCAGTATGTTACTGAGGCCTGGGATCAGTGAGTTACTGAGGCCTGGCATCAGTGAGTTGCTGAGGCCTGGGATCAGTGTGTTATTGAGGTCTGGGATCAGTGTGTTACAGAGGCCTAGGATCAGATAGTTACTGAGGCCTGGGATCAGTGAGTTACTGATGCCTGGGATCAGAAAGTTACTGAGGCCTGGGATCAGTGAGTTACTGAGGCCTGGGATCAGAAAGTTACTGAAGTCTGGGATCAGTGAGTTACTGATGCCTGGGATCAGTGTGTTACTGAGGCCCAGGATCACAAAGTTACTGATGCCTGGGATCAGTTTGTTATTGAGGCCTGAGATCAGTGTGTTACTGAGGCCGAGGATCACAAAGTTACTGAGGCCTGGGATCAGTGAGTTACTGATGCCTGGGATCAGAAAGTTACTGAGGCCTGGGATCAGTATGTTACTGAGGCCTGGGATCAGTGAGTTACTGAGGCCTGGCATCAGTGAGTTGCTGAGGCCTGGGATCAGTGTGTTATTGAGGTCTGGGATCAGTGTGTTACAGAGGCCTAGGATCAGATAGTTACTGAGGCCTGGGATCAGTGAGTTACTGATGCCTGGGATCAGAAAGTTACTGAGGCCTGGGATCAGTGAGTTACTGATGCCTGGGATCAGAAAGTTACTGAAGTCTGGGATCAGTGAGTTACTGATGCCTGGGATCAGTGTGTTACTGAGGCCCAGGATCACAAAGTTACTGATGCCTGGGATCAGTTTGTTATTGAGGCCTGAGATCAGTGTGTTACTGAGGCCCAGGATCACAAAGTTTCTGAGGTCTGGGATCAGTTTGTTACTGAGACCTGGGATCAGAAAATGTCTGTGTTTTGGGATGAGTGAGATATTGAGGCCTGGGATCAGTGTGTTACTGAGGCCTGGGATCAGTGAGTTACTGAGGCCTGGGATCAGAAAGTTACTGAGGCCTGGGATCAGTGTTTTCCTGAGGCCTGGGATCCGTGAGTTACTGAGGTCTGGGATCAGAAAATTACTGAGGCCTGGGATCAGTGTGTTACTGAGGCCTGGGATCAGTGAGTTACTGAGACCTGGGATCAGAAAGTTACTGAGGCCTGGGATCAGTGAGTTACTGAGACCTGGGATCAGAAAGTTACTGAGGCTTGGGATCAGTGTGTTACTGGGGCCTGGGATCAGTGAGTAACTGAGGTCTGGATTCAGTGTGTACTGAGGTTTGGGATCAGTGAGTTGCTGAGGTCTGGGATCAGTGAGTCACTGAGGTCTGGGATCAGTGAGTCACTGAGGTCTGGGGTCAGTGTGTACTGAGGTTTGGGATCAGTGAGTCACTGAGGTCTGGGATCAATGAGTCACTGATGTCTGGGATCAGTGTGTACTGAGGTTTGGGATCAGTGAGTCACTGAAGTCTGGGATCAGTGTGTACTGAGGTTTGGGATCAGTGAGTTACTGAGGTCTGGGATCAGTGAGTCACTGAGGTCTGGGATCAGTGTGTTATTGAGGTCTGGGATCAGTGTGTACTGAGGTCTGGGATCAGAGTGTTATTGAGGCTTGGGGTCAGTGTGTTAGTTTCGTCTGGGATCGTTGTGTTACTGAGGTCTGGGATCAGGGAGTTACTGAGGTCTGAGATCAGTGAGTTACTGAGGCCTGGGATCAGTGTGTTATTGAAGTCTGGGATCAGTGAGTTGCTGAGGTCTGGGATCAGTGTGTATTTGAGGTCTGGGATCAGTGTGCACTGAGGTCTGGGATCAGTGAGTTGCTGAGGTCTGGGATCAGTGTGTTATTGAGGCCTGGGATCAGTGTGTACTGAGGGCTGGGATCAGTGAGTTACTGATGCCTGGAGTCACTCTGCCACAGTGTAACTAAGGCCTGGGATCAGTGTGTTTCTGAGGCCTGCTGTCAGTGTGTTACAGAGGCCTGGAATCAATGTGTTACTGTGGCCTGGGATCAGTGACTAACTAAGGCCTGGGATCAGTGAGATACTGAGGCCAGGGATCATTGAGTTACTGAGACCTGGGATCAGGGTGCTATTGAGGTCTGGGATCAGTGCGTTACCGAGGCCTGGGATCAGGGCGTTACCGAGGCCTGAGATCAGTGTGTTACTGAGGCCTGGGATCATTGAGTTACTGTGACCTGGGATCAGGGTGTTATTGAGGTCTGGGAAAAGTGCGTTACCGAGGCCTGGGATCAGTGTGTTACTGAGGCCTGGGATCATTGAGTTACTGAGACCTGGATTCTGTGTGTTACTGAGACCTGGGAACAGTGACTTAATGAGGTCTGAGATCCGTGTGTTACTGAGGCCTGGGATCAGTGTGCACTGAGGGCTGGGATCAGTGAGTTACTGAGGTCTGGCATCAGTGAGTTGCTGAGGCCTGGGATCAGTGTGTTATTGAGGTCTGGGATCAGTGTGTTATTGAGGTCTGGGATCAGTATGTTACTGAGGCCGAGGATCAGAAAGTTACTGAGGCCTGGGATCAGTGAGTTACTGATGCCTGGGATCAGAAGGTTACTGAGGCCTGGGATCAGTATGTTACTGAGGCCTGGGATCAGTGAGTTACTGAGGCCTGGCATCAGTGAGTTGCTGAGGCCTGGGATCAGTGTGTTATTGAGGTCTGGGATCAGTGTGTTACAGAGGCCTAGGATCAGATAGTTACTGAGGCCTGGGATCAGTGAGTTACTGATGCCTGGGATCAGAAAGTTACTGAGGCCTGGGATGAGTGAGTTACTGAGGCCTGGGATCAGAAAGTTACTGAAGTCTGGGATCAGTGAGTTACTGATGCCTGGGATCAGTGTGTTATTGAGGCCTGAGATCAGTGTGTTACTGAGGCCCAGGATCACAAAGTTACTGATGCCTGGGATCAGTTTGTTATTGAGGCCTGAGATCAGTGTGTTACTGAGGCCCAGGATCACAAAGTTTCTGAGGTCTGGGATCAGTTTGTTACTGAGACCTGGGATCAGAAAATGTCTGTGTTTTGGGATGAGTGAGATATTGAGGCCTGGGATCAGTGTGTTACTGAGGCCTGGGATCAGTGAGTTACTGAGGCCTGGGATCAGAAAGTTACTGAGGCCTGGGATCAGTGTGTTCCTGAGGCCTGGGATCAGTGTGTTACTGAGGCCTGGGATCAGTGAGTTACTGAGACCTGGGATCAGAACGTTACTGAGGCCTGGGATCAGTGAGTTACTGAGACCTGGGATCAGAAAGTTACTGAGGCCTGGGATCAGTGTGTTACTGGGGCCTGGGATCAGTGAGTAACTGAGGTCTGGGATCAGTGTGTACTGAGGTTTGGGATCAGTGAGTCACTGAGGTCTGGGATCAGTGAGTCACTGAGGTCTGGGATCAGTGTGTACTGAGGATTGGGATCAGTGAGTCACTGAGGTCTGGGATCAGTGAGTCACTGAGGTCTGGGATCAGTGTGTACTGAGGTTTGGGATCAGTGAGTCACTGAGGTCTGGGATCAGTGAGTCACTGAGGTCTGGGATCAGTGTGTACTGAGGTTTGGGATCAGTGAGTCACTGAAGTCTGGGATCAGTGTGTACTGAGGCCTGGGATCAGTGTGTTACTGAGGCCTGGGATCAGTGAGTTACTGAGACCTGGGATCAGAAAGTTACTGAGGCCTGGGATCAGTGAGTTACTGAGACCTGGGATCAGAAAGTTACTGAGGCCTGGGATCAGTGTGTTACTGGGGCCTGGGATCAGTGAGTAACTGAGGTCTGGGATCAGTGTGTACTGAGGTTTGGGATCAGTGAGTCACTGAGGTCTGGGATCAGTGAGTCACTGAGGTCTGGGATCAGTGTGTACTGAGGTTTGGGATCAGTGAGTCACTGAGGTCTGGGATCAGTGAGTCACTGAGGTCTGGGATCAGTGTGTACTGAGGTTTGGGATCAGTGAGTCACTGAGGTCTGGGATCAGTGAGTCACTGAGGTCTGGGATCAGTGTGTACTGAGGTTTGGGATCAGTGAGTCACTGAAGTCTGGGATCAGTGTGTACTGAGGTTTGGGATCAGTGAGTTACTGAGGTCTGGGATCAGTGAGTCACTGAGGTCTGGGATCAGTGTGTTATTGAGGTCTGGGATCAGTGTGTACTGAGGTCTGGGATCAGAGTGTTATTGAGGCTTGGGATCAGTGTGTTAGTTTCGTCTGGGATCGTTGTGTTACTGAGGTCTGGGATCAGTGAGTTACTGAGGTCTGAGATCAGTGAGTTACTGAGGCCTGGGATCAGTGTGTTATTGAAGTCTGGGATCAGTGAGTTGCTGAGGTCTGGGATCAGTGTGTATTTGAGGTCTGGGATCAGTGTGCACTGAGGTCTGGGATCAGTGAGTTGCTGAGGTCTGGGATCAGTGTGTTATTGAGGCCTGGGATCAGTGTGTACTGAGGGCTGGGATCAGTGAGTTACTGAGGTCTGAGATCAGTGAGTTACTGAGGCCTGGGAACAGTGTGTTATTGAAGTCTGGGATCAGTGAGTTGCTGAGGTCTGGGATCAGTGTGTATTTGAGGTCTGGGATCAGTGTGCACTGAGGTCTGGGATCAGTGAGTTGCTGAGGTCTGGGATCAGTGTGTTATTGAGGCCTGGGATCAGTGTGTACTGAGGGCTGGGATCAGTGAGTTACTGAGGCCTGGAGTCACTCTGCCTCAGTGTAACTAAGGCCTGGGATCAGTGTGTTTCTGAGGCCTGCTGTCAGTGTGTTACAGAGGCCTGGAATCAATGTGTTACTGTGGCCTGGGATCAGTAACTAACTAAGGCCTGGGATCAGTGAGATACTGAGGCCTGGGATCATTGAGTTACTGAGACCTGGGATCAGGGTGCTATTGAGGTCTGGGATCAGTGCGTTACCGAGGCCTGGGATCAGGGCGTTACCGAGGCCTGGGATCAGTGTGTTACTGAGGCCTGGGATCATTGAGTTACTGTGACCTGGGATCAGGGTGTTATTGAGGTCTGGGAAAAGTGCGTTACCGAGGCCTGGGATCAGTGTGTTACTGAGGCCTGGGATCATTGAGTTACTGAGACCTGGATTCTGTGTGTTACTGAGACCTGGGAACAGTGACTTAATGAGGTCTGAGATCCGTGTGTTACTGAGGCCTGGGATCAGTGTGCACTGAGGGCTGGGATCAGTGAGTTACTGAGGTCTGGCATCAGTGAGTTGCTGAGGCCTGGGATCAGTGTGTTATTGAGGTCTGGGATCAGTGTGTTATTGAGGTCTGGGATCAGTGTGTTACTGAGGCCGAGGATCAGAAAGTTACTGAGGCCTGGGATCAGTGAGTTACTGATGCCTGGGATCAGAAGGTTACTGAGGCCTGGGATCATTGAGTTACTGAGACCTGGATTCTGTGTGTTACTGAGACCTGGGAACAGTGACTTAATGAGGTCTGAGATCTGTGTGTTACTGAGGCCTGGGATCAGTGTGCACTGAGAGCTGGGATCAGTGAGTTACTGAGGCCTGGAGTCACTCTGCCACAGTGTAACTAGGGCCTGGGATCAGTGTGTTTCTGAGGCCTGCTATCAGTGTGTTACAGAGGCCTGGAATCAATGTGTTACTGTGGCCTGGGATCAGTGAGATACTGAGGTCTGGAATCATTGAGTTACTGAGACCTGGGATCAGGGTGCTATTGAGGTCTGGGATCAGTGCGTTACCGAGGCCTGGGATCAGTGCGTTACCGAGGCCTGGGATCAGTGTGTTACAGAGGCCTGGGATCATTGAGTTACTGAGACCTGGCATCTGTGTGTTACTGAGACCTGGGAACAGTGACTTAACGAGGTCTGAGATCTATGTGTTACTGAGGCCTGGGATCAGTGTGTTACTGATGCCTGGGATTAGTGTGTTTCTGAGGCCTGGGATCAGTGATTTACTGAGGCCTGGGATCAACGTGTTACTGAGGCTTGGGATCAGTGAGTTGCTGAGGTCTGGGATCAGTGTGTATTTGAGGTCTGGGATCAGTGTGCACTGAGGTCTGGGATCAGTGAGTTGCTGAGGTCTGGGATCAGTGTGTTATTGAGGCCTGGGATCAGTGTGTACTGAGACCTGGGATCAGAAAGTTACTGAGGCCTGGGATCAGTGAGTTACTGAGACCTGGGATCAGAAAGTTACTGAGGCCTGGGATCAGTGTGTTACTGGGGCCTGGGATCAGTGAGTAACTGAGGTCTGGGATCAGTGTGTACTGAGGTTTGGGATCAGTGAGTCACTGAGGTCTGGGATCAGTGAGTCACTGAGGTCTGGGATCAGTGTGTACTGAGGTTTGGGATCAGTGAGTCACTGAGGTCTGGGATCAGTGAGTCACTGAGGTCTGGGATCAGTGTGTACTGAGGTTTGGGATCAGTGAGTCACTGAGGTCTGGGATCAGTGAGTCACTGAGGTCTGGGATCAGTGTGTACTGAGGTTTGGGATCAGTGAGTCACTGAAGTCTGGGATCAGTGTGTACTGAGGTTTGGGATCAGTGAGTTACTGAGGTCTGGGATCAGTGAGTCACTGAGGTCTGGGATCAGTGTGTTATTGAGGTCTGGGATCAGTGTGTACTGAGGTCTGGGATCAGAGTGTTATTGAGGCTTGGGATCAGTGTGTTAGTTTCGTCTGGGATCGTTGTGTTACTGAGGTCTGGGATCAGTGAGTTACTGAGGTCTGAGATCAGTGAGTTACTGAGGCCTGGGATCAGTGTGCACTGAGGTCTGGGATCAGTGAGTTGCTGAGGTCTGGGATCAGTGTGTTATTGAGGCCTGGGATCAGTGTGTACTGAGGGCTGGGATCAGTGAGTTACTGAGGTCTGAGATCAGTGAGTTACTGAGGCCTGGGATCAGTGTGTTATTGAAGTCTGGGATCAGTGAGTTGCTGAGGTCTGGGATCAGTGTGTATTTGAGGTCTGGGATCAGTGTGCACTGAGGTCTGGGATCAGTGAGTTGCTGAGGTCTGGGATCAGTGTGTTATTGAGGCCTGGGATCAGTGTGTACTGAGGGCTGGGATCAGTGAGTTACTGAGGCCTGGAGTCACTCTGCCACAGTGTAACTAAGGCCTGGGATCAGTGTGTTTCTGAGGCCTGGGATCAGGGCGTTACCGAGGCCTGGGATCAGTGTGTTACTGAGGCCTTGGATCATTGAGTTACTGTGACCTGGGATCAGGGTGTTTTTGAGGTCTGGGATCAGTGCGTTACCGAGGCCTGGGATCAGTGCGTTACCGAGGCCTGGGATCAGTGTGTTACAGAGGCCTGGGATCATTGAGTTACTGAGACCTGGCATCTGTGTGTTACTGAGACCTGGGAACAGTGACTTAACGAGGTCTGAGATCTATGTGTTACTGAGGACTGGGATCAGTGTGTTACTGATGCCTGGGATTAGTGTGTTTCTGAGGCCTGGGATCAGTGATTTACTGAGGCCTGGGATCAACGTGTTACTGAGGCTTGGGATCAGTGAGTTACTGAGGCCTGGCATCACTGAGTTGCTGAGGCCTGGGATCAGTGTGTTATTGAGGTCTGGGTTCAGTGTGTTCCTGATGCCTAGGATCAGAAAGTTACTGAGGCCTGGGATCAGTGAGTTATTGAGGTCTGGGATCAGTGTGTACTGAGGTCTGGGATCAGTGAGTCACTGAGTTCTGGGATCAGTGTGTTATTGAGGTCTGGGATCAGTGTGTACTGGGGTCTGGGATCAGTGTGTTATCGAGGCTTGGGATCAGTGTGTTAGTTTGGTCTAGGATCGTTGTGTTACTGAGGTCTGGGATCAGTGAGTTACTGAGGTCTGAGGTCTCTGAGTTACTGAGGCCTGGGATCAGTGTGTTATTGAAGTCTGGGATCAGTGAGTTGATGAGGTCTGGGATCAGTCTGTTGTTGAGGTCTGGGATCAGTGTGTACTGAGGTCTAGGATCAATGTGTTATGAGGTCTGGGATCAGTGTGTACAGAGGTCTGGGATCAGTGTGTTATTGAGGCTTGGGATCAGTGTGTTCGTTTGGTCTGGGATCGTTGTGTTACTAGGCCGAGGATCAGTGTGTTACTGTGGTCTGGGATCAGTGTGTACTGAAATTTGGGATCATTGTGTTATTGAGGCCTGGGATCAGTGTGTACTGAGGTCTGAGATCAGTGAGTAACTGAGGCCTGGGATCAGTTAGTTACTGAGGCCGGGGATCAGTGAGTTACAGAGGCCTGGAGTCACTCTGCCACAGTGTAACTAAGGCCTGGGATCAGTGTGTTTCTGAGGCCTGGTATCAGTGTGTTACAGAGGCCTGGAATCAATGTGTTACTGAGGCCTGGGATCAGTGACTAACTAAGGCCTGGGATCAGTGAGATACTGAGGCCTGCGATCAGTGTGTTACTGAGGCCTGGGATAAGTGTGTTACTGTGGCCTGGGATCAATGGGTTACTGAGCCCAGGGATCAGTGAGTTACTAAGTTCAGGGATCACTGAGTTACTGAGGTCTGATATCAGTGAATTAGAGGGGCCTGCAGGGAGCTACAGAGGCCTGGAATGAGCAAGTTACAAAAGGCTGGGTTCAGTGAGTTACCGAGGCCTGGGATCAGTGAGTTACCGAGGAGTGGGATCAGTGTGTTACTGATGCCTGGGATTAGTGTGTTACTGAAGCCTGGGATCAGTGATTTACTGAGGCCTGGGATCAGTGTGTTACTGAGGCCTGGGATCAGTGAGTTACTGAGGCCTGCCATCAGTGAGTTGCTGAGGCCTGGGATCAGTGTGTTATTGAGGTCTGGGATCAGTGTGTTACTGATGCCTGGGATCAGAAAGTTACTGAGGCCTGGGATCAGTATGTTACTGAGGCCTGGGATCAGTGAGTTACTGAGGCCTGGCATCATTGAGTTGCTGAGGCCTGGGATCAGTGTGTTATTGAGGTCTGGGATCAGTGTGTTACTGAGGCCTCGGATCAGAAAGTTACTGAGGCCTGGGATCAGTGAGTTACTGATGCTTGGGATCAGAAAGTTACAGAGGCCTGGGATCAGTGAGTTACTGAGGACTGGGATCAGTGAGTTAATGATGCTTGGGATCAGAAAGTTACTGAAGTCTGGGATCAGTGAGTTACTGATGCCTGGGATCAGTGTGTTATTGAGGCCTGGGATCAGTGTGTTATTGAGGTCTGGGATCAGTGTGTTATTGAGGTCTGGGATCAGTGTGTTACTGAGGCCGAGGATCAGAAAGTTACTGAGGCCTGGGATCAGTGAGTTACTGATGCCTGGGATCAGAAGGTTACTGAGGCCTGGGATCATTGAGTTACTGAGACCTGGATTCTGTGTGTTACTGAGACCTGGGAACAGTGACTTAATGAGGTCTGAGATCTGTGTGTTACTGAGGCCTGGGATCAGTGTGCACTGAGAGCTGGGATCAGTGAGTTACTGAGGCCTGGAGTCACTCTGCCACAGTGTAACTAGGGCCTGGGATCAGTGTGTTTCTGAGGCCTGCTATCAGTGTGTTACAGAGGCCTGGAATCAATGTGTTACTGTGGCCTGGGATCAGTGAGATACTGAGGTCTGGAATCATTGAGTTACTGAGACCTGGGATCAGGGTGCTATTGAGGTCTGGGATCAGTGAGTTACCGAGGCCTGGGATCAGGGCGTTACCGAGGCCTGGGATCAGTGTGTTACTGAGGCCTTGGATCATTGAGTTACTGTGACCTGGGATCAGTGTGTTTTTGAGGTCTGGGATCAGTGCGTTACCGAGGCCTGGGATCAGTGCATTACCGAGGCCTGGGATCAGTGTGTTACAGAGGCCTGGGATCATTGAGTTACTGAGACCTGGCATCTGTGTGTTACTGAGACCTGGGAACAGTGACTTAACGAGGTCTGAGATCTATGTGTTACTGAGGCCTGGGATTAGTGTGTTTCTGAGGCCTGGGATCAGTGATTTACTGAGGCCTGGGATCAACGTGTTACTGAGGCTTGGGATCAGTGAGTTACTGAGGCCTGGCATCACTGAGTTGCTGAGGCCTGGGATCAGTGTGTTATTGAGGTCTGGGTTCAGTGTGTTCCTGATGCCTAGGATCAGAAAGTTACTGAGGCCTGGGATCAGTGAGTTATTGAGGTCTGGGATCAGTGTGTACTGAGGTCTGGGATCAGTGAGTCACTGAGTTCTGGGATCAGTGTGTTATTGAGGTCTGGGATCAGTGTGTACTGGGGTCTGGGATCAGTGTGTTATCGAGGCTTGGGATCAGTGTGTTAGTTTGGTCTAGGATCGTTGTGTTACTGAGGTCTGGGATCAGTGAGTTACTGAGGTCTGAGGTCTGTGAGTTACTGAGGCCTGGGATCAGTGTGTTATTGAAGTCTGGGATCAGTGAGTTGATGAGGTCTGGGATCAGTCTGTTGTTGAGGTCTGGGATCAGTGTGTACTGAGGTCTAGGATCAATGTGTTATGAGGTCTGGGATCAGTGTGTACAGAGGTCTGGGATCTGTGTGTTATTGAGGCTTGGGATCAGTGTGTTCGTTTGGTCTGGGATCGTTGTGTTACTAGGCCGAGGATCAGTGTGTTACTGTGGTCTGGGATCAGTGTGTACTGAAATTTGGGATCATTGTGTTATTGAGGCCTGGGATCAGTGTGTACTGAGGTCTGAGATCAGTGAGTAACTGAGGCCTGGGATCAGTTAGTTACTGAGGCCGGGGATCAGTGAGTTACAGAGGCCTGGAGTCACTCTGCCACAGTGTAACTAAGGCCTGGGATCAGTGTGTTTCTGAGGCCTGGTATCAGTGTGTTACAGAGGCCTGGAATCAATGTGTTACTGAGGCCTGGGATCAGTGACTAACTAAGGCCTGGGATCAGTGAGATACTGAGGCCTGCGATCAGTGTGTTACTGAGGCCTGGGATAAGTGTGTTACTGTGGCCTGGGATCAATGGGTTACTGAGCCCAGGGATCAGTGAGTTACTAAGTTCAGGGATCACTGAGTTACTGAGGTCTGATATCAGTGAATTAGAGGGGCCTGCAGGGAGCTACAGAGGCCTGGAATGAGCAAGTTACAAAAGGCTGGGTTCAGTGAGTTACCGAGGCCTGGGATCAGTGAGTTACCGAGGAGTGGGATCAGTGTGTTACTGATGCCTGGGATTAGTGTGTTACTGAAGCCTGGGATCAGTGATTTACTGAGGCCTGGGATCAGTGTGTTACTGAGGCCTGGGATCAGTGAGTTACTGAGGCCTGCCATCAGTGAGTTGCTGAGGCCTGGGATCAGTGTGTTATTGAGGTCTGGGATCAGTGTGTTACTGATGCCTGGGATCAGAAAGTTACTGAGGCCTGGGATCAGTATGTTACTGAGGCCTGGGATCAGTGAGTTACTGAGGCCTGGCATCATTGAGTTGCTGAGGCCTGGGATCAGTGTGTTATTGAGGTCTGGGATCAGTGTGTTACTGAGGCCTCGGATCAGAAAGTTACTGAGGCCTGGGATCAGTGAGTTACTGATGCTTGGGATCAGAAAGTTACAGAGGCCTGGGATCAGTGAGTTACTGAGGACTGGGATCAGTGAGTTAATGATGCTTGGGATCAGAAAGTTACTGAAGTCTGGGATCAGTGAGTTACTGATGCCTGGGATCAGTGTGTTATTGAGGCCTGAGATCAGTGTGTTACTGAGGCCTCGGATCAGAAGGTTTCTGAGGTCTGGGTTCAGTTTGTTACTGAGACCTGGGATCAGAACATTTCTGAGTTTTGGGATCAGTGAGTTATTGAGGCCTGGGATCAGTGAGATATTGAGGCCTGGGATCAGTGTGTTACTGAGGCCTGGGATCAGTGAGTTACTGAGGCCTGGGATCAGAAAGTTACTGAGGCATGGGATCAGTGTGTTCCTGAGGCCTGGGATCAG
Source organism: Heterodontus francisci (assembly GCF_036365525.1). Lineage (NCBI taxonomy): Eukaryota > Metazoa > Chordata > Chondrichthyes > Heterodontiformes > Heterodontidae > Heterodontus > Heterodontus francisci. The sequence goes on from NC_090407.1 coordinate 44,679,671, forward strand.
TGGGTTACTGAGGCCAGGGATCAGAAAGTTACTGAGACCTGGGATCAGTGTGTTACTGAGGCCTGGGATCAGTGAGTTACTGAGACCTGGGATCAGAAAGTTACTGAGGCCTGGGATCACTGTGTTACTGGGGCCTGGGATCAGTGAGTTACTGAGGCCTGGGATCAGTGTGTCACTGAGGCCTGGGATCAGTATGTTATTGAGGTCTGGGATCAGTGAGTTACTGAGGTCTGGGATCATTGTGTCATTGAGGTCTGATATCAGTGAGTTACTTCAATCTGGGATCAGTGTATTATTGAGGCTGGAATCAGTGAGTTACTGAGGCCTGGGATCAGTGTGTTATTGAGGTCTGGGATCAGTCAGTTACTGAGGTCTGGGATCAGTGAGTACTGAGGCCTGGGATCAGTGTGTTATTGAGATCTGGGATCAGTGAGTTACTGAGGTCTGGGATCAGTGAATTATTGAGGCCTGGGATCAATGAGTTACTGAGGCCTGGGATCAGTGTGTTATTGAGGTCTTGGATCAGTGAGTTTCTGAGGTCTGGGATCAGAAAGTTACTGAGGCCTGGGATCAGTGTGCTACTGAGGCCTGGGATCAGTCTGTTACTGAGACCTGGGATCAGAAAGTTACTGAGGTCTGGGATCAGTGTGCTACTGAGGCCTGGGATCAGTCTGTTACTGAGACCTGGGATCAGAAAGTTACTGAGGTCTGGGATCAGTGAGTTACTGAGGCCTGGGATCAGTGAGTTACTGAGGCCTGGGGTCAGTGTGTCACAGATGCCTGGGATCAGTGTGTTATTGAGGCCTGGAATCAGTGAGTTCCTGAGGTCTGAGATCAGTGAGTACTGAGGTCTGGGATCAGTGTGTTATTGAGGTCTGGGATCAGTGTGTTCCTGAGGTCTGGGATCAGTGAGTTATTGATGCCTTGGATCAGTGAGTTTCTGAGGCCTGGGATCAGTGAATTACTGAGGTCTGGGATCAGTGTGTTATTGAGGTCTGCGATCAGTGAGTTACTGAGGTCTGGGATCAGTGAGTTACTGAGGCCTGGGATCAGTGAGTTGCTGAGGTCTGGGATCAGTGAGTTATTGAGGCCTGGGATCAATGAGTTACTGAGGCCTGAGATCAGTGAGTTACTGAGGCCTGGGATCAGTGAGTTATTGAGGTCTGGGATCAGTGAGTTACTGAGGACTAGGATCAGTGTGTTATTGAGGTCTGGGATCTGTGAGTTACTGAGGTCTGGGATCAGTGAGTTACTGAGGCCTGGGATCAGTGAGTTACTGAGGTCTGGGATCAGTGTGTTATTGAGGTCTGGGATCAGTGAGTTACTGAGGTCTGGGATCAGTGAGTTACTGAGGCCTGGGATCAGTGTGTTATTGAGGTCTGGGATGAGTGAGTTACTGAGGTCTGGGATCAGTGTGTTATTGAGGTCTGGGATCAGTGAGTTACTGAGGTCTGGGATCAGTGAGTACTGAGGCCTGGGATCAGGATGTTATTGAGGTCTGGGATTCGTGAGTTACTTAGGTCTGGGATCAGTGCGTTACCGAGGCCTGGGATCATTGTGTTACTGAGGCCTGGGATCATAGAGTTACTGAGACCTGGATTCTGTGTGTTATTGAGGTCTGGGATCAGTGAGTTACTGAGGTCTGGGATCAGTGAGTTACTGAGGCCTGGGATCAGTGAGTTACTGATGCCTGGGATCAGTATGTTATTGAGGTCTGGGATTAGTGAGTTACTTAGGTCTGGGATCAGTGTGTTATTGAGGCCTGGAATCAGTGAGTTACTGAGGTCTGGGATCAGTGAGTACTGATGCCTGGGATCAGTGTGTTATTGAGGTCTGGGATCAGTGAGTTACTGAGGTCTGAGATCAGTGAGTACTGATGCCTGGGATCAGTGTGTTATTGAGGTCTGGGATCAGTGAGTTACTGAGGTCTGGGATCAGTGTGTTATTGACGTCTGGGATCAGTGAGTTATTGAGGCCTGGGATCAATGAGTTTCTGAGGCCTGGGATCAGTGAGTTACTGAGGCCTGGGATCAGTGTGTTATTGAGGTCTGGGATCAGTGAGTTCCTGAGGTCTGGGATCAGTGAGTTACTGAGGCCTGGGATCAGTGAGTTACAGAGGTCAGGGATCAGTGAGTTATTGAGGCCTGGGATCAATGAGTTACTGAGGCCTTGGATCAGTGAGTTACTGAGGTCTGGGATCAGTGTGTTACTGAGGCCTGGGATTAGTGAGTTACTGAGGTCTGGGATCAGTGAGTTACTGAGGCCTGGGATCAGTGAGTTACTGAGGTCTGGGATCAGTGAGTTATTCATGCCTGGGATCAATGAGTTTCTGAGGCCTGGGATCAGTGAGTTACTGAGGCCTGGGATCAGTGTGTTATTGAGGTCTGGGATCAGTGAGTTCCTGAGGTCTGGGATCAGTGAGTTACTGAGGCCTGGGATCAGTGAGTTACAGAGGTCAGGGATCAGTGAGTTATTGAGGCCTGGGATCAATGAGTTACTGAGGCCTGAGATCAGTGTGTTATTGAGGTCTGGGATCAGTGAGTTATTGAGGCCTTGGATCAGTGAGTTACTGAGGTCTGGGATCAGTGTGTTACTGAGGCCTGGGATCAGTGTGTTATTGAGGTCTGGGATCAGTGTGTAACTGAGGTCTGGGATCAGTGAGTTATTCATGCCTGGGATCAATGGGTTTCTGAGGCCTGGGATCAGTGAGTTACTGAGGCCTGGGATCAGTGTGTTATTGAGGTCTGGGATCAGTGAGTTACTGAGGTCTGGGATCAGTGAGTTACTGAGGCCTGGGATCAGTGAGTTACAGAGGCAAGGGATCAGTGAGTTATTGAGGCCTGGGACCAATGAGTTACTGAGGCCTGAGATCAGTGAGTTACTGAGGCCTGGGATCAGTGTGTTATTGAGGTCTGGGATCAGTGAGTTACTGAGGCCTAGGATCAGTGTGTTATTGGGGTCTGGGATCAGTGAGTACTGAGGTCTGGGATCAGTGTGTTATTGAGGTCTGGGATCAGTGAGTTACTGAGGTCTGGGATCAGTGAGTTACTGAGGCCTGGGATCAGTGAGTTACTGAGGTCTGGGATCAGTGTGTTATTGAGGTCTGGGATCAGTGAGTTACTGAGTCCTGGGATCAGTGTGTTATTGAGGTCTGGGATCAGTGAGTACTGAGGTCTGGGATCAGTGTGTTATTGAGGTTTGGGATCAGTGAGTTACTGAGGTCTGGGATCAGTGAGTTACTGAGGCCTAGGATCAGTGTGTTATTGAGGTCTGGGATCAGTGAGTACTGAGGCCTGAGATCAGTGAGTTACTGAGGCCTGAGATCAGTGTGTTATTGAGGTCTGGGATCAGTGAGTTACTGAGGCCTAGGATCAGTGTGTTATTGAGGTCTGGGATCAATGAGTTACTGAGGTCTGGGATCAGTGAGTTACTGAGGCCTGGGATCAGTGAGTTACTGAGGTCTGGGATCAGTGTGTTATTGAGGTCTGGGATCAGTGAGTTACTGAGGTCTGGGATCAGTGTGTTATTGAGGTCTGGGATCAGTGAGTTACTGAGGCCTAGGATCAGTGTGTTATTGAGGTCTGGGATCAGTGAGTACTGAGGTCTGGGATCAGTGTGTTATTGAGGTCTGGGATCAGTGTGTTATTGAGGTCTGGGATCAGTGAGTTATTGATGCCTGGGATCAATGAGTTTCTGAGGCCTGGGATCAGTGAGTTACTGAGGCCTGGGATCAGTGTGTCATTGAGGTCTGGGATCAGTGAGTTACTGAGGTCTGGGATCAGTGAGTTACTGAGGCCTGGGATCAGTGAGTTGCTGAGGTCTGGGATCAGTGAGTTACTGAGGCCTGAGATCAGTGTGTTATTGAGGTCTGGGATCAGTGAGTTACTGAGGCCTGGGATCAGTGAGTTACTGAGGTCTGGGATCAGTGAGTTACTGATGCCTGGGATCAGTATGTAATTGAGGTCTGGGATCAGTGAGTTACTTAGGTCTGGGATCAGTGTGTTATTGAGGCCTGGAATCAGTGAGTTACTGAGGTCTGGGATCAGTGAGTACTGATGCCTGGAATCTGTGTGTTATTGAGGTCTGGGATCAGTGAGTTACTGAGGTCTGAGATCAGTGAGTACTGAGGTCTGGGATCAGTGTGTTATTGAGGTCTGGGATCAGTGTGTTACTAAGGTCTGGGATCAGTGAGTTATTGATGCCTGGGATTAATGAGTTACTGAGGCCTGGGATCAGTGTGTTATTGAGGTCTGGGATCAGTGAGTTACAGAGGTCTGGGATCAGTGAGTTATTGAGGCCTGGGATCAATGAGTTACTGAGGCCTGAGATCAGTGAGGTACTGAGGCCTGGGATCAGTGTGTTATTGAGGTCTGGGATCAGTGAGTTACTGAGGCCTAGGCTCAGTGTGTTATTGAGGTCTGGGATCAGTGAGTTACTGAGGTCTGGGATCAGTGAGTTACTGAGGCCTGGGATCAGTGAGTTACTGAGGCCTGGGATAAGTGAGTTACTGAGGCCTGGGATCCGTATGTTATGAGGTCTGGGATCAGTGAGTTACTGAGGTCTGGGATCAGTGAATACTGAGGCCAGGGATCAGTGTGTTATTGAGGTTTTGGATCAGAAAGTTTCTGAGGTATGGGATCAGTGAGTTATTGCGGCCTGGGATCAATGAGTTACAGAGGCCTGGGATCAGTGAGTTACTGAAGCCTGGGATCAGTGTGTTATTGAGGGCTGGGATCAGTGAGTTACTGAGGCCTGGAGTCACTCTGCCACAGTGTAACTAAGGCCTGGGATCAGTGTGTTTCTGAGGCCTGGCATAAGTCTGTTACAGAGGCCTGGAATCACTGTGTTACTGAGGCCTGGGATCAGTGACTAACTAAGGCCTGGGATCTGTGAGAAACTGAGGCCTGGGATCAGTGTGTTACTGAGGACTGGGATAAGTGTGTTACTGAGGCCTGGGATCAACAGGTTACTGAGCCCTGGGATCAGTGAGTTACTAAGTTCAGGGATCACTGAGTTACTGAGGTCTCATTTCAGTGAATTAGAGAGGCCTGCAGAGAGTTACAGAGGCCTGGAATGAGCAAGTTACAAAAGGCTGTGGGCAGTGAGTTACTGAGGCCTGGGATCATTGAGTTACTGAGACCTGGGATCAGGGTGTTATTGAGGTCTGGGATCATTGCGTTACCGAGGCCTGGGATCAGTGAGTTACTGAGACCTGGGATCAGAAAGTTACTGGGGCCTGGGATCAGTGAGTTACTGAGGCCTTGGATTAGTGTGTCACTGAGGCCTGGGATCAGTATGTTATTGAGGTCTGGGATCAGTGAGTTACTGAGGTCTGGGATCAGTGTGTTATTGAGGTCTGGTATCAGTGAGTTACTTAGGTCTGGGATCAGTGTGTTATTGAGGCTGGAATCAATGAGTTTCTGAGGCCTGGGATCAGTGTGTAATTGAGATCTGGGATCAGTGTGTTATTGAGGTCCAGGATCAGTGAGTTACTGAGGCCTGGGATCAGAATGTTACTGAGGCCTGGGATCAGTGAGTTACTGAGGCCTGGGATCAGTCTGTTACTGAGACCTGGGATCAGAAGGTTACTGAGGTCTGGGATCAGTGAGTTACTGGGGCCTGGGATCAGTGAGTTACTGAGGCCTGGGTTCAGTGTGTCACTGAGGCCTGGGATCAGTGTGTTATTGAGGCCTGGAATCAGTGAGTTACTGAGGTCTGCGATCAGTGAGTACTGATGCCTGGGATCAGTGTGTTATTGAGGTCTGGGATCAGTGAGTTACTGAGGTCTGAGATCAGTGTGTACTGCGGTCTGGGATCAGTGTGTTATTGAGGTCTGGGATCAGTGAGTTACTGAGGTCTGGGATCAGTGAGTTATTGAGGCCTGGGATCAATGAGTTTCTGAGGCCTGGGATCAGTGAGTTACTGAGGCCTGGGATCAGTGTGTTATTGATGTCTGGGATCAGTGAGTTACTGAGGTCTGGGATCAGTGACTTACTGAGGCCTGGGATCAGTGAGTTACTGAAGTCTGGGATCAGTGAGTTACTGAGGCCAGGCATAAGTGAGTTACTGAGGCCTGGGATCAGTCTGTTACTGAGACCTGGGTTCAGAAAGTTACTGAGGTCTGGGATCAGTCTGTTACTGAGACCTGGGGTCAGAAAGTTACTGAGGTCTGGGATCAGTGTGTTACTGGGGCCTGGGATCAGTGAGTTACTGAGGCCAGGGATCAGTGTGTCACTGAGGCCTGGGATCAGTGTGTTTTTGAGGCCTGGAATCAGTGAGTTACTGAGGTCTGGGATCAGTGTACTGATGCCTGGGTTCAGTGTGTTATTGAGGTCTGGGATCAATGAGTTACTGAGGTCTGAGATCAGTGAGTACTGCGGTCTGGGATCAGTGTGTTACTGAGGCCTGGGATCAGTGAGTTACTGAGGTCTGGGATCAGTGAGTTATTGATGCCTGGGATCAATGAGTTTCTGAGGCCTGGGATCAGTGAGTTAATGAGGCCTGGGATCAGTATGTTATTGAGGTCTGGGATCAGTGAGTTACTGAGGTTTGGGATCAGTGAGTTATTGAGGCCTGGGATCAGTGAGTTACTGAGGTCTGAAATCAGTGAGTTATTGAGGCCTGGAATCAATGAGTTACTGAGGCCTGGGTTCAGTGTGTTATTGAGGTCTGGGATCAGTGAGTTACTGAGGCCTGGGATCAGTGAGTTACTGAAGTCTGGGATCAGTGTGTTACTGAGGCCTGAGATAAGTGAGTTACTGAGGCCTGGGAACCGTATGTTATGAGGTCTGGGATCAGTGAGTTACTGAGGTATGGGATCAGTGAGTTATTCAGGCTTGGAATCAGTGAATGTCTGAGGCCTGGCATCAGTGTGTTTTTGAGGTCTTGGATCAGTCATTTACCGAGGTCTGGGATCAGTGAGTACTGAGGCCTGGGATCAGTGTGTTATTGAGGCCTGGGATCAATGAGTTACTGAGGCCTGGGATCAGTGTGTTATTGAGGTCTTGGATCAGTGAGTTTCTGAGGTCTGGGATCAGAAAGTTACTGAGGCCTGGGATCAGTGTGCTACTGAGGCCTAGGATCAGTCTGTTACTGAGACCTGGGATCAGAAAGTTACTGAGGTCTGGGATCAGTGAGTTACTGAGGCCTGGGATCAGTGAGTTACTGAGGCCTGGGGTCAGTGTGTCACAGATGCCTGGGATCAGTGTGTTATTGAGGCCTGGAATCAGTGAGTTCCTGAGGTCTGAGATCAGTGAGTACTGAGGTCTGGGATCAGTGTGTTATTGAGGTCTGGGATCAGTGTGTTCCTGAGGTCTGGGATCAGTGAGTTATTGATGCCTTGGATCAGTGAGTTTCTGAGGCCTGGGATCAGTGAGTTACTGAGGTCTGGGATCAGTGTGTTATTGAGGTCTGGGATCAGTGAGTTACTGAGGTCTGGGATCAGTGAGTTACTGAGGCCTGGGATCAGTGAGTTGCTGAGGTCTGGGATCAGTGAGTTATTGAGGCCTGGGATCAATGAGTTACTGAGGCCTGAGATCAGTGAGTTACTGAGGCCTGGGATCAGTGAGTTATTGAGGTCTGGGATCAGTGAGTTACTGAGGACTAGGATCAGTGTGTTATTGAGGTCTGGGATCAGTGAGTTACTGAGGTCTGGGATCAGTGAGTTACTGAGGCCTGGGATCAGTGAGTTACTGAGGTCTGGGATCAGTGTGTTATTGAGGTCTGGGATCAGTGAGTTACTGAGGTCTGGGATCAGTGAGTTACTGAGGCCTGGGATCAGTGTATTATTGAGGTCTGGGATCAGTGTGTTATTGAGGTCTGGGATCAGTGAGTTACTGAGGTCTGGGATCAGTGAGTACTGATGCCTGGGATCAGTATGTTATTGAGGTCTGGGATTCGTGAGTTCCTTAGGTCTGGGATCAGTGCGTTACCGAGGCCTGGGATCATTGTGTTACTGAGGCCTGGGATCATAGAGTTACTGAGACCTGGATTCTGTGTGTTATTGAGGTCTGGGATAAGTGAGTTACTGAGGTCTGGGATCAGTGAGTTACTGAGGCCTGGGATCAGTGAGTTACTGATGCCTGGGATCAGTATGTTATTGAGGTCTGGGATTAGTGAGTTACTTAGGTCTGGGATCAGTGTGTTATTGAGGCCTGGAATCAGTGAGTTACTGAGGTCTGGGATCAGTGACTACTGATGCCTGGGATCAGTGTGTTATTGAGGTCTGGGATCAGTGAGTTAATGAGGTCTGGGATCAGTGTGTTATTGACGTCTGGGATCAGTGTGTTATTGAGGTCTGGGATCAGTGTGTTACTGAGGTCTGGGATCAGTGAGTTATTCATGCCTGGGATCAATGAGTTTCTGAGGCCTGGGTTCAGTGAGTTACAGAGGTCAGGGATCAGTGAGTTATTGAGGCCTGGGATCAATGAGTTACTGAGGCCTGAGATCAGTGTGTTATTGAGGTCTGGGATCAGTGAGTTATTGAGGCCTGGGATCAGTGAGTTACTGAGGTCTGGGATCAGTGTGTTACTGAGGCCTGGGATCAGTGTGTTATTGAGGTCTGGGATCAGTGTGTAACTGAGGTCTGGGATCAGTGAGTTATTCATGCCTGGGATCAATGAGTTTCTGAGGCCTGGGATCAGTGAGTTACTGAGGCCTGGGATCAGTGTGTTATTGAGGTCTGGGATCAGTGAGTTACTGAGGTCTGGGATCAGTGAGTTACTGAGGCCTGGGATCAGTGAGTTACAGAGGCAAGGGATCAGTGAGTTATTGAGGCCTGGGACCAATGAGTTACTGAGGCCTGAGATCAGTGAGTTACTGAGGCCTGGGATCAGTGTGTTATTGAGGTCTGGGATCAGTGAGTTACTGAGGCCTAGGATCAGTGTGTTATTGGGGTCTGGGATCAGTGAGTACTGAGGTCTGGGATCAGTGTGTTATTGAGGTCTGGGATCAGTGAGTTACTGAGGTCTGGGATCAGTGAGTTACTGAGGCCTGGGATCAGTGAGTTACTGAGGTCTGGGATCAGTGTGTTATTGAGGTCTGGTATCAGTGAGTTACTGAGGTCTGGGATCAGTGAGTTACTGAGTCCTGGGATCAGTGTGTTATTGAGGTCTGGGATCAGTGAGTACTGAGGTCTGGGATCAGTGTGTTATTGAGGTTTGGGATCAGTGAGTTACTGAGGTCTGGGATCAGTGAGTTACTGAGGCCTAGGATCAGTGTGTTATTGAGGTCTGGGATCAGTGAGTACTGAGGCCTGAGATCAGTGAGTTACTGAGGCCTGGGATCAGTGTGTTATTGAGGTCTGGGATCAGTGAGTTACTGAGGCCTAGGATCAGTGTGTTATTGAGGTCTGGGATCAATGAGTTACTGAGGTCTGGGATCTGTGAGTTACTGAGGCCTGGGATCAGTGAGTTACTGAGGTCTGGGATCAGTGTGTTATTGAGGTCTGGGATCAGTGAGTTACTGAGGTCTGGGATCAGTGTGTTATTGAGGTCTGGGATCAGTGAGTTACTGAGGCCTAGGATCAGTGTGTTATTGAGGTCTGGGATCAGTGAGTACTGAGGTCTGGGATCAGTGTGTTATTGAGGTCTGGGATCAGTGTGTTATTGAGGTCTGGGATCAGTGAGTTATTGATGCCTGGGATCAATGAGTTTCTGAGGCCTGGGATCAGTGAGTTACTGAGGCCTGGGATCAGTGTGTCATTGAGGTCTGGGATCAGTGAGTTACTGAGGTCTGGGATCAGTGAGTTACTGAGGCCTGGGATCAGTGAGTTGCTGAGGTCTGGGATCAGTGAGTTACTGAGGCCTGAGATCAGTGTGTTATTGAGGTCTGGGATCAGTGAGTTACTGAGGCCTGGGATCAGTGAGATACTGAGGTCTGGGATCAGTGAGTTACTGATGCCTGGGATCAGTATGTTATTGAGGTCTGGGATCAGTGAGTTACTTAGGTCTGGGATCAGTGAGTTATTGAGGCCTGGGATCAATGAGTTTCTGAGGCCTGGGATCAGTGAGTTAATGAGGCCTGGGATCAGTATGTTATTGAGGTCTGGGATCAGTGAGTTACTGAGGTTTGGGATCAGTGAGTTATTGAGGCCTGGGATCAGTGAGTTACTGAGGTCTGAAATCAGTGAGTTATTGAGGCCTGGAATCAATGAGTTACTGAGGCCTGGGTTCAGTGTGTTATTGAGGTCTGGGATCAGTGAGTTACTGAGGCCTGGGATCAGTGAGTTACTGAAGTCTGAGATCAGTGTGTTACTGAGGCCTGAGATAAGTGAGTTACTGAGGCCTGGGAACCGTATGTTATGAGGTCTGGGATCAGTGAGTTACTGAGGTCTGGGATCAGTGAATACTCAGGCCTGGGATCAGTGTGTTATTGAGGTTTTGGATCAGTGAGTTACTGAGGTCTGGGATCAGTGAGTTATTGAGGCTTGGAATCAGTGAATGTCTGAGGCCTGGCATCAGTGTGTTTTTGAGGTCTTGGATCAGTCATTTACTGAGGTCTGGGATCAGTGAGTACTGAGGCCTGGGATCAGTGTGTTATTGAGATCTGGGATCTGTGAGTTACTGAGGTCTGGGATCAGTGAGTTATTGAGGCCTGGGATCAGTGAGTTACTGAGGCCTGGCATCAGTGATTTGCTGAGGCCTGGGATCAGTGTGTTATTGAGATCTGGGATCAGTGTGTTAGTAAGGCCTAGGATCAGAAAGTTACTGAGGCCTGGGATCAGTGAGTTACTGAGGCGTCGGATCAGAAAGTTACTGAAGTCTGGGATCAATGTGTTTTTGAGGTCTGGGATCAGTGTGTACTGAGGTCTGCGATCAGTGTGTTATTGAGGCTTGGGATCAGTGTGTTAGTTTGGTCTGGGATCGTTGTGTTACTGAGGTCTGGGATCAGTGATTTACTGAGGTCTGAGATCAGTGAGTTACTGAGGCCTGGGATCAGTGTGTTATTGAAGTCTGGGATCAGTGAGTTGCTGAGGTCTGGGATGAGTGAGTTATTGGGGCCTGGGATCAATGAGTTTCTGAGCCTGGGATCAGTGAGTTACTGAGGCCGGGGATCAGTGTGTTATTGAGGTCTGGGATCAGTGAGTTACTGAGGTCTGGGATCAGTGTTTTATTGAGGTCTGGGATCAGTGTGCACTGAGGTCTGGGATCAATGTGTGATTGAGGTCTGGGATCAGTGTGTTATTGAGGTCTGGGATCAGTGAGTTACTGAGGTCTGGGATCAGTGAGTTATTGAGGCCTGGGATCAATGAGTTTCTGAGGCCTGGGATCAGTGAGTTACTGAGGCCTGGGATCAGTGTGTTATTGAGGTCTGGGATCAGTGAGTTACTGAGGTCTGGGATCAGTGAGTTGCTGAGGTCTGGGATCAGTGACTTACTGAGGCCTGGGATCAGTGAGTTACTGAAGTCTGGGATCAGTGAGTTGCTGAGGCCTGGGATAAGTGAGTTACTGAGGCCTGGGATCCGTATGTTATGAGGTCTGGGATCAGTGAGTTACTGAGGTTTGGGATCAGTGTGCTACTGAGGCCTGGGATCAGTCTGTTACTGAGACCTGGGGTCAGAAAGTTACTGAGGTCTGGGATCAGTGAGTTACTGGGGCCTGGGATCAGTGAGTTACTGAGGCCTGGGATCAGTGTGTCACTGAGGCCTGGGATCAGTGTGTTATTGAGGCCTCGAATCAGTGAGTTACTGAGGTCTGAGATCAGTGAGTACTGCGGTCTGGGATCAGTGTGTTTTTGAGGCCTGGAATCAGTGAGTTACTGAGGTCTGAGATCAGTGAGTACTGCGGTCTGGGATCAGTGTGTTATTGAGGTCTGGGATCAGTGAGTTACTGAGGTCTGGGATCAGTGAGTTATTGAGGCCTGGGATCAATGAGTTTCTGAGGCCTGGGATCAGTGAGTTAATGAGGCCTGGGATCAGTATGTTATTGAGGTCTGGGATCAGTGAGTTACTGAGGTTTGGGATCAGTGAGTTATTGAGGCCTGGGATCAGTATGTTATTGAGGTCTGGGATCAGTGAGTTACTGAGGTTTGGGATCAGTGAGTTACTGAGGTCTGAAATCGGTGAGTTATTGAGGCCTGGAATCAATGAGTTACTGAGGCCTGAGATCAGTGAGTTACTGAGGCCTGGGATCAGTGTGTTATTGAGGTCTGGGATCAGTGAGTTACTGAGGCCTGGGTTCAGTGTGTTATTGAGGTCTGGGATCAGTGAGTTACTGAGGTCTGGGATCAGTGTGTTACTGAGGCCTGGGATAAGTGAGTTACTGAGGCCTGGGAACCGTATGTTATGAGGTCTGGGATCAGTGAGTTACTGAGGTCTGGGATCAGTGAATACTGAAGCCTGGGATCAGTGTGTTATTGAGGTTTTGGATCAGTGAGTTACTGAGGTATGGGATCAGTGAGTTATTGAGGTCTTGGATCAGTCATTTACTGAGGTCTGGGATTAGTGAGTACTGAGGCCTGGGATCAGTGTGTTATTGAGATCTGGGATCCGTGAGTTACTGAGGTCTGGGATCAGTGAGTTATTGAGGCCTGGGATCAGTGAGTTACTGAGGCCTGGCATCAGTGATTTGCTGAGGCCTGGGATCAGTGTGTTATTGAGATCTGGGATCAGTGAGTACTGAGGCGTCGGATCAGAAAGTTACTGAAGTCTGGGATCAATGTATTTTTGAGGTCTGGGATCAGTGTGTACTGAGGTCTGCGATCAGTGTGTTATTGAGGCTTGGGATCAGTGTGTTAGTTTGGTCTGGGATCGTTGTGTTACTGAGGTCTGGGATCAGTGATTTACTGAGGTCTGAGATCAGTGAGTTACTGAGGCCTGGGATCAGTGTGTTATTGAAGTCTGGGATCAGTAAGCTGCTGAGGTCTGGGATCAGTGTTTTATTGAGGTCTGGGATCAGTGTGCACTGAGGTCTGGGATCAATGTGTTATTGAGGTCTGGGATCAGTGTGTTATTGAGGCTTGGGATCAGTGTGTTAGTTTGGTCTGGGATCGTTGTGTTACTAGGCCGAGGATCAGTGTGTTACTGTGGTCTGGGATCAGTGTGTACTGAGATCTGGGATCATTGTGTTATTGAGGCCTGGGATCAGTGAGTTACTGAGGCCTGGGATCAGTGCGTACTGAGGGCTGGGATCAGTGTGTTACTGAGGCCGGGGATCAGTGATTTACTGAGGCCTGGGATCAGTGTGTACTGAGATCTGAGATCAGTGATTTACTGAGGCCTGGGATCAGTGTGTACTGAGGGCTGGGATCAGTGAGTTACTGAGGCCTGGAGTCACTCTGCCACAGTGTAACTAAGGCCTGGGATCAGTGTGTTACAGAGGCCTGGAATCAATGTGTTACTGAGGCCTGGGATCAGTGAGATACTGAGGCCTGGGATCATTGAGTTACTGAGACCTGGGATCAGGGTTCTATTGAGGTCTGGGATCAGTGCGTTACCGAGGCCTGGGATCAGTGCGTTACTGAGGCCTGGGATCAGTGTGTTACTAAGGCCTGGGATCAGTGAGATACTGAGGCCTGGGATCATTGAGTGACTGAGACCTGGGATCAGGGTGCTATTGGGGTCTGGGATCAGTGCGTTACCGAGGCGTGGAATCAATGTGTTACTAAGGCCTGGGAGCAGTGAGATACTGAGGCCTGGGATCATTGAGTTACTGAGACCTGGGATCAGGGTGCGATTGAGGTCTGGGATCAGTGCGTTACTGAGGCCTGGGATCAGTGTGTTACTGAGGCCTGGGATCAGTGTGTTACTAAGGCCTGGGAGCAGTGAGATACTGAGGCCTGGGATCATTGAGTTACTGAGACCTGGGATCAGGGTGCGATTGAGGTCTGGGATCAGTGTGTTACTGAGGCCTGGGATCATTCAGTTACTGAGACCTGGGATCAGAGTGCGATTGAGGTCTGGGATCAGTGCGTTACCGAGGCCTGGGATCAGTGCGTTACCGAGGCCTGGGATCATTGAGTAACTGAGACCTGGATTCTGTGTGTTACTGAGACCTGGGAACAGTGACTTAACGAGGTCTGAGATCCGTGTGTTACTGAGGCCTGGGATCAGTGTGTTACTGATGCCTGGGATTAGTGTGTTTCTGAGGCCTGGGATCAGTGATTTACTGAGGCCTGGGATCAACGTGTTACTGAGGCTTGGGATCAGTGAGTTACTGAGGCCTGGCATCACTGAGTTGCTGAGGCCTGGGATCAGTGTGTTATTGAGGTCTGGGATCAGTGTGTTACTGAGGCCTAGGATCAGAAAGTTACTGAGGCCTGGGATCAGTGAGTTATTGAGGTCTGGGATCAGTGTGTACTGAGGTCTGGGATCAGTGAGTTACTGAGGTTTGGGATCAGTGAGTTAATGAGGTCTGGGATCAGTGAGTTACTGAGGTCTGGGATCAGTGTGTTATTGAGGTCTGGGATCAGTGTGTACTGAGGTCTGGGATCAGTGAGTCACTGAGGTCTGGGATCAGTGTGTTATTGAGGTCTGGGATCAGTGTGTAACGAGGTCTGGGATCAGTGTGTTATCGAGGCTTGGGATCAGTGTGTTAGTTTGGTCTGGGATCGTTGTGTTACTGAGGTCTGGGATCAGTGAGTTGCTGAGGTCTGTGATCAGTGTGTTATTGAGGTCTGGGATCAGTGAGTCACTGAGGTCCAGGATCAATGTGTTATTGAGGTCTGGGATCAGTGTGGACAGAGGTCTGGGATCAGTGTGTTATTGAGGCTTGGGATCAGTGTGTTACTGTGGTCTGGGATCAGTGTGTACTGAAATCTGGGATCATTGTGTTATTGAGGCCTGGGATCAGTGTGTACTGAGGTCTGAGATCAGTGAGTTACTGAGGCCTGGGATCAGTGCGTACTGAGGGCTGGGATCAGTGAGTTACTGAGGCCGGGGATCAGTGATTTACTGAGGCCTGGGATCAGTGTGTACTGAGGGCTGGGATAAGTGTGTTTCTGAGGCCTGGTATCAATGTGTTACAGAGGCCTGGAATCAATGTGTTACTGAGGCCTGGGATCAGTGAGATACTGAGGCCTGGGATCAGTGTGTTACTGAGGCCTGGGATCAGTGTGTTACTGAGGCCTGGGATCAGTGCGTTAATGAGGCCTGGGATCAGTATGTTATTGAGGTCTGGGATCAGTGAGTTACTGAGGTTTGGGATCAGTGAGTTATTGAGGCCTGGGATCAGTGAGTTACTGAGGTCTGAAATCAGTGAGTTATTGAGGCCTGGAATCAATGAGTTACTGAGGCCTGAGATCAGTGAGTTACTGAGGCCTGGGATCAGTGAGTTACTGAGGCCTGGGTTCAGTGTATTATTGAGGTCTGGGATCAGTGAGTTACTGATGCCTGGGATCAGTGAGTTACTGAAGTCTGGGATCAGTGTGTTACTGAGGCCTGGGATAAGTGAGTTACTGAGGCCTGGGAACCGTATGTTATGAGGTCTGGGATCAGTGACTTACTGAGGTCTGGGATCAGTGAATACTCAGGCCTGGGATCAGTGTGTTATTGAGGTTTTGGATCAGTGAGTTACTGAGGTATGGGATCAGTGAGTTATTGAGGCTTGGAATCAGTGAATGTCTGAGCCCTGGCATCAGTGTGTTTTTGAGGTCTTGGATCAGTCATTTACTGAGGTCTGGGATCAGTGTGTTATTGAGATCTGGGATCCGTGAGTTACTGAGGTCTGGGATCAGTGAGTTATTGAGGGCTGGGATCAGTGAGTTACTGAAGTCTGGGATCAGTGAGTTGCTGAGGCCTGGGATAAGTGAGTTACTGAGGCCTGGGATCCGTATGTTATGAGGTCTGGGATCAGTGAGTTACTGAGGTTTGGGATCAGTGTGCTACTGAGGCCTGGGATCAGTCTGTTACTGAGACCTGGGGTCAGAAAGTTACTGAGGTCTGGGATCAGTGAGTTACTGGGGCCTGGGATCAGTGAGTTACTGAGGCCTGGGATCAGTGTGTCACTGAGGCCTGGGATCAGTGTGTTATTGAGGCCTCGAATCAGTGAGTTACTGAGGTCTGAGATCAGTGAGTACTGCGGTCTGGGATCAGTGTGTTTTTGAGGCCTGGAATCAGTGAGTTACTGAGGTCTGAGATCAGTGAGTACTGCGGTCTGGGATCAGTGTGTTATTGAGGTCTGGGATCAGTGAGTTACTGAGGTCTGGGATCAGTGAGTTATTGAGGCCTGGGATCAATGAGTTTCTGAGGCCTGGGATCAGTGAGTTAATGAGGCCTGGGATCAGTATGTTATTGAGGTCTGGGATCAGTGAGTTACTGAGGTTTGGGATCAGTGAGTTATTGAGGCCTGGGATCAGTATGTTATTGAGGTCTGGGATCAGTGAGTTACTGAGGTTTGGGATCAGTGAGTTACTGAGGTCTGAAATCGGTGAGTTATTGAGGCCTGGAATCAATGAGTTACTGAGGCCTGAGATCAGTGAGTTACTGAGGCCTGGGATCAGTGTGTTATTGAGGTCTGGGATCAGTGAGTTACTGAGGCCTGGGTTCAGTGTGTTATTGAGGTCTGGGATCAGTGAGTTACTGAGGTCTGGGATCAGTGTGTTACTGAGGCCTGGGATAAGTGAGTTACTGAGGCCTGGGAACCGTATGTTATGAGGTCTGGGATCAGTGAGTTACTGAGGTCTGGGATCAGTGAATACTGAAGCCTGGGATCAGTGTGTTATTGAGGTTTTGGATCAGTGAGTTACTGAGGTATGGGATCAGTGAGTTATTGAGGTCTTGGATCAGTCATTTACTGAGGTCTGGGATTAGTGAGTACTGAGGCCTGGGATCAGTGTGTTATTGAGATCTGGGATCCGTGAGTTACTGAGGTCTGGGATCAGTGAGTTATTGAGGCCTGGGATCAGTGAGTTACTGAGGCCTGGCATCAGTGATTTGCTGAGGCCTGGGATCAGTGTGTTATTGAGATCTGGGATCAGTGAGTACTGAGGCGTCGGATCAGAAAGTTACTGAAGTCTGGGATCAATGTATTTTTGAGGTCTGGGATCAGTGTGTACTGAGGTCTGCGATCAGTGTGTTATTGAGGCTTGGGATCAGTGTGTTAGTTTGGTCTGGGATCGTTGTGTTACTGAGGTCTGGGATCAGTGATTTACTGAGGTCTGAGATCAGTGAGTTACTGAGGCCTGGGATCAGTGTGTTATTGAAGTCTGGGATCAGTAAGCTGCTGAGGTCTGGGATCAGTGTTTTATTGAGGTCTGGGATCAGTGTGCACTGAGGTCTGGGATCAATGTGTTATTGAGGTCTGGGATCAGTGTGTTATTGAGGCTTGGGATCAGTGTGTTAGTTTGGTCTGGGATCGTTGTGTTACTAGGCCGAGGATCAGTGTGTTACTGTGGTCTGGGATCAGTGTGTACTGAGATCTGGGATCATTGTGTTATTGAGGCCTGGGATCAGTGAGTTACTGAGGCCTGGGATCAGTGCGTACTGAGGGCTGGGATCAGTGTGTTACTGAGGCCGGGGATCAGTGATTTACTGAGGCCTGGGATCAGTGTGTACTGAGATCTGAGATCAGTGATTTACTGAGGCCTGGGATCAGTGTGTACTGAGGGCTGGGATCAGTGAGTTACTGAGGCCTGGAGTCACTCTGCCACAGTGTAACTAAGGCCTGGGATCAGTGTGTTACAGAGGCCTGGAATCAATGTGTTACTGAGGCCTGGGATCAGTGAGATACTGAGGCCTGGGATCATTGAGTTACTGAGACCTGGGATCAGGGTTCTATTGAGGTCTGGGATCAGTGCGTTACCGAGGCCTGGGATCAGTGCGTTACTGAGGCCTGGGATCAGTGTGTTACTAAGGCCTGGGATCAGTGAGATACTGAGGCCTGGGATCATTGAGTGACTGAGACCTGGGATCAGGGTGCTATTGGGGTCTGGGATCAGTGCGTTACCGAGGCGTGGAATCAATGTGTTACTAAGGCCTGGGAGCAGTGAGATACTGAGGCCTGGGATCATTGAGTTACTGAGACCTGGGATCAGGGTGCGATTGAGGTCTGGGATCAGTGCGTTACTGAGGCCTGGGATCAGTGTGTTACTGAGGCCTGGGATCAGTGTGTTACTAAGGCCTGGGAGCAGTGAGATACTGAGGCCTGGGATCATTGAGTTACTGAGACCTGGGATCAGGGTGCGATTGAGGTCTGGGATCAGTGTGTTACTGAGGCCTGGGATCATTCAGTTACTGAGACCTGGGATCAGAGTGCGATTGAGGTCTGGGATCAGTGCGTTACCGAGGCCTGGGATCAGTGCGTTACCGAGGCCTGGGATCATTGAGTAACTGAGACCTGGATTCTGTGTGTTACTGAGACCTGGGAACAGTGACTTAACGAGGTCTGAGATCCGTGTGTTACTGAGGCCTGGGATCAGTGTGTTACTGATGCCTGGGATTAGT
Source organism: Heterodontus francisci (assembly GCF_036365525.1). Lineage (NCBI taxonomy): Eukaryota > Metazoa > Chordata > Chondrichthyes > Heterodontiformes > Heterodontidae > Heterodontus > Heterodontus francisci. Next base: position 44,698,050 of record NC_090407.1, read on the forward strand.
GTGTTTCTGAGGCCTGGGATCAGTGATTTACTGAGGCCTGGGATCAACGTGTTACTGAGGCTTGGGATCAGTGAGTTACTGAGGCCTGGCATCACTGAGTTGCTGAGGCCTGGGATCAGTGTGTTATTGAGGTCTGGGATCAGTGTGTTACTGAGGCCTAGGATCAGAAAGTTACTGAGGCCTGGGATCAGTGAGTTATTGAGGTCTGGGATCAGTGTGTACTGAGGTCTGGGATCAGTGAGTTACTGAGGTTTGGGATCAGTGAGTTAATGAGGTCTGGGATCAGTGAGTTACTGAGGTCTGGGATCAGTGTGTTATTGAGGTCTGGGATCAGTGTGTACTGAGGTCTGGGATCAGTGAGTCACTGAGGTCTGGGATCAGTGTGTTATTGAGGTCTGGGATCAGTGTGTAACGAGGTCTGGGATCAGTGTGTTATCGAGGCTTGGGATCAGTGTGTTAGTTTGGTCTGGGATCGTTGTGTTACTGAGGTCTGGGATCAGTGAGTTGCTGAGGTCTGTGATCAGTGTGTTATTGAGGTCTGGGATCAGTGAGTCACTGAGGTCCAGGATCAATGTGTTATTGAGGTCTGGGATCAGTGTGGACAGAGGTCTGGGATCAGTGTGTTATTGAGGCTTGGGATCAGTGTGTTACTGTGGTCTGGGATCAGTGTGTACTGAAATCTGGGATCATTGTGTTATTGAGGCCTGGGATCAGTGTGTACTGAGGTCTGAGATCAGTGAGTTACTGAGGCCTGGGATCAGTGCGTACTGAGGGCTGGGATCAGTGAGTTACTGAGGCCGGGGATCAGTGATTTACTGAGGCCTGGGATCAGTGTGTACTGAGGGCTGGGATAAGTGTGTTTCTGAGGCCTGGTATCAATGTGTTACAGAGGCCTGGAATCAATGTGTTACTGAGGCCTGGGATCAGTGAGATACTGAGGCCTGGGATCAGTGTGTTACTGAGGCCTGGGATCAGTGTGTTACTGAGGCCTGGGATCAGTGCGTTAATGAGGCCTGGGATCAGTATGTTATTGAGGTCTGGGATCAGTGAGTTACTGAGGTTTGGGATCAGTGAGTTATTGAGGCCTGGGATCAGTGAGTTACTGAGGTCTGAAATCAGTGAGTTATTGAGGCCTGGAATCAATGAGTTACTGAGGCCTGAGATCAGTGAGTTACTGAGGCCTGGGATCAGTGAGTTACTGAGGCCTGGGTTCAGTGTATTATTGAGGTCTGGGATCAGTGAGTTACTGATGCCTGGGATCAGTGAGTTACTGAAGTCTGGGATCAGTGTGTTACTGAGGCCTGGGATAAGTGAGTTACTGAGGCCTGGGAACCGTATGTTATGAGGTCTGGGATCAGTGACTTACTGAGGTCTGGGATCAGTGAATACTCAGGCCTGGGATCAGTGTGTTATTGAGGTTTTGGATCAGTGAGTTACTGAGGTATGGGATCAGTGAGTTATTGAGGCTTGGAATCAGTGAATGTCTGAGCCCTGGCATCAGTGTGTTTTTGAGGTCTTGGATCAGTCATTTACTGAGGTCTGGGATCAGTGTGTTATTGAGATCTGGGATCCGTGAGTTACTGAGGTCTGGGATCAGTGAGTTATTGAGGGCTGGGATCAGTGAGTTACTGAGGCCTGGCATCAGTGATTTGCTGAGGCCTGGGATCAGTGTGTTATTGAGGTCTGGGATCAGTGTGTTACTCAGGCCGAGGATCAGAAAGTTACTGAGGCCTGGGATCAGTGAGTTACTGAAGCGTCGGATCAGAAAGTTACTGAAGTCTGGGATCAATGTGTTTTTGAGGTCTGGGATCAGTGATTTACTGAGGTCTGAGATCAGTGAGTTACTGAGGCCTGGGATCAGTGTGTTATTGAAGTCTGGGATCAGTGAGTTGCTGAGGTCTGGGATGAGTGAGTTATTGGGGCCTGGGATCAATGAGTTTCTGAGCCTGGGATCAGTGAGTTACTGAGGCCGGGGATCAGTGTGTTATTGAGGTCTGGGATCAGTGAGTTACTGAGGTCTGGGATCAGTGTTTTATTGAGGCCTGGGATCAGTGTGCACTGAGGTCTGGGAGCAATGTGTTATTGAGGTCTTTGATCAGTGTGTTATTGAGGTCTGGGATCAGTGAGTTACTGAGGTCTGGGATCAGTGAGTTATTGAGGCCTGGGATCAATGAGTTTCTGAGGCCTGGGATCAGTGAGTTACTGAGGCCTGGGATCAGTGTGTTATTGAGGTCTGGGATCAGTGAGTTACTGAGGTCTGGGATCAGTGAGTTGCTGAGGTCTGGGATCAGTGACTTACTGAGGCCTGGGATCAGTGAGTTACTGAAGTCTGGGATCAGTGAGTTGCTGAGGCCTGGGATAAGTGAGTTACTGAGGCCTGGGATCCGTATGTTATGAGGTCTGGGATCAGTGAGTTACTGAGGTTTGGGATCAGTGTGCTACTGAGGCCTGGGATCAGTCTGTTACTGAGACCTGGGGTCAGAAAGTTACTGAGGTCTGGGATCAGTGAGTTACTGGGGCCTGGGATCAGTGAGTTACTGAGGCCTGGGATCAGTGTGTTATTGAGGTCTGGGATCAGTGAGTTACTGAGGTCTGGGATCAGTGAGTTATTGAGGCCTGGGATCAATGAGTTTCTGAGGCCTGGGATCAGTGAGTTAATGAGGCCTGGGATCAGTATGTTATTGAGGTCTGGGATCAGTGAGTTACTGAGGTTTGGGATCAGTGAGTTATTGAGGCCTGGGATCAGTGAGTTACTGAGGTCTGAAATCGGTGAGTTATTGAGGCCTGGAATCAATGAGTTACTGAGGCCTGAGATCAGTGAGTTACTGAGGCCTGGGATCAGTGTGTTATTGAGGTCTGGGATCAGTGAGTTACTGAGGCCTGGGTTCAGTGTGTTATTGAGGTCTGGGATCAGTGAGTTACTGAGGTCTGGGATCAGTGTGTTACTGAGGCCTGGGATAAGTGAGTTACTGAGGCCTGGGAACCGTATGTTATGAGGTCTGGGATCAGTGAGTTACTGAGGTCTGGGATCAGTGAATACTGAGGCCTGGGATCAGTGTGTTATTGAGGTTTTGGATCAGTGAGTTACTGAGGTATGGGATCAGTGAGTTATTGAGGCCTGGAGTCACTCTGCCACAGTGTAACTAAGGCCTGGGATCAGTGTGTTACAGAGGCCTGGAATCAATGTGTTACTGAGGCCTGGGATCAGTGAGATACTGAGGCCTGGGATCATTGAGTTACTGAGACCTGGGATCAGGGTTCTATTGAGGTCTGGGATCAGTGCGTTACCGAGGCCTGGGATCAGTGCGTTACTGAGGCCTGGGATCAGTGTGTTACTAAGGCCTGGGATCAGTGAGATACTGAGGCCTGGGATCATTGAGTGACTGAGACCTGGGATCAGGGTGCTATTGGGGTCTGGGATCAGTGCGTTACCGAGGCGTGGAATCAATGTGTTACTAAGGCCTGGGAGCAGTGAGATACTGAGGCCTGGGATCATTGAGTTACTGAGACCTGGGATCAGGGTGCGATTGAGGTCTGGGATCAGTGCGTTACTGAGGCCTGGGATCAGTGTGTTACTGAGGCCTGGGATCAGTGTGTTACTAAGGCCTGGGAGCAGTGAGATACTGAGGCCTGGGATCATTGAGTTACTGAGACCTGGGATCAGGGTGCGATTGAGGTCTGGGATCAGTGTGTTACTGAGGCCTGGGATCATTCAGTTACTGAGACCTGGGATCAGAGTGCGATTGAGGTCTGGGATCAGTGCGTTACCGAGGCCTAGGATCATTGAGTAACTGAGACCTGGATTCTGTGTGTTACTGAGACCTGGGAACAGTGACTTAACGAGGTCTGAGATCCGTGTGTTACTGAGGCCTGGGATCAGTGTGTTACTGATGCCTGGGATTAGTGTGTTTCTGAGGCCTGGGATCAGTGATTTACTGAGGCCTGGGATCAACGTGTTACTGAGGCTTGGGATCAGTGAGTTACTGAGGCCTGGCATCACTGAGTTGCTGAGGCCTGGGATCAGTGTGTTATTGAAGTCTGGGATCAGTGTGTTACTGAGGCCTAGGATCAGAAAGTTACTGAGGCCTGGGATCAGTGAGTTATTGAGGTCTGGGATCAGTGTGTACTGAGGTCTGGGATCAGTGAGTTACTGAGGTTTGGGATCAGTGAGTTAATGAGGTCTGGGATCAGTGAGTTACTGAGGTCTGGGATCAGTGTGTTATTGAGGTCTGGGATCAGTGTGTACTGAGGTCTGGGATCAGTGAGTCACTGAGGTCTGGGATCAGTGTGTTATTGAGGTCTGGGATCAGTGTGTAACGAGGTCTGGGATCAGTGTGTTATCGAGGCTTGGGATCAGTGTGTTATTGAGGTCTGGGATCAGTGTGTACTGAGGTCTGGGATCAGTGAGTCACTGAGGTCTGGGATCAGTGTGTTATTGAGGTCTGGGATCAGTGTGTAACGAGGTCTGGGATCAGTGTGTTATCGAGGCTTGGGATCAGTGTGTTAGTTTGGTCTGGGATCGTTGTGTTACTGAGGTCTGGGATCAGTGAGTTGCTGAGGTCTGTGATCAGTGTGTTATTGAGGTCTGGGATCAGTGAGTCACTGAGGTCCAGGATCAATGTGTTATTGAGGTCTGGGATCAGTGTGGACAGAGGTCTGGGATCAGTGTGTTATTGAGGCTTGGGATCAGTGTGTTACTGTGGTCTGGGATCAGTGTGTACTGAAATCTGGGATCATTGTGTTATTGAGGCCTGGGATCAGTGTGTACTGAGGTCTGAGATCAGTGAGTTACTGAGGCCTGGGATCAGTGCGTACTGAGGGCTGGGATCAGTGAGTTACTGAGGCCGGGGATCAGTGATTTACTGAGGCCTGGGATCAGTGTGTACTGAGGGCTGGGATAAGTGTGTTTCTGAGGCCTGGTATCAATGTGTTACAGAGGCCTGGAATCAATGTGTTACTGAGGCCTGGGATCAGTGAGATACTGAGGCCTGGGATCAGTGTGTTACTGAGGCCTGGGATCAGTGTGTTACTGAGGCCTGGGATCAGTGAGTTAATGAGGCCTGGGATCAGTATGTTATTGAGGTCTGGGATCAGTGAGTTACTGAGGTTTGGGATCAGTGAGTTAATGAGGTCTGGGATCAGTGAGTTACTGAGGTCTGGGATCAGTGTGTTATTGAGGTCTGGGATCAGTGTGTACTGAGGTCTGGGATCAGTGAGTCACTGAGGTCTGGGATCAGTGTGTTATTGAGGTCTGGGATCAGTGTGTAACGAGGTCTGGGATCAGTGTGTTATCGAGGCTTGGGATCAGTGTATTATTGAGGTCTGGGATCAGTGTGTACTGAGGTCTGGGATCAGTGAGTCACTGAGGTCTGGGATCAGTGTGTTATTGAGGTCTGGGATCAGTGTGTAACGAGGTCTGGGATCAGTGTGTTATCGAGGCTTGGGATCAGTGTGTTAGTTTGGTCTGGGATCGTTGTGTTACTGAGGTCTGGGATCAGTGAGTTGCTGAGGTCTGTGATCAGTGTGTTATTGAGGTCTGGGATCAGTGAGTCACTGAGGTCCAGGATCAATGTGTTATTGAGGTCTGGGATCAGTGTGGACAGAGGTCTGGGATCAGTGTGTTATTGAGGCTTGGGATCAGTGTGTTACTGTGGTCTGGGATCATTGTGTACTGAAATCTGGGATCATTGTGTTATTGAGGCCTGGGATCAGTGTGTACTGAGGTCTGAGATCAGTGAGTTACTGAGGCCTGGGATCAGTGCGTACTGAGGGCTGGGATCAGTGAGTTACTGAGGCCGGGGATCAGTGATTTACTGAGGCCTGGGATCAGTGTGTACTGAGGGCTGGGATAAGTGTGTTTCTGAGGCCTGGTATCAATGTGTTACAGAGGCCTGGAATCAATGTGTTACTGAGGCCTGGGATCAGTGAGATACTGAGGCCTGGGATCAGTGTGTTACTGAGGCCTGGGATCAGTGTGTTACTGAGGCCTGGGATCAGTGAGTTAATGAGGCCTGGGATCAGTATGTTATTGAGGTCTGGGATCAGTGAGTTACTGAGGTTTGGGATCAGTGAGTTATTGAGGCCTGGGATCAGTGAGTTACTGAGGTCTGAAATCAGTGAGTTATTGAGGCCTGGGATCAGTGTGTTACTAAGGCCTGGGATCAGTGAGATACTGAGGCCTGGGATCATTGAGTGACTGAGACCTGGGATCAGGGTGCTATTGGGGTCTGGGATCAGTGCGTTACCGAGGCGTGGAATCAATGTGTTACTAAGGCCTGGGAGCAGTGAGATACTGAGGCCTGGGATCATTGAGTTACTGAGACCTGGGATCAGGGTGCGATTGAGGTCTGGGATCAGTGCGTTACTGAGGCCTGGGATCAGTGTGTTACTGAGGCCTGGGATCAGTGTGTTACTAAGGCCTGGGAGCAGTGAGATACTGAGGCCTGGGATCATTGAGTTACTGAGACCTGGGATCAGGGTGCGATTGAGGTCTGGGATCAGTGTGTTACTGAGGCCTGGGATCATTCAGTTACTGAGACCTGGGATCAGAGTGCGATTGAGGTCTGGGATCAGTGCGTTACCGAGGCCTGGGATCATTGAGTAACTGAGACCTGGATTCTGTGTGTTACTGAGACCTGGGAACAGTGACTTAACGAGGTCTGAGATCCGTGTGTTACTGAGGCCTGGGATCAGTGTGTTACTGATGCCTGGGATTAGTGTGTTTCTGAGGCCTGGGATCAGTGATTTACTGAGGCCTGGGATCAACGTGTTACTGAGGCTTGGGATCAGTGAGTTACTGAGGCCTGGCATCACTGAGTTGCTGAGGCCTGGGATCAGTGTGTTATTGAGGTCTGGGATCAGTGTGTTACTGAGGCCTAGGATCAGAAAGTTACTGAGGCCTGGGATCAGTGAGTTATTGAGGTCTGGGATCAGTGTGTACTGAGGTCTGGGATCAGTGAGTTACTGAGGTTTGGGATCAGTGAGTTAATGAGGTCTGGGATCAGTGAGTTACTGAGGTCTGGGATCAGTGTGTTATTGAGGTCTGGGATCAGTGTGTACTGAGGTCTGGGATCAGTGAGTCACTGAGGTCTGGGATCAGTGTGTTATTGAGGTCTGGGATCAGTGTGTAACGAGGTCTGGGATCAGTGTGTTATCGAGGCTTGGGATCAGTGTGTTATTGAGGTCTGGGATCAGTGTGTACTGAGGTCTGGGATCAGTGAGTCACTGAGGTCTGGGATCAGTGTGTTATTGAGGTCTGGGATCAGTGTGTAACGAGGTCTGGGATCAGTGTGTTATCGAGGCTTGGGATCAGTGTGTTAGTTTGGTCTGGGATCGTTGTGTTACTGAGGTCTGGGATCAGTGAGTTGCTGAGGTCTGTGATCAGTGTGTTATTGAGGTCTGGGATCAGTGAGTCACTGAGGTCCAGGATCAATGTGTTATTGAGGTCTGGGATCAGTGTGGACAGAGGTCTGGGATCAGTGTGTTATTGAGGCTTGGGATCAGTGTGTTACTGTGGTCTGGGATCAGTGTGTACTGAAATCTGGGATCATTGTGTTATTGAGGCCTGGGATCAGTGTGTACTGAGGTCTGAGATCAGTGAGTTACTGAGGCCTGGGATCAGTGCGTACTGAGGGCTGGGATCAGTGAGTTACTGAGGCCGGGGATCAGTGATTTACTGAGGCCTGGGATCAGTGTGTACTGAGGGCTGGGATAAGTGTGTTTCTGAGGCCTGGTATCAATGTGTTACAGAGGCCTGGAATCAATGTGTTACTGAGGCCTGGGATCAGTGAGATACTGAGGCCTGGGATCAGTGTGTTACTGAGGCCTGGGATCAGTGTGTTACTGAGGCCTGGGATCAGTGAGTTAATGAGGCCTGGGATCAGTATGTTATTGAGGTCTGGGATCAGTGAGTTACTGAGGTTTGGGATCAGTGAGTTAATGAGGTCTGGGATCAGTGAGTTACTGAGGTCTGGGATCAGTGTGTTATTGAGGTCTGGGATCAGTGTGTACTGAGGTCTGGGATCAGTGAGTCACTGAGGTCTGGGATCAGTGTGTTATTGAGGTCTGGGATCAGTGTGTAACGAGGTCTGGGATCAGTGTGTTATCGAGGCTTGGGATCAGTGTATTATTGAGGTCTGGGATCAGTGTGTACTGAGGTCTGGGATCAGTGAGTCACTGAGGTCTGGGATCAGTGTGTTATTGAGGTCTGGGATCAGTGTGTAACGAGGTCTGGGATCAGTGTGTTATCGAGGCTTGGGATCAGTGTGTTAGTTTGGTCTGGGATCGTTGTGTTACTGAGGTCTGGGATCAGTGAGTTGCTGAGGTCTGTGATCAGTGTGTTATTGAGGTCTGGGATCAGTGAGTCACTGAGGTCCAGGATCAATGTGTTATTGAGGTCTGGGATCAGTGTGGACAGAGGTCTGGGATCAGTGTGTTATTGAGGCTTGGGATCAGTGTGTTACTGTGGTCTGGGATCATTGTGTACTGAAATCTGGGATCATTGTGTTATTGAGGCCTGGGATCAGTGTGTACTGAGGTCTGAGATCAGTGAGTTACTGAGGCCTGGGATCAGTGCGTACTGAGGGCTGGGATCAGTGAGTTACTGAGGCCGGGGATCAGTGATTTACTGAGGCCTGGGATCAGTGTGTACTGAGGGCTGGGATAAGTGTGTTTCTGAGGCCTGGTATCAATGTGTTACAGAGGCCTGGAATCAATGTGTTACTGAGGCCTGGGATCAGTGAGATACTGAGGCCTGGGATCAGTGTGTTACTGAGGCCTGGGATCAGTGTGTTACTGAGGCCTGGGATCAGTGAGTTAATGAGGCCTGGGATCAGTATGTTATTGAGGTCTGGGATCAGTGAGTTACTGAGGTTTGGGATCAGTGAGTTATTGAGGCCTGGGATCAGTGAGTTACTGAGGTCTGAAATCAGTGAGTTATTGAGGCCTGGAATCAATGAGTTACTGAGGCCTGAGATCAGTGAGTTACTGAGGCCTGGGATCAGTGAGTTACTGAGGCCTGGGTTCAGTGTATTATTGAGGTCTGGGATCAGTGAGTTACTGATGCCTGGGATCAGTGAGTTACTGAAGTCTGGGATCTTTGTGTTACTGAGGCCTGGGATAAGTGAGTTACTGAGGCCTGGGAACCGTATGTTATGAGGTCTGGGATCAGTGACTTACTGAGGTCTGGGATCAGTGAATACTCAGGCCTGGGATCAGTGTGTTATTGAGGTTTTGGATCAGTGAGTTACTGAGGTATGGGATCAGTGAGTTATTGAGGCTTGGAATCAGTGAATGTCTGAGCCCTGGCATCAGTGTGTTTTTGAGGTCTTGGATCAGTCATTTACTGAGGTCTGGGATCAGTGTGTTATTGAGATCTGGGATCCGTGAGTTACTGAGGTCTGGGATCAGTGAGTTATTGAGGGCTGGGATCAGTGAGTTACTGAGGCCTGGCATCAGTGATTTGCTGAGGCCTGGGATCAGTGTGTTATTGAGGTCTGGGATCAGTGTGTTACTCAGGCCTAGGATCAGAAAGTTACTGAGGCCTGGGATCAGTGAGTTACTGAAGCGTCGGATCAGAAAGTTACTGAAGTCTGGGATCAATGTGTTTTTGAGTTCTGGTATCAGTGTGTACTGAGGTCTGCGATCAGTGTGTTATTGAGGCTTGGGATCAGTGTGTTAGTTTGGTCTGGGATCGTTGTGTTACTGAGGTCTGGGATCAGTGATTTACTGAGGTCTGAGATCAGTGAGTTACTGAGGCCTGGGATCAGTGTGTTATTGAAGTCTGGGATCAGTGAGTTGCTGAGGTCTGGGATCAGTGAGTTATTGGGGCCTGGGATCAATGAGTTTCTGAGCCTGGGATCAGTGAGTTACTGAGGCCGGGGATCAGTGTGTTATTGAGGTCTGGGATCAGTGAGTTACTGAGGTCTGGGATCAGTGTTTTATTGAGGTCTGGGATCAGTGTGCACTGAGGTCTGGGATCAATGTGTTATTGAGGTCTGGGATCAGTGAGTTACTGAGGTCTGGGATCAGTGAGTTATTGAGGCCTGGGATCAATGAGTTTCTGAGGCCTGGGATCAGTGAGTTACTGAGGCCTGGGATCAGTGTGTTATTGAGGTCTGGGATCAGTGAGTTACTGAGGTCTGGGATCAGTGAGTTGCTGAGGTCTGGGATCAGTGACTTACTGAGGCCTGGGATCAGTGAGTTACTGAAGTCTGGGATCAGTGAGTTGCTGAGGCCTGGGATAAGTGAGTTACTGAGGCCTGGGATCCGTATGTTATGAGGTCTGGGATCAGTGAGTTACTGAGGTTTGGGATCAGTGTGCTACTGAGGCCTGGGATCAGTCTGTTACTGAGACCTGGGGTCAGAAAGTTACTGAGGTCTGGGATCAGTGAGTTACTGGGGCCTGGGATCAGTGAGTTACTGAGGCCTGGGATCAGTGTGTTATTGAGGTCTGGGATCAGTGAGTTACTGAGGTCTGGGATCAGTGAGTTATTGAGGCCTGGGATCAATGAGTTTCTGAGGCCTGGGATCAGTGAGTTAATGAGGCCTGGGATCAGTATGTTATTGAGGTCTGGGATCAGTGAGTTACTGAGGTTTGGGATCAGTGAGTTATTGAGGCCTGGGATCAGTGAGTTACTGAGGTCTGAAATCGGTGAGTTATTGAGGCCTGGAATCAATGAGTTACTGAGGCCTGAGATCAGTGAGTTACTGAGGCCTGGGATCAGTGTGTTATTGAGGTCTGGGATCAGTGAGTTACTGAGGCCTGGAATCAATGTGTTACTGAGGCCTGGGATCAGTGAGATACTGAGGCCTGGGATCATTGAGTTACTGAGACCTGGGATCAGGGTTCTATTGAGGTCTGGGATCAGTGCGTTACCGAGGCCTGGGATCAGTGCGTTACTGAGGCCTGGGATCAGTGTGTTACTAAGGCCTGGGATCAGTGAGATACTGAGGCCTGGGATCATTGAGTGACTGAGACCTGGGATCAGGGTGCTATTGGGGTCTGGGATCAGTGCGTTACCGAGGCGTGGAATCAATGTGTTACTAAGGCCTGGGAGCAGTGAGATACTGAGGCCTGGGATCATTGAGTTACTGAGACCTGGGATCAGGGTGCGATTGAGGTCTGGGATCAGTGCGTTACTGAGGCCTGGGATCAGTGTGTTACTGAGGCCTGGGATCAGTGTGTTACTAAGGCCTGGGAGCAGTGAGATACTGAGGCCTGGGATCATTGAGTTACTGAGACCTGGGATCAGGGTGCGATTGAGGTCTGGGATCAGTGTGTTACTGAGGCCTGGGATCATTCAGTTACTGAGACCTGGGATCAGAGTGCGATTGAGGTCTGGGATCAGTGCGTTACCGAGGCCTGGGATCAGTGCGTTACCGAGGCCTGGGATCATTGAGTAACTGAGACCTGGATTCTGTGTGTTACTGAGACCTGGGAACAGTGACTTAACGAGGTCTGAGATCCGTGTGTTACTGAGGCCTGGGATCAGTGTGTTACTGATGCCTGGGATTAGTGTGTTTCTGAGGCCTGGGATCAGTGATTTACTGAGGCCTGGGATCAACGTGTTACTGAGGCTTGGGATCAGTGAGTTACTGAGGCCTGGCATCACTGAGTTGCTGAGGCCTGGGATCAGTGTGTTATTGAGGTCTGGGATCAGTGTGTTACTGAGGCCTAGGATCAGAAAGTTACTGAGGCCTGGGATCAGTGAGTTATTGAGGTCTGGGATCAGTGTGTACTGAGGTCTGGGATCAGTGAGTTACTGAGGTTTGGGATCAGTGAGTTAATGAGGTCTGGGATCAGTGAGTTACTGAGGTCTGGGATCAGTGTGTTATTGAGGTCTGGGATCAGTGTGTACTGAGGTCTGGGATCAGTGAGTCACTGAGGTCTGGGATCAGTGTGTTATTGAGGTCTGGGATCAGTGTGTAACGAGGTCTGGGATCAGTGTGTTACTGAGGCCTAGGATCAGAAAGTTACTGAGGCCTGGGATCAGTGAGTTATTGAGGTCTGGGATCAGTGTGTACTGAGGTCTGGGATCAGTGAGTTACTGAGGTTTGGGATCAGTGAGTTAATGAGGTCTGGGATCAGTGAGTTACTGAGGTCTGGGATCAGTGTGTTATTGAGGTCTGGGATCAGTGTGTACTGAGGTCTGGGATCAGTGAGTCACTGAGGTCTGGGATCAGTGTGTTATTGAGGTCTGGGATCAGTGTGTAACGAGGTCTGGGATCAGTGTGTTATCGAGGCTTGGGATCAGTGTGTTAGTTTGGTCTGGGATCGTTGTGTTACTGAGGTCTGGGATCAGTGAGTTGCTGAGGTCTGTGATCAGTGTGTTATTGAGGTCTGGGATCAGTGAGTCACTGAGGTCCAGGATCAATGTGTTATTGAGGTCTGGGATCAGTGTGGACAGAGGTCTGGGATCAGTGTGTTATTGAGGCTTGGGATCAGTGTGTTACTGTGGTCTGGGATCAGTGTGTACTGAAATCTGGGATCATTGTGTTATTGAGGCCTGGGATCAGTGTGTACTGAGGTCTGAGATCAGTGAGTTACTGAGGCCTGGGATCAGTGCGTACTGAGGGCTGGGATCAGTGAGTTACTGAGGCCGGGGATCAGTGATTTACTGAGGCCTGGGATCAGTGTGTACTGAGGGCTGGGATAAGTGTGTTTCTGAGGCCTGGTATCAATGTGTTACAGAGGCCTGGAATCAATGTGTTACTGAGGCCTGGGATCAGTGAGATACTGAGGCCTGGGATCAGTGTGTTACTGAGGCCTGGGATCAGTGTGTTACTGAGGCCTGGGATCAGTGCGTTAATGAGGCCTGGGATCAGTATGTTATTGAGGTCTGGGATCAGTGAGTTACTGAGGTTTGGGATCAGTGAGTTATTGAGGCCTGGGATCAGTGAGTTACTGAGGTCTGAAATCAGTGAGTTATTGAGGCCTGGAATCAATGAGTTACTGAGGCCTGAGATCAGTGAGTTACTGAGGCCTGGGATCAGTGAGTTACTGAGGCCTGGGTTCAGTGTATTATTGAGGTCTGGGATCAGTGAGTTACTGATGCCTGGGATCAGTGAGTTACTGAAGTCTGGGATCAGTGTGTTACTGAGGCCTGGGATAAGTGAGTTACTGAGGCCTGGGAACCGTATGTTATGAGGTCTGGGATCAGTGACTTACTGAGGTCTGGGATCAGTGAATACTCAGGCCTGGGATCAGTGTGTTATTGAGGTTTTGGATCAGTGAGTTACTGAGGTATGGGATCAGTGAGTTATTGAGGCTTGGAATCAGTGAATGTCTGAGCCCTGGCATCAGTGTGTTTTTGAGGTCTTGGATCAGTCATTTACTGAGGTCTGGGATCAGTGTGTTATTGAGATCTGGGATCCGTGAGTTACTGAGGTCTGGGATCAGTGAGTTATTGAGGGCTGGGATCAGTGAGTTACTGAGGCCTGGCATCAGTGATTTGCTGAGGCCTGGGATCAGTGTGTTATTGAGGTCTGGGATCAGTGTGTTACTCAGGCCGAGGATCAGAAAGTTACTGAGGCCTGGGATCAGTGAGTTACTGAAGCGTCGGATCAGAAAGTTACTGAAGTCTGGGATCAATGTGTTTTTGAGGTCTGGGATCAGTGATTTACTGAGGTCTGAGATCAGTGAGTTACTGAGGCCTGGGATCAGTGTGTTATTGAAGTCTGGGATCAGTGAGTTGCTGAGGTCTGGGATGAGTGAGTTATTGGGGCCTGGGATCAATGAGTTTCTGAGCCTGGGATCAGTGAGTTACTGAGGCCGGGGATCAGTGTGTTATTGAGGTCTGGGATCAGTGAGTTACTGAGGTCTGGGATCAGTGTTTTATTGAGGCCTGGGATCAGTGTGCACTGAGGTCTGGGATCAATGTGTTATTGAGGTCTGGGATCAGTGTGTTATTGAGGTCTGGGATCAGTGAGTTACTGAGGTCTGGGATCAGTGAGTTATTGAGGCCTGGGATCAATGAGTTTCTGAGGCCTGGGATCAGTGAGTTACTGAGGCCTGGGATCAGTGTGTTATTGAGGTCTGGGATCAGTGAGTTACTGAGGTCTGGGATCAGTGAGTTGCTGAGGTCTGGGATCAGTGACTTACTGAGGCCTGGGATCAGTGAGTTACTGAAGTCTGGGATCAGTGAGTTGCTGAGGCCTGGGATAAGTGAGTTACTGAGGCCTGGGATCCGTATGTTATGAGGTCTGGGATCAGTGAGTTACTGAGGTTTGGGATCAGTGTGCTACTGAGGCCTGGGATCAGTCTGTTACTGAGACCTGGGGTCAGAAAGTTACTGAGGTCTGGGATCAGTGAGTTACTGGGGCCTGGGATCAGTGAGTTACTGAGGCCTGGGATCAGTGTGTTATTGAGGTCTGGGATCAGTGAGTTACTGAGGTCTGGGATCAGTGAGTTATTGAGGCCTGGGATCAATGAGTTTCTGAGGCCTGGGATCAGTGAGTTAATGAGGCCTGGGATCAGTATGTTATTGAGGTCTGGGATCAGTGAGTTACTGAGGTTTGGGATCAGTGAGTTATTGAGGCCTGGGATCAGTGAGTTACTGAGGTCTGAAATCGGTGAGTTATTGAGGCCTGGAATCAATGAGTTACTGAGGCCTGAGATCAGTGAGTTACTGAGGCCTGGGATCAGTGTGTTATTGAGGTCTGGGATCAGTGAGTTACTGAGGCCTGGGTTCAGTGTGTTATTGAGGTCTGGGATCAGTGAGTTACTGAGGTCTGGGATCAGTGTGTTACTGAGGCCTGGGATAAGTGAGTTACTGAGGCCTGGGAACCGTATGTTATGAGGTCTGGGATCAGTGAGTTACTGAGGTCTGGGATCAGTGAATACTGAGGCCTGGGATCAGTGTGTTATTGAGGTTTTGGATCAGTGAGTTACTGAGGTATGGGATCAGTGAGTTATTGAGGCCTGGAGTCACTCTGCCACAGTGTAACTAAGGCCTGGGATCAGTGTGTTACAGAGGCCTGGAATCAATGTGTTACTGAGGCCTGGGATCAGTGAGATACTGAGGCCTGGGATCATTGAGTTACTGAGACCTGGGATCAGGGTTCTATTGAGGTCTGGGATCAGTGCGTTACCGAGGCCTGGGATCAGTGCGTTACTGAGGCCTGGGATCAGTGTGTTACTAAGGCCTGGGATCAGTGAGATACTGAGGCCTGGGATCATTGAGTGACTGAGACCTGGGATCAGGGTGCTATTGGGGTCTGGGATCAGTGCGTTACCGAGGCGTGGAATCAATGTGTTACTAAGGCCTGGGAGCAGTGAGATACTGAGGCCTGGGATCATTGAGTTACTGAGACCTGGGATCAGGGTGCGATTGAGGTCTGGGATCAGTGCGTTACTGAGGCCTGGGATCAGTGTGTTACTGAGGCCTGGGATCAGTGTGTTACTAAGGCCTGGGAGCAGTGAGATACTGAGGCCTGGGATCATTGAGTTACTGAGACCTGGGATCAGGGTGCGATTGAGGTCTGGGATCAGTGTGTTACTGAGGCCTGGGATCATTCAGTTACTGAGACCTGGGATCAGAGTGCGATTGAGGCCTGGGATCAGTGCGTTACCGAGGCCTGGGATCATTGAGTAACTGAGACCTGGATTCTGTGTGTTACTGAGACCTGGGAACAGTGACTTAACGAGGTCTGAGATCCGTGTGTTACTGAGGCCTGGGATCAGTGTGTTACTGATGCCTGGGATTAGTGTGTTTCTGAGGCCTGGGATCAGTGATTTACTGAGGCCTGGGATCAACGTGTTACTGAGGCTTGGGATCAGTGAGTTACTGAGGCCTGGCATCACTGAGTTGCTGAGGCCTGGGATCAGTGTGTTATTGAGGTCTGGGATCAGTGTGTTACTGAGGCCTAGGATCAGAAAGTTACTGAGGCCTGGGATCAGTGAGTTATTGAGGTCTGGGATCAGTGTGTACTGAGGTCTGGGATCAGTGAGTTACTGAGGTTTGGGATCAGTGAGTTAATGAGGTCTGGGATCAGTGAGTTACTGAGGTCTGGGATCAGTGTGTTATTGAGGTCTGGGATCAGTGTGTACTGAGGTCTGGGATCAGTGAGTCACTGAGGTCTGGGATCAGTGTGTTATTGAGGTCTGGGATCAGTGTGTAACGAGGTCTGGGATCAGTGTGTTATCGAGGCTTGGGATCAGTGTGTTATTGAGGTCTGGGATCAGTGTGTACTGAGGTCTGGGATCAGTGAGTCACTGAGGTCTGGGATCAGTGTGTTATTGAGGTCTGGGATCAGTGTGTAACGAGGTCTGGGATCAGTGTGTTATCGAGGCTTGGGATCAGTGTGTTAGTTTGGTCTGGGATCGTTGTGTTACTGAGGTCTGGGATCAGTGAGTTGCTGAGGTCTGTGATCAGTGTGTTATTGAGGTCTGGGATCAGTGAGTCACTGAGGTCCAGGATCAATGTGTTATTGAGGTCTGGGATCAGTGTGGACAGAGGTCTGGGATCAGTGTGTTATTGAGGCTTGGGATCAGTGTGTTACTGTGGTCAGGGATCAGTGTGTACTGAAATCTGGGATCATTGTGTTATTGAGGCCTGGGATCAGTGTGTACTGAGGTCTGAGATCAGTGAGTTACTGAGGCCTGGGATCAGTGCGTACTGAGGGCTGGGATCAGTGAGTTACTGAGGCCGGGGATCAGTGATTTACTGAGGCCTGGGATCAGTGTGTACTGAGGGCTGGGATAAGTGTGTTTCTGAGGCCTGGTATCAATGTGTTACAGAGGCCTGGAATCAATGTGTTACTGAGGCCTGGGATCAGTGAGATACTGAGGCCTGGGATCAGTGTGTTACTGAGGCCTGGGATCAGTGTGTTACTGAGGCCTGGGATCAGTGAGTTAATGAGGCCTGGGATCAGTATGTTATTGAGGTCTGGGATCAGTGAGTTACTGAGGTTTGGGATCAGTGAGTTAATGAGGTCTGGGATCAGTGAGTTACTGAGGTCTGGGATCAGTGTGTTATTGAGGTCTGGGATCAGTGTGTACTGAGGTCTGGGATCAGTGAGTCACTGAGGTCTGGGATCAGTGTGTTATTGAGGTCTGGGATCAGTGTGTAACGAGGTCTGGGATCAGTGTGTTATCGAGGCTTGGGATCAGTGTATTATTGAGGTCTGGGATCAGTGTGTACTGAGGTCTGGGATCAGTGAGTCACTGAGGTCTGGGATCAGTGTGTTATTGAGGTCTGGGATCAGTGTGTAACGAGGTCTGGGATCAGTGTGTTATCGAGGCTTGGGATCAGTGTGTTAGTTTGGTCTGGGATCGTTGTGTTACTGAGGTCTGGGATCAGTGAGTTGCTGAGGTCTGTGATCAGTGTGTTATTGAGGTCTGGGATCAGTGAGTCACTGAGGTCCAGGATCAATGTGTTATTGAGGTCTGGGATCAGTGTGGACAGAGGTCTGGGATCAGTGTGTTATTGAGGCTTGGGATCAGTGTGTTACTGTGGTCTGGGATCATTGTGTACTGAAATCTGGGATCATTGTGTTATTGAGGCCTGGGATCAGTGTGTACTGAGGTCTGAGATCAGTGAGTTACTGAGGCCTGGGATCAGTGCGTACTGAGGGCTGGGATCAGTGAGTTACTGAGGCCGGGGATCAGTGATTTACTGAGGCCTGGGATCAGTGTGTACTGAGGGCTGGGATAAGTGTGTTTCTGAGGCCTGGTATCAATGTGTTACAGAGGCCTGGAATCAATGTGTTACTGAGGCCTGGGATCAGTGAGATACTGAGGCCTGGGATCAGTGTGTTACTGAGGCCTGGGATCAGTGTGTTACTGAGGCCTGGGATCAGTGAGTTAATGAGGCCTGGGATCAGTATGTTATTGAGGTCTGGGATCAGTGAGTTACTGAGGTTTGGGATCAGTGAGTTATTGAGGCCTGGGATCAGTGAGTTACTGAGGTCTGAAATCAGTGAGTTATTGAGGCCTGGGATCAGTGTGTTACTAAGGCCTGGGATCAGTGAGATACTGAGGCCTGGGATCATTGAGTGACTGAGACCTGGGATCAGGGTGCTATTGGGGTCTGGGATCAGTGCGTTACCGAGGCGTGGAATCAATGTGTTACTAAGGCCTGGGAGCAGTGAGATACTGAGGCCTGGGATCATTGAGTTACTGAGACCTGGGATCAGGGTGCGATTGAGGTCTGGGATCAGTGCGTTACTGAGGCCTGGGATCAGTGTGTTACTGAGGCCTGGGATCAGTGTGTTACTAAGGCCTGGGAGCAGTGAGATACTGAGGCCTGGGATCATTGAGTTACTGAGACCTGGGATCAGGGTGCGATTGAGGTCTGGGATCAGTGTGTTACTGAGGCCTGGGATCATTCAGTTACTGAGACCTGGGATCAGAGTGCGATTGAGGTCTGGGATCAGTGCGTTACCGAGGCCTGGGATCATTGAGTAACTGAGACCTGGATTCTGTGTGTTACTGAGACCTGGGAACAGTGACTTAACGAGGTCTGAGATCCGTGTGTTACTGAGGCCTGGGATCAGTGTGTTACTGATGCCTGGGATTAGTGTGTTTCTGAGGCCTGGGATCAGTGATTTACTGAGGCCTGGGATCAACGTGTTACTGAGGCTTGGGATCAGTGAGTTACTGAGGCCTGGCATCACTGAGTTGCTGAGGCCTGGGATCAGTGTGTTATTGAGGTCTGGGATCAGTGTGTTACTGAGGCCTAGGATCAGAAAGTTACTGAGGCCTGGGATCAGTGAGTTATTGAGGTCTGGGATCAGTGTGTACTGAGGTCTGGGATCAGTGAGTTACTGAGGTTTGGGATCAGTGAGTTAATGAGGTCTGGGATCAGTGAGTTACTGAGGTCTGGGATCAGTGTGTTATTGAGGTCTGGGATCAGTGTGTACTGAGGTCTGGGATCAGTGAGTCACTGAGGTCTGGGATCAGTGTGTTATTGAGGTCTGGGATCAGTGTGTAACGAGGTCTGGGATCAGTGTGTTATCGAGGCTTGGGATCAGTGTGTTATTGAGGTCTGGGATCAGTGTGTACTGAGGTCTGGGATCAGTGAGTCACTGAGGTCTGGGATCAGTGTGTTATTGAGGTCTGGGATCAGTGTGTAACGAGGTCTGGGATCAGTGTGTTATCGAGGCTTGGGATCAGTGTGTTAGTTTGGTCTGGGATCGTTGTGTTACTGAGGTCTGGGATCAGTGAGTTGCTGAGGTCTGTGATCAGTGTGTTATTGAGGTCTGGGATCAGTGAGTCACTGAGGTCCAGGATCAATGTGTTATTGAGGTCTGGGATCAGTGTGGACAGAGGTCTGGGATCAGTGTGTTATTGAGGCTTGGGATCAGTGTGTTACTGTGGTCAGGGATCAGTGTGTACTGAAATCTGGGATCATTGTGTTATTGAGGCCTGGGATCAGTGTGTACTGAGGTCTGAGATCAGTGAGTTACTGAGGCCTGGGATCAGTGCGTACTGAGGGCTGGGATCAGTGAGTTACTGAGGCCGGGGATCAGTGATTTACTGAGGCCTGGGATCAGTGTGTACTGAGGGCTGGGATAAGTGTGTTTCTGAGGCCTGGTATCAATGTGTTACAGAGGCCTGGAATCAATGTGTTACTGAGGCCTGGGATCAGTGAGATACTGAGGCCTGGGATCAGTGTGTTACTGAGGCCTGGGATCAGTGTGTTACTGAGGCCTGGGATCAGTGAGTTAATGAGGCCTGGGATCAGTATGTTATTGAGGTCTGGGATCAGTGAGTTACTGAGGTTTGGGATCAGTGAGTTAATGAGGTCTGGGATCAGTGAGTTACTGAGGTCTGGGATCAGTGTGTTATTGAGGTCTGGGATCAGTGTGTACTGAGGTCTGGGATCAGTGAGTCACTGAGGTCTGGGATCAGTGTGTTATTGAGGTCTGGGATCAGTGTGTAACGAGGTCTGGGATCAGTGTGTTATCGAGGCTTGGGATCAGTGTATTATTGAGGTCTGGGATCAGTGTGTACTGAGGTCTGGGATCAGTGAGTCACTGAGGTCTGGGATCAGTGTGTTATTGAGGTCTGGGATCAGTGTGTAACGAGGTCTGGGATCAGTGTGTTATCGAGGCTTGGGATCAGTGTGTTAGTTTGGTCTGGGATCGTTGTGTTACTGAGGTCTGGGATCAGTGAGTTGCTGAGGTCTGTGATCAGTGTGTTATTGAGGTCTGGGATCAGTGAGTCACTGAGGTCCAGGATCAATGTGTTATTGAGGTCTGGGATCAGTGTGGACAGAGGTCTGGGATCAGTGTGTTATTGAGGCTTGGGATCAGTGTGTTACTGTGGTCTGGGATCATTGTGTACTGAAATCTGGGATCATTGTGTTATTGAGGCCTGGGATCAGTGTGTACTGAGGTCTGAGATCAGTGAGTTACTGAGGCCTGGGATCAGTGCGTACTGAGGGCTGGGATCAGTGAGTTACTGAGGCCGGGGATCAGTGATTTACTGAGGCCTGGGATCAGTGTGTACTGAGGGCTGGGATAAGTGTGTTTCTGAGGCCTGGTATCAATGTGTTACAGAGGCCTGGAATCAATGTGTTACTGAGGCCTGGGATCAGTGAGATACTGAGGCCTGGGATCAGTGTGTTACTGAGGCCTGGGATCAGTGTGTTACTGAGGCCTGGGATCAGTGAGTTAATGAGGCCTGGGATCAGTATGTTATTGAGGTCTGGGATCAGTGAGTTACTGAGGTTTGGGATCAGTGAGTTATTGAGGCCTGGGATCAGTGAGTTACTGAGGTCTGAAATCAGTGAGTTATTGAGGCCTGGAATCAATGAGTTACTGAGGCCTGAGATCAGTGAGTTACTGAGGCCTGGGATCAGTGAGTTACTGAGGCCTGGGTTCAGTGTATTATTGAGGTCTGGGATCAGTGAGTTACTGATGCCTGGGATCAGTGAGTTACTGAAGTCTGGGATCTTTGTGTTACTGAGGCCTGGGATAAGTGAGTTACTGAGGCCTGGGAACCGTATGTTATGAGGTCTGGGATCAGTGACTTACTGAGGTCTGGGATCAGTGAATACTCAGGCCTGGGATCAGTGTGTTATTGAGGTTTTGGATCAGTGAGTTACTGAGGTATGGGATCAGTGAGTTATTGAGGCTTGGAATCAGTGAATGTCTGAGCCCTGGCATCAGTGTGTTTTTGAGGTCTTGGATCAGTCATTTACTGAGGTCTGGGATCAGTGTGTTATTGAGATCTGGGATCCGTGAGTTACTGAGGTCTGGGATCAGTGAGTTATTGAGGGCTGGGATCAGTGAGTTACTGAGGCCTGGCATCAGTGATTTGCTGAGGCCTGGGATCAGTGTGTTATTGAGGTCTGGGATCAGTGTGTTACTCAGGCCTAGGATCAGAAAGTTACTGAGGCCTGGGATCAGTGAGTTACTGAAGCGTCGGATCAGAAAGTTACTGAAGTCTGGGATCAATGTGTTTTTGAGTTCTGGTATCAGTGTGTACTGAGGTCTGCGATCAGTGTGTTATTGAGGCTTGGGATCAGTGTGTTAGTTTGGTCTGGGATCGTTGTGTTACTGAGGTCTGGGATCAGTGATTTACTGAGGTCTGAGATCAGTGAGTTACTGAGGCCTGGGATCAGTGTGTTATTGAAGTCTGGGATCAGTGAGTTGCTGAGGTCTGGGATCAGTGAGTTATTGGGGCCTGGGATCAATGAGTTTCTGAGCCTGGGATCAGTGAGTTACTGAGGCCGGGGATCAGTGTGTTATTGAGGTCTGGGATCAGTGAGTTACTGAGGTCTGGGATCAGTGTTTTATTGAGGTCTGGGATCAGTGTGCACTGAGGTCTGGGATCAATGTGTTATTGAGGTCTGGGATCAGTGAGTTACTGAGGTCTGGGATCAGTGAGTTATTGAGGCCTGGGATCAATGAGTTTCTGAGGCCTGGGATCAGTGAGTTACTGAGGCCTGGGATCAGTGTGTTATTGAGGTCTGGGATCAGTGAGTTACTGAGGTCTGGGATCAGTGAGTTGCTGAGGTCTGGGATCAGTGACTTACTGAGGCCTGGGATCAGTGAGTTACTGAAGTCTGGGATCAGTGAGTTGCTGAGGCCTGGGATAAGTGAGTTACTGAGGCCTGGGATCCGTATGTTATGAGGTCTGGGATCAGTGAGTTACTGAGGTTTGGGATCAGTGTGCTACTGAGGCCTGGGATCAGTCTGTTACTGAGACCTGGGGTCAGAAAGTTACTGAGGTCTGGGATCAGTGAGTTACTGGGGCCTGGGATCAGTGAGTTACTGAGGCCTGGGATCAGTGTGTTATTGAGGTCTGGGATCAGTGAGTTACTGAGGTCTGGGATCAGTGAGTTATTGAGGCCTGGGATCAATGAGTTTCTGAGGCCTGGGATCAGTGAGTTAATGAGGCCTGGGATCAGTATGTTATTGAGGTCTGGGATCAGTGAGTTACTGAGGTTTGGGATCAGTGAGTTATTGAGGCCTGGGATCAGTGAGTTACTGAGGTCTGAAATCGGTGAGTTATTGAGGCCTGGAATCAATGAGTTACTGAGGCCTGAGATCAGTGAGTTACTGAGGCCTGGGATCAGTGTGTTATTGAGGTCTGGGATCAGTGAGTTACTGAGGCCTGGGTTCAGTGTGTTATTGAGGTCTGGGATCAGTGAGTTACTGAGGTCTGGGATCAGTGTGTTACTGAGGCCTGGGATAAGTGAGTTACTGAGGCCTGGGAACCGTATGTTATGAGGTCTGGGATCAGTGAGTTACTGAGGTCTGGGATCAGTGAATACTGAGGCCTGGGATCAGTGTGTTATTGAGGTTTTGGATCAGTGAGTTACTGAGGTATGGGATCAGTGAGTTATTGAGGCCTGGAGTCACTCTGCCACAGTGTAACTAAGGCCTGGGATCAGTGTGTTACAGAGGCCTGGAATCAATGTGTTACTGAGGCCTGGGATCAGTGAGATACTGAGGCCTGGGATCATTGAGTTACTGAGACCTGGGATCAGGGTTCTATTGAGGTCTGGGATCAGTGCGTTACCGAGGCCTGGGACCAGTGCGTTACTGAGGCCTGGGATCAGTGTGTTACTAAGGCCTGGGATCAGTGAGATACTGAGGCCTGGGATCATTGAGTGACTGAGACCTGGGATCAGGGTGCTATTGGGGTCTGGGATCAGTGCGTTACCGAGGCGTGGAATCAATGTGTTACTAAGGCCTGGGAGCAGTGAGATACTGAGGCCTGGGATCATTGAGTTACTGAGACCTGGGATCAGGGTGCGATTGAGGTCTGGGATCAGTGCGTTACTGAGGCCTGGGATCAGTGTGTTACTGAGGCCTGGGATCAGTGTGTTACTAAGGCCTGGGAGCAGTGAGATACTGAGGCCTGGGATCATTGAGTTACTGAGACCTGGGATCAGGGTGCGATTGAGGTCTGGGATCAGTGTGTTACTGAGGCCTGGGATCATTCAGTTACTGAGACCTGGGATCAGAGTGCGATTGAGGTCTGGGATCAGTGCGTTACCGAGGCCTGGGATCATTGAGTAACTGAGACCTGGATTCTGTGTGTTACTGAGACCTGGGAACAGTGACTTAACGAGGTCTGAGATCCGTGTGTTACTGAGGCCTGGGATCAGTGTGTTACTGATGCCTGGGATTAGTGTGTTTCTGAGGCCTGGGATCAGTGATTTACTGAGGCCTGGGATCAACGTGTTACTGAGGCTTGGGATCAGTGAGTTACTGAGGCCTGGCATCACTGAGTTGCTGAGGCCTGGGATCAGTGTGTTATTGAGGTCTGGGATCAGTGTGTTACTGAGGCCTAGGATCAGAAAGTTACTGAGGCCTGGGATCAGTGAGTTATTGAGGTCTGGGATCAGTGTGTACTGAGGTCTGGGATCAGTGAGTTACTGAGGTTTGGGATCAGTGAGTTAATGAGGTCTGGGATCAGTGAGTTACTGAGGTCTGGGATCAGTGTGTTATTGAGGTCTGGGATCAGTGTGTACTGAGGTCTGGGATCAGTGAGTCACTGAGGTCTGGGATCAGTGTGTTATTGAGGTCTGGGATCAGTGTGTAACGAGGTCTGGGATCAGTGTGTTATCGAGGCTTGGGATCAGTGTGTTAGTTTGGTCTGGGATCGTTGTGTTACTGAGGTCTGGGATCAGTGAGTTGCTGAGGTCTGTGATCAGTGTGTTATTGAGGTCTGGGATCAGTGAGTCACTGAGGTCCAGGATCAATGTGTTATTGAGGTCTGGGATCAGTGTGGACAGAGGTCTGGGATCAGTGTGTTATTGAGGCTTGGGATCAGTGTGTTACTGTGGTCTGGGATCAGTGTGTACTGAAATCTGGGATCATTGTGTTATTGAGGCCTGGGATCAGTGCGTACTGAGGTCTGAGATCAGTGAGTTACTGAGGCCTGGGATCAGTGCGTACTGAGGGCTGGGATCAGTGAGTTACTGAGGCCGGGGATCAGTAATTTACTGAGGCCTGGGATCAGTGAGTTACTGAGGCCTGGGATCAGAAAGTTACTGAAGTCTGGGATCAGTGAGTTACTGATGCCTGGGATCAGTGTGTTATTGAGCCCTGAGATCAGTGTGTTACCGAGGCCTAGAATCAGAAAGTTTCTGAGGTCTGGGTTCAGTTTGTTACTGAGACCTGGGATCAGAACATTTCTGTGTTTTGGGATCTGTGAGTTATTGAGGCCTGGGATCAGTGTTTTACTGAGGCCTGGGATCAGTGAGTTACTGAGGCCTGGGATCAGAAAGTTACTGAGGCATGCGATCAGTGTGTTCCTGAGGCCTGGGATCAGTGAGTTACTGAGGCCAGGGATCAGAAAGTTACTGAGACCTGGGATCAGTGTGTTACTGAGGCCTGGGATCAGTGAGTTACTGAGACCTGGATCAGAAAGTTACTGAGACCTGGGATCAGTGTGTTACTGGGGCCTGGGATCAGTGAGTTACTGAGGCCTGGGATCAGTATTTTATTGAGGTCTGGGATCAGTGAGTTACTGAGGTCTGGGATCAGTGTGTTATTGAGGTCTGGTATCAGTGAGTTACTTAGATCTGGTATCAGTGTGTTATTGAGGCTGGAATCAGTGAGTTTCTGAGGCCTGGGATCAGTGAATTATTGAGGCCTGGGATCAGTGTGTTACTGAGGCCTGGGATCAGTGTGTTCCTGAGGCCTGGTATCAGTGAGTTACTGAGGCCAGGGATCAGAAAGTTACTGAGACCTGGGATCAGTGTGTTACTGAGACCTGGATCAGAAAGTTACTGAGACCTGGGATCAGTGTGTTACTGAGGCCCTGGGATCAGTGAGTTACTGAGGCCTGGGATCAGTATTTTATTGAGGTCTGGGATCAGTGAGTTAATGAGGTCTAGGATCAGTGAGTTACTTAGATCTGGGATCAGTGTGTTATTGAGGCTGGAATCAGTGAGTTACTGAGGCCTGGGATCAGTGTGTTTTTGAGATCTGGGATCAGTGAATTATTGAGGCCTGGGATCAATGAGTTACTGAGGCCTGGGATCAGTGTGTTATTGAGGCTGGAATCAGTGAGTTACTGAGGCCTGGGATCAGTGTGTTACTGAGGCCTGGGATCAGTGTGTTACTAAGGCCTGGGAGCAGTGAGATACTGAGGCCTGGGATCATTGAGTTACTGAGACCTGGGATCAGGGTGCGATTGAGGTCTGGGATCAGTGTGTTACTGAGGCCTGGGATCATTCAGTTACTGAGACCTGGGATCAGAGTGCGATTGAGGTCTGGGATCAGTGCGTTACCGAGGCCTGGGATCATTGAGTAACTGAGACCTGGATTCTGTGTGTTACTGAGACCTGGGAACAGTGACTTAACGAGGTCTGAGATCCGTGTGTTACTGAGGCCTGGGATCAGTGTGTTACTGATGCCTGGGATTAGTGTGTTTCTGAGGCCTGGGATCAGTGATTTACTGAGGCCTGGGATCAACGTGTTACTGAGGCTTGGGATCAGTGAGTTACTGAGGCCTGGCATCACTGAGTTGCTGAGGCCTGGGATCAGTGTGTTATTGAGGTCTGGGATCAGTGTGTTACTGAGGCCTAGGATCAGAAAGTTACTGAGGCCTGGGATCAGTGAGTTATTGAGGTCTGGGATCAGTGTGTACTGAGGTCTGGGATCAGTGAGTTACTGAGGTTTGGGATCAGTGAGTTAATGAGGTCTGGGATCAGTGAGTTACTGAGGTCTGGGATCAGTGTGTTATTGAGGTCTGGGATCAGTGTGTACTGAGGTCTGGGATCAGTGAGTCACTGAGGTCTGGGATCAGTGTGTTATTGAGGTCTGGGATCAGTGTGTAACGAGGTCTGGGATCAGTGTGTTATCGAGGCTTGGGATCAGTGTGTTAGTTTGGTCTGGGATCGTTGTGTTACTGAGGTCTGGGATCAGTGAGTTGCTGAGGTCTGTGATCAGTGTGTTATTGAGGTCTGGGATCAGTGAGTCACTGAGGTCCAGGATCAATGTGTTATTGAGGTCTGGGATCAGTGTGGACAGAGGTCTGGGATCAGTGTGTTATTGAGGCTTGGGATCAGTGTGTTACTGTGGTCTGGGATCAGTGTGTACTGAAATCTGGGATCATTGTGTTATTGAGGCCTGGGATCAGTGCGTACTGAGGTCTGAGATCAGTGAGTTACTGAGGCCTGGGATCAGTGCGTACTGAGGGCTGGGATCAGTGAGTTACTGAGGCCGGGGATCAGTAATTTACTGAGGCCTGGGATCAGTGAGTTACTGAGGCCTGGGATCAGAAAGTTACTGAAGTCTGGGATCAGTGAGTTACTGATGCCTGGGATCAGTGTGTTATTGAGCCCTGAGATCAGTGTGTTACCGAGGCCTAGAATCAGAAAGTTTCTGAGGTCTGGGTTCAGTTTGTTACTGAGACCTGGGATCAGAACATTTCTGTGTTTTGGGATCTGTGAGTTATTGAGGCCTGGGATCAGTGTTTTACTGAGGCCTGGGATCAGTGAGTTACTGAGGCCTGGGATCAGAAAGTTACTGAGGCATGCGATCAGTGTGTTCCTGAGGCCTGGGATCAGTGAGTTACTGAGGCCAGGGATCAGAAAGTTACTGAGACCTGGGATCAGTGTGTTACTGAGGCCTGGGATCAGTGAGTTACTGAGACCTGGATCAGAAAGTTACTGAGACCTGGGATCAGTGTGTTACTGGGGCCTGGGATCAGTGAGTTACTGAGGCCTGGGATCAGTATTTTATTGAGGTCTGGGATCAGTGAGTTACTGAGGTCTGGGATCAGTGTGTTATTGAGGTCTGGTATCAGTGAGTTACTTAGATCTGGTATCAGTGTGTTATTGAGGCTGGAATCAGTGAGTTTCTGAGGCCTGGGATCAGTGAATTATTGAGGCCTGGGATCAGTGTGTTACTGAGGCCTGGGATCAGTGTGTTCCTGAGGCCTGGTATCAGTGAGTTACTGAGGCCAGGGATCAGAAAGTTACTGAGACCTGGGATCAGTGTGTTACTGAGACCTGGATCAGAAAGTTACTGAGACCTGGGATCAGTGTGTTACTGAGGCCCTGGGATCAGTGAGTTACTGAGGCCTGGGATCAGTATTTTATTGAGGTCTGGGATCAGTGAGTTAATGAGGTCTAGGATCAGTGAGTTACTTAGATCTGGGATCAGTGTGTTATTGAGGCTGGAATCAGTGAGTTACTGAGGCCTGGGATCAGTGTGTTTTTGAGATCTGGGATCAGTGAATTATTGAGGCCTGGGATCAATGAGTTACTGAGGCCTGGGATCAGTGTGTTATTGAGGCTGGAATCAGTGAGTTACTGAGGCCTGGGATCAGTGTGTTTTTGAGATCTGGGATCAGTGAATTATTGAGGCCTGGGATCAATGAGTTACTGAGGCCTGGGATCAGTGTGTTACTGAGGCCTGGGATCAGTGAGTTACTGAGGCCTGGGATCAGTGTCTCACTGAGGCCTGGGATCAGTATGTTATTGAGGTCTGGGATGAGTGTGTTATTGAGGTCTGGGATCAGTGAGTTACTGAGGCCTGGGATCAGAAAGTTACTGAGGCCTGAGATGAGTGTCTCACTGAGGCCTGGGATCAGTATGTTATTGAGGTCTGGGATGAGTGTGTTATTGAGGTCTGGGATCGGTGTGTTACTGAGGCCTGGGATCAGTCTGTTACTTAGACCTGGCATCAGAAAGTTACTGAGGCCTGGGATCAGTGAGTTACTGGGGCCTGGGATCAGTGAGTTACTGAGGCTTGGGATCAGTGTATCACTTAGGCCTGGGATCAGTGTGTTATTGAGGTCTGGGATCAGTGAGTTACTGAGGCCTGGGATCAGTGTGTTATTGAGGTCTGGGATCAGTGAGTTACTGGGGCCTGGGATCAGTGAGTTACTGAGGTCTGGGATCAGTGTATCACTTAGGCCTGGGATCAGTGTGTTATTGAGGTCTGGGATCAGTGAGTTACTGAGGCCTGGGATCAGTGAGTTACTGAGGCCTGGGATCAGTAAGTTACAGAGGCCTGGGATCAGTGTCTTACTGAGTCCTGGGATCAGTGAGTTACTGAGGCCTGGGATCAGAAAGTTACTGAAGTCTGGGATCAGTGAGTTACTGATGCCTGGGATCAGTGTGTTATTGAGCCCTGAGATCAGTGTGTTACCGAGGCCTAGAATCAGAAAGTTTCTGAGGTCTGGGTTCAGTTTGTTACTGAGACCTGGGATCAGAACATTTCTGTGTTTTGGGATCTGTGAGTTATTGAGGCCTGGGATCAGTGTGTTATTGAGGTCTGGGATCAGTGTGTTACTCAGGCCTAGGATCAGAAAGTTACTGAGGCATGGGATCAGTGAGTTACTGAAGCGTCGGATCAGAAAGTTACTGAAGTCTGGGATCAATGTGTTTTTGAGTTCTGGTATCAGTGTGTACTGAGGTCTGCGATCAGTGTGTTATTGAGGCTTGGGATCAGTGTGTTAGTTTGGTCTGGGATCGTTGTGTTACTGAGGTCTGGGATCAGTGATTTACTGAGGTCTGAGATCAGTGAGTTACTGAGGCCTGGGATCAGTGTGTTATTGAAGTCTGGGATCAGTGAGTTGCTGAGGTCTGGGATCAGTGAGTTATTGGGGCCTGGGATCAATGAGTTTCTGAGCCTGGGATCAGTGACTTACTGAGGCCGGGGATCAGTGTGTTATTGAGGTCTGGGATCAGTGAGTTACTGAGGTCTGGGATCAGTGTTTTATTGAGGTCTGGGATCAGTGTGCACTGAGGTCTGGGATCAATGTGTTATTGAGGTCTGGGTTCAGTGTGTTATTGAGGTCTGGGATCAGTGAGTTACTGAGGTCTGGGATCAGTGAGTTATTGAGGCCTGGGATCAATGAGTTTCTGAGGCCTGGGATCAGTGAGTTACTGAGGCCTGGGATCAGTGTGTTATTGAGGTCTGGGATCAGTGAGTTACTGAGGTCTGGGATCAGTGAGTTGCTGAGGTCTGGGATCAGTGACTTACTGAGGCCTGGGATCAGTGAGTTACTGAAGTCTGGGATCAGTGAGTTGCTGAGGCCTGGGATAAGTGAGTTACTGAGGCCTGGGATCCGTATGTTATGAGGTCTGGGATCAGTGAGTTACTGAGGTTTGGGATCAGTGTGCTACTGAGGCCTGGGATCAGTCTGTTACTGAGACCTGGGGTCAGAAAGTTACTGAGGTCTGGGATCAGTGAGTTACTGGGGCCTGGGATCAGTGAGTTACTGAGGCCTGGGATCAGTGTGTTATTGAGGTCTGGGATCAGTGAGTTACTGAGGTCTGGGATCAGTGAGTTATTGAGGCCTGGGATCAATGAGTTTCTGAGGCCTGGGATCAGTGAGTTAATGAGGCCTGGGATCAGTATGTTATTGAGGTCTGGGATCAGTGAGTTACTGAGGTTTGGGATCAGTGAGTTATTGAGGCCTGGGATCAGTGAGTTACTGAGGTCTGAAATCGGTGAGTTATTGAGGCCTGGAATCAATGAGTTACTGAGGCCTGAGATCAGTGAGTTACTGAGGCCTGGGATCAGTGTGTTATTGAGGTCTGGGATCAGTGAGTTACTGAGGCCTGGGTTCAGTGTGTTATTGAGGTCTGGGATCAGTGAGTTACTGAGGTCTGGGATCAGTGTGTTACTGAGGCCTGGGATAAGTGAGTTACTGAGGCCTGGGAACCGTATGTTATGAGGTCTGGGATCAGTGAGTTACTGAGGTCTGGGATCAGTGAATACTGAGGCCTGGGATCAGTGTGTTATTGAGGTTTTGGATCAGTGAGTTACTGAGGTATGGGATCAGTGAGTTATTGAGGCCTGGAGTCACTCTGCCACAGTGTAACTAAGGCCTGGGATCAGTGTGTTACAGAGGCCTGGAATCAATGTGTTACTGAGGCCTGGGATCAGTGAGATACTGAGGCCTGGGATCATTGAGTTACTGAGACCTGGGATCAGGGTTCTATTGAGGTCTGGGATCAGTGCGTTACCGAGGCCTGGGACCAGTGCGTTACTGAGGCCTGGGATCAGTGTGTTACTAAGGCCTGGGATCAGTGAGATACTGAGGCCTGGGATCATTGAGTGACTGAGACCTGGGATCAGGGTGCTATTGGGGTCTGGGATCAGTGCGTTACCGAGGCGTGGAATCAATGTGTTACTAAGGCCTGGGAGCAGTGAGATACTGAGGCCTGGGATCATTGAGTTACTGAGACCTGGGATCAGGGTGCGATTGAGGTCTGGGATCAGTGCGTTACTGAGGCCTGGGATCAGTGTGTTACTGAGGCCTGGGATCAGTGTGTTACTAAGGCCTGGGAGCAGTGAGATACTGAGGCCTGGGATCATTGAGTTACTGAGACCTGGGATCAGGGTGCGATTGAGGTCTGGGATCAGTGTGTTACTGAGGCCTGGGATCATTCAGTTACTGAGACCTGGGATCAGAGTGCGATTGAGGTCTGGGATCAGTGCGTTACCGAGGCCTGGGATCATTGAGTAACTGAGACCTGGATTCTGTGTGTTACTGAGACCTGGGAACAGTGACTTAACGAGGTCTGAGATCCGTGTGTTACTGAGGCCTGGGATCAGTGTGTTACTGATGCCTGGGATTAGTGTGTTTCTGAGGCCTGGGATCAGTGATTTACTGAGGCCTGGGATCAACGTGTTACTGAGGCTTGGGATCAGTGCGTTACTGAGGCCTGGCATCACTGAGTTGCTGAGGCCTGGGATCAGTGTGTTATTGAGGTCTGGGATCAGTGTGTTACTGAGGCCTAGGATCAGAAAGTTACTGAGGCCTGGGATCAGTGAGTTATTGAGGTCTGGGATCAGTGTGTACTGAGGTCTGGGATCAGTGAGTTACTGAGGTTTGGGATCAGTGAGTTAATGAGGTCTGGGATCAGTGAGTTACTGAGGTCTGGGATCAGTGTGTTATTGAGGTCTGGGATCAGTGTGTACTGAGGTCTGGGATCAGTGAGTCACTGAGGTCTGGGATCAGTGTGTTATTGAGGTCTGGGATCAGTGTGTAACGAGGTCTGGGAGCAGTGTGTTATCGAGGCTTGGGATCAGTGTGTTAGTTTGGTCTGGGATCGTTGTGTTACTGAGGTCTGGGATCAGTGAGTTGCTGAGGTCTGTGATCAGTGTGTTATTGAGGTCTGGGATCAGTGAGTCACTGAGGTCCAGGATCAATGTGTTATTGAGGTCTGGGATCAGTGTGGAAAGAGGTCTGGGATCAGTGTGTTATTGAGGCTTGGGATCAGTGTGTTACTGTGGTCTGGGATCAGTGTGTACTGAAATCTGGGATCATTGTGTTATTGAGGCCTGGGATCAGTGCGTACTGAGGTCTGAGATCAGTGAGTTACTGAGGCCTGGGATCAGTGCGTACTGAGGGCTGGGATCAGTGAGTTACTGAGGCCGGGGATCAGTAATTTACTGAGGCCTGGGATCAGTGAGTTACTGAGGCCTGGGATCAGAAAGTTACTGAAGTCTGGGATCAGTGAGTTACTGATGCCTGGGATCAGTGTGTTATTGAGCCCTGAGATCAGTGTGTTACCGAGGCCTAGAATCAGAAAGTTTCTGAGGTCTGGGTTCAGTTTGTTACTGAGACCTGGGATCAGAACATTTCTGTGTTTTGGGATCTGTGAGTTATTGAGGCCTGGGATCAGTGTGTTACTGAGGCCTGGGATCAGTGAGTTACTGAGGCCTGGGATCAGAAAGTTACTGAGGCATGGGATCAGTGTGTTCCTGAGGCCTGGGATCAGTGAGTTACTGAGGCCAGGGATCAGAAAGTTACTGAGACCTGGGATCAGTGTGTTACTGAGGCCTGGGATCAGTGAGTTACTGAGACCTGGATCAGAAAGTTACTGAGACCTGGGATCAGTGTGTTACTGGGGCCTGGGATCAGTGAGTTACTGAGGCCTGGGATCAGTGTGTTATTGAGGTCTGGTATCAGTGAGTTACTTAGATCTGGTATCAGTGTGTTATTGAGGCTGGAATCAGTGAGTTTCTGAGGCCTGGGATCAGTGAATTATTGAGGCCTGGGATCAGTGTGTTACTGAGGCCTGGGATCAGTGTGTTCCTGAGGCCTGGTATCAGTGAGTTACTGAGGCCAGGGATCAGAAAGTTACTGAGACCTGGGATCAGTGTGTTACTGAGACCTGGATCAGAAAGTTACTGAGACCTGGGATCAGTGTGTTACTGAGGCCCTGGGATCAGTGAGTTACTGAGGCCTGGGATCAGTATTTTATTGAGGTCTGGGATCAGTGAGTTAATGAGGTCTAGGATCAGTGAGTTACTTAGATCTGGGATCAGTGTGTTATTGAGGCTGGAATCAGTGAGTTACTGAGGCCTGGGATCAGTGTGTTTTTGAGATCTGGGATCAGTGAATTATTGAGGCCTGGGATCAATGAGTTACTGAGGCCTGGGATCAGTGTGTTATTGAGGCTGGAATCAGTGAGTTACTGAGGCCTGGGATCAGTGTGTTTTTGAGATCTGGGATCAGTGAATTATTGAGGCCTGGGATCAATGAGTTACTGAGGCCTGGGATCAGTGTGTTACTGAGGCCTGGGATCAGTGAGTTACTGAGGCCTGGGATCAGTGTCTCACTGAGGCCTGGGATCAGTATGTTATTGAGGTCTGGGATGAGTGTGTTATTGAGGTCTGGGATCAGTGAGTTACTGAGGCCTGGGATCAGAAAGTTACTGAGGCCTGAGATGAGTGTCTCACTGAGGCCTGGGATCAGTATGTTATTGAGGTCTGGGATGAGTGTGTTATTGAGGTCTGGGATCGGTGTGTTACTGAGGCCTGGGATCAGTCTGTTACTGAGACCTGGGATCAGAAAGTTACTGAGGCCTGGGATCAGTGAGTTACTGGGGCCTGGGATCAGTGAGTTACTGAGGCTTGGGATCAGTGTATCACTTAGGCCTGGGATCAGTGTGTTATTGAGGTCTGGGATCAGTGAGTTACTGAGGCCTGGGATCAGTGTGTTATTGAGGTCTGGGATCAGTGAGTTACTGGGGCCTGGGATCAGTGAGTTACTGAGGTCTGGGATCAGTGTATCACTTAGGCCTGGGATCAGTGTGTTATTGAGGTCTGGGATCAGTGAGTTACTGAGGCCTGGGATCAGTGAGTTACTGAGGCCTGGGATCAGTAAGTTACAGAGGCCTGGGATCAGTGTCTTACTGAGTCCTGGGATCAGTGAGTTACTGAGGCCTGGGATCAGAAAGTTACTGAAGTCTGGGATCAGTGAGTTACTGATGCCTGGGATCAGTGTGTTATTGAGCCCTGAGATCAGTGTGTTACCGAGGCCTAGAATCAGAAAGTTTCTGAGGTCTGGGTTCAGTTTGTTACTGAGACCTGGGATCAGAACATTTCTGTGTTTTGGGATCTGTGAGTTATTGAGGCCTGGGATCAGTGTGTTACTGAGGCCTGGGATCAGTGAGTTACTGAGGCCTGGGATCAGAAAGTTACTGAGGCATGGGATCAGTGTGTTCCTGAGGCCTGGAATCAGTGAGTTACTGAGGCCAGGGATCAGAAAGTTACTGAGACCTGGGATCAGTGTGTGACTGAGGCCTGGGATCAGTGAGTTACTGAGACCTGGATCAGAAAGTTACTGCGACCTGGGATCAGTGTGTTACTGGGGCCTGGGATCAGTGAGTTACTGAGGCCTGGGATCAGTATTTTATTGAGGTCTGGGATCAGTGAGTTACTGAGGCCTGGGATCAGTGTGTTTTTGAGATCTGGGATCAGTCAGTTACTGAGGTCTGGGATCAGTGAATTATTGAGGCCTGGGATCAGTGAGTTACTGAGGCCTGGGATCAGTGTGTTCCTGAGGCCTGGGATCAGTGAGTTACTGAGGCCAGGGATCAGAAAGTTACTGAGACCTGGGATCAGTGTGTTACTGAGACCTGGATCAGAAAGTTACTGAGACCTGGGATCAGTGTGTTACTGAGGCCCTGGGATCAGTGAGTTACTGAGGCCTGGGATCAGTATTTTATTGAGGTCTGGGATCAGTGAGTTACTGAGGTCTGGGATCAGTGTGTTATTGAGGTCTGGTATCAGTGAGTTACTTAGATCTGGGATCAGTGTGTTATTGAGGCTGGAATCAGTGAGTTACTGAGGCCTGGGATCAGTGTGTTTTTGAGATCTGGGATCAGTGAATTATTGAGGCCTGGGATCAATGAGTTACTGAGGCCTGGGATCAGTGTGTTACTGAGGCCTGGGATCAGT
Source organism: Heterodontus francisci (assembly GCF_036365525.1). Classification (NCBI taxonomy): domain Eukaryota; kingdom Metazoa; phylum Chordata; class Chondrichthyes; order Heterodontiformes; family Heterodontidae; genus Heterodontus; species Heterodontus francisci. Next base: position 44,732,670 of record NC_090407.1, read on the forward strand.
GAGTTACTGAGGCCTGGGATCAGTGTCTCACTGAGGCCTGGGATCAGTATGTTATTGAGGTCTGGGATGAGTGTGTTATTGAGGTCTGGGATCAGTGAGTTACTGAGGCCTGGGATCAGAAAGTTACTGAGGCCTGAGATCAGTGTCTCACTGAGGCCTGGGATCAGTATGTTATTGAGGTCTGGGATGAGTGTGTTATTGAGGTCTGGGATCGGTGTGTTACTGAGGCCTGGGATCAGTCTGTTACTGAGACCTGGGATCAGAAAGTTACTGAGGTCTGGGATCAGTGAGTTACTGGGGCCTGGGATCAGTGAGTTACTGAGGGCTGGGATCAGTGTGTTATTGAGGTCTGGGATCAGTGAGATACTGAGGCCTGGGATCAGTGTGTTATTGAGGTCTGGGATCAGTGAGTTACTGGGGCCTGGGATCAGTGAGTTACTGAGGTCTGGGATCAGTGTATCACTTAGGCCTGGGATCAGTGTGTTATTGAGGTCTGGGATCAGTGAGTTACTGAGGCCTGGGATCAGTGTGTTATTGAGGTCTGGGATCAGTGAGTTACTGTGGTCTGGGATCAGTGAGTTACTGAGGCCTGGGATCAGTGAGTTACTGAGGTCTGGGATCAGTGAGTTACAAAGGCCTGGGATCAGTGAGTTACTGAGGCCTAGGATCAGAAAGTTACTGAGGCCTGGGATCAGTGAGTTACTGAGGTCTGGGATCAGTGAGTACTGAGGCCTGGGATCAGTGTGTTATTGAGGTCTGGGATCAGTGAGTGACTGAGGTATGGGATCAGAAAGTTACTGAGGCCTGGCATCAGTGAGTTGCTGAGGCCTGGGATCAGTGTGTTATTGAGGTCTGGGATCAGTGTGTTCCTGAGGCCTAGGATCAGAAAGTTACTGAGGCCTGGGATCAGTGAGTTACTGATGCCTGGGATCAGTAAGTTACAGAGGCCTGGGATCAGTGTCTTACTGAGTCCTGGGATCAGTGAGTTACTGAGGCCTGGGATCAGAAAGTTACTGAAGTCTGCGATCAGTGAGTTACTGATGCCTGGGATCAGTGTGTTATTGAGGCCTGAGATCAGTGTGTTACCGAGGCCTAGAATCAGAAAGTTTCTGAGGTCTGGGTTCAGTTTGTTACTGAGACCTGGGATCAGAACATTTCTGTGTTTTGGGATCAGTGAGTTATTGAGGCCTGGGATCAGTGTGTTACTGAGGCCTGGGATCAGAAAGTTACTGAGACCTGGGATCAGTGTGTTACTGAGGCCTGGGATCAGTGAGTTACTGAGACCTGGATCAGAAAGTTACTGAGACCTGGGATCAGTGTGTTACTGGGGCCTGGGATCAGTGAGTTACTGAGGCCTGGGATCAGTATTTTATTGAGGTCTGGGATCAGTGAGTTACTGAGGTCTGGGATCAGTGTGTTATTGAGGTCTGGTATCAGTGAGTTACTTAGATCTGGTATAAGTGTGTTATTGAGGCTGGAATCAGTGAGTTACTGAGGCCTGGGATCAGTGTGTTTTTGAGATCTGGGATCAGTCAGTTACTGAGGTCTGGGATCAGTGAATTATTGAGGCCTGGGATCAGTGTGTTACTGAGGCCTGGGATCAGTGTGTTCCTGAGGCCTGGGATCAGTGAGTTACTGAGGCCAGGGATCAGAAAGTTACTGAGACCTGGGATCAGTGTTTTACTGAGACCTGGATCAGAAATTTACTGAGACCTGGGATCAGTGTGTTACTGAGGCCCTGGGATCAGTGAGTTATTGAGGCCTGGGATCAGTATTTTATTGAGGTCTGGGATCAGTGAGTTACATAGGTCTGGGATCAGTGTGTTATTGAGGTCTGGTATCAGTGAGTTACTTAGATCTGGGATCAGCGTGTTATTGAGGCTGGAATCAGTGAGTTACTGAGGCCTGGGATCAGTGTGTTTTTGAGATCTGGGATCAGTGAATTATTGAGGCCTGGGATCAATGAGTTACTGAGGCCTGGGATGAGTGTGTTACTGAGGCCTGGGTTCAGTGAGTTACTGAGACCTGGATCAGAAAGTTACTGAGACCTGGGATCAGTGTGTTACTGGGGCCTGGGATCAGTGAGTTACTGAGGCCTGGGATCAGTGTGTTATTGAGGTCTGGTATCAGTGAGTTACTTAGATCTGGTATCAGTGTGTTATTGAGGCTGGAATCAGTGAGTTTCTGAGGCCTGGGATCAGTGAATTATTGAGGCCTGGGATCAGTGTGTTACTGAGGCCTGGGATCAGTGTGTTCCTGAGGCCTGGTATCAGTGAGTTACTGAGGCCAGGGATCAGAAAGTTACTGAGACCTGGGATCAGTGTGTTACTGAGACCTGGATCAGAAAGTTACTGAGACCTGGGATCAGTGTGTTACTGAGGCCCTGGGATCAGTGAGTTACTGAGGCCTGGGATCAGTATTTTATTGAGGTCTGGGATCAGTGAGTTAATGAGGTCTAGGATCAGTGAGTTACTTAGATCTGGGATCAGTGTGTTATTGAGGCTGGAATCAGTGAGTTACTGAGGCCTGGGATCAGTGTGTTTTTGAGATCTGGGATCAGTGAATTATTGAGGCCTGGGATCAATGAGTTACTGAGGCCTGGGATCAGTGTGTTATTGAGGCTGGAATCAGTGAGTTACTGAGGCCTGGGATCAGTGTGTTTTTGAGATCTGGGATCAGTGAATTATTGAGGCCTGGGATCAATGAGTTACTGAGGCCTGGGATCAGTGTGTTACTGAGGCCTGGGATCAGTGAGTTACTGAGGCCTGGGATCAGTGTCTCACTGAGGCCTGGGATCAGTATGTTATTGAGGTCTGGGATGAGTGTGTTATTGAGGTCTGGGATCAGTGAGTTACTGAGGCCTGGGATCAGAAAGTTACTGAGGCCTGAGATGAGTGTCTCACTGAGGCCTGGGATCAGTATGTTATTGAGGTCTGGGATGAGTGTGTTATTGAGGTCTGGGATCGGTGTGTTACTGAGGCCTGGGATCAGTCTGTTACTGAGACCTGGGATCAGAAAGTTACTGAGGCCTGGGATCAGTGAGTTACTGGGGCCTGGGATCAGTGAGTTACTGAGGCTTGGGATCAGTGTATCACTTAGGCCTGGGATCAGTGTGTTATTGAGGTCTGGGATCAGTGAGTTACTGAGGCCTGGGATCAGTGTGTTATTGAGGTCTGGGATCAGTGAGTTACTGGGGCCTGGGATCAGTGAGTTACTGAGGTCTGGGATCAGTGTATCACTTAGGCCTGGGATCAGTGTGTTATTGAGGTCTGGGATCAGTGAGTTACTGAGGCCTGGGATCAGTGAGTTACTGAGGCCTGGGATCAGTAAGTTACAGAGGCCTGGGATCAGTGTCTTACTGAGTCCTGGGATCAGTGAGTTACTGAGGCCTGGGATCAGAAAGTTACTGAAGTCTGGGATCAGTGAGTTACTGATGCCTGGGATCAGTGTGTTATTGAGCCCTGAGATCAGTGTGTTACCGAGGCCTAGAATCAGAAAGTTTCTGAGGTCTGGGTTCAGTTTGTTACTGAGACCTGGGATCAGAACATTTCTGTGTTTTGGGATCTGTGAGTTATTGAGGCCTGGGATCAGTGTGTTACTGAGGCCTGGGATCAGTGAGTTACTGAGGCCTGGGATCAGAAAGTTACTGAGGCATGGGATCAGTGTGTTCCTGAGGCCTGGAATCAGTGAGTTACTGAGGCCAGGGATCAGAAAGTTACTGAGACCTGGGATCAGTGTGTGACTGAGGCCTGGGATCAGTGAGTTACTGAGACCTGGATCAGAAAGTTACTGCGACCTGGGATCAGTGTGTTACTGGGGCCTGGGATCAGTGAGTTACTGAGGCCTGGGATCAGTATTTTATTGAGGTCTGGGATCAGTGAGTTACTGAGGCCTGGGATCAGTGTGTTTTTGAGATCTGGGATCAGTCAGTTACTGAGGTCTGGGATCAGTGAATTATTGAGGCCTGGGATCAGTGAGTTACTGAGGCCTGGGATCAGTGTGTTCCTGAGGCCTGGGATCAGTGAGTTACTGAGGCCAGGGATCAGAAAGTTACTGAGACCTGGGATCAGTGTGTTACTGAGACCTGGATCAGAAAGTTACTGAGACCTGGGATCAGTGTGTTACTGAGGCCCTGGGATCAGTGAGTTACTGAGGCCTGGGATCAGTATTTTATTGAGGTCTGGGATCAGTGAGTTACTGAGGTCTGGGATCAGTGTGTTATTGAGGTCTGGTATCAGTGAGTTACTTAGATCTGGGATCAGTGTGTTATTGAGGCTGGAATCAGTGAGTTACTGAGGCCTGGGATCAGTGTGTTTTTGAGATCTGGGATCAGTGAATTATTGAGGCCTGGGATCAATGAGTTACTGAGGCCTGGGATCAGTGTGTTACTGAGGCCTGGGATCAGTGAGTTACTGAGGCCTGGGATCAGTGTCTCACTGAGGCCTGGGATCAGTATGTTATTGAGGTCTGGGATGAGTGTGTTATTGAGGTCTGGGATCAGTGAGTTACTGAGGCCTGGGATCAGAAAGTTACTGAGGCCTGAGATCAGTGTCTCACTGAGGCCTGGGATCAGTATGTTATTGAGGTCTGGGATGAGTGTGTTATTGAGGTCTGGGATCGGTGTGTTACTGAGGCCTGGGATCAGTCTGTTACTGAGACCTGGGATCAGAAAGTTACTGAGGTCTGGGATCAGTGAGTTACTGGGGCCTGGGATCAGTGAGTTACTGAGGGCTGGGATCAGTGTGTTATTGAGGTCTGGGATCAGTGAGATACTGAGGCCTGGGATCAGTGTGTTATTGAGGTCTGGGATCAGTGAGTTACTGGGGCCTGGGATCAGTGAGTTACTGAGGTCTGGGATCAGTGTATCACTTAGGCCTGGGATCAGTGTGTTATTGAGGTCTGGGATCAGTGAGTTACTGAGGCCTGGGATCAGTGTGTTATTGAGGTCTGGGATCAGTGAGTTACTGTGGTCTGGGATCAGTGAGTTACTGAGGCCTGGGATCAGTGAGTTACTGAGGTCTGGGATCAGTGAGTTACAAAGGCCTGGGATCAGTGAGTTACTGAGGCCTAGGATCAGAAAGTTACTGAGGCCTGGGATCAGTGAGTTACTGAGGTCTGGGATCAGTGAGTACTGAGGCCTGGGATCAGTGTGTTATTGAGGTCTGGGATCAGTGAGTGACTGAGGTATGGGATCAGAAAGTTACTGAGGCCTGGCATCAGTGAGTTGCTGAGGCCTGGGATCAGTGTGTTATTGAGGTCTGGGATCAGTGTGTTCCTGAGGCCTAGGATCAGAAAGTTACTGAGGCCTGGGATCAGTGAGTTACTGATGCCTGGGATCAGTAAGTTACAGAGGCCTGGGATCAGTGTCTTACTGAGTCCTGGGATCAGTGAGTTACTGAGGCCTGGGATCAGAAAGTTACTGAAGTCTGCGATCAGTGAGTTACTGATGCCTGGGATCAGTGTGTTATTGAGGCCTGAGATCAGTGTGTTACCGAGGCCTAGAATCAGAAAGTTTCTGAGGTCTGGGTTCAGTTTGTTACTGAGACCTGGGATCAGAACATTTCTGTGTTTTGGGATCAGTGAGTTATTGAGGCCTGGGATCAGTGTGTTACTGAGGCCTGGGATCAGTGAGTTACTGAGGCCTGGGATCAGAAAGTTACTGAGACCTGGGATCAGTGTGTTACTGAGGCCTGGGATCAGTGAGTTACTGAGACCTGGATCAGAAAGTTACTGAGACCTGGGATCAGTGTGTTACTGGGGCCTGGGATCAGTGAGTTACTGAGGCCTGGGATCAGTATTTTATTGAGGTCTGGGATCAGTGAGTTACTGAGGTCTGGGATCAGTGTGTTATTGAGGTCTGGTATCAGTGAGTTACTTAGATCTGGTATAAGTGTGTTATTGAGGCTGGAATCAGTGAGTTACTGAGGCCTGGGATCAGTGTGTTTTTGAGATCTGGGATCAGTCAGTTACTGAGGTCTGGGATCAGTGAATTATTGAGGCCTGGGATCAGTGTGTTCCTGAGGCCTGGGATCAGTGAGTTACTGAGGCCAGGGATCAGAAAGTTACTGAGACCTGGGATCAGTGTTTTACTGAGACCTGGATCAGAAATTTACTGAGGCCTGGGATCAGTGTGTTTTTGAGATCTGGGATCAGTCAGTTACTGAGGTCTGGGATCAGTGAATTATTGAGGCCTGGGATCAGTGTGTTCCTGAGGCCTGGGATCAGTGAGTTACTGAGGCCAGGGATCAGAAAGTTACTGAGACCTGGGATCAGTGTTTTACTGAGACCTGGATCAGAAATTTACTGAGACCTGGGATCAGTGTGTTACTGAGGTCTGGGATCAGTGTGTTCCTGAGGCCTGGGATCAGTGAGTTACTGAGGCCAGGGATCAGAAAGTTACTGAGACCTGGGATCAGTGTTTTACTGAGACCTGGATCAGAAATTTACTGAGACCTGGGATCAGTGTGTTACTGAGGCCCTGGGATCAGTGAGTTATTGAGGCCTGGGATCAGTATTTTATTGAGGTCTGGGATCAGTGAGTTACATAGGTCTGGGATCAGTGTGTTATTGAGGTCTGGTATCAGTGAGTTACTTAGATCTGGGATCAGCGTGTTATTGAGGCTGGAATCAGTGAGTTACTGAGGCCTGGGATCAGTGTGTTTTTGAGATCTGGGATCAGTGAATTATTGAGGCCTGGGATCAATGAGTTACTGAGGCCTGGGATGAGTGTGTTACTGAGGCCTGGGTTCAGTGAGTTACTGAGGCCTGGGATCAGTATGTTATTGAGGTCTGGGATGAGTGTGTTATTGAGGTCTGGGATCAGTGAGTTACTGAGGCCTGGGATCAGAAAGTTACTGAGGCCTGAGATCAGTGTCTCACTGAGGCCTGGGATCAGTATATTATTGAGGTCTGGGATGAGTGTGTTATTGAGGCCTGGGATGAGTGTGTTACTGAGGCCTGGGTTCAGTGAGTTACTGAGGCCTGGGATCAGTATGTTATTGAGGTCTGGGATGAGTGTGTTATTGAGGTCTGGGATCAGTGAGTTACTGAGGCCTGGGATCAGAAAGTTACTGAGGCCTGAGATCAGTGTCTCACTGAGGCCTGGGATCAGTATATTATTGAGGTCTGGGATCAGTGTGTTACTGAGGCCTGGGATCAGTCTGTTACTGAGACCTGGGATCAGAAAGTTACTGAGGTCTGGGATCAGTGAGTTACTGGGGCCTGGGATCAGTGAGTTACTGAGGCCTGGGATCAGTGTATCACTTAGGCCTGGGATCAGTGTGTTGTTGAGGTCTGGGATCAGTGAGTTACTGAGGCCTGGGATCAGTGTGTTATTGAGGTCTGGGATCAGTGAGTTACTGGGGCCTGGGATCAGTGAGTTACTGAGGTCTGGGATCAGTGTATCACTTAGGCCTGGGATCAGTGTGTTATTGAGGTCTGGGATCAGTGAGTTACTGAGGCCTGGGATCAGTGTGTTATTGAGGTCTGGGATCAGTGAGTTACTGTGGTCTGGGATCACTGAGTTACTGAGGCCTGGGATCAGTGAGTTACTGAGGTCTGGGATCAGTGAGTTACAGAGGCCTGGGATAAGTGAGTTACTGAGGCCTGGGATCCGTATGTTATTGAGGTCTGGGATCAGTGAGTTACTGAGGTCTGGGATCAGTGAATACTGAGGCCTGGGATCAGTGTATTATTGAGGTCTGGGATCAGTGAGTGACTGAGGTATGGGATCAGTGAATTATTGAGGCCTGGGATCAATAGGTTACTGAGGCCTCGGATCAATGAGTTACTGAGGCCTGGGATCAGTGTGTTATTGAGGTCTGGGATCAGTGAGTTACTGAGGTCTGGGATCAGTGAATTATTGAGGCCTGGGATCAATGAGTTACTGAGGGCTGGGATCAGAAAGTTACTGAGGCCTGGGATCAGTCTGTTATCGAGGTCTGGGATCATTGTGTTCTTGAAGCCTGGGATCAGTGAGTTACTGAAGCCTGGGATCAGTGTGTTATTGAGGTCTGGGATCAGTGAGTTACTGAGGTCTGGGATCAGTGAGTTACTGAGGCCTGGGATCAGTGATTTACTGAGGTCTGGGATCAGTGAGTTACTGAGGCCTGGGATCAGTGTGTTATTGAGGTCTGGGATCAGTGAGTTATTGAGGTCTGGGATCAGTGAGTTACTGAGGCCTGGGATCAGTGATTTACTGAGGTCTGGGATCAGTGAGTTACTGAGGCCTGGGATCAGTGTGTTATTGAGGTCTGGGATCAATGAGTTATTGAGGTCTGGGATCAGTGAGTTACTGAGGTCTGGGATCAGTGAGTTACTGAGGCCTGGGATCAATGAGTTACTAAGGTCTGGGATCAGTCTGTTATTGAGGTCTGGGATCAGTGAGTTACTGAGTCCTGGATCAGTGTGTTACTGAGGCCTGGGATCAGTGTCTTATTGAGGTCTGGGATCAGTGTGTTATTGAGGTCTGGGATCAGTGAGTTATTGGGGTCTGGGATCAGTGTGTTATTGAGGTCTGGGATCAGTGAGTTACTGTGGTCTGGGATCAGTGAGTTACTGAGGCCTGGGATCAGTGAGTTACTGAGGTCTGGGATCAGTGAGTTACAAAGGCCTGGGATCAGTGAGTTACTGAGGCCTGGGATCAGTGTATCACTTAGGCCTGGGATCAGTGTGTTATTGAGGTCTGGGATCAGTGAGTTACTGAGGCCTGGGATCAGTGTGTTATTGAGGTCTGGGATCAGTGAGTTACTGTGGTCTGGGATCAGTGAGTTACTGAGGCCTGGGATCAGTGAGTTACTGAGGTCTGGGATCAGTGAGTTACAAAGGCCTGGGATCAGTGAGTTACTGAGGCCTAGGATCAGAAAGTTACTGAGGCCTGGGATCAGTGAGTTACTGAGGTCTGGGATCAGTGAGTACTGAGGCCTGGGATCAGTGTGTTATTGAGGTCTGGGATCAGTGAGTGACTGAGGTATGGGATCAGAAAGTTACTGAGGCCTGGCATCAGTGAGTTGCTGAGGCCTGGGATCAGTGTGTTATTGAGGTCTGGGATCAGTGTGTTCCTGAGGCCTAGGATCAGAAAGTTACTGAGGCCTGGGATCAGTGAGTTACTGATGCCTGGGATCAGTAAGTTACAGAGGCCTGGGATCAGTGTCTTACTGAGTCCTGGGATCAGTGAGTTACTGAGGCCTGGGATCAGAAAGTTACTGAAGTCTGCGATCAGTGAGTTACTGATGCCTGGGATCAGTGTGTTATTGAGGCCTGAGATCAGTGTGTTACCGAGGCCTAGAATCAGAAAGTTTCTGAGGTCTGGGTTCAGTTTGTTACTGAGACCTGGGATCAGAACATTTCTGTGTTTTGGGATCAGTGAGTTATTGAGGCCTGGGATCAGTGTGTTACTGAGGCCTGGGATCAGTGAGTTACTGAGGCCTGGGATCAGAAAGTTACTGAGACCTGGGATCAGTGTGTTACTGAGGCCTGGGATCAGTGAGTTACTGAGACCTGGATCAGAAAGTTACTGAGACCTGGGATCAGTGTGTTACTGGGGCCTGGGATCAGTGAGTTACTGAGGCCTGGGATCAGTATTTTATTGAGGTCTGGGATCAGTGAGTTACTGAGGTCTGGGATCAGTGTGTTATTGAGGTCTGGTATCAGTGAGTTACTTAGATCTGGTATAAGTGTGTTATTGAGGCTGGAATCAGTGAGTTACTGAGGCCTGGGATCAGTGTGTTTTTGAGATCTGGGATCAGTCAGTTACTGAGGTCTGGGATCAGTGAATTATTGAGGCCTGGGATCAGTGTGTTCCTGAGGCCTGGGATCAGTGAGTTACTGAGGCCAGGGATCAGAAAGTTACTGAGGCCTGGGATCAGTGAATTATTGAGGCCTGGGATCAGTGTGTTACTGGGGCCTGGGATCAGTGTGTTACTGAGGCCTGGGATCAGTATTTTATTGAGGTCTGGGATCAGTGAGTTACATAGGTCTGGGATCAGTGTGTTATTGAGGTCTGGTATCAGTGAGTTACTTAGATCTGGGATCAGCGTGTTATTGAGGCTGGAATCAGTGAGTTACTGAGGCCTGGGATCAGTGTGTTTTTGAGATCTGGGATCAGTGAATTATTGAGGCCTGGGATCAATGAGTTACTGAGGCCTGGGATGAGTGTGTTACTGAGGCCTGGGTTCAGTGAGTTACTGAGGCCTGGGATCAGTGTCTCACTGAGGCCTGGGATCAGTATGTTATTGAGGTCTGGGATGAGTGTGTTATTGAGGTCTGGGATCAGTGAGTTACTGAGGCCTGGGATCAGAAAGTTACTGAGGCCTGAGATCAGTGTCTCACTGAGGCCTGGGATCAGTATATTATTGAGGTCTGGGATGAGTGTGTTATTGAGGTCTGGGATCGGTGTGTTACTGAGGCCTGGGATCAGTCTGTTACTGAGACCTGGGATCAGAAAGTTACTGAGGTCTGGGATCAGTGAGTTACTGGGGCCTGGGATCAGTGAGTTACTGAGGCCTGGGATCAGTGTATCACTTAGGCCTGGGATCAGTGTGTTGTTGAGGTCTGGGATCAGTGAGTTACTGAGGCCTGGGATCAGTGTGTTATTGAGGTCTGGGATCAGTGAGTTACTGGGGCCTGGGATCAGTGAGTTACTGAGGTCTGGGATCAGTGTATCACTTAGGCCTGGGATCAGTGTGTTATTGAGGTCTGGGATCAGTGAGTTACTGAGGCCTGGGATCAGTGTGTTATTGAGGTCTGGGATCAGTGAGTTACTGTGGTCTGGGATCACTGAGTTACTGAGGCCTGGGATCAGTGAGTTACTGAGGTCTGGGATCAGTGAGTTACAGAGGCCTGGGATAAGTGAGTTACTGAGGCCTGGGATCCGTATGTTATTGAGGTCTGGGATCAGTGAGTTACTGAGGTCTGGGATCAGTGAATACTGAGGCCTGGGATCAGTGTATTATTGAGGTCTGGGATCAGTGAGTGACTGAGGTATGGGATCAGTGAATTATTGAGGCCTGGGATCAATAGGTTACTGAGGCCTCGGATCAATGAGTTACTGAGGCCTGGGATCAGTGTGTTATTGAGGTCTGGGATCAGTGAGTTACTGAGGTCTGGGATCAGTGAATTATTGAGGCCTGGGATCAATGAGTTACTGAGGGCTGGGATCAGAAAGTTACTGAGGCCTGGGATCAGTCTGTTATCGAGGTCTGGGATCATTGTGTTCTTGAAGCCTGGGATCAGTGAGTTACTGAAGCCTGGGATCAGTGTGTTATTGAGGTCTGGGATCAGTGAGTTACTGAGGTCTGGGATCAGTGAGTTACTGAGGCCTGGGATCAGTGATTTACTGAGGTCTGGGATCAGTGAGTTACTGAGGCCTGGGATCAGTGTGTTATTGAGGTCTGGGATCAGTGTGTTATTGAGGTCTGGGATCAATGAGTTATTGAGGTCTGGGATCAGTGAGTTACTGAGGTCTGGGATCAGTGAGTTACTGAGGCCTGGGATCAATGAGTTACTAAGGTCTGGGATCAGTCTGTTATTGAGGTCTGGGATCAGTGAGTTACTGAGTCCTGGATCAGTGTGTTACTGAGGCCTGGGATCAGTGTCTTATTGAGGTCTGGGATCAGTGTGTTATTGAGGTCTGGGATCAGTGAGTTATTGGGGTCTGGGATCAGTCTGTTATTGAGGTCTGGGATCAGTGTGTTATTGAGGTCTGGGATCAGTGAGTTACTGAGGCCTGGGATCAGTGTGTTATTGAGGTCTGGGATCAGTCTGTTATTGAGGTCTGGGATCAGTGAGTTTTTGAGGTCTGGGATCAGTCTGTTATTGAGGTCTGGGATCTGTGAGTTATTGAGGTCTGGGATCAGTGTGTTATTGAGGTCTGGGATCAGTGAGTTACTGAGGCCTGGGATCAGTGTGTTATTGAGGTCTGGGATCAGTCTGCTATTGAGGTCTGGGATCAGTGAGTTACTGAGTCCTGGATCAGTGTGTTACTGAGGCCTGGGATCTGTGTGTTATTGAGGTCTGGGATCAGTGTGTTATTGAGGTCTGGGATCAGTGAGTTACTGAGGCCTGGGATCAGTGTGTTATTGAGGTCTGGGATCAGTGAGTTATTGAGGTCTGGGATCAGTGTGTTACTGAGGCCTGGGATCAATGGGTTATTGAGGTCTGGGATCAGTGAGTTACTGAGGCCTGGGATCAGTGTGTTATTGAGGTCTGGGATCAGTGAGTTATTGAGGTCTGGGATCAGTGAGTTACTGAGTCCTGGATCAGTGTGTTACTGAGGCCTGGGATCAGTGTGTTATTGAGGTCTGGGATCAGTGTGTTATTGAGGTCTGGGATCAGTGAGTTACTGAGGCCTGGATCAGTGTGTTACTGAGGCCTGGGATCAGTGTGTTATTGAGGTCTGGGATCAGTCTGTTATTGAGGTCTGGGATCAGTGAGTTACTGAGTCCTGGATCAGTGTGTTACTGAGGCCTGGTATCAGTGTGTTATTGAAGTCTGGGATCAGTGTGTTATTGAGGTCTGGGATCAGTGTGTTATTGAGGTCTGGGATCAGTGAGTTATTGAGGTCTGGGATCAGTGTGTTACTGAGGCCTGGGATCAATGGGTTATTGAGGTCTGGGATCAGTGAGTTATTGAGGTCTGGGATCAGTGAGTTACTGAGGCCTGGGATCAGTGTGTTATTGAGGTCTGGGATCAGTGAGTTATTGAGGTCTGGGATCAGTGAGTTACTGAGGCCTGGGATCAGTGTGTTATTGAGGTCTGGGATCAGTGTGTTATTGAGGTCTGGGATCAGTGAGTTATTGAGGTCTGGGATCAGTGAGTTCCTGAGGCCTGGGATCAGTGTGTTATTGAGGTCTGGGATCAGTGTGTTATTGAGGTCTGGGATCAGTGAGTTACTGAGTCCTGGATCAGTCTGTTATTGAGGTCTGGGATCAGTGAGTTACTGAGGCCTGGGATCAGTGTTTTATTGAGGTCTGGGATCAGTGTGTTACTGAGGCCTGGGATCAGTCTGTTATTGAGGTCTGGGATCAGTGAGTTATTGAGGCCTGGGATCAGTGAGTTACTGAGGCCTGGGATCAGTGTGTTATTGAGGTCTGGGATCAGTGAGTTATTGAGGTCTGGGATCAGTGAGTTATTGAGGCCTGGGATCAGTGAGTTACTGAGGCCTGGGATCAGTGTGTTATTGAGGTCTGGGATCAGTGAGTTATTGAGGTCTGGGATCAGTGTGTTATTGAGGTCTGGGATCAGTGAGTTACTGAGGCCTGGGATCAGTGAGTTACTGAGGCCTGGGATCAGTGTGTTACTGAGGTCTGGGATCAGTGAGTTACTGAGGTCTGGGATCAGTCTGTTATTGAGGTCTGGGATCTGTTTGTTACTGAGGCCTGGGATCAGTGTGTTATTGAGGTCTGGGATCAGTGTGTTACTGAGGCCTGGGATCAGTGAGTTATTGAGGTCTGGGATCAGTGTGTTACTGAGGCCTGGGATCAGTCTGTTATTGAGGTCTGGGATCAGTGAGTTACTGAGGCCTGGGATCAGTGTGTTACTGAGGCCTGGGATCAGTGTGTTACTGAGGTCTGGGATCAGTGAGTTACTGAGGTCTGGGATCAGTCTGTTATTGAGGTCTGGGATCTGTTTGTTACTGAGGCCTGGGATCAGTGTGTTATTGAGGTCTGGGATCAATGTGTTACTGAGGCCTGGGATCAGTGTGTTATTGAGGTCTGGGATCAGTGTGTTACTGAGGCCTGGGATCAGTGTGTTATTGAGGTCTGGGATCAGTCAGTTACTGAGGCCTGGGATCAGTGTGTTATTGAGGTCTGGGATCAGTGAGTTATTGAGGTCTGGGATCAGTGTGATACTGAGGCCTGGGATCAGTCTGTTATTGAGGTCTGGGATCAGTGAGTTCCTGAGGCCTGGGATCAGTCAGTTACTAAGCTCAGGGATCAGTCTGTTATTGAGGTCTGGGATCAGTTTGTTACTGAGGCCTGGGATCAGTGTGTTATTGAGGTCTGGGATCAGTGAGTTTCTGAGGCCTGGGATCAGTGTGTTATTGAGGTCTGGGATCAGTGTGTTTTTGAGGTCTGGGATCAGTGAGTTATTGAGGCCTGGGATCAGTGAGGTACTGAGCCCTGGGATCGGTGTGTTACTAAGGCCTGGAATCAGTGAATTACTGAAGCCTGGGATCAGTGACTACAGCGGTCTGGGGTCTGTGAGTTATGGGTGTAAAGTTAGAGTGGCCTGGGAACACTTATGAAGCCTGTATGTAAAGTTACAGATGCCTAGCATCAGGTAGTTCCGAAGCCTGGGTGTAAAGCTACACAATTACATCTGCTGGAGCTCTCAAAATAGCACTTGGAATGTAGCTGCTGCCTGCTTTACTTGTGAGTTACAGGCCTCAGGGGTCAACAGCTCCAGAGTGGACCGTCTCACCCAACCAGGCAAGTGGTTTGGCAGAATAATCATCACCAGACTGATGTTTTCTATGAGAAGGTTAAATGTGATAACTGCACAATTGGGCGATTGAAATAAGTGTTGTTCTAGTGTCAGGGAGAAAAGATGAATGGCGAACAGCTGTAATTCTCATATGTTCCATGACAGGAAAAGCACAATGTGAAATTGTGGCCCCACATGGATCAAAGGTACTCAGTGAGAATTTGATTGGTCACTGGGGTTATGTTTAGAGTGATATCAACAAAAGTATATGAGAAAATATTTCAGAAAATTGCTTGCAAGATGACAACATTTTACAAAAATGTTATTCTTGACACCCATTCCCAGTCCTCAGGAAAACAAGCATCCAAGTGAGGTAGGAAAATCTGACAAACGGTTGTTAGTAATTATAGTTAAGGAAAGGACCTGCCGTGATTAGTTTCGGAGTCTGATATTAATTTGGGACATTATTGACTGGACTATCAACCGCTGGGTTGAGCACTACCTAGAACTGTACTCCAGGGAGAATGCTGTCACTGAGACTGCCCTCAATGCAGCCCAGCCTCTACCAGTCATGGATGAGCTGGACATACAGCCAACCAAATCGGAACTCAGTGATGCCATTGATTCCCTAGCCAGCGGAAAAGCCCCTGGGAAGGACAGCATTACCCCTGAAATAATCAAGAGTGCCAAGCCTGCTATACTCTCAGCACTACATGAACTGCTATGCCTGTGCTGGGACGAGGGAGCAGTACCCCAGGACATGCGCGATGCCAACATCATCACCCTCTATAAAAACAAAGGTGACCGCGGTGACTGCAACAACTACCGTGGAATCTCCCTGCTCAGCATAGTGGGGAAAGTCTTTGCTCGAGTCGCTCTGAACAGGCTCCAGAAGCTGGCCGAGCGCGTCTACCCTGAGGCACAGTGTGGCTTTCGTGCAGAGAGATCGACTATTGACATGCTGTTCTCCCTTCGTCAGATACAGGAGAAATGCCGTGAACAACAGATGCCCCTCTACATTGCTTTCATTGATCTCACCAAAGCCTTTGACCTCGTCAGCAGACGTGGTCTCTTCAGACTACTAGAAAAGATCGGATGTCCACCAAAGCTACTAAGTATCATCACCTCATTCCATGACAATATGAAAGGCACAATTCAACATGGTGGCTCCTCATCAGAGCCCTTTCCTATCCTGAGTGGTGTGAAACAGGGCTGTGTTCTCGCACCCACACTTTTTGGGATTTTCTTCTCCCTGCTGCTTTCACATGCGTTCAAATCCTCTGAAGAAGGAATTTTCCTCCACACAAGATCAGGGGGCAGGTTGTTCAACCTTGCCCGTCTAAGAGCGAAGTCCAAAGTACGGAAAGTCCTCATCAGAGAACTCCTCTTTGCTGACGATGCTGCTTTAACATCTCACACTGAAGAATGCCTGCAGAGTCTCATCGACAGGTTTGCGTCTGCCTGCAATGAATTTGGCCTAACCATCAGCCTCAAGAAAACGAACATCATGGGGCAGGATGTCAGAAATGCTCCATCCATCAATATTGGCGACCACGCTCTGGAAGTGGTTCAAGAGTTCACCTACCTAGGCTCAACTATCACCAGTAACCTGTCTCTAGATGCAGAAATCAACAAGCGCATGGGTAAGGCTTCCACTGCTATGTTCAGACTGGCCAAGAGAGTGTGGGAAAATGGCGCACTGACACGGAACACAAAAGTCCGAGTGTATCAGGCCTGTGTCCTCAGTACCTTGCTCTACGGCAGCGAGGCCTGGACAACGTATGCCAGCCAAGAGCGACGTCTCAATTCATTCCATCTTCGCTGCCTTCGGAGAATACTTGGCATCAGGTGGCAGGACTATATCTCCAACACAGAAGTCCTTGAAGCGGCCAACATCCCCAGCTTGTACACACTACTGAGTCAGCGGCGCTTGAGATGGCTTGGCCATGTGAGCCGCATGGAAGATGGCAGGATCCCCAAAGACACATTGTACAGCGAGCTCGCCACTGGTATCAGACCCACTGGCCGTCCATGTCTCCGTTATAAAGACGTCTGCAAACGCGACATGAAATCGTGTGACATTGATCACAAGTCGTGGGAGTCAGTTGCCAGCATTCGCCAGAGCTGGCGGGCAGCCATAAAGACAGGGCTAAATTGTGGCGAGTCGAAGAGACTTAGTAGTTGGCAGGAAAAAAGACAGAGGCGCAAGGGGAGAGCCAACTGTGCAACAGCCCCAACAAACAAATTTCTCTGCAGCACCTGTGGAAGAGCCTGTCACTCCAGAATTGGCCTTTATAGCCACTCCAGGCGCTGCTTCACAAACCACTGACCACCTCCAGGCGCGTATCCATTGTCTCTCGAGATAAGGAGGCCCAAAAGAAAAAAAAGATTGAAAAGATCAACACTTAAAGACTCATGGACATACTCATGGTACTCATGGCAGGTCACAAGTCCTTAATTCAGTCTGAATCTCAGAACAGCAAAGTGGAACCGGATATCTCAATGTGAAGGAGGGGGAAGAGCCAATATTTTGTAAGCCTTGAGCAGTTCCATATGCTCTAAAGGAAAGGTTATGAGTGCAATTAGATTGCATGGGGCATCAGGGCAGAATTGGGAAAATTGATCACAGCAACTGGGCAAGACTGTTCAGCTTGTGGTAAAATCTAATGGTGATATTCGTCTTCTTCTTTGGCCTCCTTGTCTCGAGAGACAATGGGTAAGCACCTGGAGGTGGTCAGTGGTTTGTGGAACAGCGCCTGGAGTGGCTATGAAGGCCAATTCTAGAGTGACAGTCTCTTTCACAGGTGCTGCAGATAAAATTGGTTGTCGGGGCTGTTACACAGTTGGCTCTCCCCTTGCGCTTCTGCCTTTTTTCCTGCCAACTGCTAAGTCTCTTCGACTCGCCACACTTTAGCCCCACCTTTATGGCTGCCCACCAGCTCTGGCGATCACTGGCAACTGACTCCCACGACTTGTGATCAATGTCACAGGACTTTGCGTTTGCAGACGTCTTTAAAGCGGAGACATGGACGGCCGGTGGGTCTGAAACCAGTGGCGAGCTCGCTGTACAATGTGTCCTTGGGGATCCTGCCATCTTCCATGCGGCTCACATGGCCAAGCCATGTCAAGCGCCGCTGGCTCAGTAGGGTGTATAAGCTGGGGATGTTGGCCGCCTCGAGGACTTCTGTGTTGGAGATACGGTCCTGCCACCTGATGCCAAGGATTTTCCGGAGGCAGCGAAGATGGAATGAATTGAGACGTCGCTCTTGGCTGACATACGTTGTCCAGGCCTTGCTGCCGTAGAGCAAGGTACTGAGGACACAGGCTTGATACACTCGGACTCTTGTGTTCCGTGTCAGTGCGCCGTTTTCCCACACTCTCTTGGCCAGTCTGGACATCGCAGTGGAAGCCTTTCCCATGCGTTTGTTGATTTCTGCATCGGAGACAGGTTACTGGTGATAGTTGAGCCTAGGTAGGTGAACTCTTGAACCACTTTCAGAGTGTGGTCGCCGATATTGATGGATGGAGCATTTCTGAGATCCTGTCCCATGATGCTCGTTTTCTTGAGGCTGATGGTTAGGCCAAATTCATTGCAGGCAGCCGCAATCCTGTCGATGAGACTCTGCAGACACTCTTCAGTGTGAGATGTTAGTGCAGCATCGTCAGCAAAGAGGAGTTCCCTGATGCGGACTTTCCGTAATTTGGTCTTCGCTCTTAGACGGGCAAGGTTGAACAACCTGCCATCTGATCTTGTGTGGAGGAAAATTCCTTCTTCTGAAGACTTGAATGCATGTGAGAGCAGCAGGGAGAAGAAGATCCCAATCAGTGTGGGTGCGAGAACACAGCCCTGTTTCACGCCGCTCAGGATAGGAAAGGAGTCTGAGGAGACGCCGCTATGCTGAATTGTGCCTTTCATATTGTCATGGAATGAGGTGATGATACTTAGTAGCTTTGGTGGACATCCGATCTTTTCTAGTAGTCTGAAGAGACCACGAGTGCTGACGAGGTCAAAGGCTTTGGTGAGATCAATGAAAGCAACGTAGAGGGGCATCTGTTGTTCGCGGCATTTCTCCTGTAGCTGACGAAGGGAGAACAGCATGCCAATGGTCGATCTCTCTGCTCAAAAGCCACACTGTGCCTCAGGTAAGACACGCTCGGCTAGTTTCTGGAGCCTGTTTAAAGCAACTCGAGCAAAGACTTTCCCCACTATGCTGAGCAGGGAGATTCCACAGTAGTTGTTGCAGTCACTGCGGTCACCCTTGTTCTTATAGAGGGTGATGATATTGGCATCGTGCATGTCCTGTGGTACTGCTCCCTCGTCCCAGCACAGGCCAAGCAGTTCGTAGAGTGCTGAGAGTATAGTAGGCTTAGCACTCTTGATTATTTCAGGGGTAAGGCCGTCCTTCCCAAGGGCTTTTCCGCTGGCTAGAGAATCAATGGCATCACTGAGTTCCGATTTTGTTGGCTGTACGTCCAGCTCATCCATGACTGGCAGAGACTGGGCTGCATTGAGGGTGGTCTCAGTGACAACATTTTCCCTGGAGTACAGTTCTAGGTAGTGTTCCACCCAGCAGTCCATTTGCTTGCGTTGGTCAGTGATTGTGTCCCCTGATTTAGACTTTTTGTGACTATCGACTAGGCACAAATCCTGGTCAAGATGTACATGACTATCCCTTGTCTAGGATGAAGAGTTATTCATCACTCTCAGTGGTAGGCAACAATTTGCTAAATGAGATTTTCCCCAGGAGCTTTCTGAAAAACATTGGAATTTGCAGATAAATGTTCACTGAGATGCTGCGGATCTGAAATAAAGACAGAAAGTGTTGGATATGCTCAGCAGGTTAGGCAGCATCTATGGAGAGAAGCAGTTCTGATGAAAGGTCACAAAGGAGCAGGCTGGTGGTGGTGGTAGTGGTGGTGGTGGGGGGTGCCATAAAATTGAGTGGGAGGCAGGGTGGGCATTCCAGACGCCTTCCCACCACCCCCATTGCAGTTTTACGGGGGGTGGCCGCAGCAAGAAACAGCCCACCCGGCCCAGGACAATCAAGGCCCTGAAATGTCCAATTAACTGCCACTTTAAGGCCCTCCTCTCACTGCTGCTGGTATTATACCCATGGTGGCCAGGCAGCAAAGGCCCTCAGAATGCTGCCAGGTAAAACCTGGTGACCTTCTTGTAGGCTGAGGGGTTCCCACATTATCAGGCACACCCACAGCCTAATTGCGCCCACTGCACAACACTCCCCACTGCTCCAAACTCCCTTGCCCCGCTGGGACCCGACCTATTGTCCCTGGCGAGGCCCCAAAAACTTACCTTGGTTCCGGGTCTGTTATCCCTCTTGCTTCTGTTGGCTGGGTGCAGTCCCAGCAGTGGCCACCACTCCCTGCTGAGACTGAGAGCTGCTAGCCTGCTGATTGGCCATCAAGTCCATTAGGTGGGATTTCCTGCCTGAAGGAGGTCGAAGTCCCCCACAAGGTCAATTAAGAGCCTGGGGAGCAAACAATCCCGGTGTGGCTCCGCAGACCCAGCGGAACTGGGTCACCCCTGACCTTTTGACCAGTGGGCGAGCCTCCCACCCAATGTTAAATTCCAACCATTAACTCTGCTTCTCTTTCCACAGATGCTGCCTGACCTGCTGAGTATTTCCAGCACTTTCTGTCCTTATTTCACCGAGGACTTGATTGTTATAGATGCTGAATTTTGGTTTTGTATGTGTTCTGACCTTATTTTAAAAAACCCAGGGAGTTAGTTTTAGCGAGTCTCCAAGAAACTCAATGGCCCTTGGATGAACTCCTGGGTCCCGAACAATAAGAAAAAGAACATCTGTGAAATCTCAAAGCAGTTTTCAAGTATTTACATGATTGTGATCTATGACTAAAGAAGTCCAAATACTTATCATGAACAAGTTTGCTATTCAATCATCGAATAAGAACTCTGAAGCGATGAATTCTGTATTTGCTCCAATAAATGTTCCTGAACCTGATCACTAAAGGCAATTCTTGGATTGTGTCGAAGAACCAGCCAGGTTCCTCCTCATGTGGAAAGCGTTGCAGTCATTTCTGGGTGTAGTCAATTATTACTGGAACATTGTTCTAACATGTTGACAGTCATATACCCTTTGAGTAGCTCCTTTGTTACAATATAAAGTGCGAGTAGGCAAGAGATTGTCAGACTCATGTTGAACGGCTGAAGACTTTAATAACAAGTGCACCATTATTGGGATATTCAGACCCTAAGTTGCCACTAATATTATCAGTTGATGTAGGAGCTGTGATTTCTCATGGCTATCCTAATGGTTCTGAATGACGGATACTGTTCAACTCCCGTACCCTGACCATACAAGACCTCACTCAAAATCGTTCAAAGATCGAAAGCAAGGCCCTTGCAACCATATTTGGAGTGACGAAATTTTACACTTACTTAATGAGATGTTGTTTTGTTCGCTATATTGGTCATAAACCTTCATCATTCATTTCTCTAAGAACAGATGGGAGCCAGTTAAGAGAAAATTGGAATAGTCGAGAATGGAGGTAATGAAAGCATGGATGAGGACATCAGCAGCAGATGAGCTGAGGCAAGGTGGAGTCAGAATTTCACAATTTCACAGATGTGTTACAACACAGAAGGAGGCCATTCGGCCTGTTATGTCTGCTTTGGCTCTCCGAAAAACCAATTTACCAAAAGCCATTCCCCCGCCTTCTCCCTGTCGCCATGCACATTCTTCCTTTTCGGATAACAATCCAATTCCCTCTTGAATGCAACGATTGAACCTGCCTCCACCACACACTCAGGCAGTGCGATCCAGATCCTAACCACTCGCTGCGTGAAGAAGTTTTTCCTCTTGTCGCTGTTGCTTCTTTTGCCAATTACCTTAAATCTGTGCCCTCTTGATCTTGATCCTTCCACCAATGGGGAACAGTTTTTCCCTATCTACTCTGTCCAGATCCCTCATGGGTGAAACAAGCAAAGTGGAAGCAGGTGATCGTAATGATGGCGAGGATTTGGGGTCAGAAGCTCAGCTCAGCCCCACCACAACAAATTAACTAATCATTCATTCCCTTGTTGTTTGTTGGAGCTTGCAATGCACAAATTGGCTGGCACATTTGCCTTAAAACAATAGTAGATACAGCCCCATATTTCCTTGGGAGGTTACATTTTAGTGGTAGTCTAGCAGAATCAACTGGAATGTAGCTGGGAGCTGCTTGTGCTCAGTCCCTGCTACTTCAAGGAGTTTTAGGTCCTGGAGACTGTCAGCCCACCCCTTGCAAGGGAAGTGACATCAGGGTGTGTTTCTGGGGGTGGGGTGCATAGACCTGGTTTCAGGGGCTCTCTCGGCTCAGAGCCCCCACTTCCCCTTGTGTGTGTGTGGCTGCCGGAAGGTACACTGAGAAATGAAGTAAGACGTTTTATAGCTGGGTGCAAGCAGAGTGGGTGTGGTAGTCTTGGGGGAGTGGGGCTCCTGGCCAGTAGAGGGGGCTGGACCCATGAGAAAAGGATAACTATTGTTAAAAAGGAGAGCGGGGCGGTACTATAGGGTTTCATGGGGTGGTACTGCATTTTCTGGCTGCATGGGGTATCAGAGTGCCCAAGGTGGATGTGCGGTGACAAGCACACGCGCCAACTCATTGTAAATGAGGTGCCTTCTAATTGACCCCACAAGCTACAGTGGACCACACCTGCCAGGCGGTGGGGAGCTGGGCTCGCAATCTGTGGATTTTCAGGACCAACATTTCAACAGTACTTCAGTGGTTGTGACTCATTCTGGGATATCCGAAGGATGTAAAAGGTGATATATCAACACAGATCTTTCTTTCTTTCAGTTTCATCCCACGAATCCACCTTGCCGATGATGTTTCAAACACATATGTTTTCATAAGCAGCATTGAAAATCTATGATACTTGTTATGCATCATTTATGCAGCAGCAAAGCATGGAATATTCAATGTATGGAGTAATCAATGTATAATGTGTTTAATGTATGGAATATTGAAAGATAGTATTGATACTGGAATATTGTACGTGACTTTATTATGAGAAAACAAAATGATATTTTCGGATATAATAAAAGCAAAATACTGCGGATGCTGGAAATCTGAAATAAAAACAAGAAATGCTGGAAATACTCAGCAGGTCTGGCAGCATCTGTGGAGAGAGAAGCAGAGTTAACGTTTCAGGTCAGTGACCCTTCTTCAGAACGATGATAGTTTTGGATCTTGCTTTATTTGGTTACTGTGATACATTGTGGTGATATAGGGCAATTAGGTTGAGTCTGTGATTGATGGAATCCTGCTCTTTGAACTGGTTAAGTTATCAGGCTGTGTGACTGTGAAAGCAAATTCAACCCGGTGTTACATGGGATGGACAACTTGGGCCTGGGGAAATTCAGCTATAAACCAAATACCCAATGAATGACCAATGGAGGTAAATTTCCTCAGGCCTTCTCCCATTTTGCACCTTAACTTTGCTGGAAACCCATGTACGCAGACTGGAGCAGGATACGTTCTGAGAAATTCACCCCCAATATTCCAGCTGGTGGAAGCATTGTAGAGAATTTAGGAACAGCCAGAGAGTTTTACTCCCTGCTTCCATAATGTGCCTGCACACCATGCAATTCATAACTGCACAGAGAAACATGGACAGCAATGACAGAGGAACGTAGGAACAGGAACAGGAGTAGGCCATTCAGGCCCACGAGCCTGTTCTGCTAGTCAATGAGGTCATGACTGATCTGTACATCAACTCCTTTTACCCACCTTTATTCCATGTTCCTTGATACCATTACCGAACAAAAAAATCTCTCGGTCTTGAAAATTTCAATTGACTCAACAGCCGCAGACAGTTTGGGGAGAGAGTTCTAGATTGTCATGACTAATTATGTGAAAAAGTGCTTCCTGATTCCATTCCTAAAAGGCCAAGCTCTCATGTTAAGATTCTGCTCTCTTGTTCTAGATACTCTCACCAGAGGAAATAGTGGGCTGCAGACTCATTAAGGCGGGTTTTCAGACATAGGGTATTGAGCTTCAGGATCTGCCTGACCCCATTCCTATTGAGGCAGGCAGCACGCAAACTTTATGCTGTCTCTTCATTGAAATGATTGTAGTGATGGGCAGAAAGGGGTCTGTACTGCTGACTGCCTGAATACTCAGCAGGGGGCCCAGCAGCTTGCACTGATAGCATGTGGTGCAGCTAGCCTACAAGTAGGAACTGCACAAATGGAGCACGAGGGAAGAGAGAGGGTTCTTAGGTTCAAGGATGTGGCACTGGAGGCCATAGTTGTAGAGGTTCACAGGAAGAGAAAGGTCATGTTTCCTTTGGTTGGTGGGGGGAGGTGAGGGAGCCTAAGAGGCCCTCAAGCATCAACCTGAAGGGATTGCCTCATGAGGAAAGGTTGAGCAGGTTGAGCCTATATTCATTGGAGTTTAGAAGAATGAGAGGTGATCTTATTATAACATATAAGATTCTGAGAGGACTTGACAAGTTAGATGCTGAGAGAATGTTTGCCCTCCTGGGGGAATATAGAAGGGGGCAATGTTTCAAAAGAAGGGTCTCCCATTTAAGATGGAGATTAAGAGGAATTTCTTCTCTCAGAGGGTTGTTAATCTTTGGAATTCTCTACCCCAGAGAGCAGTGGAGGCTGGATCATTGAATATCTTCAAGGCTGAGTTAGACAGATTTAAGATCGACAAGGGAGTCAAGGGCTATGGGGGCCAGCAGACAGAAAAGTGGAGTTAAGGCCAGAATCAGATCAACCATGATCTTATTGAATGGTGGAGCAGTCTCAAGGGGCCAAATGGCCTACCCCTGTTCCTATTGCTTATGTTCTTATGTTTTTAACTTCCAAAGGGAATGGGAGCAAGCGGCAAGGAGGTCAATACGCAGAGTCAATCCCAAGGACCGAGCAGCAGTACCACAAGAAATTCAATGACCTCACGCAGGTGGTCAGGATCAGTGAATGCACTTCACATGCCATCTCTAACCCACTGTACCACCCAACCGCTCACGCTGCTCAGCTCACCGCACCCCATTACTCACCCATTACCACACCCCATCACTCACCAATCAGCAGTCCCTAGCAGTCAGTACTCGGGCCTCACATTCAGGTATTCCAACTCACTCTTACACACTTTCCAATGATACCAGTCTCACACCCATCTCCCACTGCTTCTATATATCCCTAGCTATTCAGCTGTGGATGGCACATTACCCAAATACAGTGCAACACAATCATTGACGTTCTTCCCTCTTCCTTGCAGGACAAGGTGGCACACAATAGAAGGGAGCAGAACAGAACTGGTGGGGCACAATGATGCCTGCATCTCCTGAGCATTATGGAGGAGATGGTTGTCTGCATCACGGGGCCAACTGTGACAGAGCCCACGGCATCTGGCATCACCGAGAGCATTCAGGATGAGGGTATGTTACTGTCTTGTGCCCCTTCTCAAATCCCACCTCACCCTCATCCTTCTATCTGGAATGATGCGCAAGGTGCAGTTGCTTTGCACCCCATACCCCTCCCTCATCCCAATCTGCCCCTTCTGATTTTGTGCTTTCAGATACCCAAGAACTGCCACCTGGCCAGCCATTGCAGCCTCAATAGGAAGGGGAAGAACTGTACAAGAGGCACCATCACCTGATCTGACACCCGCAGCCACCAGCTCAGATACTGGCACTGCGCGTACCTTAGAAACTAGTATAGAGTTGGGATCAGCATGTGGTGAGTCACCCGGCACGAGTGACCTGCAGCCAGGCCGGGGGAAAGAATGGTTTGTGTGACAGTTCTCTGTAGGGCAAAGTCGCAGATGAGTTCTGCTGCAGGGGACTGGGATGAGTACTTCGATAGGGCAGCATACAGAAGAACGCTGATGAGGATGCACACTGAGATGCTTGGTGTATTGGCAGGCTTGCCAAACAGCCTCCTTTCACTATCAAGGCACATGGAAGAGTACAACTCCCACTTAGTACATGACATCATACAGAGTTTGGAGCTCATCCTTTCCAAAATGACAGTAGTGGACAACTCAATGACAGCACTTGCAGACCCAGATGTGATACAGTATCTGATGGCCGCTGTCTCACCTTCCACTTTAGCACAGGCGGAAGCCACCCAACATCTCAGTGCTGTGATGGCAGATAAGACAGAGGCCATGAGATCCATACTTGCTGCGATGCAGGCACAGAATGCTGCCATCGTGGCTGTGGATCTCAGTCCTCAAAGGGGAATGCAGGTTCTCACAGCAGTCCAGCAATCTCCAACAGATTAGTAGGGTTGCTGAGGCGCCGTCCCGAGGGAATGACAGTGGCTCCATGGAGCATGAATCTGCTGTTCTCTCACAGGATGACAGCATTGTCCTTGCTGTTGACTTTCAGCCAGACAGCCCCCACACCAAGGTGATGCAATCTTAAACCGAGCCCTCATGGCCCAGAGATGTTCGAGGTCATCCTACAAGGCCAACTGCATTGATAGTCAGCACCTTCCACCAGCCATGGGGCAGCACTGTGTAGGAGCACTAGGACAGGCAACGACACCTGCAAGAAAGGCACTAAGGGAATGCACAAGGGTGAATAGTTGAATTTTGATTGTGATAATTGGATGTGTTGTTTAATAGAGATGTAATGGAAAGACTTTTGTTTGTGCTATGTCTTGCAGGACTTTGGTCAAGAAGACGATGTGATAGGAGGTCGCAGATGGGGAATTGTGGATCAATGGTGGTGAAGGGAGGCCACCCTAAGGTAACTGGAATCTGAGTGGGCGCTCACTCACTGAAGGCGTCCCGGATGCCTCCTTCCTGCCTCCTCCTCGTCCTCCTTCTCCCTCCACGCAGAGCCTCCCCTCTCAGCAGCCTCTGCTCCATCTCCCTGTCATGTTGCATATATGTTGCTGTCTTTGTGTGGATAGGTCACAGAGCACCTCGCCCTCCCTGTGAAGATGCAGCAACAGTCCCTGCTAAATCCAGGAATGTAAAATACTTCCAAAAACACTCCACACAGCCTCCACAAACTAAGCAACTGCAGAAATTTGTCTAAATCACCTGATCATTAAGTTGGATGTCTGACGCTTTAAACAGCGCTAATGGAGGTTCCTTCTTGCAGCTGATTGCGAATTCTTTTGTGAGTGGAGAGCAAATGCATTCAGTCGACCTGCATGGTCCAAGTTTCAAGAATATGCTTCAAATCAGCTGAAATGGCTGTTTGACATCATGATCTGGCAGCTTGGGACTCTTCCAGTGCACGCGTGGCACATCTGCTTAAGTGCTCACCCCAGTCTGGGGCACCATGCGGGCTGTGCTGGATGTGGCCAGAAGTGCATAGGCGCATCATTCTGTGAGCTCTAGCTTTCATAGTGCTGTCTCCAGTAGCAGTGAATTTTGAGCCCAGTATCTCTGTATCTATCGTCTTGAATTATTTTATCATTATTTACCCCTCTACTGCCTTTGATTTGTCACACTGCTTATCTTGACGGCACTTAAATACTGCAGCTAAAAGAGAAGGTTAGAGGCTGGGAATTCAGCAATGAGTAACTCATTTCCTGTCACCCCAATGCCTCTCCGCTGTCTACAAGGCACAAGTCAGGAGTGTGATGGAATACTCCCCACTTGCCTGGATGTGTACAGCTCCAACAACACTCAAGAAGCTCAACACCATTCAGGACAAAGCAGCCTGCTTCAACATTCACTCCCTCCACCACTAATGCACAGTGGCAGCAGTGTGTACCATCTACAAGATGCACTGCAGCAACTCACCAAGGCTCCTTCAACAGCACCTTCCAAATCCGCGACCTCTACCATACGAACATACGAATTAGGAGCAGGAGTAGGCCAGTCGGCCCTTCGAGCCTACTCCACCATTCAAAAGGTTCATGGGTGAACTGATTATTCCACATTCCCACCTACCTCCAATAACCTTTCACCCCTTTGCTTATCAAGAATCTCTCTACCTCTGCCTTAAAAATATTCAAAGACTCTGCTTCCACCGGCTTTTGAGGAAGAGAATTCCAAAGACTCACGACCCTCTGAGAGAAAACATTTCTCCTCATCTCTGTCTTAAATAGACAACCCCTTATTTTTAAATAGTGACCTCTAGTTTTAGATTCTCCCACAAGGGGAAACATCCTTTCCACATCCACCCTGTCAAGACCCCTCAGGATCTTATATGTTTCAATCAAGTCACCTCTTACTCTTCTAAATTCCAGTGGATACAAGTCTAGCCTCTCCAATCTTTGCTCGTAAGACAGCCCACCCATTCCAGGCATTATTCCAGTAAACCTTCTCTGTACTGCCTCCAACGCATTTGCATCCTTCCTTAAATAAGGAGACCAGTACTTTATACAGTACTCCAGATCTGGTCTCGCCAACGCCCTGTATAGCTGAAGCATAACCTCCCTACTTTTGTATTCAATTCCCCACATGATAACATTCCTTCCTAATTACGTGCTGTACCTGCATACAAACCTTTTGCGATTCATGCACTAGGATACCCAGATCCCTCTGCATCTCAGAGCTCTGCAATCTCTTACCATTCAGATAATAAACTTATTTTTTATTCTTCCTGCCAAAGTGGACAATTTCACACTTTCCCACATTATACTCCATTTGCCAGGTCTTTGCCCACACTTTAACCTAGCTATATCCCTTTGTAGCCCCCTTATGTCCTCTTCACAGGTTACTTTCCTACCTATCTTTGTGTCATGTCAAATTTAGCAACCATACCTTCGGTCCCTTCATCTAAGTTATTTATATAAATTGTAAAAAAATGAGGCCCCAGCACAGATCCCTGTGGCACACCACTCATTACATCTTGCCAACCAGAAAATTACCCATTTTTGCCGAGTCTTTGTTTCCCGTTAACTAGCCAATCTTCTATCCATGCCAATATATTACTCCCTACACCAAGAGCTTTTATTTTCTGCAATAATCTTTGATGTGGCACCTTATCAAATGCCTTCTGGAAATCTAACTACAATACATCCACCGGTTCCCTTTATCCACAGCACATGTAACTCCCTCAAAGAACTCCAATAAATTGGTTAAACATGATTTCCCTTTCACAAAACCATGTTGATTCTGCCTGATTACCTTGAATTTTCCTAAATGCCCTGCAATAACATCTTTCATAATAGCTTCTAGCATTTTCTTTAAGACAGATGTTAAGCTAATTGGCCTATAGTTTCCTGTTTTCTGTCTCCCTCCCTTTTTGAATACAGGGGTTACATTTGCTGTTTTCCAATCTAACGGAACATTTCCCAAATCTAAGGAATTTTGAAAATTAAAACTAACGCATCAACTGTCTCACTAGCCACTTCTTTTAACACCCTAGGATGAAGTCCATCAGGGCTCGGGGACTTGTCAGCCCGCAGCTCCAACAATTTTTTCAGTACCACTTCCCTGGTGATTGTAATTTTCTTGAGTTCCTCCCTCCCTTTCATTTCCTGACTTACAGCTAATACTGGGATGTTATTTATATCTTCAATAGTGAAAACCGATACAAAATATCTGTTCAATTCATCTATCATCTCCTTATTATCCATTATTAATTCCCGAGACTCACTTTCTATAGGACCAACGTTCACTTTGTTAACTCTTTATTTTTTTAAATATCTATAGAAACCCTTGCTATCTGTCTTTATATTTCTAGCTAGCTTTCTCTCATACTCTACTTTTACCTTCCTTATCAATCTTTTGGTCATTCTTTGCTGTATTTTTATATTCTGTGTCCAATCTTCTGACCTGCCTCCATCTTTGCACAATTATAGGCTTTTTCTTTAAGTTTGATACTATCTTTAACTATTTTAGTTAACCACGGATGGCAGGTCCCACCTTGGGAATTTTTCTTTCTCATTGAAATGTATCTATTCTGCGTATTCTGAAATATCCCTTTAAATGTCTATCACTGCATCTCTGTTGACCTATCCTTTAACCTAATTTGCCAGTTCACTTTACTAGCTCTGCTTTCATGCCTTCATAATTGCCCTTATTTAAGTTTAAAATACTAGTCTTGGACCCACTCTTCTCTCCCTCAAACTGAATGTAAAATTCAATCATATTATGATCGCTGCTACCTAGGGGCGCCTTAACTATGAGGTCATTAATTAATCCTATCTCGTTGCACAATACCAGATGTAGTATAGCCTGCTCTCTGGTTGGCTCCAGAACATATTGTTCCAAGAAATTATCCTGAATATATTCCATTTATTCCTCATCTAGGTTACCTCTACCCAGCTGATTTTTCCAGTCTATATGTCAATTAAAATCCCCCACAATTATCGCAGTACCTTTCTGACAAGCTGCCATTATTTCTTCCTTTATACCCTGTCCTACAGTGTGGTTAATGTTTGGTGGTCTGTACACCACTCCCACAAGTGACTTCTTGTCTTTATGATTTGTCAGCTCGACCCAAACTGCTTCTACATCCTGGTCTCCTGAACTTAGGTCATCCTTCCCTATTGAACTAATGCCATCTTTAATTAACAGAGCTACCCCTCTACCTTTTCCTAGCCTCCTGTCCTTCCGAAATACCATGTACCCTTCAATATTCACATCCCAATCTATGTCGTCCTGCAGCCATGTCTCTGTAATGGTGATCAGATCATAATTATTTATTTCTATTTTCGCTCTCAGTTCATCTGTTTTATTTTGAATGTTGCGTGCATTCAGATAGAGAGCCTTTAGTTTTGTCCCTTTATTATT
Organism: Heterodontus francisci; assembly: GCF_036365525.1. Taxonomy (NCBI): domain Eukaryota; kingdom Metazoa; phylum Chordata; class Chondrichthyes; order Heterodontiformes; family Heterodontidae; genus Heterodontus; species Heterodontus francisci. The sequence continues at coordinate 44,762,775 of NC_090407.1, forward strand.
TTTGTAACCTCTAGCCTTGTCTGTTGATTTACTCTTAGATTTGTATTCTCTGTCCCTTCCTGTCACAGTCTGTTTATCATTTTCCATATTAATACCTCTCTCTCCTGCCTTGTCTCTAATCCTTGATTTACCATATCTTCCCTAATTTGATCCCTTGCCCTCACTATTCAGTTTAAAATCCTCTCTACTTCCCTCGTTATGCGACTCACTAGAAAACCGACCCCAGCGGTTCTGTTGTAGACTGTCCCAACGGTACAGGCACCACTTTCCCCAGTACTGGTACAAGTGCCCCAAGAACTGGAACCCACTTCTACCATACCAGTCTTTGAGCCATGCATTAATTTCTATAAACTTATTTGCCCTATGCCAATTTGCATGTGGCTCAGGTAATAATCCAAAGATTATTACCTTTGAGGTTCTGCTTCTTAATTTGGTACCTAGTTCCTCATACTGACTATGCGGAACCTCTTTCCTTGTCCTGCCTATGTCGTTGGTACCTACATGGACCATGACGGCTGGATTCTCCCCCTCCCACTGTAAGTTCCTCTCTAGCCCTGATCAGATGTCCCGAACCCTGGCACCGGGCAGGCAACACAGCCGTCTGGACTCTCACTCTTTGCTGCAGAGAACAGTGTGAATCCCCCTAACTATACTGTCCCCAACTTCCCATTACATTCCTTTTTTCTCCCTCCATTTGAATGGCTTCCTGTATCATGGTACCATGATCAGGTTGCTGATCCACCCTGCAGCCCCCACTCTCATCCAAACAAGCTGAAGGGACCTCAAACCTGTTGGAGAATCGCAAAGGCTCCTGCACTCCTGCCCTCTGGGTCCCCTTACCTGCCTCAGTTGCAGCTACACTCTCCTGTCCCTGACCACTGACCAAATCAGAAGACCCTATCCTAAGGGGTGTGACTGCCTTCTGGTACAAAATGTCCAGGTATCTTCCCCCTCCCTGATGTGTCCCAGTGTCTGCAGCTCGGACTTCAGTTCAATGACTGAGCTGAAGCTCTTTGAGCCTCAAACATTTACTGAAGACGTGTTTGCCCTGTGATCACACTGGCATCCAGAAGCTCCCACATACTGCAGCCGTGACACATCATCTGTCCTGCCATCCTTAATGTGTTTTAATTAATTACTTAATTATTTTATTCAATTATTTATTTTATTTCCTTTTTTTAATATATTTTATTAAGCTTACCACTAGTTCCTTTACTATTTTAAGCGTTAGGATTAGAATGAACGTAATCACTTACCAGATACTCACCAAACAGGTAGATTCTTCCCAAACCAATCACCTACCTGCTTACCTGTGATGTCACAGCTTACCAAGTACTCACCAAACGGCTCCTTCCACTGCACCGAAGCAAGAACCAAACACTGGAGGGTTAACAGAGTACAAAGAAAAGGAAAAATGGAAAAATGGAGCACCTCTGCCCCCTTCACCAAATTCACCACTCACCAAACTCGAATCTCCACACTCAGCTTTTAATCTGCACTCTGTGAGTCTAATAGATGTTACTAATGATAATAAAGCTTTGCCAATACTAATAAACCTTACCATTATTCATAAACCTTACAGATACTGATAAACACTAATAATACTTCATACATCTTATGTATTAAGTTGTCCTAATTTGAACTAATGCACTCACTACTGGTCTCTCTCTCTCACTCTGTATTATAAATTATAGCATTTGTTTCATTTTTAGTTTATATACTAATAAATCGATCAAGTGTTATGCTATAATAAAAGCAAAATACTGCGGATGCTGGAAATCTGAAACAAAAACAAGAAATGCTGGAACCACTCAGCAGATCTGGCAGCATCTGTGGAAAGAGAAGCAGAGTTAACGTTTCGGGTCAGCGGTTATGTGTTATGCTATGTTTGATTTAAATTAAATGGAAAGTTTACCTGTATACTCACCCCGACGGCTCTCTGTTTCCTGACTCTCACTATCGATTGTGACGTCAATCTGATGTCACTTTTCGATTTTTCCCCTGCTCTGCTCCTGCGCTGCTCCTCTCTCACTCTAACTCCAGTCTCCAACTCTGGGCTTTTGGCGTGCTTTTTAAACCTCCGCTCCTGCTGTTGTTCCTCTCTCACTCTATGTCCAGTCTCCAACTCTGGGCTTTTGGCGTGCTTTTTAAACCTCCGCTCCTGCCGTGCTCCTCTCTCTCTTGCTCTGTCTCCGGTCTCCAATTCTGGGCTTTTACCACCTAGAAGGACAAGGGCAGCAGATGCATGTTCCCCTCCAAGTTCCTGCAAGTTCCCCTCCAAGCCACACACCACCTTCTCAAGGGCAATCAGGGATGGGCAATAAATGTTGGCTTAGCCAGCGATGCCCACATCCCTTAAAAAATTTTTTCAAAAAGATTGGATGAGCAGCCATTTCCTCCAATTCAATATTAGAAGGCCAAAGCCATTGTCTTTGGTCCCAGCCACAAGCTGCATTCCCTAGCCACCGACCTTACCCATGTCCTGGCAACTGTCTGAGGCTGAACCAGACTGCATGCAAACTCAGCATCGTATACAAACCTGAGCTGAGCTTTCAACCTCATACCCGGGACATCACCAAAACCACCTACTTCCACCAGCGTAATATCCTACATCTCTGTCCCTGCCTCAGTCCATCTACTGCTGAAACCCTCAATCATGCTTTTTTTTTTACCACTTGAGTTGATTATTCCAATGCTGTCCTGACTGACCTCCCATCTTTTGCTCTCCATAAACCTGAACTCATCCAAAACTCTGCTGTCATATCCTAACTCTCACCAAGTCCTGTTCATTCCCTCTGCTCTTGGTCCAGCAACACCTCAAATTTAAAATTCTTATATTTGTGTTCAAGTCCCTTCATGGCTTCACCCTTCCCTATCCCTACCATCTCCTCCAGCTCTATAGTCCTCCAAGATCTCTACACTCCTCCAAATATGGCCTCTTGCACATTCCTGATTTTAATCGCTCCACCATTGGTGATTTCAGCTGCCAAGACCCTTAGTTCTGGAATTCCCTACCTAAACCTCCCAAACTCTTTACCTCTCTCTGCTCTTTAAAGCTGCTTCTTAAAAACTACCTCTTTGACAAAGCTTTTGATCACCGATCTGAATATCTTCTTATCTGGCTCAGTGTCAAATCTTCTCTGATAACACCTTATCAAGTTTTATAATATTAAAGGCACTATTTAAATGCAAGTTTTTGTTGTTGTTGGGCACAATTACCAGTAAGCGAAATGGGAGACGTACATTTTGAACTGATCTGCAGTGGTATCTGTGGTATGATTGAAAACCCTTTACATTACAGCATTGTAGTTTTACTTCCTCTCCTCTGTTCCTGCATGTTTCACCAGGATTTGCTCTCCTGAAACCTTTCAACCAAAAGAATTGAAGAGGCTGGTTCTGCATCCAGCTAACATAAAAGAAAAGACACTCTGGAATTTTACTAAGCAGTAAAAATGGTATTAAAGTGGTTAAATAAAAGCAAAATACTGCAGATGCTGAAAATCTGAAATAAAAATAAAAAATGCTGGAAATACTCAGCAGGTCTGGCAGCATCTATGGAGAAAGAAACAGAGTTAACATTAATGCTGCTTCCCTCTCCACAGATGCTGCCGGACCTGCTGAGTATTTCAAGCATTTTTTGTTTTTATTACATTAAATTGGTTACTTGGTTATAAAAATATTACAATTAGAAATAGGGTGTTTTGAATCAGTCCTAAGCCCTGTTCCAGATTGGACTTTCCCTTTCTCTTCCACTATCTATCTAACACGGTCAACCACAACATTCATCTCCCATGCCTCTCCTCTCTTGTTCAATTCATCAGATACTGAAGCAATCCGTGTAGAAATGCAGCAAGACCTGGACAATATCCAGGCTTGGGCTGATAAGAGGCAAGTCACATTCGAACGACACAAGTGCCAGGCAATGACCATCTCCAACAAGAGAGAATCTAACCATCTCCCCTTGACATTCAACAGCATTAGTATCACTGAATCCCCCACTATCAACATCCTGGGAGTTACCATTGACCAGAAACTGAACTGGAGTAGCCACATAAATACCGTGGCTACAAGAGTAGGTCAGTGGCTAGAAATCCTGTGGCGAGTAACGCACCTCGCCAAAGCCCGCCCACCATCTACAAGGCACAAGTCAGGAGTGTGATGGAATATTCTCCATCTGCCTGGATGGGGGCAGCTCCGACCACACTTAAGAAGCTCGACACCATCCAGGACAAAGCAGCCCACTTGATTGGCACCTCGTCGACAAATATTCACTCCTTCCACCACCAACGCACAGTGGCAGCAGTGTGTACCATCTGCAAGTTGCACTGCAGCAACGCACCAAGGCTACTCAGGCAGCACTTTCCAAACCCATGACCTCAACCACCTAGAAGGCCAAGGAAAGCAGATGCATGGGAACACCACCACCTGCAAGTTCCCCTCCAAGCCACACACCATCCTGACTGGGAACTATATCGCTGTTCCTTCACTGTCACTGGGTCAAAATCCTGGAACTCCCTTCCTAATAACACTGTAGGTGTACCCACCCCACATGGACTGCAATGGTTCATGCTGCAGCTCAACACCACCTTGTCAAGAGCAATTAGGGATGGGCAATAAATACTGGCTTCGACGCCCACATCCCATGAAACAAATAAAAAAAATTCAGTGGGATTGTCTTCACCTTACTCCACTCTTACCCATCCAATTGTAACTAGAGAGTCTTCAGCAATGACCTCCCTTCACTGTCCTGCACTGTCACTTCTGAAGTCCCTCCATAATATATTCTTGGCCTCCTCTACCTCCTCCTCATCTACATGCTGGCTCTTGGCAACATCATCCATAGACTTGGAGCCAGCTTCTACATGTACACTGATGCAGCTTTATCCCTCCAACACTTGTCTCGATCCCTCCTCAGCCTCTGTGATTGACATCCAGTGCTGCACGAGTAATAATTTCCTTCAGTGAAATGTTGGGAAGACTGAAGCCATTGTCTCCATCTCCCACTACAAACTCCATATCCTTGCCACAGACTCCATCCCTCTCCCCAGCTGCTGTCTCAGTCTGAACAAACTGTTTGCACCTTTCGCATCCTATTGGACTTTATCCACTCCATCACCTCTGTTACATCGCCTACTTACACCTCGCCTTAGTTCATCCGTTACTGAAATCCTCTGTCACCTCCCAACTCTCTCCTGACCTCTCCTAACCTCCATCCTACGTAATCTTCAGCTTCTGCAAAGCTGGCCATATCCTATCGTCCATTAGGTCCCACTCACCCATCACCCCTGTGTTCACTGACCTACATTGGCTCCCAGTCCCCCAGCCACCATTTTAACAAGCGCTCCTGCAGGAAGGTCACACAGGCCATGGTCAGATGACATTGATAGGACCCCAATATCATGTTAGTCTGGGAACACTTGGCACTTCCACAGTGGGGAACCCACTAAATGCCCTGAGCAGAAAGCCACCACAACAGGAGTATCCTCAAGAGCTCACTGGAGGCCATGCTGGGAGACCGAAAGAATGTTTCAGTGAGGATTTTTTGGCAGCAGAATGAACATCATTGAATCCAGGATGGTGTGTTGGCTTCCTGGTGCCAGGGTCAAGGATGAAGTAGCAACACAAGTTGTATTTTCCACTAACGGGATGCTGCTGTCAAGCCAAAAGGATGTTCTGCCTACCACACAAATGAGTAATGTGGTAATGAGTTCCAGTGCTGGTGTGATGCCAGGTCGGCAGGCTGTAGTCATTGGCAAACAGGATTAAGGATAATCCCAAGGCTTTTTATAGATATATAAAGAGCAAGAGGGTAACTCGGGAAAGGGTTGGCCCGCTCAAGGACAGAGAAGGGAATCTACGTGTGGAGCCAGAGGAAATGGGCGAGGTACTAAATGAGTACTTTGCATTAGTATTCACCAAAGAGAAGGACTTGGTGGATGATGAGTCTAGAGAAGGGAGTGTAGATAGTCTGTCATCTCATTATCAAAAAGGAGGAGGTGTTGGGTGTTTTGCAAAGCATTAAGGTAGATAAGTCCCCAGGGCCTGATGGGATCTACCCCAGAATACTGAGGGAGGCAAGGGAAGATATTGCTGGGGCCTTGACAGATATCTTTGCATCCTCATTGGCTGCAGGTGAGGTCCCAGAGGACTGGAGAATAGCCAGTGTTGTTCCTTTGTTTAAGAAGGGTAGCAAGGATAATCCAGGAAATTATAGGCCGGTGAGCCTTACATCAGTGGTAGGGAAACTATTAGAGAGGATTCTTCGGGAGAGGATTTACTCCCATTTGGAAACAAATGAACTTATTAGCGAGAGACAGCATGGTTTTGTGAAGGGGAGGTCGTGTCTCACTAATTTGATTGAGTTTTTTGAGGAAGTGCCGAAGATGATTGATGAAGGAAGGGCAGTGGATGTTATCTATATGGACTTCAGTAAAGCCTTTGACAAGGTCCCTCATGGCAGACTGGTACAAAAGGTGAAGTCACACGGGATCAGAGGTGAGCTGGCAAGATGGATACAGAACTGGCTCTGTCATAGAAGACAGAGGGTAGCAGTGGAAGGGTGCTTTTCTGAATGGAGGGATGTGACTAGCGGTGTTCCGCAGGGATCAGTGCTGGGACCTTTGCTGTTTTTAGTATATATAAATGATTTGGAGGAAAATGTAGCTGGTCTGACTAGTAGGTTTGCGGACGACACAAAGGTTGGTGGAGTTGCGGATCGTGATGAGGATTGTCAGAGGATACAGCAAGATATAGATTGGTTGGAGACTTGGATGGAGAAATGGCAGATGGAGTTTAATCCGGACAAATGTGAGGTAATGCATTTTGGAAGATCTGATGCAGGTTGGAAGTATACAGTAAATGGCAGAACCCTTAGGAGTATTGACAGGCAGAGAGATCTAGGCGTACAGGTCCACAGGTCACTGAAAGTGGCAACGCAGGTGGATAAGGTAGTCAAGAAGGCATACGGCATGCTTGCCTTCATCGGTCAGGGCACAGAGTATAAAAATTGGCAAGTCATGCTGCAGCTGTACAGAACTTTAGTTAGGCCACACTTAGAATATTGCGTGCAATTCTGGTCGCCACACTACCAGAAGGATGTGGAGGCTTTGGAGAGGGTACAGAAGAGGTTTACCAGGACGTTGCCTGGTCTGGAGGGTATTAGCTATGAGGAGAGGTTGGATAAACTCGGATTGTTTTCACTGGAACGACGGAGGTGGAGGGGTGACATGATAGAGGTTGACAAAGTTATGAGCGGCATGGACAGAGTGGATAGTCAGAAACTTTTTCCCAGGGTGGAAGAGTCAGTTACTCGGGGACATAGGTTTAAGGTGCGAGGGGCAAAGTTTAGAGAGTATGTGTGAGGCAAGTTTTTTACACAGAGGGTGGTGAGTGCCTGGAACTTGCTGCCGGGGGAGGTGGTGGAAGCAGGTACGATAATGACGTTTAAGAGGCATCTTGACAAATACATGAATAGGATGGGAATAGAGGGATATGGTCCCCGGAAGTGCAGGAGGTGTTAGTTTAGGCAGGCATCAAGATTGGCGCAGGCCTGGAGGGCCGAATGGCCTGTTCCTGTGCTGTACTGTTCTTTGTTCTTTGTTCTTTGTACATCCCAACAACTGGTGGATAATATCAAACAGCACGTCCCTTCGGCTGTTCACAATAGCAGAGTACTGACCATGTTCAATCAGCCCATACTTGCAAAACTCAGAACACAATGTCTAACATTATATGTGATTCCATGATTGGACAGCAATTGCTGAACAATCCTGAGTGTACTAAGAATTACATTAATAACCAATTTAAGACTATCAGTCGGGCTCGCAATGTGGCTCACTTACACTTGCTAGAAGCTACATATATTCATACTCAGGGACCCGTCCTCTGCAGGCAAAAGGAACATGTCCAGGCTTTGTGCCTTTTTTGAATTAAATAAAAGCGTGGGGGAACAATAATTCCCTGGTACAATCTCCACGGCAAAGCCTCAACCGATCAGCCTCTACTTGCCAGTCGGAACCCTTTTCTCATGCAGTATAAATTGTTGCTCCCTTTGAAATTTGGCATTCTCGTATCTGTCCTGATGAGTGCAAGATGGAAATCTCTGACAGCATGTCTCTTTTTTTCAGCAATATTGCAAGATTCCCTGGACTGCAAGTAATATCCAAAGAATACTGTTTTTTTATTATAACTTCAACGAGGACAGATATATGTATACAGTTGCAGTTCGGACTAACTATGCAGGAATAAAATTAAACAATTTACAACTAAGTATGTTTAACACTTTCTAAAATGTAGAGGAGGTTTGCGTATTTGTCCCAATCTTGTTATCGTAAACTCTTCCCAGAGCACAGCTTGTCTTGACGATTCCTCTGAGACTCTGGTGACTCAGAGCTCTGGTCAGCATGTTCTTCCTCTGTACTCAAAGCCTCTGTACATTCATCTTCAGACTTTGTCTTTGAACGTGTCCACGATCCCACAGAGTTGTCACATGTAGTGTTGTCGTACAGCTCTCTGAGTTGACTTTGGTTCCGTCTGAGAATTGCACCATTGGGTGTCTGGACCTCGTACGATCTGGACTGGTCACATAACATATCCTCGCAACCTATGCAGGATACCAAGTTCCCGATGCATGATTGAGGACTCTGACCTTCTGTCCTGCTCGCAATCAAGCTCATTCTGATCCTGTTTGCCTGTCATACGATGCCTTCATCTTCCCCTGTTTGGAAAACTTAGAAAAATGATGACTGGCAACATCACCAATCATCAGCAATCCCTCTGGCTTCCAGATACTTGCTGCAATAAACTGAAGCCCGAGGACAGACTCCCGATCATATCACCTTTTTGTGCCAATGCTCCCAGCTTTTGAATCGTCCTTTACATGGACTGACCCGATACGCTCGAACTGGATATTTTCGACCATCTTTGTTGCATTACTGACTTCATGTATGGTGGCGATTTGTAAATTTCGGCATACCGGAGGTCCTGCAACAGCTGGTCCAGTTGTGTCTCCGATATAAAACATTTGTGGTCGTAATTCTCAGCTCCCATAGCTGCACTGCAAGGTTATTGTTCCAATGCACTTGATTGGAAAACTATTGTCGGCAGTCAGCGTAGCCATGGTGGGTCATACAGTAGATTCCCGTTTCTTTAAGTATGTGTCCTTCAGTATACGGATGGGCAGAATATTTGCACTTGCTCTAGTGTTGATTTTTACTCTGAGCTTATACCTGCTGCTTTTATGTGGACATATAATTCCAATCATGGCAAATGCCTCAGATTGTGTAATAGCATTGACATGTGGATCCAAATTTATATAAATGACTGAGATGAAGGGACCGAAGGTATGGTTGTTAAATTTGCTCATGACACAAAAATAGGTAGGAAAGTAACTTGTGAAGAGGACATAAGGAGGATACAAAGGGATATAGATAGGTTAAGTGAGTGGGCAAAGATCTGGCAAATGGAGTATGATGTGGGAAAGTGGGAAATTATCCACTTCGGCAGGAAGAATAAAAAAGAAGCATATTATCTAAATGGTGAGAGATTGCAGAACTCTTTGATGCAGAGAGATCTGGGTATCCTCATGCATGAATCGCAAAAGGTTAGTATGCAGGTACAGCACGTAATTCAGGAAGCTAATAGAACGTTATTATTTATCGCAAGGGGAATTGAATACAAAAGTAGGGAGGTTATGCTTCAGCTACACAGGGCATTGGCGAGACCACATCTGGAGTACTGTGTACAGTATTGGTCTCCTTATTTAAGGAAGGATGTAAATGTGTTGGAGGCAGTACAGAGAAGGTTTACTAGACCTTGAATGGGCGGGCTGTCTTACGGGGAAAGATTGGACAGGTTAGGCTTGTATCCACTGGAATTTAGAAGAGTAAGAGGCGACTTGATTGAAACATATAAGATCCTGAAGGGTCTTGACAGGATGGATGTGGAAAGGACTTTTCCCCTTGTGGGAGAATCTAGAACTAGGGGTCACTATTTAAAAATAAGGGGTCGCCCATTTAAGACCCTCCATCCCTCCACACCGTGAGGTTGAGGAGGTTATAAAGAGTCTGCCTCCAAGATTCCAAGATTCAAAATATTCCAAGGGTGGGCGATTGGCCAGGATGAGGGCAGCATTTCTGAGGGAGCAGAGGTAGAGGCCAACCCCCACACTATCCACAGAGATGTAACCAGTGAATGGAATCCTGGGCAGTCAACTCTACTTTTGATCTAAAGATTGTGTACAGTAAGAGCAATGCAGCTGAGAGTTTATTCCTTATGGGTGATAATGCACTCCTGATGGTGATAAAGTGCTCCTCAGTTTTTGGATAAGGTGCATGTTCTTGGTCCCCACTGTGCATCCCACAAAACTAAACTTTTTACCCTGCTTATCAAATCAATTCAGTTCTAATTAAAAGTGAATTTAAGAGAACATTAAGATCCGTAGTTCACTGACCCTCAACCTTAGCGTGATTACAGAATGATCTCATTATCTGCAGCGATGCTAAGGGTAATTATAAATCTAATTATGTTAAATGGAGGAAGCAAAACCAAATTTGCCAGCTGCTTATTCTGTCAAAGTTAATAATCTGTCAGCAATAACAGTGGCAAAGGACATGATCTGAAGAATGCACTCAATCTATATGTGATATCATGGCATGCATCCTTCACCAATCTAACCAACAAAGCCAAGAACAGACTGATCCTTATTCACATTCCCAGTTCCAGCAGCTAATGTTTATGAATCATTCAATTCAAGCCAAATCTACAGGGCAATACTTGATAGAGGTGATAAGATTTTTACTGACCAATAATTTCTCAGGTTCTGCATGCTAACACAGACCTGTTGTGGTGGATGGAAAATACTGTGACAGTACAGGCCAAACAGCATGAAGGTTACATTGATGTGCACTCCTTTACAAAAAGACCATCTGGATGTTATGGTGGTTTCCAAACACAGGACATTTATCATTTATGGAAAACTATTTGATGTTGGTGGATACATTTAATAGTAAGAGAAAGAAAGAACTTACACCTTCAAAGCATCCTTCCTGACCTCAAGACATCCTAAAGCATTTCACAGCCAGTTAAGTGCTTATTGAAGTGTAGTCACTGCTGTAATGAAGGGAAACATGGCAGTCGATTTGTGCACAGCAAGCTCCCACAAACAGCAGACCACCTCAGCTCAAACATCAAATGCAACGGGCTTGTGAACAGATAAGCAAACTGAGAAAATAGAGGGCAATTCGAATTTAATGTAGAGAAGTAAGAACTGATAAATTTTGGGAGGAAAAACAAGGAATGGGAGCATTCACTCAATGGAAAAACACTGAAAGGTGTGGATGAACAAAGAGACCAAAGAGTTCAACAGAAAGAAAAACTTTATTTTTTTATTTTATTTTTATTTTATTTTATTTTATTTAGAGATACAGCACAGCATAGGGGTGGCACAGTGGCGCAATGGTTAGCACCGCAGCCTCACAGCTCCAGCGACCCAGGTTCAATTCTGGGTACTGCCTGTATGGAGTTTGCAAGTTCTCCCTGTGTCTGCGTGGGTTTCCTCCGGGTGCTCCGGTTTCCTCCCACAAGCCAAAAGACTTGCAGGTTGGTAGGTAAATTGGCCATTATAAATTGCCACTAGTATAGGGACAGGTGGGGATGTGGTAGGAATATAGGATTAGTGTAGGATTAGTATAAATGGGTGGTTGATGGTCGGCACAGACTCGGTGGGCCAAAGGGCCTGTTTCAGCGCTGTATCTCTAAACATAAACATAAACAAGCACTGAAACAAGCCCTTCGGCCCACCGAGTCTGTGCCGGCCAACAACCACCCATTTATACTAGCCCTGCAGTAATCTTACATTTATATAGCGCCTTTCATAATGTTTATAGTTAATTAAGTACTTTAGAAGTGTAATCACTATTGTAATGCAGAAAAAGAAGAAATATGGTAAATGTAAATTTGTACAGAATGTTGTTTCAGCCGTAATTGGAGTCCTGCCTGCTGATCATATGGAAAAGATTGACCAGGAAGATGCCAGGGATGGGAAACTGTAGTTAAGTTGAGAGACTTAAGATACAGGGACTCTTCCCACAGCAGCAGAGAAGGCTAAGAGATTACTTTGTGTTTTTAAAATTCTGAAAGGTTTTGATGGAGTGAATAGTGTGATGTCCTCGGGACTGGAGTGAGGTTTAGTTGAGTTTAGTGTAGGATATGAAGCAAAGACAGAGGGACAAAGACTGCAGCAGCTGAATACAAAGTCTTCTCCTTTTATTCTGTCTGTTTTCACTTCACTTTCCGATTGCTCACATGTGTGTTCTACAGCAGCCTCCAGAATGCACGGTGCACAATGCAATTGCAATTTCAAAACACTACAACACTACACCCCTCCCCTTCTTAGTAAATGAGACACGTAGCATGTTTCAATGGCTTGTTTCCAAAACTGTAAACAATAAACTTAAAAATAAATAGTTCACTTCATAACATTAGCATTCAAGAATGGTGGGCATTTTCTCAAACGAGTAGGATATTGTCTGACATCAGATGTGATCTCATTTGACTCATTCTTCATATAAGGTGTCGATGTCGGAATCGGATTCAATGCTTACATAGTTAAGATGTTGTTCAGCAACCTTTTCCTCATGACGAATAGGACTGACTATCGCAACAGGTAGTCTATTCGGTTGAGCTTGCCTGTCTGATACTCAACTTGAAACTCGCACTCTTGTCGTTAGAGTATCCAACTTTATATTCGAGTGGGTGTTTTGCTATGCGGATTGTTGAACAAGCTCACTAGTAGTCCACGTTCAGTTATTACTTTAAACTCACTTCCATATAGGTAGAGATGAAAGTGTAAGATACTCCATGTGATTGAGAGTGCTTCTCTCTGTTTGCGAATAACATTGCTGTCTGGGTGTTAATGAACTGCTTGCCAGAGCAATGATTGGCAGGTTGCCTGTCTTGCCTTTCTATATGAGAACTACATCTAAGCCAACTGGGCTTGCATCCACAATTAGCTGGGTGGTTTTCTCGGGGTTGAAATAGGTATTTGTGCAACTTGCTGACAAGCATTGTTTGACCTGGTGTACGACCTGTTAATGTGATTTAGTCTCTTTTGTCAGGTCATGTAGGGGGGCAGATAGGGAAGCACGGTCAGGAATGAAATGATTATAGTATGTGATGAGTCCTAGCAGACTCCAGACCTCTTGCACATTTGTGGGATCTGCAGCATTCACAATGGCTTCAACTTTCTGTGGATCAGGTCATACTCTTTCACCACTGAACACATGACCGATGAATTCCATTTTGTTTTCATTGAACAAGCACTTGTCTTTGTTCAAGGTGAGGTTACATTCTCTGAGATGTTGTAGGCATGCATGTAGGCTTTTAGGTGAGGCCATAGATGAGAATGTCATCACTGATGCTCAGCATGCATTCAAACATAGAAACATAGAAAATAGGAACAGCAGTAGGCCATTCAGCCCTTCGAGCCTGCTCTGCCATTCAAAAAAGTCCATGGCTGATCGTCTAATTCAGTACCCTGTTCCTGCTTTCTCCCCATATCCCTTGATCCCTTTGGCATTAAGAAATATATCTATCTCCTTCTTGAATATATTTAATGACTTGGCCTCCACTGCCTTCTGCGGTATAGAATTCCAAAGGTTCACCACACTCTGAGTGAAGAAATTTCTCCTCATCTCAGTTCTAAATGGCATACCCCATATCCTGGGACTGTGACCCCTGGTTCTGGACTCCCCAGCCATCGGGAACATCCTTCCTGCATCTAGTCTGTCTAGTCCTGTTAGAATTTTATAGGTTTCTATGAGATCCCCTCTCATTCTTATAAACTCTAGTGAGTATAGGCCTAGTCAACTCAATCTCTCCTCATATGTCAATCCTGCCATCCCAGGAATCAGCCTAGTAAATCTTCTTTGCACTCCCTCCATGGCAAGAACATCCTTCCTCAGATAAGGAGACCAAATCAGCACACAATAGTCCAGATGTGGTCTCACCATTAACTGCAGTCAGACATCCTTGCTCCTGTACTCAAATCGTCTTGCAATGAAGGCCAACATACCATTCACCTTCCTAACTGCTGCTACACCTGAATGTTTGCTTTCAGCGACTGGTGTACAAGAGAACCCAGGGTTCGTTGCACCTCCCCCTTTCCCAATCTATCACCATTCAGATAATAATCTGCCTTTCTGTTTTGACAACCAAAGTGGATAACCTCACATTTATCCACGTTATACTGCATCTGCCATGCATTTGCCCACTCACGCAACTTGTCCAAATCACATTGGAGCCTTTTTGCGTCCTCCTCACAGCTCACATTCCCACCCAGCTTTGTGTCATCTGTAAACTTGGAAATGTTACATTTAATTCCCTCACCCAAGTCATTAATATATATTGTGAATAGCTGGGGTCCTAGCACTGATCCCTGCAGTACCCCACTAGTCACTGCCTGCCACTCAGCAAAAGACCCGTTTATTCCTACTCTCTGTTTCCTGTGTGTCAGACAATTCTCAATCCATGCCAGTATATTACGCCCAATCCCATGTGCTTTAATTTTGCACACTAACCTCTTATGTGGGACCTTATCAAAAGCCTTCTGTAAATCCAAATATACCACATCCACTGGCTCTCCCTTATCTATTCTACTAGTTACGTCCTCAAAAAACTCCAGTCGATTTGTTAAGCATGACTTCCCTTTCGTAAACCCATGCTGACTTTGTCCAATCCAGTTTATGCTTTCCAGGTGTTCTGCTATCACATCCTTTATAGCAGACTCTAGCAGTTTCACCGCTACTGGTGTAAGGCTAACTGGTCTGTAATTCCCTGCTTTTTCTCTCCCTCCTTTTTTAAATAGTGGGGTTACATTTGCCACCCTCCAATCTGTAGGAACTGCTCTAGAGTCTATAGAATTTTGGAAGATGAACACTAATACATCCATTATTTCCAGGGCCACTTCATTTAGTACTCTGGGATGTAGATTATCAGGCCCTGGGGATTTGTCAGCCTTTAACCACATTAATTTCCATAGCACTATTTTATTTTACTAATACTGATTTCCTTCAGTTCCTCCCTCTCATTAGACCCGTGGTTCCCTAACATTTCTGCGAGGTTATTTATGTCCTCCTTTGTGAAGACAGTATGTGTTTAATTGGTCTGCCATTTCTTTGTTCCCCATTATCATTTCCCCCGTTTATGACTGTAAGGGACCTACATTTGTCTTTACTAATCTTTTTCTCTTCACATATTTATAGAAGCTTTTACAGTCAGTTTTTATGTCCCCTGCAAGTTTACTCTCATACTCGATTTTCCCCTGCTTAATCAACCTCTTTATCCTCCTTTTCTGAATTCTAAACTGCTCCCAATCCTCAGACTTCCTGCTTTTTCTGGCAATTTTATATGCCTCCTCTTTGGATCTCATACTATCCCTAATTTCTTTTGTAAGCCACGTTTGAGCCACCTTTCCAGTTTTATTTTTGCGCCAGACAGGAATGAATAATTGTTGTAATTCATGTACACATTCATTAAATATTATCCGTTGCCTATTCATCGTCAACCCTTTTAGTAAAGTTCCCCAATCTACCATAGCCAACTCGCGCTTCACACCTTCATAGTTTCCTTTATTTAGATTTAGGACCCTAGTTTCGGATTCAACTACTTCACTCTCCAGCTTAATGAAGAATTCTATCCTGTTATGGTTGCTCCTCCCCAAGGACCCCACACAACAAGATTGTTAATTAATCCTTTCTTATTGCACATTACCCAGTCTAGGATAGCCTGTTCTCTAGTTGGTTCCTCACCGTATTGGTCTAAAAAACCATCACGTACACACTCCAGGAATCCTTCTCCACAGTATTATTGCTAATTTGGTTAGACCAATCTATATGTCGATGAAAGTCACCCATGATTACAGTTATACCCTTATTGTATGTGTCTCTAATTTCCTGTCTCTACTACTGTTTGGGGGCCTATAGACAACACCCACCAACGTTTTCTGCCCCTTGGTGTTTCTTAGCTCCACCCATACAGATTCCAAATTATGATTTTCTGAGCCAATATCCTTCCTCACTATTGCATTAATTTCCTCCTTTACTAACAAGGCTACCCCACCTCCTTTCCCTTTTTGCCTGTCCTTCCTAAATATTGAATACCCCTGAATGTGTTGCTGCAACTGTACAAGGCATTCGTGAGACCGCACCTAAAGTATTGCGTACAGTTTTGGTCTCTCTACTTGAGGAGGGTTGTAGTCGCATTGGAGGCAGTTCAGAGGAGGTTCACTAGATTGATTTCAGAGATGAGGGGTTTGTCTTATGAAGAGAGATTGAGCAGTTTACTCTCTAGAGTTTAGAAGAATGAGAGGAGATCTAATTGAGGTCTATCAGATGATTAAGGGGATTGACAAAGTAGATATAGAGAGGATGTTTCCTCTGGTGAGGCAATCTAGAACGAGAGGTCATAGTTTTAGGATATGGGATATCTGATGTAAAACAGAGCCGAGGAGAAATTACTTCTCTCAAAGGGTCGTGAGTCTGTGGAATTCACTACCCCAGAGTGCGGTGGATGCCGGGACATTGAGTAAATTCAAGGAGGAGATAGACAGATTTTTAATTATATTTGGGTTGAAGGGTTATGGAGAATGGGCAGGAAAGTGGAGTTGAGGCTGAGATGAGATCAGCCATGATCGTATTGAATGGTGGAGCAGGCTCGAGCGGCTGAATTGCCTACTCCTGCTCCTAGTTCTTATGTTCAGTTCCCATCCTTGGTCACCCTGCAGCCATGGCTCCATAATCGCAACTATGTCATCACCGTTTATATCTATTTGCGTTGTTAATTAATTTACTTTATTGCGAATGCTCTGCGCATTAAGACATAATGCCTTTAGACTTGTCTTTTTAACATTGTTAGTCATCCTTGCTTTATTTTGCACTATTGCCCCATTTGTTTCTTGCCCTTGTTTTCTCTGCCTTCCACTTTTGCTCCTTACCTTTATGTCTTTCATTTCTATCCTTGTTTCCCACTCCTCTGTCTCCCTGCTCAGATTCCCATCCCCCTGCCATTTTAGTTTAAACCCTTCCCGACAGCACTAGCAAACAACCCCCCCCCCCCGGGGAAATTGGTCCCGGTCCTGCCCAGATGCAACCTATCCAGCTTGTACTGGTCCCACCTTCCCCAGAACCGGTCCCAGTGTCCCAGGATTCTGAATCCCTCCTCCCTACACAATTTCTCCAGCTTCATATTCATCTGATATATCCTGCTATTTCTGCTCTTGCTAGCACATGGCACTGGTAGTAATCCTGAGATTACAACCTTTGAGGTCCTACATTTTCATTTATGTCCTAACTCCTTATATTCAGCTTGTAGGACCTCATCCTTTTTTCTACCTATGTCTTTGGTACCGATATGTATCACGACAACTGGCTGCTCGTCCTTCCACCTCAGAATGCCCTGCAACCACTCAGAGACATCATTGACCCTAGCACCAGGGAGGCAACATACCATCCTGGAGTCTCTTTCGCGGCCACAGAAATGCCTGTCTGTTCCCCTTACAATTGAATCCCCTATCACTATAGCCCTGCCACTCTTCTTACTCCCCTCCTGTGCAGCAGAGCCACCCATGGTATCATGAACTTGGCTCTTGCTGCTTTCTCCTGAGCCATCTCCCCCAACAATATCCAAAGGGGTATATCTGTTAGAGAGGGGGATGGCCACAGGGGACTCCTGAATTACCTGCCTTCCTTTTCTCTGCCTGGTGGTCACCCATTCCCTTTCTGCCTTTGCAGCATTTGCCTGCGGTGTGATCACCTCGCTAAACCTGCTATCCACAACGATCTCAGCATCGCGGATGCTCCACAGTGAATCCACCCGCAGATCCAGCTCCGTAATGCAGGTAGCCAGTCGCTGCAGATGGATACACTTCCTGTACACATGGTTGTCAGGAACACTGGAAGCGTCCCTGATTTCCCACATAGCGCAGGAGGAGCATATCATGGGTATGAGCTGTCCTGCCCTGACTTACCTTTAGATTACTTAGTTACTCCCTCTAATTAAAAAATACTAATTACACTAGTGGCTTTGTTCTACTCCAAACACTACCCACTACAATCTCAAGTCCTTACCTTTACTTTTGAAGTTACTGCTACATCCTACTAAAAATCAATACAGTTCTCTAGTTAAAATAAACCTTACTCCAAAAAGTTATTCACTTGTTCCTTATTATTAAGCTATTTGCACACACACCCTAACACTATAGGGTTATTTTCAGCTTGTAGGAACTCATCCCTTTTTTTACCTATGTCGTTGGTACCGATATGTATCACGACATCTGGCTGCTTGCCCTCCCCCTGAGAATGCCCTGCAGCTGCTCAGTGACATCACTGACCCTAGCACCAGGGAGGCAACATACCATCCTGGAGTCTCTTTTGCGGCCACAGAAACGCCTATCTGTTCCCCTTACGAGTGACTCCTCTATCACTATAGTCCTGCCACTCTTCTTCCACCCCTCCTGTGTAGCAGAGCCACCCTAACTCAGCTATTTAGAGTTATTCCCTAATAGCAGTTACTCACCAACCAATCATCTTGCAGATTTCCTGTGACGTCACTGTTCACTTTGTTTTCAAACTCTGGTACGCCTGGACTCCTCTCCGCTGCTCTTCCGGAAGGTAAGTGGATAAGCACAGCAACAGTGGAAACATTCTTTGGATAAGTCACGACTCTTTGAGATGGCTTTTGTTACTTTGGAGGTGATTTCCTGGCACATGAGCGATGAATAGTGTTCACAGGAGTTGAATTTGGAGTGTGGTAGTAACTGTTAGCCTCGACATCAGTAGCTTT
Source organism: Heterodontus francisci (assembly GCF_036365525.1). Classification (NCBI taxonomy): domain Eukaryota; kingdom Metazoa; phylum Chordata; class Chondrichthyes; order Heterodontiformes; family Heterodontidae; genus Heterodontus; species Heterodontus francisci. Next base: position 44,781,612 of record NC_090407.1, read on the forward strand.
GAACTCTAAGAGCGATAGTAATCTTGGTAACTCCATCAGCTCTGACAGCTTTCCGTCCTTCTTGAGTGCTTTTCAGTGCAGTTGACTGGTAAGACAGGCTTCAACTATCTGTGTTTTGATTTCCCTTTCGACATGTTCAACATCACCAAAATCACATTTGGTTGCTAGTTATCTCAATTGTATGGAATATTGGTCAATTGTCCCATTTGCTTCTTGTTTAGTGTGTCAGAAGACAATGGTTTCAAATATGGTGTTTTTCTTGGGTGTGAAATAGGTTATTGTGCATTTTTTGCTGAGTCGTAGTCAGGCGTTAGTATCTCAAAGATATCTTCTAATTCTTCACTTCCATCGTGTAGAAGCAAGGCCTTTTTCCTTGTGTCATCTGTGATTGCGAAACCTCCCATTGAGTCTTTGAAAAGTCGCAGACACTTTTGCCACTGTGGGGATATGGATGATGGCTCTGAATACACATTAAAATGTGGTAGATTGGGCAGACAGAACATCATACTGATCAGCAATGCAGTGATAAGGGATCTGGAGGAAACTTCTCTGCAGTGATCTGAGATTATATCTTTTTTTTTTGAATGGATGGTTATTTTGGAGAGATCTTTCTTTGGCCTCCTTATCTCGAGAGACAATGGGTAAGTGCCTGGAGGTAGTTAGTGGTGTGTGGAGCAGCGCCTGGAGTGGCTATAAAGACCAATTCTAGAGTGACAGGCTCTTCCACAGGTGCTGCAGAAAAATGTGTTTGTCGGGGCTGTTACACAGTTGGCTCTCCCCTTGCGCTTCTGTCTTTTTTCCTGCCAACTGCTAAGTCTCTTCGACTCGCCACACTTTAGCCCCGCCTTTATGGCTGCCCACCAGCTCTGGCGATCGCTGGCAACTGACCCCCACGACTTGTGATCAATGTCACAAGACTTCATGTCGCGTTTGCAGACGTCTTTAAAGCGGAGACATGGACGGCCGGTGGGTCTGATACCAGTGGCGAGCTCGCTGTACAATGTGTCTTTGGGGATCCTGCCATCTTCCATGCGGCTCACATGGCCAAGCCATCTCAAGCACCGCTGGCTCAGTAGTGTGTATAAGCTGGGGATGTTGGCCGCCTCGAGGACTTCTGTGTTGAAGATATGGTCCTGCCACCTGATGCCAAGTATTCTCCGGAGGCAGCGAAGATGGAATGAATTGAGACGTCGCTCTTGGCAGCCATAGGTTGTCCAGGCCTTGCTGCCATAGAACAAGGTACTGAGGACACAGGCTTGATCCACTCGGACTTTTGTGTTCCGCATCAGTGCGCCATTTTCCCACACTCTCTTGGCCAGTCTGGACATAGCAGTGGAAGCCTTTCCCATGCGTTTGTTGATTTTTGCATGTAGAGACAGGTTACTGGTGATAGTTGAGCCTAGGTAGGTGAACTCTTGAACCACTTCCAGAGCATGGTTGCCGATATTGATGGATGGAGCATTTCTGACGTGCTGTCCCATGATGTTCGTTTTCTTGAGGCTGATGCTTAGGCCAAATTCGTTGCAGGCAGCCGCAAACTTGTCGATGAAACTCTGCAGACACTCTTCAGTGTGAGATGTTAAAGCAGCATCGTCAGCAAAGAGGAGTTCCCTGATGAGGACTTTCCGTAATTTGGTCTTCGCTCTTAGACGGGCAAGGTTGAACAACCTGCCCCCTGATCTTGTGCGGAGGAAAATTCCTTCTTCTGAAGACTTGAACGCATGTGAGAGCAGCAGGGAGAAGAAAATCCCAAACAGTGTGGGTGCGAGAACACAGCCCTGTTTACGCCACTCAGGATAGGAAAGGAGTCTGATGAGGTGTCGCTATGTTGAATTGTGCCTTTCATATTGTCATGGAATGAGGCGATGATACTTAGTAGCTTTGGTGGACATCCAATCTTTTCTAGTAGTCTGAAGAGACCACGTCTGCTGACGAGGTCAAAGGCTTTGGTGAGATCAATGAAAGCAATGTAGAGGGGCATCTGTTGTTCTCAGCATTTCTCCTGTATCTGACAAAGGGAGAACAGCATGTCAATGGTTGATCTCTCTGCACGAAAGCCACACTGTGCCTCAGGGTATATGCGCTCGGCCAGCTTCTGGAGCCTGTTCAGAGCGACTCGAGCAAAGACTTTCCTCACTTTGCTGAGCAGGGAGATTCCACGGTAGTTGTTGCAGTCACTGCAGTCACCTTTGTTCTTATAGAGGGTGATGATATTGGCATCGCGCATGTCCTGAGGTACTGCTCCCTTGTCCCAGCACAGGCATAGCAGTTCATGTAGTGCTGAGAGTATAGCAGGCTTAGCACTCTTGATTATTTCAGGGGTAATGCTGTCCTTCCCAGAGGCTTTTCCGCTGGCTACAGAATCAATGGCATCACTGAGTTCCGATTTTGTTGGCTGTACGCCCAGCTCATCCATGACTGGTAGAGGCTGGGCTGCATTGAGGGCAGTCTCAGTGACAACATTCTCCCTGGAGTACAGTTCTAGGTAGTGCTCAACCCAGCGGTCCATTTGCTTGCGTTGGTCAGTGATTGTGTCCCCTGATTTAGATTTGAGGGGGGGCGATCTTCTTGATGGTTGGCCCAAAAGCTCTCTTCATGCCAAAAGCTCTCTTAATGAGAGATCAGTATGTGAGTATAGACTGTACTAGCTTCCCGTGTGTCATTCTAACACAGTTTCCAAGTTAAAATGCCATCTGTGAAAGTAGACAAAAACCTTTCAAACTTTTCATACCTGGAAGTAATGTTTCTGGTTTATTGTCATCCTTTTTCTGTTTACCACATTGCCATTGTGATGCCCTCGGGACTGGAGTGAGGTTTCGCGAGCTTCGTATAAGATTTGAAGCAAAGACAGAGGGACAAATACTGCAGCAGATGAACACAAAGGCTTCTTTTTTTTATTCTGTTTGTTTTAATTTCACTTTCTCTTTGCTAGCATGTGTGTTCTACAGCAACCTCTGGATTGCACAATGCTCAATGCAATTTCAATTTCAAAAACTACAAATAGGGAAAGATAATTTTCTTCAGTCGGAGTCCATGATGAGGGACAGTCTAATGAAAATTGTCATTGAGAGTGAGGACAGAGGTTAGGAGAAATCTCTTTACTCGGAGGGTTGGTGGAGCATAGAACACTTTGCTACAGGGTGTGGGTAAGGCAGAGATACTTCCATCTTTTCCGGGAAAATTGGGAAAATATTTGAAGCAGTGGAAGATACAGAGGAATGGGGAGAGAGGGGGCAGTAGAATTACTTTTTGACTGCCCTAGCAAAGAGTCAGCACAGAAATGATGGGATGAATGGTCTCTATATATGCTCGAAACTTCTATAGTTCTTAGGCATTATCCGTTTCTTCCAGCCTGAGGCCCTAACCAATCTCCCAAGCTTGCAACCACTTCATTCTATCATTTGTCAGTTAATCATTCATCTCTCCTCTTTCCCATTCCAAGCTTACCTCATGCATGATCCTCACCTCTGGGCCCTCATGCTGAATAGTATTGTCAGAGATTCTATTTCATCAGCCTCAGTCCCTCTCCCCTTTGAAACTGGCATCATCACCTGCTACCTCCTCAAAGACCCAGGCTTGGTCCAACTACTGCACTATCCCCGATGTCTCATTTCCATCTAACGTCCTCCTTCCACCCCACATTGCCCCAGATATCCCCTGTGGAGCATCTGGCTGAGGGAAGTGGACAGCAGCACAGGAATAACTGGATGGCTCTCAAGTCTCGCCTGTTTGTGGACAAGTGGCGGGAGACATAAATAAACAAAAGCAAGAGGTCTATTCCTGGGAGACAGGCTGGACAATCTGCATCTGCCACAGGTCAAAGTAAGCAGATAGCAAAGTTACAGTTAGATTGACAGCTGCCCTTTCAGGAAGCCTCCATATTACATCATCCGGCATCGTATCACATGGGGTTAGGGAGGTGGAAATATCAAGTCACATTAATGCAGGTCCAACAAAGATCGTGGCAGTGCACATCAGTTTAAACATACACTTCACTAGTATTTTCAGTAAAGAACCGTATTACCATGCAACTTTACTGTTACTGTTTGCTGAGCAAAGATTGTTTTAAAAAATGTATAATTAAATTAGGAAGACAAAAACCTGCTGAGTCCAATCCTGGTAAAAACAGTGGCTGCTGACTTTCTGCCTGCTCCTCATTATCATCTTCTGCCTGTGCCATAGTTTGTTGTTGCTAATCTTCATAAGCAGGTATGTGCCACTTTCCAAAGCTCCACTATGCAGGATGCAGCACACCATGACAATGCTGCCGCCTCTCTCCAGGACTTACCGTGGCGAACTCTAGTGTGGTCCAAAAATGAGGCTCACTGTAGTAGCATACCAAATATTTACTTGGATATCCCTGCATCTGCATTGGAGCACGTCAGGGGCTGTGGTGCGATTGAGAAACCAAATCTCCAAGGAGCGAATGGTTCAGCTTGTTCACGAATAAGTAGGGAACCTGTGATACTCTGAGCATCCTCACAGCATCCAGATGGTTGCAGAGAATCGACTGCCATCCTGCTGGTTCATGGGTCCTGTGGGATGTTGTGCAAGTGCTTGAAAGCCCACGCGGCTGGAATAAATGTCAAGCTGTAACCAGGGAATACCACGTGCATACCCGCTGCTGCTGTTGCATGCCAGCCCTGAATGGAATGTGTTGACCAGTATATCAAATTTGTGAGCTGGGAGATGCAGCCCATAAAATGCAGACTGATTTACCTTTGCTGAGTCTGCCCATGTTCTTTACAAGGAACCTGGAGGAAACAGTGTTGAGTGTTGCAGTCACTATCTTCTCTATTCGTTGCACAGTGCAGATGTTCTTCCTTGACTGCAGATGTGGTCAAAGAGGTTAATTTGTCTTTCTCACACCCTGCTCCTCAGTGAGGATGCTAGATTAGATGTTCAGCCCAGATTATACTTGGTTAACACATGGTAATTTCACCTTCATGTTGGAGTTGTTCATAATTAGTTGATGAGTGGGTCAGACTGCAGGCCCACAGTTGTAATGCGAGTTATTAGATCTGTAGTAAACTCAAACAGACTGGCAACAGAAAGTTGATTCATAATGCAAAACTGTATTTTATGAACACAATGTTTATATTCGGAAATAAAGAATATGAAAGGATATTGTATATACATTAACAAATGGAAACAGAATCTCTGCAAGCAAATTAAACAACCTGAAAAAGACTGGACTTCCTTATGAATTCGCTAAATGCCATCATCACTAGGATACACATCGGCAAACTGTGCATTCAAATGGTCATAGCCAGCCAAAAAACATGTAATCATCATCCTCACCTCAAAAACCCACCCTTGGCCTAGCATTCTTCTTGAAAGGTCGGCCAATCTCCAACATCTCTTTTCTGTCTAAAGTCTTCCTTTCTCTGAATAATGCAATTCCCTGTGGAGCACCTGACAGAAAGAAGCAGACAAAACTAACCTCATCATCAGGGCAGGGGGCACACAGTTTCCAAAGGCCTTAATAGAGATATACTGCCAGAAAGAAGGGGAAGGTGTGAGGGTCTCTGGCACACAGAACCAGAAACCTGCAAACCCCATGATTCAAGTTCAGTGGAAGGAGGTAGCAGAGGTGTTGAGTGCCACCTCACATGGCATTGATGTAGAAGAAAATTTACCAGATCAGCCAAGGTAAGGGTACTAACATTCATTATTTCCTGTCGCTAAGTTGAATGTGAGTTTCAGTATTACTCACTATTCTTTCTTTCTTTTGGGCCTCCTTATCTCGAGAGACAATGGATACTCACTATGCCCTCCCAATATTGCTCATTATGTCTTAATTGCTCAAATGTCCTTGTTGAAGAATGAGCACCTCATACCCTCTTCCTTTCCCTGAAAATGTTCCTCAACTCACAATCTCAGATTTTAATCCAGCATTTCTAATAATGTCCAGTTAGGATTCCTTGCTGATGTCCATCTTACACTCCTAGTGAATGCAGGTAGGATGCATTCACACTCTGAGTTCCTCTTGAAGATTTTATTAAATTGAAAAGAAAGGAATTGACCATCGGAGGACCTGAAAGCTGGGTTTAGTTGATCAGTGGGCAGTCAGAAGTAATGCCCAGCACAAGTGGCCGATTGAATGTGCACATGAACAAGGCTGTTTTCTCTCAGGTCAGTCCTCTCACCAAGCTCTCTCAAATTCTCAAACATGCTAGTGAAAACAGTCAGGATCAGAGTTAAAATCAACCCCTGTGTTTCCTTTGGAAAATGCAGCTTTCTGACACACTGGCATCTAGGGAAGTTTAACAAAGTACAGCTTGGTCTGTGGATGTGGTGCAGGAGTATCTATGGATCCATGCCAGCCTACAGCTACAAATCTTCCTCCACATCCTCAACCTCCTCATCAGGACACAGACAGGGAGGGATGCCCAGGTAAAGGGCATCACTGGAAGCACAGCAACCAAGAAATCCTTCACACAAAGAACTTACACAGCAAATAGAGCAATGAGACTACAGTAGTCCAAAATGGTCACCAAGCAATATTCTGCTTTGCCATTGTCCCTAGCAGACTGCTATAGCATTGATAAACTGGAGTTGATTCTTGGGAGCAATAACCCAGAGATCAGAGAGGGAAGGTAAGAGTTGAATATTGCACACTCACTGCCCAAGGGTTTTAATGGTAGGGCAGGTTTTTGACAGAAAATGCAGGGGATAACGAGCAAGGCAGAGGAAAGTGATTCACCCTCTCTGGACTGGTGAAGCTTCTTTGCCACAAGATCTTAAATCTAGCACCAAGACTATACCAAAAATAAACTAAAAAAAAAGATCTAGCCAATGAATGAAAATGTTTTACAAGGGATATTTTAGGGATGGACAATAAATGCTGGTCCTGAATATATAAAAAATTACAATCTGTTGGAATTGCTTAATTTCCCCTCCACTGCAGATCCCACAATTTTGATCACATATTTGCCATGGATCTGATCACAGGTACAGAAGCTGGATGCAATAAAGAACATGGATTGACATTCATTCCACCTTCCCGCCAGTAGGGAATAATCTAAGAGACTAAATGGGGTTGAGGAACAGAGAGATTATAGAGAAACAATTCATTAACAGTAATGAGACAGGTTAACAAGACCACAAAAAAACAAACTAAACACTGGGATTCCTTTCTAAAGGGACAGAACTGAAAATCAGAGAAGTTATGTAAACTTGTAAAGAACCTTAGTTAGATCACACTTACAGAACTGTGCACAGTTCTGGTCTCCATATTACAAAAGGATATGGAAGCACTGGAGAAAGTGCAAAAAAGATTTATAAGGATGATACCAGAACTGTGAGGGTACAGTTATCACTAAAGACCGAAAGGCTGGGCCTCGCTTCACTGGAAGAGAGAAGGCTGCGGGATAACTTGATGTAGGTCTTTAAAATTATGATTTAAGATTTACAATCTGTATCAATGATTTAGATGAGGGGGCAGGGTGTAAGGTAAGCATGTTTGAAATCAATATAAAGCTAGGTGGGAAAGTAAGCTGTGAGGAGGACACAAAGAGGCTGCAAACATATATAGACAGATTAAGTAATTGGGCAAGATGGTGGCAGATGAAATATAATGCGGAAAGTGTGTAATTCTCCACTTTGGTAGGAAAAATAGAAAGGCAATATATTTTTATAAGGCAATAGATCAGTAAATGTTGCACTTAGTGGGATCTGGGTATCCTTGTACACAAGGGACAGAAAGGTGACAGGCAGGTAAGCAAGCAATTAGGAAAGCAAATGATATGTTGGCCTTTATTGCAAAGGGATTGAAGTATAAAAGTAAGGGTGCCTTGCTGTAATTGTGTAGGCTTTTGGTGAGACCACACCTGGAGAACTGTGAATAGTTTTGTTCTCTGTATTTAAGGAAGGATATACACATCTTGGAGGCGGTGCAATGTAGGTTCACTTGATTGATTCCTGGATGAGAGGATTGCCCTATAAGGGTGATTGAGCGGAATAGGAATATATTCTCTGGAGTTTAGAAGAATGAGAGGCAATCTCACTGAAACATATAAAATTCTTAGAGGGCTTGGCAAGGTAGCTACTGAGAGGTTGTTTCACTGGCTGGAGTTTCTGGAACTAGAAGTTATTTGGAGAGAAATTGGGCTCAATAGCAACTGTTTTTCTGGGCGCTACGAGACCCCTTAGGGTTCCAAAATGGCATCTGTGGTGCTACGAAGCACACCACAAGCCATATTGGTCATGCTAGCTGCTAACATCTGCTGGCAGTATGCAGAGCAGGCAGACTACAATATCAATATCTGATGCCAGGACTGCCATTTTAAAGCCTCACTCCAGCCAATGCCCTCTCTTAAATTTGTATAACTGAACACAACATTGAGCAGCAGGAAGGATCACTCACCAGTGCTAATTTAAAAGGATCATCAAACACTTTCTGTTGAGCTGCTGGTTGATTTCTTTTGGCTGTTGCCAGAATTCTACACACTTTTGGTGCTTTCCATAGTTGTTCCAAGTTTCAAAATGCTACAGAGAGTTGTGTAGCAGATGATGAAGGACTTTATGCTGACTTCAAGGCTTCTGTGCAAACCAGTTGCTCCCAGGCATGGGTGCACAAGAAGGCCTTTCCTTTTGAATTGAGCATGACTGGGAGAATGAACAGAGTCCACACAGAGCATGACAAGCTGCTTGAAGAGGGAGGAGGAGGAGGGGGTGAAGGGCTCTCAGCAGGAGTTGAGATCCGCCCAGGGTTTTCAAGGAGACATTTTTGGACCCAAACCTTAACAAGGAGCTATGTGTCAGACATCAGACATGAGCCATTTCATCAGTTACTTTATTTTCTAAATTCTTTCACGGGATGTGGGCTTCGCTGGCAAAGCCAGCATTTGTTGCCTATCCTTAAATGCCTTTAAACTGAGTGGCTTGTTAGGCCATTTCAGAGGGCAGTTAAGAGTTAGCCACATTGTTGTGGGTCTGGAGTCACATGTTGGCCAGACCAGGTAAGGTTGGCAGATTTCCTTCCCTAAAGGACATTAGTGAACCAGATGGGTTTTTACGACAATCAATGATAGCACTATTACTGAGATTAGCTTTCAGTTGCATGTCTATATTGCAATAGACAAACAGAGTGTATTCAGGCTCAGTTCTCAATACAAAGTCTCGTGAGTGCTAAATGCAGGTCAGAAAACCAGGGCGATGACGTTATAGCCCCATTTCTGCCATTGTTTCAGCTGCCAGCAAGAATCAGCTGGGAGCAGAAACTCACAGTATGCTCTTGGGCTGGAAGGCTGGTCCAGCCAGACTCCTTCTGGAAAGGGACCTTGCCTGCACTCTGAAACACACAGCGAGGCTAACTGAAAGCAGGAGCTCTCTATGCTGGCAATCATGTAGGAGAACCTGTGTCCCTCCAGTCTGTCATGTAACACACTAATAATCTGATAAGTGCTGTCACTGGACCATTCCTGCCACCCAGGTTGTTTAACAGTGTACAACACTGCTACTCAGAATTTACTATGGAACTGATATTATAAATTCAAGGGGAATAGCTTGTATTCTAAGCTGATTATCGTGAGCTTTGGTAAACTCCCCAGATTCTTGGAATTCAACAACCTTTAGGTAATGAAAATAAGGCCTGAAGGACTAGATCACTTCCAGATGGAATATATATTGCAAAAAACAACATTGGAATACTGAATCAGAGAAGGTAGTGAGGTCAGAGGTTCAAAGCACACAGGAACCAATGTTAACTGTTTGAGAGCTGTTTCACACAGTCATCCGCTTGTATTATCCGACTCAGCAATAGAGCAGTAGAATGAATCGTCCCTCTATCATTTACCGATATTAAAAGCTGCAACAAGATACTGCAATACAAATTCCATCGTGTCTGAAAAGTGGGTGTGGTGAACAGGGGGAGGGGTCGAGCAGGGGGAAGGGTCGAGCAGGGGGAAGGGTGAGCAGGGGGAAGGGTGAGCAGGGGGAAGGGTCGAGCAGGGGGAAGGGTGAGCAGGGGGAAGGGTGAGCAGGGGGAAGGGTGAGCAGGGGGAGGGGTGAGCAGAGGGGAGGGTGAGCAGAGTGAGGGGTGAGCAATGAGTGGGTTGATCAGGGGTGGTATGTGCAAGTGGAGGGGTATTGTTATGACCAGGTGAGAAAAGTGTCTTGGGGTCTTTCTCAGCCTTCACCTGGTTTTATTGTAAAAGGGTTTAATTTTAAACACACTATGTTTTGAGCTACCCCTTGGTGAATCCTTGTTCACCACTTTCCAATTATAAGGCAAATAAATTAGTACAAACAGGCTTTCTTACATTTAAAGAGGAAAAGTGAAATTTATGAAAAATTAAACTCTAATCCAGTTATTGCCTAAGGATGCACATCGCGCCCCAAGCTAGCATGCATATGATATATGCACATGCAAATAGAGACAGAAAAGAGCAGAAGAGATGGAAAGTGAAAAAGTTTCGGGCAATCTCTGAAGGGGGTTTGTTACTGTGCTTCAAGCTCACTGTAGAGTCCTTGATTGTAGTTAGTCTTGCTTTTTGTTGGGACCCAGTATTCTTCTTAAACCTTGTTCACTGTCGGAGACTTTTCTTTCTTGGGGTTCATGTGTCTGCAACGGGTCTTCAGTTCTTTGAGAAAGAGATGAGAGCAGGCAGGAGAGAGGTGTTCTCAATCCAGGAGTCAGGAGCTTTCTCCTTCAAACACTGTTTCCCCAATTTAAAACTCCCCAAGTTGGCCAGCAGGTGGTCACATGACTGACTGGTTTGACCAGGTCTCTTCTGTATATTGGGAGCATCTTAGCAGTCGACTGGAATGCTAGCTTCTCCACTTTCAACATCTGGTAATCAAAAGTCCATTGTGGATTAAATTGGAGCAGGGAGTGCCCCCTTTGTCCTTTCCAAGTACTCTCTGTTACTATGCAATTGTCATTCCAGTCAAGGGTCCTCTTTTTTAAAAAAAAGCAAGTTCTTTCTTTACTCCAGTAGCAGTTTAAAAATCAATGTTCATGTGGTGAAATGAATGCATCTCATTCTTGGCAGGTGGGGGCCTGCATGACAGGTATGCAGGGGGTGGGTTGGTCAGGAGGGGTGGTAAGGGGTGGTGTGTGTTGTATGATTGCCTTTAAGAGCTAAGAGCCAGGACATAGTTATGTGACTCGAAGCCAGAGTCACTCTGCAATGGTAACACCTAGAGGCAAGCTCTGTAAATAATTTACTCTGTACTGTATATAATAGTCAACTATAATAAACCTGTTTGAGATATTCAACAACCTGTACTCCATGCATCTCATTTATGGTGCATCAGACAACAAAAAAAAACTCAGTTTATGGTGGCAACTGTGGTGAGAAGACAAAGTCTCAGTTTGAGACTTTACAGCCACTAGAAAGCTCAAGAGAAATACTGGCCAAACAGTAGAAAAAAAAACTTATCTTAAGCTGTAGAAGACAGAGCACAGAACGATAGTCTGCAATAATGGAACAGACCTTACTCCCCTCCCAGGCTGATCAAGGTTGGTGCCATGGCATGAGGTGCCCCTTAGAAAAAACGCAGACAACCCTAAACTCTGCAGAGCCTCATCCACATAACCAAAGGTTTTTAAAAAACCACTAAACCACTCAAGCATGAATAAGAGCTTCCATTAATGAAGCCACAGTTTAAAAATGATTAAAACCACTTGAGCGTGAAAAACATAAACAAACTCTAGCAAAAAAGCTATTGAACTGCTTGTTGAACAACTGTGTAAACAGAGCAAGCTTAAGTGCTGGAAGCAAGCACTGCAAAATATCTGCTCCTGTCAATCAAAACAGCTAGTCTAAATAACAGACTGTTTTTTAAAGGAGAAATAGTGCAGAGCCATAGAACAAGTCTTAAAGCAAGTTTTAAGCAAAAGAACAGCAGGAAGATGGATACCAAATTTCCCAGCATGAACTGGAAGGCCTTGGATATCCTATCTGAGTTTCAACTGTTCCAACAAAGAATGCAGTTATGCTTCACAGACCAAGTGATAGCAGTACCAGAAGAACAGGCTGCAAAAATACTAATAGCAGTTGGAAATGAAGGATTGCACAGAATCAATACCTCAGGCTTAACTGAAGAGGACCAGAAAGATCCTGCAAAGATATGGAAAGTCATAGAGAGATACAGCACTGAAACAGGCCCTTTGGCCCACTGAGTCTTTACTGACCATCAACCACCCATTTATACTAATCCTACGTTAATCCCATATTCCCCACCACATCCCCTCCTACATTAATCCTATACTCCCTACCTACACGAGGGGCAATTTACAATGGACAATTTACCTATCAACCTGCAGGTCTTTGGCAGTGGGAGAGAACCGGAACACCTGGTGGAAACCCACACGGTCACAGGGAGAACTTGCAAACTCCACACAGGCAGTACCCAGAACTGAACTTGGGTCGCTGGAGCTGTGAGGCTGCAGTGCTAGCCACTGCACCACTGTGCCACCCCTGGAAGAGCAACTCCGATTAAAAGTGAATTTTCAAATTCACTGCCTGGGATTGATGTCCTGCAGGCAGCAGCCACAGGAATCAATAGTTCATCAATTGCTGTCATAGTAAGGGCAATGAATGTGATTTCTCAGAAACCGAGCTGTCAGACCGAATAATGGAGCTGGTGATTGTATCAATGCCCATCGAAGTATTTCAGAAGGACCTCTTGGGGAAAAGAAAGGTCACGGCATTAATGCACAACTAGAGTATGGCAGGAAATACAAAGCCATTGTAGCTGTACAACAGCACCTGCAAGAACTAGGTACAGTCAACAGTATCGGCACAATAACCAAGTCGAAAAGAGCAAGAAAGCTGTGTGGTAAGTGTGGTTGGTCCCACTCCCTGCGATGTTGTCCTGCATTTCTAGACCTGTGAAAGGTATGTGGTACAAAATGGCGCACTGACACGGAACACAAAAGTCCGAGTGTATCAGGCCTGTGTCCTCAGTACCTTGCTCTATGGCAGCGAGGCCTGGACAACGTATGTCAGCCAAGAGCGACGTCTCAATTCATTCCATCTTCGCTGCCTCCGGAGAATACCGGCAGCCTCACAGCTCCAGCGACCCGGGTTCAATTCTGGGTACTGCCTGTGTGGAGTTTGCAAGTTCTCCCTGTGTCTGCGTGGGTTTCCTCCGGGTGCTCAGGTTTCCTCCCACATGCCAAAAGACTTGCAGGTTGATAGGTAAATTGGCCATTATAAATTGCCCTGAGTATAGGTAGGTGGTAGGGAAATATAGGGGACAGGTGGGGATGTGGTAGGAATATGGGATTAGTGTAGGATTAGTATAAATGGGTGGTTGATGGTCGGCACAGACTCGGTGGGCCTGTTTCAGTGCTGTATCTCTAAACTAAACTAAAATTTTACAGATAGTATAACAATATATACATATATAACACAAATCTTCCCCTCTGCTCCCCTGTCAGCATTCCAAAGGAATCGTTTCCTCCACAACACTCTGGTCCACTCCTCCATCACCCCAACAACTAATCCCCTTCCCACAGCACATACCCATGCAATCACAGGAGGTGTAATACCTTCCCTTTTACCTCCTCTTTCCTCACCCCAAACACTCTTTCCAGGTGAAGCAGTGATTTACTTGTACTTCTTTCAATTTAGTATACTGTATTCGCTGCTCATTCGCCTCTACATTGGGGAGGCCAAACGTAGGTTGGGTGACAGCTTTATGGAACACCTCCGCTCAGTCCGCAAGCATGACTCAAGCTTCCAGTTGCTTGCCATTTTTATTCACCACCCTGCTCTCATGCCCACATTTCTGTCCTGGGCCTGCTGCAGTGTTCCAGTGAACATCAACGTAAGCACAAGGAACAGCATCTCATCTTCTGATTAGGCACTCTACAGCCTTCTGGACTCAACATTAAGTTTAACAATTTAGAGCATGACTGCCTTTTTCATTTTATTTTATTTTATCTTATTTTTTGAAACATGATCCTGTCTTCAACATGTTTTTCAGGGTTTTGATTTTGAACAGAGCTGTTCATTATTTTGTCATTAACACTCTCTCTGGGCTAATGCTTTGGCTTTTAATACAACTATTAATACACCCTTTGCCTTTGTTCCATGACATTTTACGATTTAATCTCCCCTGCCCTATCACACATCTTCCCTTTTGTTTTTCTTCCCCCATTTCCCTTTTCACTTGCTCAAAGCCTATTACATTTCTAACCTTTGCCAGTTCTGATGAAAGGCCATCAACCTAAAACATTAACCCTGTTTCACTCTCCACAAATGCTGCCAGACCGGCTGAGTATTTCCGGCAGTTTCTGTTTTTATTTCAGATTTCCAGCATCTGCAGTATTTTGCTTTGATTTCATCACCGAATCGTCGGCCAGGATTTTTACTGGCCTGACCTGCCAGGAGTGGGGAGTCTGATGGTTTCAGAGAACCCAGAAGATGGGAAACACCTGCATGCTGTGAGTTTTAACTTGGAAGCTTGTCTTCCAGTCGAATGGGGAGCCGGTAGGCGAAGGCCTCAGGATCAGCTAAGTCAATCCAGGCAATCTCAGACAGACAGGGAGGGTCAATTCTGGGGGTGGAGGGGGCAGTCAATCAGAGGAGTGGGGTGGGGGTGGGATGGTCAATCAGATGGAGCGATACCAGGAGGGCTGCTGTCCCGGGCTCTCCGGGGGGATTAGAGGCCTTGGGAGGAGTGTCGTTTGGGGAAACCCGGCTGTCCACAGTTAAAGTTGAAAAGCTGAATAACAATGAGGATTGCAGCCTCATTATCATATTTAAAGTACCAACCTGCCTCCTTGGATCAGATTGGTCACCCCTCCACATTCCCGCCTCAGTTAAAGCCAGAATTGGATGGGTTGGAAGCGGGTTTGTGTCGGGATTCAGATTTGTAAGACTTAAACTGCCCATCTGGCTTAAACCCGCCATTCAGCCCATCGTGCCTGTACTAGCTCTTTGAAAAAGCTATCCAGTTAGTCCCATTCTCCCTGCTTTTCCCCCATAGCACTACAATTTTTTTTCCTGACAGTATTTATCCAATTCTCTTTTGAAAGTTATTATTGAATCTGCTTCCTTTCAGGCAGCACATTTTAAATCACAACAACTCACTGAATGAATAATATTGACTGGAAATACTATAGTTCGAGTACTTTAGATGGGTCCGTTTTTGTCCAGTGTGTGCAGGAGGGTTTTCTGACACAGTATGTAGACAGGCCAACCAGGGACGATGCCACATTGGATTTGGTACTGGGTAATGAACACAGCCAGGTGTTAGATTTAGATGTAGGTGAGCACTTTGGTGATAGTGATCACAATTCGGTTAGGTTTACCTTAGCGATGGGCAGGGACAGGTATATACCGCAGGGCAAGAATTATAGCTGGGGGAAAGGAAATTATGATGCGATTAGGCAAGATTTAGGATGCGTAGGATGGGGAAGGAAACTGCAGGGGATGGGCACAATCGAAATGTGGAGCTTATTCAAGGAGCAGCTACTGCGTGTCCTTGATAAGTATGTACCTGTCAGGCAGGGAGGAAGTTGTCGAGCGAGGGAGCCGTGGTTTACTAAAGAAGTTGAAGCGCTTGTCAAGAGGAAGAAGAAGGCTTATGTTAGGATGAGACGTGAAGGCTCAGTTAGGGCGCTTGAGAGTTACAAGCTAGCCAGGAAGGATCTAAAGGGAGAGCTTAGAAGAGCAAGGAGAGGACACAAGAAGTCATTGGCGGATAGGATCAAGGAAAACCCTAAGGCTTTCTATAGGTATATCAGGAATAAAAGAATGACTAGAGTTAGATTAGGGCCAATCAAGGATAGTAGTGGGAAGTTGTGTGTGGAATCAGAGGAGATAGGGGAAGCGTTAAATGAATATTTTGCGTCAGTATTTACAGCAGAGAAAGAAAATGTTGTCGAGGCGAATGCTGAGATACAGACTACTAGGCTAGATGGGATTGAGGTTCACAAGGAGGAGGTGTTAGCAATTTTGGAAAGTGTGAAAATAGATAAGTCCCCTGGGCCAGATGGGATTTATCCTGGGATTCTCTGGGAAGCCAGGGAGGAGATTGCAGAGCCTTTGTCCTTGATCTTTATGTCGTCATTGTCGACAGGAATAGTGCCGGAAGACTGGAGGATAGCAAATGTTGTCCCCTTGTTCAAGAAGGGGAGTAGAGACAGCCCTGCTAATTATAGACCTGTGAGCCTTACTTTGGTTGTGGGTAAAATGTTGGAAAAGGTTATAAGAGATAGGATTTATAATCATCTTGAAAAGAATAAGTTCATTCGCGATAGTCAGCACGGTTTTGTGAAGGGTAGGTCGTGCCTCACAAACCTTATTGAGTTTTTTGAGAAGGTGACCAAACAGGTGGATGAGGGTAAAGCCGTGGATGTGGTGTATATGGATTTCAGTAAGGCGTTTGATAAGGCTCCCCACGGTAGGCTATTGCAGAAAATACGTAAGTATGGGATTGAAGGTGATTTAGTGCTTTGGATCAGAAATTGGCTAGCTGAAAGAAGACAGAGGGTGGTGGTTGATGGCAAATGTTCATCCTGGAGTTTAGTTACTAGTGGTGTACCGCAAGGATCTGTTTTGGGGCCACTGCTGTTTGTCATTTTTATAAATGACCTGGATGAGGGTGTAGAAGGGTGGGTTAGTAAATTTGCGGATGACACGAAGGTCGGTGGAGTTGTGGATAGTGCCGAAGGATGTAGTAGGTTACAGAGGGACATAGATAGGCTGCAGAGCTGGGCTGAGAGATGGCAAAAGGAGTTTAATGCGGAAAAGTGTGAGGTGATTCACTTTGGAAGGAGTAACAGGAATGCAGAGTACTGGGCTAATGGGAAGATTCTTGGTAGTGTAGATGAGCAGAGAGATCTTTGCGTCCAGGTACATAAATCCCTGAAAGTTGCCACCCAGGTTAATAGGGCTGTTAAGAAGGCATATGGTGTGTTAGCTTTTATTAGTAGGGGGATTGAGTTTCGGAGCCACGAGGTCATGATGCAGCTGTACAAAACTCTGGTGCGGCCGCACCTGGAGTATTGCGTGCAGTTCTGGTCACCGCATTATAGGAAGGATGTGGAAGCTTTGGAAAGGGTGCAGAGGAGATTTACTAGGATGTTGCCTGGTATAGAGGGAAGGTCTTGCAAGGAAAGGCTGAGGGACTTGAGGTTGTTTTCGTTCGAGAGAAGGAGGAGGAGAGGTGACTTAATAGAGACATATAAGATAATCAGAGGGTTAGATAGGGTGGATAGTGAGAGTCTTTTTCCTCGGATGGTGATGGCAAACATGAGGGGATATAGCTTTAAGTTGAGGGGTGATAGATATAGGACAGATGTCCGAGGTAGTTTCTTTACTCAGAGAGTCGTCGGGGCGTGGAACGCCTTGCCTGCAACAGTAGTAGACTCGCCAACTTTAAGGGCATTTAAGTGGTCATTGGATAGACATATGGATGAAAATGGAATAGTGTAGGTCAGATGGTTTCACAGGTCGGCGCAACATCGAGGG
The DNA here is from genome assembly GCF_036365525.1 of Heterodontus francisci. NCBI lineage: Eukaryota > Metazoa > Chordata > Chondrichthyes > Heterodontiformes > Heterodontidae > Heterodontus > Heterodontus francisci. The sequence goes on from NC_090407.1 coordinate 44,799,047, forward strand.
CCGAAGGGCCTGTACTGCGCTGTAATGTTCTTTGTTCTATGTAATTCTCATATCCCCTTTGGTTCTTCTTTGCCAATTACCTTAAATTGACATCTTCTGGTCACTGACCATCTTGCCAGTGAAAACCATTTCTCTTCATTTATTCTATCAAAGCTCTTTGTGATTTTGAACCCCTCCATTAAATCTCTCCTCACCTACTCTGCTCGAATTCCAGCTTCACGAGTCTTTCCAAGCAACTGAAATCCCTCATTCTGGTAAATCTCCTCTGAAAACTCTTCAAGGCCTTGACAACGTAATAAAATGTCATGCTCAGAATTGGCCACAGTACTCCAATTGAGGACTAACCAGATGGTCATCTGCTGCAAGATGACCTGGAGCCATCCTCCATCTGCTAACGTTCTTCAGAGGGATCTCAGCTTCTTTCATTAAAGTATCAGCTTCGCTCAGTCGTAACGTTGTTGCCTCTGTAGGTTTGAAGTTTGTGGATTAAAGCACTGCAAGTCTTGAGCGCGCAATATCAGCAAGTGCTTCAGTACTGAGGGAGCGCTGCATTATCATAGTTGTGTTTTGAAGACTAGATGTGTAACCTAGAGCTGTTCAGATGGACATAAAAAAATGCTAGGGCACTATTTTGAGAAAGAGCAGGGGAGTACCCCATGTTGTCACAGCCAATGTTTCTCCCTCAAAAAGGGGATCAACCAATACAGACAGAGGGCATGCCTGAGGTACTAAATGAGTATAAAAACAGATTGTAAGAGCTTTCTTGTATTCATTTTTGGGATGTGGGCATCGCTGGCCATGCCAACATTTATTGCCCATCCCTAATTGCCCTTGAGAAGGTGGTGGTGAGCTGCCTTCTTGAACCACAGCAGTCCATGTGATGTAGGTATACCCACAGTACTGTTAGGAAGGGTTTTGACCCAGTGACAGTGAAGGGACGGCGATATAGTTCCAAGTCAGGTACACGGCTTGGAGGGGAACTTGCAAGTGGTGGTGTTCCCTTGTTTCTGCTGCCCTTGTCCTTCTAGGTGGTTGAGGCTACGTGTTTGGAAGGTGCTGTCCCAGGAGCTTTTACAAGAGGGAGAGATGAGAGAAATGATCATGGGGAATGAGGAAACGGCAGAGATATTGAATAAATATTTTATGTGTGTGTTCTCAGTTCTCATATTCTCCCTTTGTTAGTCTTAATCAAAGAACAAAGAACAGTACAGCACAGGAACAGGCCATTCGGCCCTCCAAGCCTGCGCCGATCTTGATGCCTGTCTAAACTAAAACCTTCTGCACTTCCGGGGACAGTATCCCTCTGTTCCCATCCTATTCATGTATCTGTCAAGATGCCTCTTAAACATCGCTATCGTACCTGCTTCCGCCACCTCCCCCAGCAGCAAGTTCCAGGCACTCACCACCCTCTCTGTAAAGAACTTGCCTCGCACATCCCCTCTAAACATTGCCCCTCGCACCTTAAACCTATGTCCCTAGTAACTGACTCTTCCACCCTGGGAAAAAGCTTCTGACTATCCACTCTGTCCATGCCGCTCATAACTTTGTAAACCTCTATCATGTCGCCCCTCCACCTCCGTCGTTCCAGTGAAAATAATCCGAGTTTATCCAACCTCTCCTCATAGCTAATGCCCTCCAGACCAGGCAACATCCTGGTAAACCTCTTCTGTACCCTCTCCAAAGCCTCCACATCCTTCTGGTAGTGTGGCGATCAGAATTGTACGCTATATTCCAAGTGTGGCCTAACTAAGGTTCTGTACAGCTGCAACATGACATGCCAATTTTTATACTCAATGTCCCGACCGATGAAGGCAAGCATGCCGTATGCCTTCTTGACTACCTGATCCACCTGCGTTGCCACTTTCAGTGACCTGTGGACTTGTACGCCCAGATCTCTCTGCCTATCAATACTCCTCAGGGTTCTGCCATTTACTGTATACTTCCCACCTGTATTAGATCTTCCAAAATGTATTACCTTACATTTGTCCAGATTAACCCCCATCTGCCATTTCTCCGCCCAAGTCTCCAACCGATCTATATCCTGCTGTATCCTCTGACAATCCTCATCACTATCCGCAACTCCACCAACCTTTGTGTTGTCCGCAAACTTACGAATCAGACCAGCTACATCCAGCTACATTTTCCTCCAAATCATTTATATATACTACAAACATCAAAGGTCCCAGCACTGATCCCTGCGGAACACCACTTGTCACAGCCCTCCATTCAGAAAAGCATCCTTCCACTGCTACCCTCTGTCTTCTATGACCGACACAGTTCTGTATCCATATTGCCAGCTTACCTCTGATCCTGTGTGACTTCACTTTTGTACCAGTCTGTCCTGAGGGACCTTGTCAAAGGCTTTACTGAAGTCCATATAGGCAACATCCACTGCCCTTCCTTCATCAATCATCTTTGTCACTTCCTCAAAAAACTCAATCAAGTTCGTGAGACACGACCTCCCCTTCACAAAACCATGCTGCCTCTCACTAATAAGTTCATTTGTTTCCAACTGGGAGTAAATCCTGTCGTGAAGAATCCTCTCTAATAATTTCCCTGCCACTGACGTAAGGCTCACCAGCCTATAATTTCCTGGATTATCCTTGCTACCCTTCTTAAACAAAGGAATAACACTGGCTATTCACCAGTCCTCTGGGACCTCACCTATCGCCAATGAGGATACAAAGATTTCTGTCAAGGCCCCAGCAATTTCTTCCCTTGCCTCCCTCAGTATTCTGGGGTAGATTCCATCAAACCCTGGAGACTTATCTACCTTAATGCTTTGCAAGACACCCAACACCTTCTCCTTTTTGATAATGAGATGACTGAGACTATCTACACTCCCTTCCCTAGACTCATCATCCACCAAGTCCTTCCCTTTGGTGAATACTGATGCAAAGTACTTATTTAGTACCTCGCCCATTTCTTCTGGCTCCACACATAGATTCCCTCCTCTGTGCTTGAATGGGCCAACTCTTTCCCTAGTTACACTCTTGCTCTTTATATACGTATAAAAAGCCTTTACTTCACTTCCCATCTTAGCTTAATGGGGTGAATTTTACAGACCCCCACAACCTTGGGGGTCATCGCGAGGGAGGGGAGGCTGGAACATGCCTCCAGGAGAGGCCCACCACCAGCCTCGCACTGGGAAGACCCGACCCCAAATTGCCAGTGGCAGTGAGGCCTCATGGTGGCTCCCCTGTCAGCCCCGCCCCTCAGCAGTGGGATCAAAATTTAAACATGCAAATTTATTCAATATAACGAATTAAATACTTACCCATTCCCACCGTTGCACCCAGTGCAATATTTGTGCTGGCAGCCAGCACTCCTGCACCTTCAGGTACCCTCTTGGAGATTCGATGCAGGGCATTGGTGGGGAGGGCAGAGCAGGTAAATCTTCATGGCGGTGCGGGGGGGGTGCGAGCAGAGTCAAACATCTCTGACTGGTTTAGGTGGTGATGGGAAGGGGTAAAGTATAAAGTTTATGAACTTTGGCGGAGGGGGGAAGGTCAGGAGCACATGGCAAGGTTGTTTTTGTGAGGGAGAGGGAAAGTCATGAATTTAATGGTCATTGGCCGGGGGCAGGGAGAGAGGGTCAGGATAACTTTACTTAATTTTTTAAAGTCATTTTTCTTTGAACATTTAAATTAAATGGAAGGACTGGAAGCCCTTGAAAAATGGCGTCGGCGCCTGCCCAGTGGTGTCTGGTGCCATTGCCAGGGATGGACCGCCTGCCCCCTCCATGTCATATTTCATCCGGGGGGTCCACCCCGGCAATTTAAATGAGCCGCTAGGTTGAATATTGCAGTGGCTCCGCGACAAGTGGTCCGCCCCATTGTTTACATCCACTGCTGATTTCGGCGGCAGATATGTAAAATTCAGCCCTTTCTATTTGGCCTGTTTTCACCTTCAAGGTGTCGTCACTCCCATCAGTCTCCAATGCTGAGTACCTGTTTGAGAGTGGCACACACCCTGAAGGCTCTTGCACTTCCTGCCTCTTCCTACTCTTATGAATGGCCACCCATCCACTATCCTGAACTCTCGCTGCCTGTGAGTTGACCACCTCCTGGAACATACAATCGAGGAAACTCTCATCCTCCTTGATGCTCCGCAGTGACTCCAGCTGCCCCTCAAAGAGAAAAGAACAAAGAACAGTACAGCACAGGAACAGGCCATTCGGCCCTCCAAGCCTGCGCCGATCTTGATGCCTGCCTAAACTAAAACCTTCTGCACTTCCGGGGACCGTATCCCTCTATTCCCATCCTATTCATGTATTTGTCAAGATGCCTCTTAAATGTCGCTATCGTACCTGCTTCCACCACTTTCCTCCTCAAGCTCGGAAATCCTAAGCTCGGGCTCAAGCAGCTGGTGGCATTTCCTGGACACCTGGCCCCCCAAGACAGGGGAAGTGCCCGGACATTCCCACATGGCGCAGGAATTACAAGCGACAGATCTCAGCTGCCCTTCCATGATCTAAGAAAAATATCTCCCTTCTTTCTTTTATAATCTAGTTAATACCTTGTATAAACTATTAACTGTAATTAAAATACATCTAGATCTGCTGTGTGCTACTATTCTTATTAATTCAGTTACTGTTATACTTATCCCAAACAGAATTCTATTAATTCATCTAAGCTGTAAATGTAATACAGTACTTAATAATTTCCTAGTGTTAGTTTAAATGACTACCCTAGATTAGAGAGGAAAAAAATCCTTTAAAATCTCACCAACCAATCACCTGCATGACATCACACCTTGCACTTTCTGGGAAAACACTGTAGAAGGTTTACTCTTTCCCTGTTCTAATTTATCAGCCACCACTGCTGCTGCCAGGTCTTGCTGTCTCTCATTTCCTCACTTGGACCGCTCCATGTTTTGTAAAAAGACCAGAACAGCAGCTCTTCCCTCACTGCACTGAATTCCCCAAGTTACCCTGTCGCAGTACTCCATCAAGCTGGACTTCATGCTACTTACTTCATGCGTGAGCAAACACCTCTTTTATTTACACCAGCAGAAATTCCAAGACCTGAGTCAGCCCCTGCTGACTAGATAACCAGCTTGAACTAGTCACCTAATTAATTAACTGTGCAGCTGACACTAGCAGGCAAATTGTTTACCATTGACTAAGACTCTGAAAGAAACTACAAGTTAAATTTAAAGTTAAGTTAAGTGCTAAATGCAAAATTTAACTAGATTTTAGAAAGCAATCAACCCTTTAAATTCCCTTACTGACCAAATTCCCCGAGTTGCGTACTCTGTCGTAGCAGTATTCCATCAGACTGGACTTCATGCTACTTACCAAGTTTGCTGAAGACACAAAGCTAGGTGGGAATGTATGCTGTGAGGAGGACAAAAAGAGTTTGCAAAGAGATATAGAGAGGTTAAGTGAGTTGGCAACAAGGTGGCAGATGGAGTATAATGTGAAGAAGTGTGAAGCTGTTCACTTTAGTTGTAAGAATAGAAAAGCAGAAATTTTTTTCAAAGGCATGAAACATGGAAATATTGATGTTCAGAGAGACTTGGGTGTATTCGTACAAGGAACACAGCAAGTTAGTATGCACGTAGAGCAAACAATCAAGAAGGCAAATGGCATGTTGGCCTTTATGGCAAGGGGATTGGAGTACAAGAATAAGAAGGTCTTTCTACAGCTATACAGGGCTTTGGCGAGACACACTCGGAGTACTGTAAGCAGTTTCGGTCTCCAATTTTTAAAAAATTCCTTTAGAGGTTGTGACCATTGCTGGCAAAGCCAGCATTTGTAGCCCATCTCTAATTTCCCTTGAGGAGGTGACGGTGAACCACTGCAGTCTGTGTGGAGTAGGCACACCCACAGTGCTGTTAGGAAGGGAGTTCCAGGATTTTCACCCAGGAACAGTAAAGGAACGGTGATATAGTTCCAAGTCAGGATGATGTGTAGCTTGGAGGGGTAGTTGCTGGTAGTGGTGTTCCCATGCATCTGCTGCCCCTGTCCTTCTAGGTGGTAGAGGACACAGGTTTGGAATGTGTTGTCAAAGGAGGCTTGGCGAATTGCTACAGTGTATCTTACATATGATACACACTGCTGCAACTGAGCGTTGGTGGAGGAGGGAATGAATATTTAAGGTTGTGTGTGAGGTGAAAATCAAGTGGACTGCTTTGTCCTGGATGATGTTGAGCTTCTGGAGTGTCATTGGAGCCACACTCATCCAGGCAAGTTGAGAGTATTCCAACACACTCCCGACTTGTGCCTTGGAGATGGTCGAAAGGCTTTGGGAAATCAGGAGGTAAGTTAATGCACCAAGGCTCCTTAGACAGCACCTTCCAAACCTGCGACCTCTACTAACTAGAAGGACAAGGGCAGCAAATACATGGGAACACCACCACCTGCAAGTTCCCCTCCAAGTCACACACCATCCTGACTTGGAACTATATCGCCGTTCCTTCACTGTTGCTGGGTCAAAATCCTGGAACTCCCTTCCTAACAGCACTGTGGGTGTACCTACCCCACATGGACCGCAGCGGTTCAAGAAGGCAGCTCATCAACACCTTCTCTAGGGCAATTAGGGATGGGCAATAAGTGCTGGCCTGGCCAGCGACGCCTACATCCCATGAATGAATAAAAAAAAAAAAATTCCCAGAATCTGACCTGCTCTTGCAGCCACAGTATTTATATGGCTGGTCCAGTTAAGTTTCTGGTCAATGGTAACCCCCAGGATGTTGATGGCGAGGGATTCAGCGATTAATGCCATTGAATGTGAAGGGGAAATGGTTAGATTTTTTGGAGATGGTCATCGCCTGGCACTTGTGTGGCGTGAATGTTACTTGCCATTTATCAGCCCAAGTGTGAATGTTGTCCAGATCTTGCTGCATATGGGCGCAGACTGCTTCAGTATCTGAGGAGTCGCAAATGGTGCTGAACCCTTTGCAATCATCAGCAAACATTCCCACTTCGAACCTGATGATTAATGCCTTACCAAATTCATGGCCGTGAAAATGTATCATGGCCTGTGAAATCCCGAGTTCTCCATGAAATCACTCATTGTGCTTACTTTGCGCGTTTTACTTATTGATACAAGGCTGACTCACTGATTACTAGGCATGTTGCAAACATCCCATTTTACTGATTGACACAAGGCTCATCTCACTGATTGGTCGATGAGGGATGCCTTCTAATGCAGTTTTCAAATGTTAGCAGAAAAGTCAGAATGGCAGAATGAGCCAATCAAAAACTGCCACAATCATTACTGCAGCACATCGAGTGAAAGAATTTGGAAACCAAATTCTGCATGCCAATGGTGAAATGCTGTTTTGTATAAACTGCAATGTTTCGTTGGACAAAGCAGGCAATGCTTCAGCTCCACATAGGGTCCGAAAGCCAGCACAACAGAAAGAAAGCATCTGACACCACACTGCTGGAAAACAAACACAACAAAAAACAAGCAACGATTTAATCTCTTTTTAAGAAGCCAACAGAGAGCTTTGAAAATCGTCAGTTGGTTGCAATGGAACTTGTAGATGCTTTTGCAAACACCAACATACCATTGGAAAAACTTGATCACCCAAAGCAGCATGTATTCATTCAACATAATGTGCAAAATGGTGATTGTTTGCCAAGAGCAAATAAACTATGACAGAACTACCTACCAAAGGTTTTAGCTACATATTGTGAGGAGGTGAATTCTCATAGTAATGCAAGTGAGTCTTTAGCAATTACTTGTGATGAGTCCACCGATGAGCAAGACTTTTATAAGCAGGAATCTCCATCCTACAGTTCTTGTCAAAGTCGGGAATCGCACTAAATGTGTTTAAATCCACCATCAACAGGTGCATTTGTGCAGGTCAAAGATGCACACTGCATTTATTTAGTTGTCTTGCTCATCGGTGGAGGCATAGAGTAAAAAATCAAGGAAGTTATGATAAACCTTAATAAAACACTGCTTCGACCTCAGTTGTAGTGTTCTGTCCAATTCTGGACACCACACTTTGGGAAAGATATGAAGGCTTTAGAGATGGTGCAGAAAAGATTTACAAGAATGGTTCTCAGGATGAGGGACTTAAGTTACATGGATAGTTTGGAGAAACTGTCATTCTTCTCTTAGAGGAGGGAAAGTTGAGAGGAAAATTGATAGAGCTGTTCAAAATCACAAGGGGTCCGGACAGAGTAGACAGGGAGAAACTGTTCCCATTGGTGGAAGGGCCAAGAACCAGAGGATACCAGTTTAAGGTGATTGGCAAAAGAACCAATGGCGACTTGAAGAAAAACTTTTTTATGCAGCAAATGGCTAGGATCCAGAATGCACTGCCTAAGAGAGTGGTGGAGGCAGATTCCAAATCATGGTTTTCAAAAGGGAATTGGATAATTACCTGAATAGAAACAAATTGCCAGGCTTCGGGGAAAGAGACGGGGAGTGAGACTCGCTGAGTTTATCTTGCAGAGAGCAGGCAGAGACCTGACAGGCTGAACGTCTTCCTTTTGTGATGTAACCATTCTCTGATTCGATGAATCAACTGAAGCCAAAAAACATAAGTTGTTATTGTCTCTTTGCTGATTGTTTCTCATTGTTTGTGGGATCTTACTGTGCGCAGATTTGCTGACGAGTTTACCTACAAAACAACAAAGACTGCACCACGCATACCCATGTAAGTGGATAATGGGTCTGATGGACCCATGATAGAACATGCAGTCTGCTTCATGGGTTTTACTTCTACATTTTCTCTAAAGTTATTGGCAATGTCACCAGTTTCATAGGAAAAAGGTTGCTAATGCAATGCATGATCTAGAAAACATGATAAAAGTCCCTGAATTCTGCACACTAAAAGCAGAATCTGATTTTGTTGCTCCTACATTCTATTGTCCTGTTTATTTGCACTATAATTTTGGCGATTTTATCCTGGCATTCTTCTGCTGACCAAAATAATTAGAAGTTATTCAGAGCGAATCATGAGAACACTGGTCCCATTTTAGTCTCACGATTGCAGTTTAAAGCCTTGTTGTGTCAAGGTCACTTATTACTGATACTGTCACAATTACTCACTGGAACAGACCTACAAGGAGGTGGAGAGAATTTTCAGGTCACAGTTAACCATGACTGGCACTGCCTGTACCAGACCTCTACTGCATTCTAGCTTCAGGTGCCCTTGCAGCATCTGACAGAGCCTGCAGCCTGAAACACAAAGAAAATATTTATGTATGGTCATTACCAGTGCCTGCACAAATGGTTGATGGCACATTTTTGGGTGCAGACAATCAGATGACACTGGCTTTAATCAGCCTGACATGTTTTATTTAATGCCGTGCCACTGAACACATGGCATCCTGTAAGTCAGGAGCTTCCAAGGGAACGTCCGGAGAGTCAGGTAATCTCATATGGTGCCATCAGGTCTGATACCCAGTTTCTTTTGGGAAAAGGAACTTTCATCTGTACCAATCATTTACCAAAGTGATGTATGCCCATACCGGTAGGTTCAGGTGCAAAGGTGCCACTGGATTGGCAGTAAATGTATCTGGTGAGCCTAACCGACCTGGCATCCCTGCCTGGTCTACCACTTTTTCCATGCACAACGGATAGAGGGATCACCATTGGGAAATGGTGCTGGAGGCAAACAGAAATAATTTACATTCATCGGCACAAAGTTTAACAACAAGCCGAGGGTCAAGATGAATAAAGTTTTAAAAGGAAGAAGAGCAGTCAAGAACTTACTGCATTTCCATGTCCGCCAAGATACATAGCATTACCCAGAAGCACCACCACTTGAAATGGGCGCTCTTTGAATCAGCTGTCTTGCCCATCAAAATGGTGTACAATGGTGTCTTAGCCCCTAAATTAGTATTAAAATGTGGTGCCCAACCATTTGAGGAGTCTGGCTCTATCAACACTGGAAAATGGGTCAGGCCACAAACATGCCACATTGCTAGCAGATAAACAGGGGATTTGCGCCCAGTTGTCACTGTAATGCCGCCTGAAATACGGGCAAGTAAGGGAAGAAAATCCAGGTAATTGTATGAAACACTGACTTAGTGTAAAACCCAAATTGTCAGCACAGGTGGCTAACAAAAATGACTGAAGAGAGTCAAAGCTATTTGAAAATGTTTTAAGCTGATTTAGTCATTTGAAGCAATCAATATTCTTAACACACTGAGCGGTAGTTTCCATGGGTTGAAAATTGCCTCAAAGTTATTGCTGTTGATAGTTAAGCCTGGACACTTACTGGAACCAATTTTAATTCAACCCCTTTGGTTGGTCAGGACCTGGGTGAAGCATGCCTGCTGCCTGCCCAGTGAAAGCAGTCAGAGGGTGAACCATTGTCATTGTTGGGCCTCATTCCCATATCCAAGGCCGGAGGGTTGTCCACAGGGCGACGGTCAGGAAATCTGACAGCTAAATTACGAAACCGAGCTGGTCGAGTTCAGTTAAATGGAGATGATTCCAAGGGACTGCTGTGAGGATTGGGCATCAGGTGGGTTAATTTTTGTGGCTCCTCCTACCCACCCTTCTTTTGCAACAGGCTTTTTTTTAATTATTATTCGTTTGGGGGATGTGGGCATCACTGACTAGGCCAGCATTTATTGCCCATCCATAATTGTCCTTGAGAAGGTGGCGGTGAGCCACCTTCTTGAGGATTTTGACCCAGCAACAGTGAAGGAACGGCGAAATAATTCTAAGACAGGATGGTGTGTGTCTTGGAGGGGAATTTTCAGGTGGTGGTGTTCCCATGCATCTGCTGCCCTTGTCCTTCTAGTTGGTAAAGGTTGCGGGTTTGGAAGGGGCTGTCTAAGGAGCCTTGGTGATTTGCTGCAGTGCATCTTGTAGATAGTACACACTGCTGCCACTGTGCATTGGTAGTGGAGGGAATGAATGTTGAAGGTGGTGGATGGGGGTGCCAATCAAATGGGCTACTTTGTCCTGGATGGTGTCGAGCTTTTTGAGTGTTGTTGGAGCTGCACCCATCCAGGCAAGTGGAGAGTATTCCATCACACACCTGACTTGTGCCTTGTAGATGGTGGACAGGCATTGGGGAGACAGGAAGTGTGTTACTCGCCACAGAATTCCCAGCCTCTGACCTGCTCTTGTATTTATGTGGCTGGTCCTGTTCAGTTTCTGATCAATGGTGACCCATACGATGTTGATAGTGGGGGATTCAGCAATGGTAATGCCATTGAACATTAAGGGGACATAGTTAGATTCTCTCTTGTTTGAGATGGTCATTGCTTGGCATTTGTGTGGCACGAATGCTACTTGCCACTTATCAGCCCAAGCCTGGATGTTGTCCAGGTCTTGCTGCATCTGGACACAGGCTGCTTCAGTATCTGAGGAGTCATGAATGATGCTGAACATTATGCAATAATCAGTGAACATCCCCACCTCTGACCTTATGATGGGGGGCAGGTTATTGATGAAGCAGTTGAAGATGGTTGGGTCCAGGACACTACCCTGAGGAACTCCTGCAGTGATGTCCTGGGACTGAGATGATTGACCTCCAAAAACCACAACCAATGTCCTCTGTGCTAGGTATGACTCCAACCAACGGAGAGTTCACCCCCTGATTCCCATTGACTCCAGTTTTTCCAGGGCTCCTTGATGCCATTCTTATCAAATGCTGTCTTGATGTCAAGGGCAGTCACTCTCACCTCACCTTGGAGTTCAGATCTTTTGTCCATGTTTGGACCAAGGCTGTAATGAGGCCAAAAGCTGAGTGGCCCTGGTGGAACCCAAACTGAGCATCAGTGAGCAAGTTATTGCTGATCAAGTGCCACTTGATAGCACTCAAGGGCAGTTAGGGATGGGCAATAAATGCTGTCCTAGCCAGCGATGTCCACATCCCATGAACGAATTAAAATAAACTGTCGACAACCACTTCCATCACTTTACTGTTGATTGAGAGTAGACTGATGGGGCGGTTTGCATTTGCCTTGCTTTTTGTGCACAGGGCATACCTGGGCAATTTTCCACATTGCTGGGTAGATGCCAGTGTTGTAGCTGTACTGGAACAGCTTTGCTAGGGGCATGGCCATTTCTGGAGCACAAGTCTTCAGTACTATTGCTGGAATGTTGGCAGGGCCCATTGACTTTGCAGTATCCAGTGCCTTCAGTTGTTTCTTGATATCACATGGAGTGAATCGGATTGGCTGAAGATTGGCATCTGTGATGCTGGGGTCCTCAGAAGGAGGCTGAGATGGATCATCAACTCGGCACTTCTGGCTGAAGATGGAGGCAAATGCTTCAGTCTTGTCTTGTGCTGGGCTCCCCCATCATTGAGAATGGGGATGTTTGTGGAGCCACCTCCTCCAGTCAGTTGTTTAATTGTCCACCACTATTCATGACTGGGTGTGGCAGGACTGCAGAGCTTAGATCTAGTCTGTTGGTTGTGGGATCACTTAGCCCTGTCTATTGCATGCTGCTTCCGCTGTTTGGCTTGCAAGTAGTCCTGTGTTGTAATTTCACCAGGCTGAGGCCTCATTTTTAGGTATGCTTGGTGCTGCTCCTGGCATGCCCTCCTGCACTCTTCATTGAACCAGGTTTGGTCTCGTGGCTTGATAGTAATGGTAGAGTGGGGGATATGCCAGGCCATGAGGTTACAGATTGTGGTTGAGTACAATTCTGCTGCTGCTTGTGGCCCACAGCGCCTCATGGATGCCCATTTTTGAATTGCTAGATCTGTTTGAAATCTATCCCATTTAGCACATTGGTAGTGCCACACAACACGATGGAGAGTATCTTCAATGTGAATATGGGACTTCATCGCCACAAGGACTGTGCTGTGGTCACTCCTACCAATATTGTTATGGACAGATGCATTTGTGACAGGTAGATTTCTGCGGACAAGTTCATGTTGGTTTTTCCCTCTTGTTGGTTCTCTTATCACCTACCACAGACCCAGCCTAGCAGCTATGTTCTTTAGGACTTGGCCAGCTCAATCAGTAGTGGTGCTACCAAGTTTGAACTCCCCCACCCAGAGTTTCTTCCAATTGGTATTCAACATGGAGAAGCACTAATTCATCAGCCGAGAGGGTGGGCAAGGTGGTCAGGCAGTCGGTAGGAATCAGCAGAAGGTATCCTTGCCCATGTTTGACCTCATGCCATGACATTTCATGTGGTCCAGAGTCAATGTTGAGGAATCCCAGGGCAACTCCCTTCTGACTGTATACCACTGTTCCGCGCCACCTCTGCTGGTTCTGTCCTACTGGTGGGAGAGGACATACCCAGGGATGGTGTCTGGGACATTGTCTGTAAGGTATGACTATGTCAGGCTGTTGCTTGACTAGTTTGTGGGACAGCTCTTCCAATTTTGGCACAAGCCGAAATGTTAGTGAGGAGGATTTTGCAGGGTCAACAGGGCTGGGTTTACCATTGTCATTTCTGGTGCCTAGGTCAATGCCAGGTGGTCTGTCCAGTTTCATTTCTTATTTACTTGTAGCAGTTTGATACAACTGTACAGCTTGCTAGACCATTTCAGAGGGCAATTAAAAGTCAACCACATTGCTGTGGGTCTGGAGTCACATGTAGGCCAGACCATGTAAGGACGGCAAATTTCCTTCCTTAAGGCTGTAGAATGCCTAATTGGAAGCTTTCAGGACTCAACATTGAATTGAACAATTTCAGAGCATGGCTGCCTTTTTGATTGTATGTTATTTTATTCAATTTTTTACCATGGGCCAACTTGTTTTTCAGATTTTTGCTTTTAGACAGAGCTGTTCACGATTCTGTCATTAACACTCTCTCTGGAATAATGTTTTGTCTTTTCATACAACTACTGGCACTCCAGGCGCTGCTCCACAAACAACTGACCACCTCTAGACGCTTACCCATTGTCTCTTGAGACAAGGAGGTCAAAAAAAAGGTCTGGCACTCCCTTTACCTTTGTTCTGTGACTTCTTTGTCATTTAATCTTTCCTACCTTCTGCCCTATCACACACCTTCTCTCTTGCTCTTCTTCCTCCCTCCCCCTTTTTCGCTTGCTCAAAGTCCTCTAACCTTTGCCAGTTCTGATGAACGATCACAGACCTGAAACGTTAACTCTGTTTATCTCACCACAAAGGCTGCCAGACCTGCTAACTATTTCCAGCACTTTCTGTTTTTATTTCTGATTTCCAACCTCTGCAGTATTTTGCCTTTGTTGCTTTGTTGAGGTCTGTTAGGTCAGTTGGTGTTGAGGGCTGTTGGCTCAGTTGATTGGAGTATTATGCTTGTAATGTTAAGTTGTGGGTTCAATTCCTGGACATGTAAGTGTTTTGAGATGGGTGATGTGAGCTGCAAGTGCCTGATTGAGGTAGAAGATAGTGCAATAATATCATCGCATTTATAATACACAGCCCCTGGCTAGCACCCTGGCACTGAGAGTTCAAATCACACAATGGTGGCAGCAGCTGCTGGAGTTTATACTTCATAACTAATGCAAATTTGCACTTTTCAAACTTGCCTCAGTAATCTTGCCATGAAACCATCTTCGTCTGCAGTAAAAACCCATCTGGTTCACTCATGTCATTGACCAATTGAAATCTGGCATCCTTACCTGCTCTGGCCTACATGTGACTCCAGACCCACAGCAACATAGCTTACTTGCATTGTGTCAGCCACGGCACAGTTGGTAGTACTCTTGCCTCTGAATTAGAAGGTTGTGGGTTTGAAACCTACTCTCGGGCCTGAGCACAAGAAGCTGCGCTGACACTCCAGCACAGTACTGAGGGAATGATGCACTATTGGAGGTGTTGTCTTTTTATATAAATTCTTGTTAGGAATGGAAATCAAGGGGTATCGGGGATAGATGGGAGTGTGGAATTCGAAAAACTAACAGATCGGCCATAATCTTATTGAATGGTGGAGCAGGCTCGAGGGGCCGAATGGCCTACTTCTGCTCCTAATTCGTATGTTCGTATGTTATGTCACTGTGAAGCTATCCATTTGAACATTGCCTTCACTATCAGCATATTTGTTATAGACTGCTTTACAGGGTACAGTGATAAAATACAACACTTGGCACTCAAGAAAGAAAGAAAGATGTGCATTTATGGGGCGGCACAGTGGCGCAGTGGTTAGCACCGCAGCCTCACAGCTCCAGGGACCCGGGTTCGATTCCGGGTACTGCCTGTGTGGAGTTTGCAAGTTCTCCCTGTGTCTGCGTGGGTTTTCTCCGGGTGCTCCGGTTTTCTCCCACAAGCCAAAAGACTTGCAGGTTGATAGGTAAATTGGCCATTATAAATTGTCACTAGTATAAGTAGGTGGTAGGGAAATATAGGGACAGGGTGGGATGTTTGGTAGGAGTGTGGGATTGGTGTAGGATTAGTATAAATGGGTGGTTGATGTTCGGCACAGACTCGGTGGGCCGAAGGGCCTGTTTCAGTGCTGTATCTCTAATCTCTAATTGTTCAAGATGGCTCCTGGGCTGGAAGCTCCCTTGCTGTTCAACTCTATCCATGGCCATCTGCTCCCATCCCTAACATTTTCTCCCCCAATCTGCCCTCTTAAACTGTTTAAATTCCCCTGGCTCTTTAAATCAGTTCATTTTAGCCCTATCTAAAAGTTAACAGTTAGTTTAGTGTATGTTACCTGGGCCCACTGCCCTCCCCCAGCCACACCTGCTCTTTGTTTTCTCAATGAAATTGATCCGGATGAAACTGACGAGAACAGCTATCGATACTTTAATCTCCGATCCTGCTGTCTTCACAGTCCAGAGTGTCTGCAGCCACGGCGTGCGGTAAGTCCATTGAGGTGAAGAAGGAGCAGCGGGACCCGAGAGAAGTCCTGAGAAAAGGTGCCCCGAACACCCAAAAAATCCACGAACGGCGCCCCCGGCCGCAACTTCAAAGCACCCGCGGGAGATGGCTCGGAGAGCATCTGCAGCGCACTGTCGGCAATGCTGCATGCCTTTATTTAAACCACTGCAAAAAAAAACCCTTAGCAAATGTAATCACCTCTAAGTCTGCCAAATGATGCTTCACCTCCCGAAGGACGTGGATGAGCTTTCCGGATGTCGATGGTGGGCACTGAG
Source organism: Heterodontus francisci (assembly GCF_036365525.1). Classification (NCBI taxonomy): domain Eukaryota; kingdom Metazoa; phylum Chordata; class Chondrichthyes; order Heterodontiformes; family Heterodontidae; genus Heterodontus; species Heterodontus francisci. Next base: position 44,815,013 of record NC_090407.1, read on the forward strand.
GAAATGGCTTATTACCTGCACTAGCTTCCACCCCCCTTCCCCCCCCTTCCACCCACCCCCAACCCCGTCCCCTTCCCTGCTCCACCCTCTCAGCTCACCCCCTCACAACCCCGTCCCCGCCCGCACCCCCCCTCGCACCATCTTCACCCCGCAACCCCTTCCCCTGCACCCCCCCCCCACCCCCTCCTTCTACCCCTCCCCCTTGCATCCCCTCCTCCCACCGGCACCATCCTACACCTGTGTAGGGGCCCCAACAACCCCACTGCCTTGTGGGTGTCTCGGGAGAGACCAAGGCTAAGGGAGTAAACCCGAAAACAGAAAATCCGGAGCGGAACCCCGTAGGCGGCCATGTGTCACCTTTGGCATGTTTCCGGCAGTTCCTGCAGCCATACTGGTGCCAAACGCCGTGTCCTGCACTCCTTTGGACCCCACCAGAAAGGCCGAGAGGGGGGTTTTGATGACTGGGCAACTCTCAACCTCCATAAATTTGCCCAGGCATGCGCCATGGAGAGGTCACTCCATAGTTGCCTCACAGCGACTAAAACAACACGGAAGGCAGCAGTTACGGGTTATAAGTCCAGATAAATTGGCGTAGAAACTGGGCGCCACGGGTTGCCTTTGTCGGTGGGAGAGGTCATTGCACCTCACTGGACAGCTACTGCCCGCCTCAAACCGGGCAGCCCCCGGTCAATAAGGTTCTGTCCCGCCACAGTCTGCCTGCTTCAATGGGTGCTTGGAGCTCAGGGTCATTGCCCGAAAGGTGGACTGATACACCGCACCAAACAACATGAAAAAAGGAAAGAAGGTACCAGCCCTTCGCTTTGCAAGCTGGAACGTCAGAACTATGTGTCCTGGCCTGTCGGAAGACCTTACACAAATCAACAATTCTCGGAAGACCGCCATCATTAACAACGAGCTCAGTAGATTCAATGTGGACATTGCAGCACTTCAGGAGACTCGCCTCCCCGCGAGTGGCTCTCTAGCAGAGCAAGACTACACCTTCTTCTGGCAGGGCAGGGATCCTGAAGAACCAAGACAGCATGGAGTGGGCTTCGCCATCAGAAACTCCTTGCTCAGCATGATAGAGCCTCCCTCAAATGGCTCGGAACGCATACTGTCCATCCGACTGTTCACCACCTCTGGTCCAGTACACCTACTCAGCATCTATGCTCCAACACTCTGCTCCCCTCCTGAAGCTAAAGATCAGTTCTACGAGCAACTCCATAACATCATTAGCAGCATCCCCAACACCGAACACCTATTCCTGCTGGGGGACTTTAATGCCAGGGTTGGGGCCGACCATGACTCATGGCCCTCCTGCCTTGGGCGCTATGGCGTTGGAAGGATGAATGAGAACTGGCAGAGACTGCTTGAGTTGTGTACCTATCATAACCTCTGCATCACCAACTCGTTCTTTCACACTAAACCCTGTCACCAGGTTTCATGGAGGCACCCAAGATCACGTCGTTGGCACCAGCTAGACCTCATTGTCACAAGGCGAGCCGCCTTAAACAGTGTTCAAATCACACGCAGCTTCCACAGTGCGGACTGCGACACTGACCACTCCCTGGTGTGCAGCAAGGTTAGACTCAGACCAAAGAAGTTGCATCATTCCAAGCAGAAGGGCCACCCGCGCATCAACACGAGCAGAATTTCTCACCCACAGCTGTTACAAAAATTTCTAAATTCACTTGTAACAGCCCTTCAAAACACTCCCACAGGGGATGCTGAGACCAAGTGGGCCCACAGCAGAGACGCCATCTATGAGTCAGCTTTGACCACCTACGGCAAAAGTGCGAAGAGAAGTGCAGACTGGTTTCAATCTCATAATGAAGAGCTGGAACCTGTCATAGCCGCTAAGCGCATTGCACTGTTGAACTACAAGAAAGCCCCCAGCAATTTAACATCCGCAGCACTTAAAGCAGCCAGAAGTACTGCACAAAGAACAGCTAGGCGTTGCGCAAACGACTACTGGCAACACCTATGCAGTCATATTCAGCTGGCGTCAGACACCGGAAACATCAGAGGAATGTATGATGGCATTAAGAGAGCTTTTGGGCCAACCATCAAGAAGATCGCCCCCCTCAAATCTAAATCGGGGGACATAATCACTGACCAACGCAAACAGATGGACCGCTGGGTTGAGCACTACCTAGAACTGTACTCCAGGGAGAATGCTGTCACTGAGACTGCCCTCAATGCAGCCCAGCCTCTACCAGTCACGGATGAGCTGGACATACAGCCAACCAAATCGGAACTCAGTGATGCCATTGATTCTCTAGCCCGCGGAAAAGCCCCTGGGAAGGACAGCATTACCCCTGAAATAATCAAGAGTGCCAAGCCTGCTATACTCTCAGCACTACATGAACTGCTATGCCTGTGCTGGGACGAGGGAGCAGTACCCCAGGACATGCGCGATGCCAACATCATCACCCTCTATAAAAACAAAGGTGACCGCGGTGACTGCAACAACTACCGTGGAATCTCCCTGCTCAGCATAGTGGGGAAAGTCTTTGCTCGAGTCGCTCTGAACAGGCTCCAGAAGCTGGCCGAGCGCGTCTACCCTGAGGCACAGTGTGGCTTTCGTGCAGAGAGATCGACCATTGACATGCTGTTCTCCCTTCGTCAGATACAGGAGAAATGCCGTGAACAACAGATGCCCCTCTACATTGCTTTCATTGATCTCACCAAAGCCTTTGACCTCGTCAGCAGACGTGGTCTCTTCAGACTACTAGAAAAGATCGGATGTCCACCAAAGCTACTAAGTATCATCACCTCATTCCATGACAATATGAAAGGCACAATTCAACATGGTGGCTCCTCATCAGAGCCCTTTCCTATCCTGAGTGGTGTGAAACAGGGCTGTGTTCTCGCACCCACACTTTTTGGGATTTTCTTCTCCCTGCTGCTTTCACATGCGTTCAAATCCTCTGAAGAAGGAATTTTCCTCCACACAAGATCAGGGGGCAGGTTGTTCAACCTTGCCCATCTAAGAGCGAAGTCCAAAGTACGGAAAGTCCTCATCAGAGAACTCCTCTTTGCTGACGATGCTGCTTTAACATCTCACACTGAAGAGTGCCTGCAGAGTCTCATCGACAGGTTTGCGTCTGCCTGCAATGAATTTGGCCTAACCATCAGCCTCAAGAAAACGAACATCATGGGGCAGGACGTCAGAAATGCTCCATCCATCAATATTGGCGACCACGCTCTGGAAGTGGTTCAAGAGTTCACCTACCTAGGCTCAACTATCACCAGTAACCTGTCTCTAGATGCAGAAATCAACAAGCGCATGGGTAAGGCTTCCACTGCTATGACCAGACTGGCCAAGAGAGTGTGGGAAAATGGCGCACTGACACGGAACACAAAAGTCCGAGTGTATCAGGCCTGTGTCCTCAGTACCTTGCTCTACGGCAGCGAGGCCTGGACAACGTATGCCAGCCAAGAGCGACGTCTCAATTCATTCCATCTTCGCTGCCTTCGGAGAATACTTGGCATCAGGTGGCAGGACTATATCTCCAACACAGAAGTCCTTGAAGCGGCCAACACCCCCAGCTTATACACACTACTGAGTCAGCGGCGCTTGAGATGGCTTGGCCATGTGAGCCGCATGGAAGATGGCAGGATCCCCAAAGACACATTGTACAGCGAGCTCGCCACTGGTATCAGACCTACCGGCCGTCCATGTCTCCGCTATAAAGACGTCTGCAAACGCGACATGAAATCGTGTGACATTGATCACAAGTCGTGGGAGTCAGTTGCCAGCATTCGCCAGAGCTGGCGGGCAGCCATAAAGGCAGGGCTAAATTGTGGCGAGTCGAAGAGACTTAGTAGTTGGCAGGAAAAAGACAGAGGCGCAAGGGGAGAGCCAACTGTGCAACAGCCCCGACAAACAAATTTCTCTGCAGCACCTGTGGAAGAGCCTGTCACTCCAGAATTGGCCTTTATAGCCACTCCAGGCGCTGCTTCACAAACCACTGACCACTTCCAGGCGCATATCCATTGTCTCTCGAGATAAGGAGGCCCAAAAGAATCTCTGATCTAATCTTCTGTAGTGCCTATCACGGCCTCAGGACTTTCCAAAGCACTTTACAGCCAATGAAGTATTTTTTGGAGTGTTGATACTGTTGTATTGTAGGAAATGTGACAGACAACTTGTACACAACAAGCTTCCACACACAGCAACGTGATAATGACCTTTAACAGCTGCTTGAAGAATAAATACCGTTTGAGGAATAAATACTGACCAGGTCACTGTGGGTGGTGGTTGGGAGGGGGGGAGGGGGAGGGCGCATGGTGGCGGTGGTGGGAGGTAAGAGTTTGGAGGTCATAGAACCATGGAAATTTACAACATGGAGGGAGGCCATTCGGCCCATCATATCAACATGGCCGACATGATCCAGCCTGTTCCCACATTCAGGCTCTTGGTCCGTAGCCTTGTAGGTTACGGCACTTCAGGTGAATATCCAAGTCCTTTTTAAATGTTATGAGTGTTTCTGCCTCCACTACCCTTTCAGGCATTGAGTTCCGGATCTCCACCTGGGTCAAAAATATTCAAGGGGGATAGACCTTGACGCTGTGTGATAGTGCAACATAGGTGATTGTGAATCAGCAGCTTGTTTTACATCCATCTAATTGACTTAAATGGAAATAAAAATTACTCTCCCAATTCTGGTAGCAACTCAATTTCACAATTAAACTGATTGTAAAGATCAAATTAAAATTTACTGGTAATACCAAATTGAAAGCAGTGACAAATGATGAATATCAATGCACACAAATCCAAAAGAATCTGAACAAGTAACAATAAATGATCAATGAATAGTAGATGTCATTAAATACAGGGAAATGCAAGATTATGCAAAGACTGACGGTTGATATGAATTATGTCAAGATGGGAATGTCCTTGAGGTATTGGAGCAGGAGAGAGATGTTTGTGTTTTTGTGGATAATTGGCTGAAGCTATCAACACAATGCTGCCTAGCTGTTGAAAAAACAAACAGAGTTTTGTGCAGTTTTGGGCTCACCATTTCAAAAAGGCTTTTCACTTATTAGAGATGGTACCGAGAAATATATTAAGTTATTGGGATATAGCGGAGGATATTTGGTTATTGGGATGCAGTGAAGGAAATTCAGTTATTTGGGTAGAGAAAAGATTATTGGAGGATGTATGGAGATGGACATTCAGTAATTGGGGTAGAAAGAAGGATATTCAGTTATTCGGGTACAGAAAAGGATATTCCATTATTGCAGGGGTACATGGAAGAATATATAGGCCAGAAATTTACTCCTTCCATGCAGGAGCAGGCTTATGACGGGGTGGGAGGGTGCGCCATAATGGTGGAATAAATAATGCTTCTCATTGCAGGGTGGGGTGCTGTTCCCGATGCCTTCCTGCCCCCGCTGCAATTTTACCAGAGTGGCAGCGGCGAGAAACGGCTCACCCGCCCCAGGCCAATTAAGACCCTTAAGTGGCCAAGTAACTGCCACTTAAGGGCCTCCTCCCACCACCGCTGCTATTTAACCAGTGGCCGGCGGGCACCTCAGGTAAAACCTGGCAGCCTTCTCGCAGGCTGGAAGGAGGGCCCTCCTGATCGGGCACCCCATGCCCCACAGAGGGCCCCCACTGAAATAAAATGCCCCCCTCCCAACTGATCCCCCATGCCTCACCAGGGATAATCGGCCGGGGTACGGACGATTATACCTGGCAAGGCCCCAAAAATGTACCTTTCTTCCATGACCGGCATCCACGCTCCTGTTGTGGTTGGGTGCAGTCCCAGCAGTGGCCAACGCTTCAGGTGGCACTGCTGGGACTGAGAGCTGCTGACCTGCTGATTGGCAAGCATCTCTTGGAGACAGGAATTTATGCCTCAGAGGAGCGGAAGTCCCTCCCAAGTCCAATTCAGGACCTGGACTACGTCAAATCCTGGCATAGCTCCCAGGCCAGGCGGAAACAGGCTCGCCCCCAACATTTTGGCCGGTGGGCGTGGCCACCCTCCCAAAATAAAATTCTGGCCATAGTTACTAGAAGGAGTACAGAGAGGATATTCAGTTATTAGAGGGGATACAGAGAAGATATTCAGTTAGCAGGCTAGAGAGAAGGATATTCAGTTATTGCAGGGGATACAGAGAAGGATAGACTGTTATTGGGTACAGGGAAGGATTTATAATTATTGGAGTAAAGAGAAGGAAATTCAGTTATTGGGAACAGAGGTGGCTTTTCAGTTATTGGAGTAGAGAGCAGGGTGGCTAGTTATTGGAGGGGTACAGAGTGGCGTCACAGTGTTGGTCCTGAAACTTGTGGAGTATTGAATGAGGAAAGATTGACTACAGTGGGTCTTTTACCTGTTGGAAAGAGACGAGCGAGGGGGGTATGATAGAACTGTTAAAAATGATTAAAGTTTTGGACAAACTGCATCCAACTAAGGTTTAGTACAGAATTTAAGCTCAAGAAGTGATATTTACAAATTAAGGATAGAACAATGGAAAATAGGAAATGCAGGACTAACGTTTTTATGAAAAGGATAGTAAGTATGTGGGACCAATTCACAAATCTGGTGGTGGAACAAGACTAATTTTTGTGTTTCAAGAAGGAACTTGACAGGTTCTTGCCAACAAATGGGATTCAGGTTATTAGAAATGTACGAAGGGGACACTGTGGATAGTTGGGTTAGATGGCCCAAAGGGCTTCTTCTGCCTGAACTGCTGCTATTGGGTAATTTTAACCTTAATTGACAGCATAAAATGGGCCATACTGCATCTCCCACCAGTTACTGACCCTGCCCAATTTTACTCTCTATTAAAGTTAATGGAAAGGAATCTCGGAGAGAATTGAGAGAAGCAGCAATCCCAACACTTGCCCCAAGGGAATACCACTATTTCTATCCTTTTAGGCAGAAACACAGCTGGGTCCTGAACTCTGCCAATAGTCCAGCATAATCTGGACACAAGTTTCCCAGAAGTGAGGCAGATTAGCCCAGCATCCAGATACACCCTGTTCTAATCTGTATTATAAGTTTCCTGGGGATCAGCTGGGGAAAACAAGGCAAATGTGAAGCTCACTCTGTGGATCCCATCCTGGAGCAAAGAAGACAAAATCTCACTGCTTTCCAATAGTGAGCCCCCTTTACAAAGGAGCCAGTGTGTACTTGCTGCTATTGTGACTGACCCTGAACAACACCTTATCTTCCAAGCCCCAAATTCATGGGTGCCCAAGATGTGTCCACAGGGATTCAGGCACCTCCCTGTCATATGCAGATGAGAGAATCTGATGGGAGCCAATGAGAATAGAGTCCGGCACCTACACCCAAGTCTAAGGTCTGTGGCTTTTCAGGATCTCATGAACCACTCAAATGTATTGTTTTATCTTAAAGGGAGAATTAAATTCTCCTGAATTGCAAACGCAGCTTTAGCCTGGGAGTCTGCTGTGTACAATGTGAGTGTTTACACTTATATTCAAGAATTAATATAGTGAAGAGACAGATCAAATCTCCACCAATACATTTTCTTTGCTGGGCCCTGATTTACAATATATGCAAAAAGGAAAGTGTGAAGAAACTGAGCCAGAATTTCTTCTTGTCACAGATTGAAGAAATGCAATTAGGAATGAAAGAAGATTCATCTTAAAATGGATTCTTTCATTATAATTATATTCTTTCAATGTGAAAAATTCATACCTTACAATGCTTTCCTCAGGGGGCATTGCTTTGGGCACCTGTGTTTCCTTGATGCACGCAGGCATGTTCAGGCACAGGGTTATCTGACATAAAGCCTATTATCCAATCCCAGTTAAACTGTTACTCTCTGGGGCGAGTCTGTAATCATCAGTTATGCCTAACCACACCTACCTGTCAACAGTTTATTAAAGCAGATTACACATCTGAAGAATTCACTTTGACCTTCATAGATATCGTTGAGTTACTCAGAAAAGCAGAAAATTAAAAAAAAAAAGTTTTGAAATGAGCTTCCATCCCTAAGAAATTATCGTTAAGAGCTTGGAGACATGTATTGTATTGTAGACTGTGGGGATGTTATTAAAACTCCCTTAATGATCTTATTGATTAAGCAGGCATTAAAATCATAAAGTTAGTGCCAGAAGATTACAGTAACTGGAACACAATGGAATGTTAATAGCAGTGGATATTCCTGTAATGTTTTACATTTATCTTCTAGTTGTACCTTGGGACTGAAATACTAAAGATGTTGTCTGATTAATATCAATGGACAGCAACAGTCTTACCTGAATGATGCCAGCAGCAAAGAGCCTATTAATTCCATAAAAGAATGGGAACATGCCCAAGCAGAAGTGAGCATAAACCTCTCCAGTTTGTTGAGTATGTTTAATTCTAGAGTATAATCAGCCAATTATTGCAGCAGTGTTCCTGCTAGAATTAATGCACAGTGGCAAACTTCTTATTGGTTTCCCCTTGAAAACGAGTAAGAAACTTTCCTTTGCACACATGTTCTGAAGAAATAAATCCTGTTTCTGGCTCAGTGGGTTTATACATGCCTTATGCATTGGAAGGTTCCAGGTTTGGTTGATCACTGACCGAGTTCCCCAAAGCCCGGAGTTTAAAATTTTTATCCTTTGCCTGGAAGTTACCTGGAGTTCGCCAGTGGGAGATGCACAAAACTCCCTGGAAAATAACATAAATTCTGAGAAATGGCCTTTTACGCTGTTTTGCCAAGGCTGTCACTGATCCCTACAACAGTTAATGGCAGGAGATCAAAAGAAGCCAATGGAAATTCAGGGCCCTGTGTTTAAATCCCTCCATGGCCACGCCCCTCACTATGTATGTAACCTCCTCATGTTGACAGCCTCCCAAACTCTTCATTCCTTTGACTCTATCCTCTTGTGTATGCCTCCTCCCATCAGCTGCCATTGGCAATCATCTCTTTGGCAGTTATATGCTGGAATATACTTGCAAATCCCCTCCATCTCTGCAGCTCCCTCTCATCCTTAAGGCCCTCTTCAAAACTCATGTCCTCAGCCAAGCTATTGTTCACTGCTACTAATCTGTCTTTATTCAGCTCAGTGTCTCATAACTCAGTAAAGAGCCCGACAAGATGTTCATGCTAAAGGAGTTTCTGTTGTTGAATGAACTAAGCTCAGCAGTGGTGTGTGTCCAGACTTTTTAATTGGTCTCATTGCCCCTGGGGTTAAAGAGGAGGAAAATCTATTAGATTCTTATTCTTGATCTCTGGTCAGAGATAGCTGTTGGAAGTGAATGTGTGAACACAGGGTGAGAATATGATCACATGAGCTCTGATACTTCAGCTCCCTGATCAAGTAGTTCACCAAAAGTCATCATCAAGATTCGCACACAAGTAATGGACAATGTACTGGAGACAACCAGATCCTCGAGACCCCCGGCGAGAAGAGAAGGGAAGGAAAACAAATTGACAGAAGAAATCACCATTAAAAGTATGCATATGATTACTGCTTGGGTTTTTAAATACTGCTAAACACAATTGTGCATCATTTCCCAAGAGTGAAATTACCAAACAATGAAGCAACTGAGGCAATTTGTGGACTGAACTGTATTTCTGCATGTTTCATATCAGAGCCACCAGGTTATAAGGTATCATCATATTTAGAGCAATGTGATTACAGGTTAAAATTAACACCGTGTTTATTTTCAAATTAAAGAATACTCGGAAGCATTAAAATGAGGACTAGGCAACTGTGAACTGAGTAAATTGCTCTTTTGGAGAACTGGTGTGGACACAATGGGCTGAATGGCCTCCTTCTGCACTGTAACAATTCTGTGATTCTGCAAATACTTCGGATGTCACATTAGACCAAGACTAAGAGCAAAAAGCAACATACAATGTGTGTTAAAATGTGCACCTTTGTTGTTCCAAATCTAATTACTCAAAACTTTTGCTCTGTCCTTAGAATTCTCTTTCTCCCAGGTTGCAATGGGATCTCCCAGGTGAACTCTTTACTGGCCATCTGAATCAACTATAATTTCCAATACTCTTTGATACCCGAATTGTGTAGCAAAGGAGCAAGGTATTTTGCAATGTAACAATAATGCAGTCTCTCTGAATGTCACTCTGACATTGAACACAATGGGGAAGATTTTAACTCTGGGGCAGCTGACCCCTTATTGTGACAACGAAGGGTCAGTGTTCTATGTGATCCTATTTGCATATTATAATGACCGACCGCCTGAAGTAGGCAAACACTTTGGCTTTTACTTGTAGGCCTGTGTAAAAATGGTGGAAACACATTTTGGGGCCTTCACCATTCTATGAAAAAACAATTTAGATGATTAAGTTGATGCCAATAATACAAAAATTTTCCTTTGTCTAAAATGCTGAGGCTCATTTCACAGTAAATAGCACGGTCCCCAATAGTTTGCTCAGCTTTGATCCAGATACTAATATCCTGACCAACACCTAAATACATCAATTAGCCCATCAAACCCTCATAGAGAGATTAATGCTGACAAAGCAACTTCAAACTTCAATAGCAGCACACAAAATGCCCTCTTCAGTATGATATCCACCTCAGCGAATTTGAGGTGTAGCCTTTCTCTCTGTGTTGCAGTTGAAGTGTTAAGCTTTAAGGAAGCATTTTCCTCTGGAGTCTTTTCAGCAAACCTTGGCCTGTACATGCGCAATTGGTTAAGAGCCAGAATCCTCATCTTCCCCCATCCACATCTGCCCAGCAGCGAGTTTGCAGTCAGAACTGTGGTCTACTTTATTAAATAGTGCTGGGAGGACACAAACCGGTGGCAGAGTGTTGATAGTAAATTGACAAAATCAATGCAGCGGGTCAAAGAAAGAAATCAAAGGCCATAGAAAAGAAATTGCCAAGAAGTCTGATAAATACATCACACAGGAATCTAAACTAAGCTTGTCTCAGCAAAATTTAACATTCGAGGATTGGAAATTTAACCATGTTATATAGGTGGTAAAAACTAACAGGACTTTCCTAGCACTATAGCAGAAACAAGTGACCTGCATAAATCTCGCAAACTCAAAGAGTTACTCCCCTAACACTGGGTAACAGTGTTCCCGTGTAGTCTGTGCTTTGGTGTAAGACCTGTGCCCCAACACTGCATGGCATACTCAGCAATAGCTGCACTGCTGACAAGCATTGCAAATCAGTTCCAATATCTAGAGTGTGTGGGGATGTTTTGACTTTCTGCAATGTTGTAAAATGGGTGATAGTGAATCAGCAGCCCCTTTTACATCTCTCCCAATTTTTAAAGTCGATGGGAGAGATGTAAAGCGGCCCCGGTTCATTATCGCTAGTTTTGTATTATTGCGCAAAGTCAAAATTATCCCTGAGACCATGCTGATAAGTTTGTGTATAGGAGTGTGTGTAGAACTGTGGGTGTATGCAGGTGTATGTGTGTAGGTATGTGGGTGTGTGTATGGGTGTGTATTTGTATGGATGTGTGTCTGTGTCTATGTGTGTATATGTAAGTATGTGTGCATGTAGGTATGTGAGTGTGAGCAGGTATATGTGTGTGTGTAGCTGTGAGCAGGGTCTAGTCATATTGATGGTGTTGCAAATAAGGGTTTTGTGAGAGTATGATGTTTTTCTTTATTGAGCCTACTTGTACAATACTGAGGATTCTACTGTTCCGAAGAAGGGTCACTGACCCGAAACGTTAACTCTGCTTCTCTTTCCACAGATGCTGCCAGACCTGCTGAGTGAATCCAGCATTTCTTGTTTTTGTGTTGAGGATTCTACTGCTGTGCTATCTTCAGTTCCTTTGTTTGAAAACAGATTTCTACTGCCCAAGTGTTATAGTTCATTCTTGGATATAGCAATGAGACATGAGATAACATGTACAATAGTGTCAGATCTCAGGCCTGGATCTGTAGTTCACAAAAGTGTTATCAGCGTGGAAAGCAATGTATGCACCATCACTTAATCTGTAGAAACAAACCAATATTAAAATGGTTCACATGCTTTTCTGGATTCAATGAGCCGGATAGTGGTGGTGGGGGGGGTGGTGGTGTTGCGTGGATGGGTGGCATAAAATGGAGCGGGAGGCTCCGGGAGGCTTTCCCGACTTGCTGCTGCCTCCACCTCGCTTTACATAGGGCGGGGTTGGGAGGGGGAAATGTGTGGAAAACGGCTCGCCCACCCCGGGCCAATCAAGTCCCTTAAGTGGCCACTTAAGGGCCTTCGCCCACCTCCACGCGGATTTTCGCATGGCAAGCGGGCGTCCTGGAGCCAGGAAAAGCCACCTGGCAAAAGGCGCCTTCTCAGTGACCCCAGGGTGCAGGGGTTCGGGGGGTGGGGGGGGGGAGGTGGTGATGGCCCTGCTCATCAGGCACAGGGTAGAGCATGGCTACTCAACCTGAACCTGACCGGACCCGACGACGTGTGTCAGGTTCGGGCTCGGGTCGGGTTGCTCGTCCGGGTCTGGCATTTGGGCTCGGGTCGGGTCGGGTCGGGTCGGGCTGGGTTGGACACAGTGACAGCCAGGACGTCAAGGCGGGAAACACTCCGCACTTGTCTGCAGTGAGCGATTCCATCCAAGGTAAAGCACAACCTCTTTAATCTCATCAACTTTATTCCGGTAGTCGGGTCGAGTCAGGTCGGGCGCGGGAAAAAAATCAAAGGACTAGGTGCCGAGTCGGCCTCGGGTCAGATGTGGTTCCGTCGGGCTCGAGTCGGGTTTCATTTGCAGACTGGAGCAGGCCTTTAGCGCAGGTTGCCCCATGGAGGGCCGTCCCCGCTTCCCCAACCACCCCCATGACACAACATGCCCCCCCCACTCCTTCCCCACAAACGAACACCCTTGCCTCACCGTGCACGCCCGATTACCCCCAGCGAGGCAACCAAAACTTACCTTAACTCCTCTGCGGTCGGCTAGGCTGCAGTCCCAGCAGTGGCCACTGCACCCAGTGACGCTGATGGGACGAAGAGCTGCCAGTCCGCTGATGGGCCGCCAGCTCAAATGAGGCGGAACTTCCTCTCTCAAGTGAGTGGAAGTCCCACCTTGGAATAATTAAAGTCTGGGGACCCGTAAAATACAGAACGGATCCCCAGACAAGGCGGAAGTGGGTTTTCCACCAACTTTTCAGTTGGTGGCCAGCTCCCATCCGCCCAACGTAAAATCCAGCCCTATATCCATCTAGTGTAAATATGACACAGAGAGGGAAAGGGTCAGTATGAATCTATGAATCTATGTCAAAATCATTTGACAAATCATTTGCTTGATTGTATCATCATCCGAGTGAAGGGCCTCAAGATGTTCACATCACCCGTGCCATGATAGGAGCCAATGACTGCTGGACTGACCATCGCCTAATCCGAGCTACGATCTCCATAAACCCAGTCCAAAAACGGCAGCAGCAGCAGAAGCACTGCCTCAGGAAAATCAACGTCGATGGTATCAAGGACTCTGCGAAGAAAGACCTACTCAGGCAGCGTCTTCCAAGCAACTTCGCGCGCTCAACGAACAGGAACCACAGAATGTCCACTACACCTGGTCTGCCCTCAAAGCTACTGTAATCAGCACTTACGAAGATACTCTTGGTTTCTCGGCCTGAAAACATCAAGACTGGTTTGACGAGAACAACCAGGAGATCCAGGAGCTACTAAATCACAAGCGCAAGGCATTCCTGAACTGGAAGCATCACCAAAATTCAAGGGAAGGAAAGCAATACAGACAATTGAAGGCCGAGGTTCAACACAAACCCATGAACTAAAGAACAGCTGGTGGGCTGAAAGAGCACAGGAGGTACAGCAACTCGGCAACAGCCACGACATGCGTGGATTCTTCAGTGCAGTCAAGACCATTTACAGACCAAGTACCCAAGGACCTACCCTACTGAGAGCAGAAATTGGAGTGACAGTGATCAAGGACAGAGAGGCAGTCAGCGCTTGTTGGAAGGAGCATTTCAAAGAGCTCCTTAGTCGTGACTCAGTCCTTGGTGCAAGTGCCCTGGACTACATTCCACAGCACGCGACCCACCATGACCTCAGCATAACCCCAGCCCGACCTGAGATCGAAAAGGCCATCCGACAGCTAAAAACAATAAGGCCACCGACATAGACGAAATTCCTGCCAAAATTCTAAAATACGGCGGAGAGGAACTCTTGACCTAAATACATGGCCTCATCTCCCTCACCTGGAAGGAGCACAACATGCCAGGGGATATCTGAGACGCCGTAATTGTGACCATCTTCAAAGAATGCGACAAGATCGACTGTGGTAATTACAGAGGGGGATCCCTGCTGTCTGCCACAGGGAAGGTCATCACAAGAGTCCTTCTCTACCCCCCCCCCTCACCCGTGGCTGAAGAGCTCCTATTCGCATCACAATGTGGATTCCATCCATCAAGAGGCACATGATCTTCACAGCAAGACAACTCCAACAAAATGTAGGGAGCAGCAGCAACCTTTATACATGGCCTCCTCTGACCTCACAAAGGCCTTCAAATCTATCAAACTGGAGCAATTATGGAAAATCCTCCTCAGATTTGGCTGCTCGGAGAAATTCGTCACCATCCTCCACCTGCTGCACAAGACATGAAAGCTGTAATCCTTGCCAACAGATCTGCCACTGACCCAATCTGAGTGCAAACTGGGGCCAAGCAAGGCTGGGTCATCGCACCAACACTCTTTTCCATCTTCCTCGCTGCAACACTCCACATCATCTCCTCGAAGCTCCCTGTGGGAGTAGACCTACTGGACAGGACCAGGGGGAAACTATTTAACCTGCGTCACCGCCAGTCCAGAACCAAGTATGCTGACAAAGCTTGTGTGCGCGCACACTCAGAGGCCGAGCTTCAAACTGTCATTGATGCATTCGTGGAGGGGTATGAAAGAATGGGCCTTAAGCTAAACATTCGGAAGACAAAGGTCCTCTACCAGCCTGTTCCTGCAGTGCAACACTGCCCCCAACTATCAAGATCCACGGTGAACCACTGGACTATGTGTATCACTTCTCATACCCTGGGAGCCTCCTCTTAGCAAGGGCAGACATCGACGATGAAACTCAGCATCGCCTACAGTGTGCCACAGCAGCCTTCGGTCATCTGAGGAAAAGAGTGTTTGATGACAAAGACCTCAAACCTGGCACAAAGCTCATGGTCTACAGGGCCATAGAGTTACCTGCCCGCCTGTATGCATCGGAAACATGGACACTGTACAGCAGACAACTCAAAGCCTGGAGAGATATCACCAGCAGTGCCACTGCAAGATCCTGCAAATTCACTGGCAGGACAAGCACTCCAATATCAGTATCCTCTCTCAGGCCAACATCCTCAGTATCGAGACACCGGTCATGGCTAGTCAGTTATGCTGGGCGGGCCACATCGTCAGCATGCCTGACACAAGATTCCCTCAACAAGCTTTCTACTCCGAGCTCCATCACGGCAAGAGGTTACCAGGAGGGCAGAGGAAATACTACAAGGATGTACTTAAAGCCTCCCTGAAAAAATATGACATCTCCACTGATTCATGGTAATCCCTTGCCCAAGACTGTCCAAAATGGAGAAGAAGCATCCGTGAAGGTGCCAGCCAGTTCGAACAACGTCGACGTGCCCAGGCAGTGACCAAGTGCAAACAGCGGAAGGAGCGTTCGGAAATTCGAGCATCCCATTCACTCGCCTCAACAAAGACCACCTGTGTCAGAGTGTGCAGATCTAGAATTGGACTATTCAGTCACCTAAGGACCCACAACCCTGGAGTGGAAAAAAGTCATCCTCGTTCCCAAGAGTCTGCCTTAGAAGAAGAAGAAAATGTCAAAATCAGTTACTCAGTCAAGTTTACCCAGGAACTGTGCCAGGGAGAAATGACAAAGCTTTCCAATTCCAGCTCCCTCAAAGGATTATTGAGAGTGGCTGAAAAAAGCCATTCCTTCATCACTTGGCTCACTGTTTCATCTCATAATGGTTTTCTCAGCTGTTTCTAATTCCTCTGCTCAGATACCTTGTGGTCCCTTATATCTACTTGATCGCTAATACCTTTATCATGCTAAAAACTTTAGGTATGAGAAAATAATTACAAGGACATAATTTCAAATCCTTTTAAAGAAGTTTGCAAAGCATTTATGACTCACACGTGCATCATAGAATCATACAATGATACAGCACAGAAGGAAGCCATTTGGTCCATCGTACCCGTCAGGCAAACACCCCCAAGACTGAGGCACACGTGATTTCACCACATGTGATGCCACAGGAGCAGCCTTTGCCACCAGGGGCCCTCTGTGGGTCACAGATTGCCCAAGGAGGAGGGCCCAACCAGCCCACACAGAAACCAACTTGAGTTACTGGCCGTCTCCCCTCATGGTGAGGGCATCCTCTACTGCTGGTAAAATACAGCTGGAGTATTGTGCCAGTGGGAAGAGACCATTAATTAGCCATTTAAAAGCCTCATTTGGCAACTGGACAGAAAGACCGTACTTGGCCTTCCCTGCTCCTGATTACATTGAAAGGAGTGAGAAGGTGCTGAGCCCTTCACCACGCACCCCCCCACCACCACCACCTCCTTCCCATGAAATTTTATGGCCCCCGCCCCCCCCCCGTCATCCCACCCCCCACACTGCCTCTATAGGAGACCCATAAAATTCAGCCCAACGTTTCAGAACTGGGAAATGTCAGAAATGTAATAGGTTTTGTGCAAGTGAAAGTGGGGGAGTATGGGGAGAAGACCAAGGGAAGGTCTGTGATAGAGTGGAGAGCAGGAGACATTAAATGGCAGATGGAAATGTGAAGGTAGGAAAAGGGTGGAAATTGGAAGCAAAATCAATGAAATTTTTCAGTTCAGGGTGAGAGCAGGAAGCAGCACTGATACAGTCATCATTGTACTGGTAAAAAAGAGGTGAGTGAGGGAGAGGACTGAATAGGACTGGAGCAAGGAATGTTCCACATATTTCATAAAAAGGCAGGCATAGCTAGAACCCTTGCAGGTATCCATGGCAACACCTTTTATTTGGAGGAAGTGTGTGGAGTTAAAGGAGATGTTGTTCAATGTGAGAACAAGTTCTGCCAGGCAGAGAGAGGAGGGTGGTGGTGGTGGATGGGGACTGGTTGGGTCTCCATTCAAGGTAGAAGCGGAGAGCCCTCAGACCATCCTGGTGGGGGATGGAGGTGTAGAAAGATTGGATGTCCATGGTGAAAACGAAATGGTTAGGGCTAGGAAACTGGAAAATGTTGAAGTGATGGAAGGCATCGGAAGAGTCATGGATGTAGGTAGGAAGAGACTGAACAAGGCGAGAAGAAATAGAGTTGAGATAGGAGGTAATCAGCTCAGTGGGGCAGGAGCAGGCTGAAACAATGGGTTTACCATTCCTGTTTGTGGATTTTAAGAAAGAGGAAGAAGGAGGGCTTGGAGGATTATGAAGATGAAGAGACCAAGAGTAATGTTTCTAAGTTTGCTGATGATACAAAGCTAGGTGGAAAGGAAAGCTGTGGGGTGGACACAGAGAGGCTGCAAAGAGATATAGACAGGTAAAGTGAGTGAGCAACAAGATGGCAGGTGGAGTATAATGTGGGGAAATGTGAAGTTATTCACTTTGATCGTAAGAATAGAAAAGCAGAATATTTTTTGAAAGATGTGAATTTTTTAAATGTTGATGGTCAGAGAGACTTGGGTGTGCTTGTACAAGGAATGCAGAAAGTTAGCATGCAGGTGCATTTAGCAATTAGGAAGACAAATGGCCTGTTGACCTTTTCCCAAGGGGATTGGAGTACAGCAACCCGCACGGTTTTTCTTGCTGTGCTTCCCATCCGATAACAGGCCCAGCAGCTGCTGGGTTAATTGTGGTGGCAACAAAATAAGGCCCTTAATTGGGGATGAATTACCACTGAAGGGCCTCAGTTGGTGGCGGGGTGGGTAGACCATTCACAGGCCTTCCCTCCCTGGACTTAATTTAGCGGAAGCAGGAATGTGGCGGGAGGGGGCCCCTGCCACCATCCCACCCGATCATTTGCTCTCCTCGCCTCCAAACTCCAAACCTGCCATGGGAGAGAGCATCAAATTCCCCCGACTTTGTGCAGTTCTGGTCTCCATATTTAAGGAAGAATATATTTGCTTTGGAGGTGGTACAGCAAAGGTTCGCTAGATTGGTCCCTTGGATGAGGGGGTTGTCCTGTGATGAGAGGCTGGGTAAATTGGTCCTGCACTGTCAGGACTTTAGAAAAATGAGAGGTGATCTCATTGAAACATATAACATTCTGAAGGGGCTGGAGAGGGTTGGCACTGAGAGATTGTTTCCACAGGTTGTGGAATCTAAAACACGCGGACACAGTATCTTGCTAAAGGGATGATCATTTTGGAATCAGATAAAGAGACATTTCTTCACTCCAAGTGTTGTGAATCTTTGGAATTTTCTACTCCAGAGGGTTTTAGCTGCTCCATCATTGAATATTTTTAAGGCTGGGATAGATAGATTTTTGATCTCTTCAGGATATGGGGAGCAAGTGGGAAAGTAAAGTTGAAGCCCAGGATCAGCCATAATTATATAAAATGGTGGAGCAGGCTCCATGGGTGATATGGTCTATACCCACTACTATTTCTTGTGTTCTTGTGTTCTAATAAGGCCGGAGGCCTCCAAAACATATTTTGTTTAGCCGTTTTCACTCCATAATAGCAGCATTGAATCTTCGCAATGTTACGACTGAGGCGGGATCCCAGACGAGACGCCCCAATTAATACGATCCCGGACGGCAGTAATGCACTGTTAATTCAGTCCCAATACTCCACAGGCCACAGCATATTAGTAAAATTTCCCAACTACCAGAAATTAGCAAAATTAAACACGTTATTAACTCCAGAATAAAACATACCAAACCAGTTTCTTTAAACAACAACAAATTAACTACTTATTAATAAAATAAATCTTAAATAATATTGAAACCTATGTCTGAAAAGACTTTATAACTTATTATTGCTCTTAACCCCCATGTACACACACATACATTCAATAACCAATAATTAACCGGTTCTTTAAAAATGATGTGTTAAATTAGAGCTGTTTCTCAGGAATAATAAAAATAAATGGGTTGTAAGTTCTAATAGGTTACTTCCGCGGTTCGATGAGGTGTTCAAGAATTGAATAGTCAGATGCCACTCGAAGTCTGCAGGCGAATGTGATGAATAGTTTGTAACGGATAGGCATTCAAGGCAGTTCGGCTGCAGCAGGTGTCACACAGATCTTTCAACACAGAGTATAGCAATAGGTCTATTTAGATTTTGAATTAGCAGTCTAACAGTGGAGCTTTCCTGAGATTTCCAGAACTCCCAGAAACACAAAAGGCAACAGAAAGTCACTCCTGAAGCAGAGACTTCTCAAAGACTGGAAGTAAAAAAGGAATTTGCTACCTCCAACATTGCAAAGATTCCTTTCCAGGGGTCTTTTTCCTCTCTAGGCGAAACACAACCTGTAAGCCAATGTAGGATTTTCTGAACAAAGACACAAATCTTCCTTCAGGAAGAGAATTTGTTCTGGTTTACCAGTACAAATCGGTTCCAGCCAATTTTTACACACAGTCAAACTGATACAATATGGCATGTGACCTTAACTCTTTTGCTGTTGCCTAGAAACAGGCTTGCAGCCCACACTTACTGTTCCCAGAGAGAGAAAAAAACTCTCAGTCTTAAAGGCACACAGACCACCTTAATTCTTAACAGAGAGACAAAAAACTACACTCCCATGATAACATGGACATCACTCAGCATGTCATTCAAACCAAACAGCTTCATCTTTCATCCCTTGTCTGAAATAATTCATCTCAGCCAGGATGCAAATTGGTGTATCACTAAAAATCATAACAGCCTTGGGCCAGAATAAGGAAACACGAGGCTGGGTTTCTGTTCATAATTCTTATCAAATAATGCCTGCTAGAAAATGTGTGCATGGTCATATATAGAGTATTGCAGCTTAGAAGGAGACCATTTGGACCATCAGACCTCTGAAAGAGCTATCCAATTAATGCCCCCCCCCCCCTCCGGTTTTTTAACCATAACACCAATATTTTTCCTTCATTGAATAAGGAGAGGTTTTGTTTTGCTATGATGCCTTGTATGGTTGAATAGCTTTCACACTATCGATTCAAGCGTGCAGAATGGACAAGTATAAGATGTGCAGTGGTCCTGTGGGACTGAGTACGAGTTACATTGTCAAGTGAAAAGAAGGGAACGATGACGTGTCACAACTCTGAGTCCTGTGTGATTGCAAAGGGATTGACTAAGCTGGAGAAGGGTTTGACTGTAAGATACTAATGGGATTAATGATGAGATTGTAAAGGTGTTGACTATAAAATAGTAATGGAGTTGACTATAAGATAGCAATGATGTTGACTGCAAGATAGTAAAAGGGTTGATTGTAATTTAGTAAAAGGTTTGACATCAGCAGTTGGGAAAATGCTAGAATCTATTGTAAAGGATGTGGTAACTGGACACTTAGAAAATAATGGTAGGTTAGACAGAGTCAAGATGGATTTATGAAAGGGAAATCATGTTTGGCAAATCTGTTAGAGTTTTTTGAGGATGGAACTAGCGAATCGATAAGCGGGAACCAGTGGATGTGGTGTATTTGGATTTTCAGAAGGCTTTTGATAAGGTCCCACACTGGAGGTTAGTAAACAAAGTTAGAGCACATGGGATTGGGTGTTATATACTGGCATGGATTGAGAATTGGTTAACGGACAGAAAACAGAGAGTAGGAATAACAGGCCATTCTCAGGTTGGCAGACTACGACTAGTGGCTTACTGCAATGATCAGTGCTTGGGCCCCAGCTGTTCACAATCTATATCAACGATTTGGATGTGGGGACCAAATGTAATATTTCCAAGTTTGCTGATGACACAAAACTAGGTGGGAATGTGAGTTGTGAGGAAGATGCAGAGAGGCTTCAAGAGGATTTAAACAGGTTAAGCGAATGGGCAAGAACATGGCAGATGGAATATAATGTGGGAAAATGTGAAGTTATCCACTTTGGTAGGAAAAACAGAAATGCAGAATGTTTATTAAATAATGAGAAACTGGGAAGTGTTGATGTCCAAAGGGACCTGGGTGTTGTTCATAAGTCACTGAAAGCTAACACACAGGTGCTGCAAGCAACTGGGAAGGCAAATGGTATGTTGTCCTTTATTGCAAAAGGATTTGAGTACAGGAGTAAAGAAGTCTTGCTGCAATTGTATAGAGCCTTGGTGAGACCGCACCTGGAGAATGGTGTACTGTTTTGGTCTCTTTACCTAAGGAATTTCTCCTTATCCTATACTTCCATAGAGGAAGTGCAAGAAACGTTCACCAGACTGATCCCTGGGATGGCGGGATTGTCCTGAGGAGAGATTGATGAGAATAGGCCTGTATTTGCTAGAGTTTAGAAGAATGAGAGATAATCTCATTGAAACATATCAAGTTCTTCCAGGTCTGGATAGGGTAGATGCAGGAAGGATATTTCCCCTGGCTGGGGGTCTAGAATCAGGGGACATTTAGGACTGGGATAAGGAGAAATTTCTTCACTCAGAGGGTGGTGAATCTTTGGAATTCTCTACCACAGAAGGCTGTGGAGGCTCAGTCATTGAATATATTCAAGACAGAGATTGATAGATTTGTAGATATTAAAAATATCAAGGGATAAGTGGATAGTGTGGGAAAATGGTGCTGAGGTAGAAGATCAGCCATGATCTAGTTGAATGGTAGAGCAGGTTTGAGGGGCTGAATGGCCTTCTCCTGCTCCTATTTTCTATGTTCCTTTGACTGTAAGATTGTAATGGTGTTGAATATAAGATATTGAAGGCATTGACTATACAATAGTGTTACAGTAAAACCGTTACGACTAGGTAAGAAAGGTGTCCAGGGGTCCCTCTCAGCCTTCACCTGGTCTTAACGTAACAGTGTTTAATTTTAAACACACCGTGTTTTTAGCTCCCCCTTGGTGAATCCTTGTTTACCACTTTCCAATTATAAGGCAAAGAAACCAGCACAAACAGGTTTTCTTTAGTTTAAAGAAGAACGGTTGAAATTTATTAAACTTAAACGTAAACTCTAATGCGGTTAATGCCTACGGATACACGACGCACACCACGCTTGCCTTCATCTCTTACTCTGGGCCACCCAACCAAGATAGGGAACTTACTGTGCAGAGAATTATGAGCAGCACTTTGGGGCATGAATGCACTGAATCTGTATACAACCTGCAGGCCTCATTCCTGATGGCCTCATCTAGCAGTGCAGTTTGAAGTTCGCTGAATATTTGCTGATGTATGAAGGGGTACGGGTGATCTGCAGACACCCAGCTGAGGTCATCCACCAGCCTCACCTATTCCGATGCTCATGGCTCTGCCTGGGCCACTGATCTTCAGGGCTTCTCACTCTGTTCGGGTGAGGGCAATGACGTTATTGGTTCCACCCCTCCATCTCTCTTCTCTGCCTCACATTATACTTTGTCTTATTGTTCAGAAAAGGAGGGTGAGAGTTAGTGAGTGTCTATCAAAAACGTATGGGGCGTGTGCATATATTGTGCATGTGGTGAGAGGTGGAGAAGAATGATGGAATGAGGAAGGGAAGGTGATGAATGTCATATAATGTAATGCAATGTAATGAAGTTGGTGGGAAGGTGATGAATGTAAAGCCAAGTGTGTGGAATATGAAATGAGGAAGGAGTGCTGGGAGGAGTTCCTGGTTGGGTAAATGCTCAGATGAGAGAAGAGAGTATGTGGTGTGAAGAGAGCAATGGAAGACAGACATTGCTTTGTGTTGTGATTGTCTGCTGAAGGATGTGATGGAAGGGAGGGAATTGTTGAGAGTGTTGGGGAGGGGCTGAAAGAAGCTTTGTCAGCTGTTGTGGAGACAGGTGGAGAGATAAGCAGCTGGACTCACCTTGGCTGCTCTTGTGTAATCATTGCTCTCTTCCTGCACTGACACCAGGTCTGGGAGTGATGATGGTAGCACTGACAGTTCCTCACCTTAGCCCAAGCCTACTGGATAGTCACCCTGGGTATGTTTCTCTGGCTGCCCTGACCTCCTCCTCTGGAACTTCAGAAAAGCAGCAGCCAAACATTCTACTCACCTCAGTATGTGGGATATCTTCCGGTGTTCTTCAATGAAAATTCCTAACATGTTCACTTTCAGCCGTGAATCCCTGTTTTAAACATACCCTGGGATTCGCACCAGAAATTACACCTAGCTGGGTGGGCTGTCCGATTCCTGTCACAATTGGGAAGTCAGTCTGTTAGTGAAAATGAGGTCAGGGGTAAAATTAGCAGCCTTCATGAGGATTGTTGCCAGCCTTGTCCTCTGCATGCCCAATTCAAGCCCAGAGTTAAAATTATTTAATCCAAACTCAGAAATTAAACTGCTTTCCAGTCAGGCTATAAGACTGCTCGTGCTCATCAGACAACTCACAATAGCTACAGACTGCAGCCTAGATTTCTTAAAACAGTAGCAGTAGTGTCTGAAAATTTTGATATTTAAAGGCAAATTAAGGAATTAGAACCATGTGACCTCATTCCGCTGGCCAACCTTACAGCAAGTGCCAAACTGAAATACAGAGCAACACCTTTCAGATGTCTGTATCAATTCTAAAAGCAAAGAATAGAACGAAAAAGCATATTTTGAAATCCAAGCAGGAATGAGGAGAACTGCTTAAAGCTGTTAGTTTAAGACAAGAAATGTGTGTGAATAATGAACACCGTGTGATACCCACCACGAGGACCAGGCTTAATGAAGATGTCTAGTAGATGTGATTAGTTCAAAGCACAGAATTCCTGCCGATCAACTTTGATGTGTATGTGAGAACTGGCCATTAACTGCAAACTGTAATGAAAAGCACAGAACTACTTCCAGTTATATCTTCACAATGTAATGTTAGCTCCAGCAACCTATTTTCAGGAGGTCAGTTGGTCTAATTTTATTTTAACTGATCATAAGGCTGTCCATGAAACACGAGAAATCCAACACAATTTATTTGAACTTGACTTCAAGCCCCTCCAATAGAACCACAACATGATGAATGTAAGTTCTCCACAGGGGTCCTCTCATTGTGCACCCTCTTCCTCTGATGTGACTCTATCCCCCTTTCAAGTATTGTGGGCTGCATAAATTGTGTGACATTCTACAGATTACCTTGTCCTTTCACACTGATATAATTATGATGTCTCTCAGTATGTCTCCTCCCCTGGCAGCCATGATCTATGAGTGCTTTCTTTACTCAAATGTACTCTACAAGCTCCAGTAATCTAACCTTTAAAAACGGAAAAAACAATTGCACTCCCACAGGGCAGGAAACCCTTGCTCACAATAAAGCAATAACCAAACAGAAAGGGGAGAGATGTAAATACTTACATTAAGGGATTCCATTTATTAACTCTGACAATTTATCATAGCTTAATTTTCCCATTTTCTGTGCAAAACAAGAGCTTATCTCCATCAAGACCATTGACTGTACACTGTAGAAGCAGCAGGAGATGACACTAGCTGCGCAGAATTAGCAAAGCCATGATGCATCATGCAGTAAGATTAATGGAATAGGTCAGTTGTAGAGAACAAACTATTGAGAATGTTAAGGGTGCAGAAACCAACATTTCTATAAGCAGTGTCTAGGCTGCACCATTCAGTAAGACTCTTCTCTTTAGCTTTTTCTACAAATAAAGTCTTGGTTGAGCATGAACTCTCACTTGATCCACTTCACTTCAGAAAACACCAGCCCTGAAAATTGGCTGGCCTGTTATCCATACTGTTACCCTTGGAGGACATTCTAGTCTTAAGGCAAAGTTCCTTCTGCTAATGGTGGGTGCCTGAGCCTCGAGGGATGCACCTTGGATACCCAGCAGCCCCTAGAGGACGTAACATCCAATGTTCTGTGCCCAGTCTGGGGTGGTGGGGGTCGGGGATAGCGTCCTTCCAGAACGCTGTTCATAGAAACCCACTGAAAGTGGAGGGAGGCAATTTAATATTAACAATATAAAATTGGTGTTGCACCTCAGGAGTCCAGAGCACAATCCTGTCCTGGGCTTCCAATTGCAGCCCACTTGAACTCCTTGGTTGTCTGATATATGTGGCCCCACAGTACTGTTCCTTCAGAGGGCCAGAGAGCGAGAGTTTTGGAAATCTTAAGATTTGGAGTCAGTTCCGACCAGGTGAGAAAGGTGTGCAGGGGTCTCTTTCAGCCTTCACCTGGTCTTCTTGTAACAGGGTTTAATTTTAAACATACCATGTTTTGAGCTCCTCCTTGGTGAATCCTTGTTCACCACTTTCCAATTATAAGGCAAAGAAATGAGCACAAACAGGCTTTCTTAGATTTACAGAAGAAAAGTGAAATTTATTAAAACTAAAACTTCAACTCTAGTTCGGTTAATGCCTCCGGATACACGCCACACCCCATGCTAGCATTCATACGTGATGCACACATGCAAATAGAGACAGAAAAGAGCAAAAGAAAAATAGTGGAGAGGTTTGAGGCAATATCAGAAGAGTTTCTTGTTACTGTGCTTTGAGCTCACTGTAGTCCTTTTGTAGGTAGTTCTTGCAGAAGAATTTCTCACACACATTGGGAAAAGAATAATAGGAAAAACAGAGGAGGACAGTCTGAGAGGTTTGAAGATATAAGGAGGGGATGGATGACTAGGTCTCCCCTCTACCCCATCTATTGTTAGCAGTGCAGATATAGCAGATATCTGAATATCAGTGTAGAATAGTGTAGAGGCTGTGCTTCTTCAGGGACACAATCATTAAATTGAGTCTTTGCCTGGAACCAGCTCTGCAGTTAAGGGGAAACATATGGATAAAACTACCAGTGGAAGAGAAAGAAATCACTGCATTAAACTTCTGTGCCACTTCAGCTTTCTCCTGAGCCATCTCAGATCCTCCAGTCTGAGTAAGGGATTCCAGTTAGTCCAATGACAGCTTCATGGAGCCTCCCTACGTCTGGGCACTTCACTGATGTAAGTGCCGAAGAAGGATTTGTGTACAGGGAACACCCCTCCCATTTTATCTATTGCAGACACAGGTCTGATCTGCCCCTCTAGGGAACCCCCAGATATCCCAGGGTTACATAGAGGGAGGAAAGTCAAGCAGAATGGGGCTCTGACCATTTTTCCTGATGTCATGGAATGCTTTGGAACATACATTTCCAAAGTTTCTCAGAAAAGACTCAAGTTAAGGTCCATAGATGGAGTTGAAATAGCTAAGAATGAAATTGGAAGGGACCTAGAATTAGAATTAGAACATTACAGCGGAGTACAGGCCCTTCGGCCTTCGATGTTGCGCCGACCTGTGAAACCATCTGACCTACACTATTCCATTTTCATCCATATGTCTATCCAATGACCACTTAAATGCCCTTAAAGTTGGCGAGTCTACTACTGTTGCAGGCAGGGCGCTCCATGCCCCTACTACTCTCTGAGTAAAGAAACTACCTCTGACATCTGTCCTATATCTTTCACCCCTCAACTTAAAGCTATGTCCCCTCGTGTTTGCCATCACCATCCGAGGAAAAAGACTCTCACTATCCACCCTATCTAACCCTCTGATTATCTTATATGTCTCTATTAAGTCACCTCTCCTCCTCCTTCTCTCTAACGAAAACAACCTCAAGTCCCTCAGCCTTTCCTCGTAAGACCTTCCCTCCATACCAGGCAACATCCTAGTAAATCTCCTCTGCACCCTTTCCATAGCTTCCACATCCTTCCTATAATGCGGTGACCAGAACTGCTGTGGACTTGATGCTCAACCTGCCCATGGAGATGGTAATGGAGGCAAAGTGGGGGAGAGGGAGGGTCACACAAAATGACAAGGGATGTCATGCACGATGTTGTCCTGACCCCCTGCCATTTTGTCTGAGGTGGGGAAGACCAAGGACGGCCTTTCCATCCCAGGCCAATTGAGGAACTTAAGTGCCCATTAAGACAGCCTCCCACCTCCGCTCTGATTTTATGGAAGACGGAGGGGCCTGCAGCCATGTGGAGATGCTGCCAGGTGAGAGCTGGTGGCCTCCTAGCAGCCTTGGGGGAGGGGGTCCCTCCTCTGGGGAAATCCATGGCCCCCAGAGGACCCCCACTGACAGCGATGACTGGGCCTCCGGCAAGATCCACTCCCACCCCCCCCACCCTCACTAACCACCCTCCACCCCATCGCCGGGGCGTGATTTACTGACCCTGGTGGCTCCAACCCCGACCCCAGCCCGGGATCTTCCCCATCTACAGCACTGCAGGCCTCCTGCACTGTCTGGCCACTGTTTCTGGTGGTGCTCCTGGTACTAGAGAGTTGCTGGCCCTCTAGTGACACCCCCGATGGCGGGCAGATAATTGACTGTGAAATTGCACTGGGGTCTGATGGAGGATCCACCTTCCAGCCCACTGCTGGGACCCCCGCCACCAGAATAAAATCTGGCCCACAGTTCACAAAGAATTAAATGTTAAACTGCATTTAAAACAGCAGAATATAACTCAGGAGAAGTCATGCTGAAACTGTACTGGATTCTGATCAGGTTACACCTTGGATCCTGGGTCTAGTTCTGGTCATTGAGAAACAAAGGAGTCATTCAACCCCTGGAGGCAGTGCAGAGAAGGTTCACGAGGCTGATCCCCAATGTCAGGGTCTGAGTTATGAGGAAAGGCAAGAGACACTTTGGTAGTGAAAGTGATCCTGAGGGAGTAGGACAGTAAACCAAATGGGCTTTGAGGAAGTGCAATATGGTATTTGTGAAGATTAAGATCATGGCATTAAAGGTAAACAGATAGAATGATAGAGGGATTGCTGAAGGATAGACAGCTCGGGTGCAAGGATCAATGGAGGCTCCTTAGATTGAAAGTGGTGATCCGGTGGCGATTTGACCGCCTGTTTTACACTCCACTTCTTTTCCACTGTGTTTAATTTTGAAGGTTTCACAACTGGCTTATGAGGGGCTCATTAGATGCATGAAAAGAGTATAAAGAGCATTATTACATTTGAGTTGTGTTTGACTTGAAGCCACTTATAATAATACCCGTCTCATCCATCATTTGGTCTGGTCATTGAAACCTATGAAACACCTTTGTAAAACAAAAGCACACGTGGCCACTGAAAGTGAAAGAGCTTATTCCATCAGTTTTAATAATAAGGGATTACAGTAGTGAGCACTTGGGAAGGTTTTGACCGATCAGACAGTGAACACAGATTTGTAAAAAGCAGTAGCTAAATGAATACTTCGAGGAAAGTATAAAAATTCACAGTGTACATGATACATAGTATATTTTAACTTTCAAAATATTTGAGGAAGTGCGAACACATGGACTGGAATTTTTCACTTGTCAGATGGGAGCCGTCCACCAACAGATAAGTCAGTGGCGATCCAGTCTCCACTGGGCCTGGCGATCCAGACAGGATTTTACAGCCCCCAGGCCCTTAATTGGTCTGAGGCGGATCTTCCATCTCATTGAGGCAGGATGTCCCGCCTAATGGAGCTGCCGGCCAATCAGCGGGCCGCCAGCTCTTAGTCCCAGCAGCGCCACCGGGATGATGGCCACTGCTGGGACTACACCCAACTTCAAGATGAAGATGAAGGATGGCCCGGAAAAGAAGCAGGTTTTTGGGGCCTTTGAAGGGGTGATCAGTTGTGCCCCGGCGTGGCAATGGGGGTCAATTGGGGAGGGGGGGGGGCGGAGGGGCGTGTTGGGCATTGGGGGCAGTTAGGGCATTGGGAGCAGCCATCCATCAAGAACAGAGTGCCCAAATCAGGAGGACCCACCTCCCACCCCAGGATTTTACAGGCGGCTTTACTCAGACCCAGGCCGCCCCCCTGCCAACGGTAAAATCCGCATGATGGCGGGCCGAGGCTTTAGGTGGCTGTTAACTGGCCACTTAATGGTCTTGATTGGCCAGGGAAGGGTGGACCGTTTCTCGCTGCCGCCCACCCCCACGTAAAATGGCGGCGGAGGCGGGAGCAGGTCAGGAAGAGCCCCCTGAGTCTCCCACTCCATTTTATGCCCCTACCTCCCCCGTCACCAATCCGCTCTTTTGTGAGGGGTGGGGGGGAGGGGTTTCTAAAATTCCGACCTTGGTATTTGTGAAGATTAAGATCATGGTACTAAAGGTGAACTGGCAGAATGATGGAGGGATTGCACAAGTTTGCAAGAGTCAATGGAGGCTCCTGAGATAAATATAAATTGATACAATTTGGGAAAAAGAACAGAGAATGGAAATACATCAAAAGGAGTCTGATTCTCAGTGGAGCAGAGAACAGAGATATCAGTAAATACAGATACAGGCAGCCTGAAACCAGGACTACAGGTGAGAAAAGCCTCATGAAATTGTGAATTTTACAGAAGCACTGAACACAAAAGCGAGAAAGTGCTGACACATCTGTACGTGACGTAGGCTGGACCACAATTGCTGTGTGCTGTTTGGGGCCTCAGTATAGAATGAATGATGGATCGATGGAAAAGATGCAAAATAGCATTACTTGAATGGCACACAATAATAGCTTTGATGACGGACTTAAACAAATTGAAAACATGTTCATTCAAATGGAAACTATTAGAGGGGGATCTAAAAGAAGTGTTCAGAGTTGAAAGAGTAAATATTGAAAAGTAATTCCCACTGGTTGGTGAATTGTTACTGATAGGACATAAACTTTGTGTTAGTGTCCAAAGCATGCAGGGCAAGTTAAAAGAATGCAGTGTGCTATCAGTGTACAGAATGCATCAGTGCATTATTGCAAATGGCTACTGAGACAGAGGCAATGGCAGCATTCAAGAGAGAATTAGACAACCGCTTGAAGGGGAAATATATTTCCCCCAGCTCACCACCACCTTCTCAAAGGCAATTAGGGATGGGCAATAAATGCTGTCCTAGCCAGCGATGCCCACATCCCATGAACAATTAACAAAAATTATTAAATGCTACAGAGAAAAACTAATGGAATTAGCTTAAAGTAAATAGCACTGATGTGGAGCCAGGCGTGAGACGCCAAATGGTTTCTTTGTGTCTCCCATTTCTGTGATTCTTGTGCAATATTTCTCAAGTCTTTTCAGTTATCAGTGCATATGATATTCTACCAATTACTTACTGGACTCTCTCAAAGTTAGACAGCCAAAAGGCTATAACTAAGTAAACAAGATGTGGCTGATCCATTAATGAGGCAAGCTGTACTTCCCTCCATACCTCCGTTCATTGATTTTCCTTGTTTAAATGGAAGTGTTTTGTTGTGCTATACAGTGTTCCACAATTGAAGTCACTGCAGCAACTATAGATCTCAATAGTGCTGATTAGTGAATTTGTTGTGGGTACAGTTTGATCAAGCACCTGGGGCAATGTTAATATTCGGCACCTCATTGGACAAAGATTCTGGCCCATGCAGAATATTACATCTAAGCAGACAGTGAATGCTAAATGCAGCTAGCTTCTCTTTTCTGTATTGCCTGCTCTGTCCAAGAATATTCGTTCCTTTTTGAAACAAGTATCATTATGTCAACAGTTTAAAAAATCAGAATTGTGCCCTTACATACTTTCACAGAAACCTTGAAAGGATTGAGAATACTGTTTGAAAGACTAACATCCCTGTTCATCAGGGTAGCGACTTTCCTGTGTTTTTACATTATTAAGGCTGTGAAGCTGATCGCACAAATCATTATTACTGATTCTATGCATTCTGTTCCCTGAATTGAACTCAATAAGCAATTTTCTTCTCTCCCATCAGTTATGATTGAAACACCAAAATGAACTTATCCATGCTCTGCACTGTGGAATAATCTATCAGCCATTGTATTGATGGATCTGATATATCAGTTTCATCATCCAAAGCACGGAACTATTCACATCCAGCCCTATAGCTCGCCCCATAATTCATGCATTTTTATCATTGGCTAACAATTACAGCCAATCAAATGAGGAAAGCTATTGAGGTGCCAAATTTGGAAGCATCCAATCCTGCATGATGAGACTGAAAGAAAGGTAATATTAAAACATTCCAATGCTTGCCATTTAGTTTTCTTGAGCAATATTGAACAGTTCCTGCTGTGTGTTCTGTTTAACTAAAAATTACTCACAAAGCCAAGGATTCTTTAAAACTGCGATGGCTATTTGATTAGTCCCACCGACTCGTCAAGAAACAGTCTGACATAGTCATACCCATCGAATCATACCTCACAGCCAACATACCAGACTCCTCCATCATCCATATAAAAGCAAATTCCTGCGGATGCTGAAAATCTGAAATAAAAACAAAAAGTGCTGGAAATATGCAGCAGGTCTGGCAGAATCTGTGGAGAGAGAAACAGAGTTAATATTTCAGGTCAAAGAACTTTCATCCTCATCACCAGCAGGACAGACCCACTAGAGGTGGTGGCACAGTGGTATACAGTCAGGAGGAAGTAGTCCTGGGAATTCTCAACATTGACTCTGGACCTCATGAAGTCTTATGGCATCAGGTCAAACTTAGAGACAAAGTCCCGTCTCCATACTGAGGACACACACCATTGTGTTGTGTGACACTTCAACTGTACTAAATGGGATAGTTTCAGAACAGATCTAGCAGCTCAAGACTGGGCATCCATGAGATACTATAGGCCATCAGCAACAGCAGAATTGTATTCAAACACAATCTGTAATCTCATGGACCAGCATATCTCCCACTCTACCATTATCATGCAGCCAAGGTACCAACCCTGGTTCAATGACAAGTGTAGGAGAGAATGCCAGGAGGAGCACCACGCGTCCCTAAAAATGAGGTGCCAACATGGGGAAGCTACAACCCAGGACTACATACTTGCTAAACAGCAGAGGCAGCATGCTATAGACAGAGCTACGCGATCCCACAACCAATGGATCAAAGCTCTGCAGTCCTACCACATTCAGTTGTGAATGGTAATGGAAAATAAAACAACTAACAGGAGGTGGAAGCCCACCATGTGAGCGCAAAAGATAAGGCTGAAATGTTTGCAGCCATCTTCAGCCAGAAGTGCCAAGTGGATGATCTATCTTGGCCTCCTCCTGAGGTCCCCAGCATCACAAATGGCAGTATTCAGCCAATTCAATTAACTCCAGGTGATATGAAGAAACTGCTGAGTGCGATGGATACAGTAAAGACAACATCCCGGCTGTAGTGCTGAAAGCTTGTGTTCCAGAAGTAGCCGCACCATTAGCCAAGCTGTTGAGTACAGCTTCAACACTGGCATCTACCCGACAATGTGGAAAGTTGTCCAGGTATGTCCTGTCCACTAAAAGCAGACAAATCCAACCTGGCCAAGTACTGCCCCAACAGTCTACGCTCGATCATCAACACAGTGATGGAGAGTGTTGTTAACAGTGCTATCAAGCGACACTTACTAACCAATAACCTGCTCACTCATGCTCAGTTTGCATTCCGCCAGGGCCACTCAGCTCCAGGCCTCATTATAACACTGGTCCAAATATGGACAAAAGCTGAATTCCAAAGGTGAGGCGAGAGTGATTGCCCTTGAGATCAAGGCAGCATTTGACCGAGTGTGGCATCAAGGACCCCTGGTAAAATTGAAGCCAATTAGAATCGAGGAAAAACTCTCCATTGGCCAATGTCATACCTGGTACAAGGAATAAAAGCAAAATACTAGTACAAAGGAAGCTGGTTGTGGCTGTTGGAGGTCAATCATCTCAGCCCCAAGACATCACTGTAGGAGTTCCTCAAGGTAACGTCCGAGGCTCAACCATAGAGTCATAGAGAGATACAGCACTGAAACAAGCCCTTTGGCCCACCAAGTCTGTGCTGACCAACAACCACCCATTTATACTAATCCTACATTCCCTACCACATACCTACACTCGGGGCAATTTACAATGGCCAATTTACCTATCAACCTGCAAGTCTTTGGCTGTGGGAAGAAACCACAGCACCCGGCAGAAACCCACACAGTCACAGGGAGAGCTTGCAAACGCCACACAGGGCAGTACCCAGAATCGAACCCAGGTCACTGGAGCTGTGTGGCTGTGGTGCTAACCACTGCACCACTGTGCCATCCTGACAGCCATCGTCAGCTGCTTCATCAATGACCTTATCTCTATCATAAGGTCAAAAGTAGGGATGTTTGCTGATGATTGTGCAGTAGTCAGTTTCATTTGCAACTCCTCAGATAGTGAAGCAGCCCATGCTTGCATGCAGCAAGACCTGAGCAACATTCAGGTTTAAGGGCGGCACAGTGGCGCAGTGGTTAGCACTGCAGCCTCACAGCTCCAGCGACCCGGGTTCAATTCTGGGTACTGCCTGTGTGGAGTTTGCAAGTTCTCCCTGTGTCTGCGTGGGTTTTCTCCGGGTGCTCCGGTTTCCTCCCACAAGCCAGAAGACTTGCAGGTTGGTAGATAAATTGGCCATTATAAATTGCCACTAGTATAGGTAGGTGGTAGGGAAATATAGGGACAGATGGGGATGTTTGGTAGGAATATGGGATTAGTGTAGGATTAGTATAAATGGGTGGTTGATGGTCGGCACAGACTCGGTGGGCCGAAGGGCCTGTTTCAGTGCTGTATCTCTAAACTAAACTAAATGGCAAGTAACATTCATGCCAACAAGTTCCAGACAATGACCATCTCCATCAAGAGAAAATCTAACTATCTCCCCATGACATTCCACGGCATTTCCATTGCTGAATTCCCCACTATCAACATCCTAGCGGTCACCATTGACCTGAAACTTAACTGGACCAGCCATTTAAATAATGTGGTGACAAGAACAGGTCAGAGGCTGGGAATTCTGTAGCAAGTAACTCACCTCCTGACTCCCCAAAGGCTTTTCACCATTTATAAGGCACAAGTCAGGGGTACAATGGAATACTCTCCACTTGCTTGGATGAGTGCAGCTCCAACGACACTCAAGAAGCTCGATACCATCAAGGACAAAGCAGCCCGCTTGATTGGCACCCCATCCACCACCTTCAACATTCACTCCCTCCACCACCAACACACCATGCATGCAGTGTGTACCATCTACAAGATGCACTACAGCAACTCACCAAGACTCCTTCAACAGCACCTTCCAAACCTCCAACCTCCACCATCTAGAAGGACAAGGGCAGCAGACGCATGGGAACACCATCGCCTGCCAGTTCCCATTCAAGTTACACACCATCCTGACTTGGAACTATATCACCATTCTTTCACTGTTGTTGGCTTAAATTCCTGGAGCTCCCTTCCTAACAGCACTGTGGACTGTGGGTGCACCTACACCACATGGACTGCAGAGCATCAAGAAGGCAGCTCACCACCACCTTCTCAAGGACAGTTAGGAATGGATAATAATTGCTGGCCTTGTCAGTGATGCCAAAATCCCCTGAACAAGAAAAGAAATAAAAGCATATTTTCAAAAATATCTTGTTATTAAACATTAACATATGGACCCATCTTCACAGTAAACCTCCCATCGGTGGCTCAAGCAATAAACATGAGCATTAATCCTTAATATTGGTTTAACTCTATTATCACATGACCCTGCTGTGGTTCATTAACAGTTAACCTCTTCCTTTCCAGTGATAAGAACATGGTTCTCAACAGTCTCAAACAACAATAACTTGTTTTAATTTAGGGCCTTTAATGTAATAAAGCTTCCCAAGGCCCTTCATAGGGGCATTATAAAACAAAATATGACACCGAGTTCCATAAGGAGACATTAGAGCAGCTGACCAATGTTATGTTTTTTTTTCTTACTACTGAACACAAATTCACCAACTACTGAAATGGGATTGGTAAACTCAAATGTGTGTTCTTTATTCATGAAGATTATGTAGCACGTTGTAAGAAATATGGGTATTTTAATATATTTTTCCTTGTACTATGAATTTTAGGTACTGTACTTTATAAATGGGGGAGATGGCGGTGTACTGGTAATGTCACTGAACTAGTAATCCAGAGACTCGGGATAATGCCCTGCGGACACGGGTTCAAATCCCACCACAACAGCTGGTAAAATTTAAATTCAATTAATAATAAAAAGTCTGGAATTGAAAGCTCATCTCAGTATTGGTGCCATGAAGCTATCATCATTTGTCATTAAAAATCCATCTGGTGCACTAATGTTCTTTCGGGAAGGAAATCTGCTGTCCTTTCCTGGTCTGGCCTGCACATGACTCCAGACCCACAGCAATGTGGTTGACTCTTCACTGCCCTCTTGACTGCTCTCTGAAATGGCCTAGCAAACGGCTTCAGTTGTCAAGGGCAATTAGGGATGAGCAATAAATGCTGGTTTTGCCAGTGATGCCCACATCCCATGAAGGAATAAAAAAAAGTGCTGGTATGTGCAGAGCTGTTTGCTTTCATTAGGTTAGATGTAAATAAAGGATGTCACGCAATGATTAGGGATAATCTGCTGTATGAAATTAGGCATTTATAGAGACAAAAGGTGAGACGTTAGAACAATTCAGAATGAGTAAATGGAAATTAGAACCGTTTAAAATGATTGAGTCTGCCTGTGGAATGTATAATTCAACAATAAGAGACAAGAAGTTGAATGGTTAGGGCTGCATATGCTAACTTTTGACGATTGTAATCCAGGCGATAGCCATAATATGTGGAATGGTCTGCTGACATAACTGTAAATAGGCTATTGATTATATTATTTATATGGATGGAGGGAGTTGGTTACTTTTACCAAATATGGTAGGAGAAATAATGAGTCTAATGGGTCTTGTTTAAGCTATAATGCTTGTCAAACATATACTACCTCTATAAGTCAGTGTACTGTCATTCATATACTGTGGGTAAACCTTATGCTTTTGTATGATTAAATGTGCATAAACCTTCAGTAACTATAGAGCTAGCTTTAGACATTTGCAACTATTGGGAAATTACAGCTTGCTTAAAGCATTGACAGTGTTATACAATCAGACAGTGTGAATAAACAGAGGAGGGAGCCAGACAGTGTGGATTAGGACAAGGTGTAAATGAAGAGTGGAATGTGTTACCTGAATAATGTGATTAACCAGACTGTTGGGCCTGACGAAAAAAGTAGATTGGGAAAGGGGCTTCATCGTTAACAGGAAAATGAGAAATTAGTAACAATGAGAAAGCAAATAATAAACCTAAGACCAAAAAGGGAACGTTTGAGACCAGGGACTGAACCATCACAACACATGATTAGCACTGTATAAAAATCCTCAGAGCCTGTTCAAGGTACGTAGCTACTACTGAAGACCAGAAGAGGAACAGAGGGGACAACATCATCTAGACTCCAACAGTTTGGGGAAAGCAAACACCCATGGACAGTCGTTGCTCATTGCCTATTGTTAAGTATACCTTAATAAATTCTGTTTGATTGAATACACCTGTCTCAACAAACTAAAGTAAAGAAAAGGGATATATTTTTCCCACAACATGCATAATTTTGGGGAGCTCTTGATAACACATCTTACTTGAATGATTACACACTGTAGACCAACTATCATGTGGTATCTTATATCATTTCCTATCTGGTGATGTACATAGTTCACAGCCACACCTACTTAAATGTGTACCACAACATCCCCCCTTTTTTCTAACTTAACTGTAGCCCCTATTAATAAACAACCAATAGCTATCTACAACACTGAAAACTCTTATACAGTAGAAATTTATAACTTGACAAGGTTGTGAGCTATGAAGTGTAATTGTGGTTTGCTGACAGATCCATATCTGGTCACTGTAAATCTAGTCTGAGTTTGCTGATCATTCTCACAACTTTTTGTATCTGTAGGAGAGTTGTGCTTAGATCTTGTTTTGATCTTGTTCTGCTTGCAATAGAATTACTTGTTGTTTCATGATTAGGAATTTCCCTGATTTGACATTGATTCTGTCTCAACGGCATCCCTTTTGGTGTACCTCATAGCATCTTGATTCAAAACATACTCTAGCTACCACAGCTGGATTGCACGTTCATCAGTAAGATGTATAATCTGAACATTCTGTACAACCATTCAGCTTGGTCATTCTTTGCCTGCATGCCAGTCATGCACATCTTTTATCCTCCCGTCTTTCAAGAAATTCATCCCATATCTCTGGAAGCACAGATAGATGGTGACTCGGTAGAGTCATTTGCTCCTGTCTGCTGAACACCAACTCTGCTGGTGAAGGAATAGTTGCACTTAATGGCGCTGTGCTTACCTGGTCTGCTAACATTTGACAATTAAGGTTTAAACGGTATGCACCATGCACTCTCCCAAGCCGATTGACCTAGGATAGTGTGGAGACGAAGTGATGTGATCCACTCCCCATTTCTCACATAGGTTCTGGAATGGCTTGCCTGTATATTGAGGTCGTTGTCTGAAACAATCTCTTGCGGTACTCCAAACAAGCTAAAAATAGCACTCAAAGTATGTGCAATGCTTGCACTGAACATATCCTGTAACTGACATATGATTGGAAAATTAGAAAAATAGTCTGTCACGAACAGAAAATCATCACCATGAACATGATAAAGGTCAGTGGCAATCCTGGACCATGGGTGTGCAGGATATTCGTGCTGTAGTAACAGTTCCTTGTTTTGATTGGACATGTGTTCTTGCCATGCCACGCACTCCCTGACAGTTGCCTCAATGTTGCTGCTAATCCCTGGCCAATATATTGTTTCTCATGCTCGTCGCCCAGTACGGTCTATGCCCATGTCTGCTTGGTGTAACAGTTGCAAAATATCTGGTCGCAGTGATTCAGGAATGAGAACTTGTTGTGGGTTCTGCCTTTACCAAATGATGCTTCTGCTGCTTCATAAATGATTGAGCTCAGTTACTGACGTATAATCTTAAAACGCAGTTGGATGAGTCATAGAGTCATTTACGGCAGAAAAGGAGGACGTTTGGTCCATCGGGTCCAAGTCGGCTCACCATGGAGCTATGCAGCCTGTCTCACTCCCTGGTTTGATCCCCAGAGCTCCTGCAAGTCTATTTCTCTCAGATGGCCATCCAACCTCCTCTTGAAGTCATTGATTATCTCCACTTCCACCACCCTGTGGGCAGCCAGTTCCTGGTCATTACCACCTGCTGCATAAAAAAGTACTTCCTCATATTCCCCCTGCATCTCTTGCCCAAAACTTTCAATTTGTGTCCCATAATTCGTGTACTATTTGTTAATGGGAACAGCTTTCCTTGTCTAATTTATCTAAGCCTGTCATAATTTTGTACACTTCTAATAAATCTCCCCTCCCCTCAATCTCCTTTAAGGAGAACAACCCCAGCTTTTCCAACCTAACCTTGTAACTAAAATCCCCCGTCCCTGGAACCATTCTGTAAATCTCCTCTGCACCCTCTCAAGGATCCTCACATCTTTCCTGAAGTGTGGTGACCAGAACTAGACACAATACTCCAGTTGGACCCTAACCAGAGCTTTATAAAGGTTCCCTGCTTTTGTACTCAATGCCTCTATTTATGAAGCCCAAGATCCCAGATGCTTTACTAATCACTGTCTCAATATGTCCTGCCACCTTCAAAGATCTATGCACATTCACCCCTAGGTCCCTCTGTCCCTGCACGCTCTTTAGAACTGTGCCATTAAGCATATATTGCATCTCCCTAATCCTTCTGTCAAAATGCATCATCTCACACTTGTCAGTATTAAATTCCATCTGCCACCTCCCTGCCAATTCTACATGACTGATGAGAACATTGACCATCACAAGTCTCGCAGCTTACCTGTCTTAGAAATCGAAGGGGGTGTATCTTAACTGGAAATTAACAATTATACAGCCTTATTTGGGAAATAAAGGGGGACGAACTTATTGCAATAGAGGTAATAGCCCCATAAGTAAGGAATTAGTTATGCAACTTTAAAACAGAATAAATATTGGAAAGACTCATTAGATTTTTATATTTGTTGGACACACTCCAATGTCTCTCATGGTAAAGGTACGGCTATTGGAGTGAGGTGATTATAATTCTCCCCTTAACTGGGCAGACGTATCTTACTAACTCTGTAGTCTTCTACTCGGGGATTTAAGGTAAATGTTAAATCTTTAAAATTTTACTGTAAAAATATTTAGATTTAAAAATTGGATTTGCTATTAGAAACAAGACTGTACTTTCTTTTCCTTGAGCTATTAACATTGCAACTGACTGTCTCACCAGCTGCGAATTGTATGTTCAGTTCTTTAATAAAATTTTATCCAAATTAGTATTTATATTGTCTCACATACTCTTCTGTATCACTAACTCGTGAACTCATGTCCGTACACTGGGGTGGGGTGGTACCTGAGTGAGGAGATTCCCAGACCCTTATAATTTCTGGGTTGCTATAATCTGGCTGAAACTTATTAAAAAGGCTATCTGGAGGATGGTAATATTTTGAGCTGGTTCTTTCCCTTTAGGGAGAGTTAGATCAGTCCTTCAGACACTTTCAAGTGTCTTTGGGATCTGCCTTTCTCAACCTTAAGTGAGTGTGATCCTCTGGGCAGTACACCTGAACCAGGATAGCCCCAAAAATGGGCTAGGATTATAATCCACTACAATAGGTTTCCCTTGAGAGAAAGAGCCACATAGACATCAAGTTCCTCGGGACAACCTCATGGCCTTTATGAAGCCGTGGTTAGGGGGTTTATATTCAAGCTGGTATCCGACCAGTAGAACCATCATTGTGTACATCAGTGGTCATTATTCAGGAAGTAGCCACCAACAGTGCCCACATCTATGAAGGAGAATTTTGGGTGGATAGTTGTTATGAGGACCAGCCTACTCTCCGCATCATGACTGCTGATCCCATTGAGAAACCTCAGAATATAAACTTGGACTTGAGGCCTGAGCGTCTGTTTGCAGTTCTACATCTTCTACTTCTACTTGCAAGAAAAGGGTGGCCACAATGAAAGAGTGTTTGCAAAGGTTGGGCACAATGTTTCAAATGGAACCTCTCACAGGGTTTGTGAGGTT
Organism: Heterodontus francisci; assembly: GCF_036365525.1. NCBI lineage: Eukaryota > Metazoa > Chordata > Chondrichthyes > Heterodontiformes > Heterodontidae > Heterodontus > Heterodontus francisci. The sequence continues at coordinate 44,854,764 of NC_090407.1, forward strand.
TGTGTAGTGTTTGATGAGCTTTGCAAGAAATGTGTGTCAAAGTGAGGAGAATGCGCTTCCTCATTTTTGAGAGAGCTGGGTGATTATGACTCAAACACTTCACTCCATTCAGCTGACACCTGTGCTTTTACTGAGGATTTGTGTTAGGCCCTGAATTTGACCTCATTTCTTTGGTGAACTTTCTGCAAATTGAACCCCAAGCTTTCAGCATCAGAGGGAGCTGTACTGTCCTCATATTTGTGCAATGCTATTGTGAACAAGGCAACTTTTCTCTCCCCTCCACAATAGCTCTTTTTATAAAGAGCTGCTCCTGTGGTTAATATTACCTTTTCCAGCCAAATGTGTCAGTGTGACGGTCACCTTCAGCCTCGTTAAAATAGGGAGTGAAGCTTATGTCAGAAAATTGAGTGTCAAGTGTCCTTCTGTATCACAGGATGTTAAATATGTGTTACAACCAAGGTGGGAGGAGTGCACTGTTAATTCAGTCCCAATTCTCCACAGGTCACAACATATTTATTACATTTTCCCACTCACTGAAACAATCAAATACACAATTTTCCCCAGAAGAAAACACACTAACTAGGTTTCTTTACTGAATGACAAAATTAACAGTTTATTATAAAATAAGTCTTAACTAGTAATAAAATAAAACATAAACATGCAGATTGAATTTTTAAAGTTCCAACATTAAATTTTAAAAAGTCCCCTTTCTAACATAGCCAAATTTTAAAGTCCCTTTTTACCTTAGCCCATTCACACTCACACCACACACTGAAAAAAAGATTTTAAAAAAGGGATTTTTGAATCAGAGCTCTATTACAGTCACACATCCAGGCAGATCACTTGCCCACCCCAGGAATAAAAGCAGATGAGACACGCTGCACCAAACTGGCACACAGTCCAACCTCTGAGCAAACATAGGCAGGCAACTGATATTTAAAATAGTCCTCTTCAGGTGGCATTGAGAATTATTTTTTAGCAGGCATTCTTGAAATACAGGAAGTAAGATGAATCAACACAGTGAACTTCACAGAATCTTTTAGGGAATTGCTGGAAAGCAAGCTGGGTTGGCACCTTCTGTTCTTCCTTGGAAGAAGTGACAGGCGCTTCTTTGATTGGACAAGCCCAGTAGTAACAGAGAACACCTGGGATGGGCGGATAACCTAACAAGCTTTTTGGTTGTCAGTCAGTGCATGTGTGTGTTACCTTCTGTCCTTTTTTGACACCTGAGCAGCACTTGACTTTTATCTCCTTCCAGAAGGTAACACACACATGCACTGACTGACAACCAAAAAGCTTGTTAGGTTATCCGCCCATCCCAGGTATTCTCTGTTACTATTGGGTTTGTCCAATCAAAGAAGCGCCTGTCACTTTTCTGCCCCTGTTACCAGGGTCTCTGCTCATCTTTAACCTGAGCCATGAGACAACCAGCAACACTGTTGCCAATCCAGCTCCCTCAGTGCCCTCTTGATTATTAAACATTTATTCAGTTTAACTATAAATTCCTTCAAAAAATATTTTTAACAAAAAACAGAATCACTTTCATAACATATGCTGTAAATTTGTGACATCAGAAAATTGGAATCTAAATATCCTTTCTCGTTTGACGCGGTGAAAGAATTCATTTGCATTGCATTTTTTCAGTGATCTTGTCAAAATTCTTGTAAAAACAACTGAAGACCACTATTTTCATCTTGATACAAAATCTTATTGACCCAGTCGGCCCTTTCGCCATTCAGCTGTGTGTGAATTGTGCTGGCCCTGTTGTATAAAAGACACAGCACATCGCTATACATAGTACAAATATGGGGACTGCTCCCCAGCTGTATGCTTGTTTGGGTTTATGATTATGTTTGTTCCCTGAAAGTTGAGATGTATATATGAGAGTGTGCCACCAATGGCAGTTGAAGTAAGTGCCTGTTGTCAGTTATGCTACTTTAATACAAAACCACTTATAGAGTGTCCATGCCTTGGAGGTAGACTTAATGAATACTTTGATAAGTGATGAGGTACCTTATCATTGTAAAGTTGTGCAGGGAAATCCAATTTTCATTTCCATTGGTATTTCTTTGCAAGTGTTATAATCCCAATTAAGTTAATTTAGTTGGGGTAGCATTTACAAATCATCATTTCATTGTAACGCTATATTTACAAGGTTCATATTACAATTTAATTGGGAACTCAAACATGTGATGGGAACAAAGCTGTTCCTATTATCAAGTGATTATTGCCTTTCTCATCAATGCAAATCCCACTGAAAGTAGGCATCAGACACAGAACAATGCTGACCCACATCAATGCATAATCACAAATTGCTGGAGTAATATTCAGTGTCATCGAATTGACAGCTTGAGTAACCAGTTTGATTAAAATCTGGGCCTCTGGTGTTCAATCATGTTTAAATTATTCCTTCTGGATGCATGAAGAATATAATATCCATTTGAGTGTGTGTTCATTCCTTTGAATTTGTTTCCAGATGATCAAAGTGAAAGCAGCATTTTTTTTAACCGGTCAGTAGTTTTTTTTATTGAACTGAATAGAATAACCTGCATGTAAAGCAAGGATTTGATGCAATATGGGGAGAATTTTGACCTGGAGGAGCATGGTGTGGGCAGAGGGTTCATAGTGGCAAAAATGCGAGGGAGTCAGGAAGCTGACTTCAACCGCCAACTTCCATGTTTAACTGGAATGCATTAGACTGCTTGTGTCCAACCCACTAGGGAGTGGCAGGTTGCCTATTAGCTTATGCTAATCACTCAATTGGAGTGATATTATGGCACATCCACGGGTTTACGATTGGCTTCCTGAAACCCACCAGTGAATGCAATGAAGGCACGTGAGCAGTTGGCATCCTTCCAGCTATGAAAGATGATGGCCATGCAGCAAACAATCCATTTAGGTGGGGTGACTTCTCTTGGTGCACCTTTGCTGATGGCTGTGAAAGCCAATCCTTGAGAGGCAGATTCTGCCAGAAGTGCCACACATGAAGCTGCCAAGTGATGCTGTGAGTTGTTGCTTTTGATGTTGGCGCCTGTTGCCAAGCTTCTGTAGCAACTGGTCGTCATGGTAGTGCACACCAGTCCACAGGATGTGTTGCCATTTCCCTCGTTCGCCAGCTAGTGACACCCAAGTGTGATAGTCGACATTTAGGGTCTTCATGTCACGCTTACCACTGTCCTTGAAGCGGAGCTTTGGCACCCCACTGGTCGTCTGGCCCCGGCTATCTCACCATACAGAAGGTCCTTGGGTATGCGACTGTCTTCCATCCTGCGGACATGTCCGATCCACCAATGCCACCTCAGTTTGATCAGTGCCAACACACTTGAGAGCTCTGCCTTTGAGAGGACTGCCACATTTGTGATTTTGTCCTGCCAGGTTATACCCATAATGCATCACAGACAGCAAAGGTGGAAATTTGCAGGCAAGGTGAGAACACAGCAGCAATTGAGAGAGCGGAATCAATCTCATTGAAATATTACAATAAATATTCAGGACGCACAACTGCTTTCTTACTGTTCATGGGAAAGGATTTGTTGACAGTATTTTTGCTGAGAGTTTACTTTCTACACTTGCAATCACACATCAGGATGGGTCAGGTTTTGACTGCCTTTGATTGGATCTTGGACAAGGAGCAATATGACCAGCAGGAGCAGCCTGTTGTTGAGAGACCTGCAGATGAATATCTGAGAGGGGACCAGCAGAATAGGGAGAAGTAGAGAGGGCAGCAGCAGAGAGAGGGGAGCAGTACATACGAACTAGAAACAGGAATCGGCTATTCGGCCCCTCAAGCCTGCTATGCCATTCTATAAGATCATGGCTGATGTGTTTGTAGACACAACTCCACTGTTCTGCTTACCTCCGATACCCTTTGACTCCTTGCTTGTCAAGAATCTGTCTACCTCTCCTTTAAAAACATTCAATGACCCTGCCTCCATGGTCTCTAAGGAAGAGAGTTCCATAGACTCACGACCCACTGAGAGAAAAAAAAAATCTCTTCATCTCTTTCTTAACTCAGAGACCCCTTATTTTTAAACTGCCCCCTAGTTTTAGTCTCCCCCAAAAGGGGAAACATCCTTTCAACATCCACCTTGTCAAGTCCTCTCAGGATCTTATGTTTCAATAATCACACCTCTCATCCTTGTAAAGTCCAATGAATACAGACCCAACCTTTCCAACCTTTTCTCATAAGATAACCCTCTCATCCCAGGAATCAATTGAGTGAATCTTCTCTAACCTGCTTATAATGCAATTATATCCTTTCTTAAGTAAGGAGACCAAACTGTATACAATACTCTAGATGTGGTTTCACCAATGCCCTGTACAACTGTAGCAAAACATCACAACTTTTATATTCTATTCCCCTTGCAATAAACAACAACATTGCATTTGCCTTCTTAATCACTTGCTGCACCTGCATACTAACTTTTTGTGTTTTCTATCCGAGGACACTCAGATCCCTCTGCATCTCAGAGTTCTGCAATCTCTCTCCATTTATGTAATATGTTGCTTCTCTATTTTTCTGGCCAAAGTGGACAAGTTCACATTTTCCCACATTATACTCCATCTGCCAAATCTTTGCTCACTCACTAAACCTATCTGTATCCCTTTGCAGACACCTTGGGCTGAATTTTAATCAGACTGCATGGTGGCACACTTTCAACTCAGCGGCTTTCCAACATGGAAGGACCGCCGAGGAACGCGAGTGATATTACGCTCATTTAAATAGAGGGGCGGAGCAGGGGGTGGCCACTGCGTCCCCGGCAACGGCGTCCGGCGTACAGACGCTGGCACCATTTTTAAAGGGCTTTAAGCTCTTAGAATTCATTTTAAGTTTTACAGGTACAGTAATTGAAATTTTTTATTAATAATTAATAAAGGTGTGGAGGCCCTTCCCAACCCTTCCAATAACCCCCACCAAATTGCCAAAAAATACTTCATTCCCTTCCTGAACTTTCCCCCCCAGCCTTCTAACATTTGGCATCTAACCCCTTCCCACCATCCCCACATCCAATAAAAATTGATTTCCCCGGTCCTTCACCCCTCCAGCCCTGAAAATTTTATTCCTCTCCACCCCCCCACCCCCCCCCCACCAGGTTTGCACCTCGGAACTCCGTGCTGAGTTCCGAAGGCATGCGGAGCATGAATGACAGCCATATATCAGCGTGGGCCGGCTGCCGACTGCAGGTAAGTTTATTAACAAATGATTAATGTTAATTTGCATATGTTGATGAAGGGCCCACTGGCAGGCAGCAGGGGGCTGCACCGAGGTCCCCCTGCCGCTGGTAATATACTGCGGGCCCTTCTCAACATCGCAGGTCAAGGCGGGCTTCTCCCTGCAGGATTTTACCAGCCCCCGCGCCACAACCCGCAGCGTCGAGGGGCCAGTAAAATTCAGCCCCTTATATCCTCTTCACAATTTACTCTCCTACCAAGCTGTCAGCAGCAAATTTAGCAACATTACATCCTGTCCCTTCATCCAAGTCATTGATATAGATTGTAAATAGTTGAGGCCCCAACACTGATCCCTGTGGCACTGCACTAGTTACAGCTTGCCAATCTGAAAACGATCCATTTATGCCTACTCTCTGTTTCCTGTCAGCTAACCAATCCTCTACCCATGCTAATATGTTACCCCCTATATCATGGGCTCTTATTTTGTGAATAACCTTCATGTGGCACCTTGTCAAATGCCTTCTGGAAATCCAAGTGCACCATATCCACAGGTTCTGCTTTATCCATGTTACATATTACTTCCTCAAAGAACTCAAATAAATTAGTTAAACACGTTTTCCCTTTCACAAAACCATGTTGACTCTGCCTGATTGCATTGAGATTTCCTAAATGACCTGTTATAACCTCCTTAATAATAGATTCCAGCATTTTCCCTATGACAAATGTTAAGCTAACTGGCCTGTAGTTTCCTGCTTTCTGTCTTACTCCTTTGTTGAATAGCGGAGTTACGTTTGTTGTCTTCCAATCTGATAGGACCTTTCCAGAATCTTGGGAATTTTAGAAAATTAAAACCAATGCATCCATTATCTCAGCAGCCACTTCTTAGAATCACAGAATTGTTACAGTGCAGAAGGAGGCCATTCCGCCCATCGTGTCCGCACCGGATCTCTGAAAGAGCAACTCCCTCAGTTCCATTCCCCTGCCTTCTCCCCATAACCCTGCACATTCTTCCTTTTCATATAACTGTTTAATTCCCTTTTGAATGCTTCAATTGAACCTGCCTCTACCAAGTTCTCAGGCAGCGCATTCCAGATCTTAACCACTCGCTGTGTGAAAAAGATTTTCCTCATGTCACTTTTGCTTCTCTTACCAAATACTTTAAATCTGTGCCGTCTCATTCTCAATCCTTTCACGAGTGGGAACAGTTTCTCTCTATCTACTCTGTCCAGACTCCTCATGATTTTGAATACCTCTGTCAAATCACTTCTCAGCCTTCTCTTCTCCAAGGAAAACAGCCCTAACTTTTTCAATCTATCTTCATAACTGAAATTCTTTATCCCTGGAACCATTCTTGTGAATCTTTTCTGTACTCTCTCCAATGCCCTCACATCTTTCTTAAAATGTGGCACCCAGAATTGGACACAATACTCCAGCTGAGGCCGAATTAGTGTCTTATACAAGTTCAACCTAACTTCCTTGCTCTTGTACTCTATGCCCCTATTAATAAAGCCTAGGATACTGTATGCTTTATTAACCACTCTCTCAACCTATCCTGCCACCTTCAATGACTTATACACATATACACCTAGGACCCTCTGCTCCTGCACTCCCTTTAGAATTGTATCCTTTATTCTATATTGTCTCTCCATGTTTTTCCTACCAAAATGAATCACTTCACACTTCTCTGCAATGAACTTCATCTGCCACCTGTCTGCCCATTCCACCAACCTTTCTATGTCCTTTTGAAGTTCTACAGTATCCTCCTCACAGTTCACGATGCTTCCAAGTTTCATATCATCTGCAAACTTTGAAATTGTGCCCTGTACACCAAGGTCTAGGTCATTAATGTATATCAGGAAAAGTAAGGGTCCCAACACTGATCCTTGGCAAACTCCACTACAAACCTTCCTCCAGCCCGAAAAACATCCATTAACCACTACTCTTTGTTTCAGATCACTCAGCCAGTTTTGTATCTTTTCATTCTTTTAAGACCTTAGAATAAAGTCTATCGGGACCTGGGGACTTGTTAGCTTTTAGTTCTAATAATTTTGTCAGTACCCTTTCCGTGGTGATGGTTTTAAATTCCTCCCTCCCTTTCAACTCTTGATTCACAATTATTTCTGGGATGTTATTTGTATCCTCTACAGTGAAAACAGGTGTAAAACATCTGTTCAATTCCTCCGCCATTTCCTTATCTTCCATTATTAACTGCCCAGACTCACTCTCTAGATGGTCAACACTCACTTTACTTATTATTTTCCTGTTTCAATACCTGTAGAAACTCTTACTGTCCGTTTTTATATTTCGAGCTGGTATTCTTTTGCACTCTAACTTCTCTCTCATTATTCTTTCAGTCATTCTTTGCTGTTTTTTATATTCTGTCCAATCCTCCATCCAGGGAGAAGACTCGGAGGGTGGAGTTACGGACCGGTAAGTATAAAAACCTTACCTTGGGGATTCGCAGCCTACATCCAGGGAGAAGACTCGGAGGGCGGACTTCCGGACCGGTAAGTATAAAAAGCTTACCTCGGGGATTCACGGCCTACATCCAGGGAGAAGACTCGGAGGGTGGAGTTACGGACTGGTAAGTATAAAAACCTTACCTCGGGGATTCGCAGCCTGCATCCAGGGAGAAGACTTGGAGGGTGGAGTTACGGACCGGTAAGTATAAAAACCTTACCTCGGGGATTTGCGGCCTACATCCAGGGAGAAGACTCGGAGGGTGGAGTTAAGGACTGGTAAGTATAAAAACCTTACCTCGGGGATTTGCGGCCTACATCCAGGGAGAAGACTCGGAAGGCGGAGTTCCGGACTGGTAAGTTACCTCCGATGGAAAAAAAACTGAAAAAGTGGCGTCACAGTAAAGCTGTGAATTTGAAAATAAAACATTGATTAAAATCCTAATTAACTAATAAATTAATAAGTAGAGGAGTAACTAAACCGGAGGGAGGAGAGTACTGTAATTAGCATTGAATATTTATAGTAGAAATCTAGCACTAGGGACCATATAGTTAATTGTAACTTAATTTCGTAAGGATTTAATAAGTATTTAATAAGTATTTAAGTATTTATTTCAAATTAATTTATTAATTAGTGCTAGAAATGTCAGTTAGAGGGGTGAAGTGCTTCACCTGTGAGATGTGGGAGGTCCGTGACGCTTCCAGGGGTCCAGACGACAACATCTGCAGGAAGTGTACCCAGTTGCAGCTCCTCACAGACCACATGGATCGGTTGGAGCAGCAATTGGATACACTTAGGAGCATGCAGGTCGCGGAAAGCATCATAGAGAGGAGTTTTAGCGACGTGGTTGCACAAAAGGTGCAAGCAAATAGATGAGTGACGGCTCGAAGGGGCAGGCAGTCAGTGCAGGAATCCCCTGTGGCTATCCCCCTCTCTAACAAGTATACCGTCTTGGATACTGTTGAGGGGGATGGCCTATCAGGGGAAAACAACAGCAGCAGCCAGAGCAGTGGCACCACGGCTGGCTCTGTTGTTCAGCAGGGAGGGACAAAACGCAGAAGAGCAATAGTTATCGGGGACTCTATAGTCAGGGGCACAGATAGGCGCATCTGTGGACGTAAAAGAGACTCCAGGATGGTATGTTGCCTCCCTGGTGCCAGGGTCAAGGATGTCTCTGAACAGGCAGGGGGCATTCTGAAGGGGGAGGGTGAACAGCCAGATGTTGTGGTACACATTGGTACTAACGACATAGGCAGGAAGAGTGATGAGGTCCTGCAGGGTGAGTTTAGGGTGTTAGGTAGAAAGTTAAAAAACAGGACCTCGAGGGTTGTAATCTCGGCATTACTCCCTGTGCCACGTGCCAGTGAAGCTAGAAATAGGAAGATAGTGCAGCTAAACACGTGTCTGAACAGCTGGTGTAGAAGGGAGGATTTCAGATATCTGGATCATTGGGATCTCTTCCGGGACAGGTGGGACCTGTACAAGAAGGACGGGTTGCATCTAAACTGGAGGGGCACAAATATCCTGGCTGCGAGGTTTGCCAGCATCATACGGGAGGGTTTAAACTAGTGTGGCAGGGGGGTGGGAACCAGAGCAGTAGGTCAGCAGGTGAAATAACTGAGAGGGAACTAGTAAATAAGGCCAGTAAGACTAAGAGGAAGAGCAGACAGGGATGTGTTGCTGAGCACAGCGGGACTGGTGGTCTGAAGTGCATTTGCGAGAAGTATAACAGGTAAGGCAGATGAACTTATAGCTTGGATTAATACTTGGAACTATGATGTTGTTGCCATTACAGAGACTTGGTTGAGGGAAGGACAGGATTGGCAGCTAAACGTTCCAGGATTTAGAAGCTTCAAGCGGGATAGAGGGGGATGTAAAAGGGGTGGGGTTAGGGTTACTGGTTAAGGAGACGATCACAGCTGCACTGCGGGAAGACACCTCGGAGGCAATATGGGTAGAGCTCAGGAATAGGAAGGGTGCAATCACAATGTTGGGGGTTTACTACAGGCCTCCCAACAGCCAGCGGGAGATAGAGGAGCAGATATGTCGACAGATTTTGGAAAGATGTAAAGGTAACAGGGTTGTAGTGGTGGGTGATTTTAACTGCCCCTATATTGACTGGGACTCACTTAGTGCTGGGGACTTGGATGGGGTAGAATTTGGAAGGAGCATCCAGGAGGGCTTCTTGAAACAATATGTAGATAGTTCAACTAGGGAAGGGGCCGTACTGGACCTGGTATTTGGGAATGAGCCCGGCCATTTGGTCGAAGCTTCAGTCGGGGAGCATTTCGGGAACAGTGACCATAATTCCATAAGTTTTAAGGTACTTGTGGATAAGGAAAAGAGTAGTTCTCAGGTGAAAGTGCTAAATTGGGGGAAGGCTAATTACAACAATATTAGACAGGAACTGAAGAATTTAGATTGGGGGTGGCTGTTTGAGGGTAAATCAACATCTGACATGTGGGAGTCTTTCAAACGTCAATTGATTAGAATCCAGGAACGGCATGTTCTTGTAAGGAAGAAGGATAAGTTTGGCAAGTTTTGGGAACCTTGGATAACGAGGGATATTGTGAGCCTAGTCAAAAAGAAAAAGGAAGCATTCGTAAGGGCTAGAAGGCTGGGAACAGACGAAGCCCTTGAGGAGTATAAAGGAAGTAGGAAGGAACTTAAGCAAAGAGTCAGGAGGGCTAAAAGGGGTCATGAAAAGTCATTGGCAAACAGGATTAAGGAGAATCCCAAGGCTTTTTATGCGTATAAAAAGAGCAAGAGGGTAGCCAGGGAAAGGGTTGGCCCACTCAAGGACAGAGGAGGGAATCTATGCATGGAGCCAGAGGAAATGGGCGAGGTACTAAATGAGTATTTTGCATCAGTATTCACCAAAGAGAAGGACCTGGTGGATGATGAGTCTAGGGAAGGGAGTGTAGATAGTCTGGGTCATGTCGATACAAAAAGGAGGTGTTGGGCGTCTTGCAAAACATTAAGGTAGATAAGTCCCCAGGGCCTGATGGGATCTACTCCAGAATACTGAGGGAGGCAAGGGAGGAAATTGCTGGGGCCTTGACAGAAATCTTTGTATCCTCATTGGCTACAGGTGAAGTCCCAGAGGACTGGAGAATAGCCAATGTTGTTCCTTTGTTTAAGAAGGGTCGCAAGGATAATCCAGGAAATTATAGGCCAGTGAGCCTTACATCGGTGGTAGGGAAATTATTGGACAGGATTCTTCGGGACAGGATTTACTCCCATTTGGAAACAAATGAACTTATTAGTGAGAGGCAGCATGGTTTTGTGAAAGGGAGGTCGTGTCTCACTGACATGATTGAGTTTTTTGAGGAAGTGACGAAGATGATTGATGAAGGAAGGGCAGTGGATGTTGTCTACATGGACTTCAGTAAAGCCTTTGACAAGGTCCCTCATGGCAGACTGGCACAAAAGATGAAGTCACATGGGATCAGAGGTGAGCTGGCAAGATTGGTACAGAATTGGCTCGATCATAGAAGACAGAGGTAGCAGTGGAAGGGTGCTTTTCTGAATGGAGGGCTGTGACTAGTGGTGTTCCGCAGGGATCAGTGCTGGGACCTTTGCTGTTTGTAGTATATATAAATGATTTGGAGGAAAATGTAGCTGGTCTGATTAGTAAGTTTGCGGACGACACAAAGGTTGGTGGAGTTGCGGATAGTGATGAGGATTGTCAGAGGATACAGCAGGATATAGATCGGTTGGAGATTTGGGCGGAGAAATGGCAGATGGAGTTTAATCCGGACAAATGTGAGGTAATGCATTTTGGAAGCTCTAATACAGGTGGGAATTATACAGTAAATAGCAGAACCCTTAGGAGTATTGACAGGCAGAGAGATCTGGGCATACAGGTCCACAGATCACTGAAAGTGGCCACGCAGGTGGATAAGGTATTCAAGAAGGCATATGGCATGCTTGCCTTCATCAGTCGGGGCACTGAATGTCAAAATTGTCAAGTCATGCTGCAGCTGTACAGAACCTCAGTTAGGCCACACTTGGAATACTGCGTACAATTCTGGTCGCCACACTACCAGAAGGAAGTGGAGGCTTTGGAGAGGGTACAGAAGAGGTTTACCAGGATGTTGCCTGGTCTGGAGGGTATTAGCTATGAGGAGAGGTTAGATAAACTCAGATTGTTTTCACTGGAATGACAGAGGAGGAGGGGCGACCTGATAGAGGTTTACAAAGTTATGAGTGGCATGGACAGAGTGGATAGTCAGAATCTTTTTCCCAGGGTGGAAGCGTCAGTTACTAGGGGACATAGGATTAAGGTGCGAGGGGCAAAGTTTAGAGGGGATGTGCGAGGCAAGTTTTTTACACAGAGGATGGTGAGTGCCTGGAACTTGCTGCCGGGGGAGGTAGTGGAAGCAGGTACGATAGCGATGTTTAAGAGGCATCTTGACAAATACATGAATAGGATGGGAATAGAGGGATACGGTCCCCGGAAGTGCAGATGGTTTTAGTTCAGACAGTCATCAAGATCAGTACAGGCTTGGAGGGCCGAATGGCCTGTTCCTGTGCTGTACTGTTCTTTGTTCTTTGTTTGTTTGTTCTGGCCTGCCACTACTCTTTGTTGGATTGTACGCTTTTTCTTTCAATTTGATACTATTCTTAACTTCCTTAGCAATTTCCTTAGTTAGCATTCTTCCCCAAGAGTCTGTCTTTCTCACTGGAATATTTCTTTGTTGTGTGTTATGAAGTAACACCTTAAATGTCTGTCACTGCATCTCTCATGACCTACCCCTTAACCTAATTTCCCGTTACTCTGTCCTCAAACCCTCATAATTACCCTTATTTAGGTTTAAAGCACTGGCCTTAGATCCACTCTTCTCACCCCTCAAACTGTTGCAAAATTCAACATGTTGTGATCACTGCTACCTAGGGGCACCTTTACTATGAGGGCATTAACTAACCCTGTCTCATTACACATGACCAGATCTAGTATAGCCTGCTCTCTGGTTGGCTCTTGACATGCTGCTCGAAGAAACTGTCCCGAAGACACTCCATGAACTCATCTTTCAGGCTACCTTTGCCAATCTGATTCATGCATCTATCTGTAGATTAAAATCACCCATGATTATCAGTGTACCTTTCTCACAAACCCCAATTATTTCTTCCTGTATACCCTGTCCTACAGTGTGGTTACTGTTAGAGGGTCAATAAACTACTCCCACAAGTGACTTCCTACTTTTACTTTTTTCTTATCTCTATCCAAACTGATTCTACATCTTGATTTTTCAAACGAAGGTCACCTCTCTCTCTTGTACTACTGTCATCCTTAATTAACAGAGCTACCCCTCCACCTTTTCCTAATTTCCTGTCCTTCTGAAATGCCATGTACCCTTGAATATTCAGGTCCTAGCCTTTGACATCTTGCAGCCATGTCTCTGTAATGACTATCTGATCATACATATTTATTTCTATTTGAGCTGTCAATTAATTTGTTTTGTTCCGAATGCTATGCGCATTCAAATACAGAGCTTTTAGTTTTGTATTTTTACAATTTACGCAACCTCTAGCCTTAACTGCTTGCACACTCTTAATTTTATACATTCTGTCCCTTCCTGCCAAGCTCTGATTATTATTTTCCTTATTGCTACCTTGCTCTCTTGTCTTGTCCTCTCTAATTTATCATATCTTCTCTCACTTGATCCCTCACCCCCAACTATTTAATTTAAAGCCCTCTCTGCCAGCCTAGTTATACAACTCGCCAGAACACTGGTCCCAGCACGGTTCAGATGAAGACCGTCCCAAGGGTACATCTCCCACTTTCCCCAGTACTGGAGCCAGTGCCCCTTGAATCAAAACCCATTTCTTCCACACCAATCCTTGAGCCACGCATTTAACTCTCTAATCTTACTTACCGTACTTCAATTTGCTCACGGCTCAGGTCACAATCCAGACATCATTCGCTTTGAGGTTCTGCTTTTGAATTTATCCGGCTGCTCATATTGTCTATGCGGAACTTCTTTCCTAGTCCAACCTATGTCATTGGTACCCACATGGACTATGAGAACTGGATCCTCCCCCTCCCACTGCAAGTTATTCTCCCGCCCTGAGCAGATGTCCCGAACCCTGTCACTGGGCAGACAACACAACCTTCTGGACTCTCACTCTCGGCTGCAGAGAACGGTGTCAATCCCCTGACTATACTGTTCCCTACTACCACTACATTCCTATTTACTCCCCCACTCTTGAATGGCTTCCTGTACCATGGTGCCATGGTCAGTTTTCTCATCCACCCTGCAGCCCTCACTCTCATCCATGCAAGCTGAAAGAACCTCAAACCTGTTGGACAATTGCAAGGGCTGAGGCACCTCTACTTCTGCCTTCTCGATCCCCTTACTCACAGTCACACCCACCTGTCCCTGACCACTGGCCAAATCAGAAGACACTATCTGATGGGCCGTGATTGCCTTCTAGAACAAAGTGTCCAGGTAACTACCCTCCTCTCCGATGCAGTGTCTGTAGCTTGGCCTCCAGCTCACTGACTCTGAGCCGAAGCTCCTCAAGCTGCAGACACTTTCTGTGAATCACACTGGTGTCCATGAGCTCCCACATACTGCAGCCGCAATACATTACCTGCCCGGTCAGCCTGATTGTATTTTAAATAACTAACTTATTATGTATTTAATTTTTAAAAATTAATGCCTCTCCTCACCAGCACTTACTGCTTTAATATAAACCTCGGTATTTATCTGCTCCCAGTTCTAGGTGCTACCATGCAGGTCCAGCTCCTCTCCTTTCCCTGAATGTAAGAGAGGGCATAAGCAGAAAAGGCAGCAGCAGAGAGGGGAGCAGAAGAGAGAGAAAGGGGCAGTAGAGAGGGGGGAGCAGTAGAGAGGACATGCAGCAGGGAGGGCAGCAGATAGAGGAGCAGCAGAGACGGGTGAGCAGCATAGGGAGGGGTTCAGTAGAGAGAGAGTGCAACAATAGAGAGGGCAACAGTAGAGAGGGGAGCAGCAGAGAGGGGAGCAGCAGAGGGGAGTGATTGAGAGGGAAGCAGAGAGACAGGAGCAGTGGAGAGGGCAGCAGAAGAGAAAAGGGAGCAGTAGAGAGGGGAGCAGCAAAGAGAGGGGAGCAGCAAAGAGAGGGCAGCAGCAAAGAGAGGGGAGCAGCAGAGAGAAGGGAGCAGCAGAGAGAAAGGAGCAGTAGAGAGGGGAGCAGTAGAGAGGACAGCAGTAGAGAAGGGAGCAGCAGAGAGAAGGGAGCAGTAGAGAAGGGAGCAGCAGAGAGGGCAGCAGCAAAGAGAGGGGAGCGGCAGAGAGAAGGGAGCAGCAGAGAGAAGGGAGCAGTAGAGAGGGGAGCAGCAGAGAGGGCAGTAGCAAAGAGGGGAGCAGCAGAGAGAAGGGAGCAGTAGAGAGGGGAGCAGTAGAGAGGACAGCAGCAGAGAGGGTAGCAGCAGAGCGAAGGGAGCAGTAGAGAAGGGAGCAGTAGAGAGAGGAGCAGTAGAGAGGGGAGCAGCAGAGAGGACAGCAGTAGAGAGAGGAGCAGTAGAGAGGGGAGCAGCAGAGAGGACAGCAGTAGAGAGGGCAGCAGCAGACAGGACAGCAGCAAAGAGAGGGGAGCGGCAGAGAGAAGGGAGCAGTAGAGAGGAGAGCAGCAGAGAGAGCAGCAGCAAAAAGAGGGGAGCGGCAGAGAGAAGGGAGCAGCAGAGAGAAGGGAGCAGCAGAGAGAAGGGAGCAGTAGGGAGGAGAGCAGCAGAGAGAAGGGAGCAGTAGAGAGGACAGCAGTAGAGAGGGGAGCAGCAGAGAGACGTGAGCAGCAGAGAGACGGGAGCAGCAGAGAGTGGAGCAGCAGAGGAGTGTAGCTTTCAGGAGACATTACCCATGACACTGGGTGTACAGGCAGAGGCTGAATTTCTTGACATGTTGGAACAGCAGTGCTTCAGGAGGCTCAGGTAGTCAGGTCAGCTGGTGACTGACATCTGCAACCTCCTAGAAGAAGACCTGCTGTTTGCAGGACCTGGTGGCCACGTGTTGCCAGTGACTGTCAAAGTCACCACAGCGCTCAACTGTTTTGCCTCCGTATCCTCACACTACTCCAATGGCATGGACAGTGGTAGAGGCAGGCTGCTCAGATCCCTGCTCTGACTGCTTAGATGCTCCTGGCCGAATTCCTCAGGGTTTTGGAGCCTGTGACGGCTCCACCAATGACTGCTGCACCTGCACTTGTGCAGGGACAGACCTGGCCATTGGGAGAGGAAGCACCATGTGGGATATTGACTGAAACGGGGAGCTATGAGGAAGAAGTATTTTGATTGGAGTCCCCACTTCTGAGTGCACATTCTCGGCTGCTCCTCAATCCATCGACAGCCCCCGGGGTACACTCCTGCTCCCTGGGCTCATGTTGGAAAAGACGCTCACCTTGTGGGAACCGCCAGTTCCTGCCTCCCTTTCACTGCTGGGTTTCCCGAGCCCTGGGGAAATCGCAAAACAGCAGTGAATTTCAAACGAGGCTCCCAATTTCACTGTGGGACTCCAATTTAAATATGTTAATGAAGTGCCCCATCTCTCCACTGCAGGACACTCAGACACTCCAATGTCCACTACCATAAAGATGGCAGTTAGTGTGTACATGGTGTGTTGAGGACAAGCTGCCAGTATGTAAATATATAAACACCATCCCCCCACCTCCCGACCCCTGACTCTCTCCTGCTCATAATAGGGAGGGGATTATATAGAAGCTCACATGTCCCAGTAATTACACCTGTTATTCACTGCATACCTTGTATTGGTGTGTACCTTTACAAGTTGTTATTCCATCTTAAGTTCCAATTGCTTTTCTTTAGCTTCGAGGGTTTTTCACAAAATTCTACCTAGAAGTCAAAGTAAATGGTTTTAATTTGAATGAACATAAAATTCTGTGATGAAGATAGAAAATGCTGGAAATACTCATCAAGTCTGGCTGCATCTGTTGAGAGAGAAGCAGAGTTAACATTTCAGATCTGTGACCTTTCATCAGAACTAGGGAAAGTTAGAAATGTAATAGCTTTTAAGCAGGTGAAAAGGGGAGGATGGGAAAAAGAAGAAAAGGGAAGGTCTGTGATCGGGTGAAG
This sequence comes from Heterodontus francisci, assembly GCF_036365525.1. Taxonomy (NCBI): domain Eukaryota; kingdom Metazoa; phylum Chordata; class Chondrichthyes; order Heterodontiformes; family Heterodontidae; genus Heterodontus; species Heterodontus francisci. Next base: position 44,871,469 of record NC_090407.1, read on the forward strand.
GGCAGGAGAGATTAAATCACAAAAGGGTTGGTGGTGCAAGACCAAAGGGAGTGGTAATGGGACAAGTAAAGAAAAAGAGATGTGTCTAGCAGAGGTGTGAATGGCAGAATGATGAACAGTTTAAACAGTCTGAACGCAAAAACAAGGGTAAGACCAAAACATGCAAAGACGAGGAACAAAATGGGAGCAGAGGCTACTGTCTGAAATTGTTCAACCAAATGTTGAATCCAGAAGACTGTAAAATGACTAATCAAAAGGTGAAGTGCTGCTTCTTGAGCTTCATTGAATCAGTACAGTGGGCTGAGGACAGAGAGGTCAGTGTGAGAGCAAGGAGCAGAATTAAAATGACAGACGACCGGTAGCTCAGGGTCATGTTTGCGGACTGAATGGGGGGGGTTTGGCAAAGTGGTCACCCAATCTGCGTTTGGTCTCCCCATTGTAGAGCAGACCACATTGTAAGTAGCAAATCCGGTATGCTATATTCAAAGAAGTGCATGCAAATCGCTGTTTCACTTGGACAATGAGAGAGGTAAAAAGGCAGGTGTTGTACCTCTTGCACTTGCATGGAAAGGTGCCATGGGAAGGGGGGAGGATATTGGGTGTGATTGAGCAGTGGACCAGAGTGTAGCAGAGGGAACGGTCCTTATGGAATACTGAAAGGGGAAGCGGGGGGTGGGGGGGGCGGTAAACAATGTGTTTGGTGGTCACATTTCACTGGAGGTGGCGGAAATGGCAGAGGATGATCTGTTGAATACAAAGCATAGTGGGGTGGAAGGTGAGGACAAGGGGAACTCTATTGAGATTCTGGGAGGGAGGGAAAGGGGTGAGTGCAAAAGTGTGGGAAATGGAATGGACACAATTGAGACCCCTGTGAACCACAGTGGCAGGGAAATCTTGACTGTGGAAAAAGTGCTCTGGCTGGGATTGCAATGGAGAAACAGAAAGCAGGCAAGGATTAGAGCGGAGAAACAGAGAGCAAGCCGGGATCAGAGAGGAGAAACATAAAGCAGTGTTTCGTCTTTATGTTGTTTCTGGTTCCGAGATGTTGGAAAGAATCACATTTTAAACTTGGAAAAGGCTGGAGTCAGTCTGGCTTATTACAAGTGCAGCCATTAATGAGGCCTCCCCCCATTGGAACACTTACACACAACAACTTGTTCCTACCTAATTAGTTCCTAACACTTTACAGATAGTATAACAATATATACATATATAACATCCCTCTTTAAAACATAATGCCCCTATATCAATATAATTGTCAATATAAATAAAGATTATCATCCGACTTGTGGAAATAATCTGAACCCTTTTTTAGAGTTTTTTACAGCATGTATTTTTTTTTAAATATTATTCACGGTATCATTTGGATGGTAAGATCTTGAGCCTCCATCTTGTAGATTTGGCATTTGTTGCTCTTTGGTGAGTTGGCACACTGTACAGGTGATATTGTGTCACTTGCTGGTGATGTTGTTAATGTTGTCTCACTGGATAGTGATGTTTCCAGTGTTGTTGATGGTCTTTTCTGTTGTTCCAGCTCAAGTGTAGGTTGAATATGGATTCTGTTCCTTTTCATTTGCTTACCGGTTTCAGTCTCAATGATGTATGACCTTGGAGTCTCAGCTTCAGTTACAACTTTTGCTGGGCTCCAGGTTTTCATGATTGGATCCTGTACGTGTACAGTTTGTCCTTTCAACAGCTCAGGTACGGATTTAGCATATTTGTTGAAGTGTTGCTCTCCTCTTACCTGTGCTTCAGTGAGTTGTTGTCTCACTTCCTGCTGGTCACTTGAAGGATGTATTTTGTTGTCTTATATTTTCTTCCATTTAACAGCTCTATAGGTGATTTCATTTCAGCCTTGAGAGGTGTGGATCGGAGAGACAGTAAGGCCAGGTTTGGGTCTTCATCCATCTCTTTCACAAGTGTTCTTTTGACTGTCTAGACGTGTCTTTCTATAAATCCGTGTCCCCGTGGGTAGTGTGGTGATGAGGTGATGGCGTTGAAACCATACTGGTCAGCGAATTCCTTAAATTCTCTGGATGTAAATTGGGTGCCACTGTCACATATTAACCTTTCAGGAATCCCTTGCTCAGCAAACAGAACTCGTACGCTGAGATTATTGTTGTGGCTCTGAAGTCGTCCATCTTCTGGATAAAAGGGAATTTTGAGTAGTAGTCTGCGACTATGAGATATCATTCTTGATTATGTGTGAATAAATCAACTCCTACAATATGCTATGGTCTGGGTGGTACTTCAGTAGCTATTATCTCTTTTTGCTGTGTGTTTCTGTAGTTCTGGCATACATTGCATGTAGACACCATATTTTCAATATTTTTGTATATGCCTATCCAGTACACAGCTGATTTGGCTCTGAGCTTACACTTCTCCATTCCCATGTGGCCTTCATGTATCTTTTGGAGAAGTTCCTCCTGCATTGTTTTGGGGATGATTATTCTGGATCCGGCTAGCAGAACACCATCTTCTCGTGAGATGTCATCTCTGATAGACCAGTACTGCCATATTGCTGGCTGTGTGTGCTGTATCTAATCAGACCATCCCTGGATCACTTGCTGAGATAGCATCTGTAACTCCTTGTCTTTGCTGGTCTCAGCTCTAATTTGACTCAGTTTTGGTGGTGTTGCGTTCACTAGGTGATGAATCTTTATACTTAGATCCTATCTCATGTTTCTCCTGTGGTGACAACCAAGATAGGGTCTCTGCCAGCACCATTTCTCTTCCTGGCTAATATTTCAGAGTGAAATCATAACTCTGAAGCCTCAAGAGTAACCTTTGCAGTCTTGCTGGTGCTTTACATTGATTTTTCTTGTAGATCTGCTCCAGTGGACGATGAACACTCTCCACTGCGCTTTCTCCCACAGAGATATGTGTGGAACTTCTAACATCTATACATGACTGCCGAAAGCTCTCTCTCTATGCTGGTATATCTTGTCTCAGCTGATGTCAGAGCTTTGGATGCAAATTCTATTGGATTTCCCTCTTGTACCAGGGATGATCCCAGTCCTTTTGTGGAAGCATCTACTTGCAGAGTGACAGCTTTCTTTCTGTCGTAGTACGACAGACTTGTCTCCTTGCACACTACCTTTTTGAGTTTGTTGAAACTCCTGTCATGTGACTCTGATAGTCTACATCTTCTTTCATCAGCTCCCGTAGGTTTGTCATGTGTTCCGACATGTGCAGAGTAAAGGAGCTCATGTATTGTATAAAACCAAGGAAACTTCTCAAACACCTTTACAACATCATCAGCTCCCCAATTCATGATGGGCTACAGCAGTGCATTCATGCCTGTCCCGACTGACATTTCAATATTTTTTTTAGGATTTTTGCACGAGTCACTCAGTTTTTCTGTCTGTCTCTCTGGCACTAATTTGGGTCATTTTTCTAAATCTGGTGCTTTTAAAAATGTTGTAGGTTTACTCACAGACACTCAACGCCATCATGTTTCATCTTTATGTTGTTTCTGGTTCCCAGATGTTGGAAAGAATCACACTTTAATCTTGGAAAAGGCAGGAGTCAGTCTGGTTTATTACAGCACCATACTTTGTACTGTAGAATCTGATTCTAGTGTTACATATAACATGACTCCCCGGTGCAGCTATGAATGTCATCCCCTAGTTCCTAACACTTTACAGATAGTATAACAATATATACATATATAACAAGCAGGCCAGGATCAAAGCAGAGAAACAGAAAACAGGCCAGGATCAGAGAGAAGCAGAGAGCCAGCCAGGATCGAAGTGGAGAAACAGAGAGCAGGTTGGGATCAGAGTGGAGACACGGAGAGCCAGCTGGGATTGGAGAGGAGACACGGAGAGCAGGCTGGGATTGGAGTGGAGACATGGAAAGCCGGCTGGGATCGAGTGGAGATACGGAGAGCAGGGACGTAAGATTAAATCAATTAATTAGCATAAAAAATTTTTAAAAGTCAAGCCAATTTGCTAATTGATCCTTTAAGTAAAATCATAAGGTCAGAGTCATTTACAGCATAGAAGGAGGCCATTTGGCCCATTGAGTCGATGCCAGCTCTCAGCGGAACAATCCAGTCCATCCCAAACCTCTGCTCGATTCCTGTAGCCCTTCAAGTCTATTTGTTTCAAGTGCCCATTCAATTCTCTTTTGAAATCATTGATTGTCTCTGTTTCCACCACCCTCCTAGGCAGCGGGTTCCAGGTCATTACCACTCGCTGTGGAAAAAAGTTCTTCCTCACATTCCCCGCATCTCTTGCCCAACACTTTCAATCTGTGTCCCCTAGTTCTTGTACCATCAGTTAATGGGAATAGTTTTTCTTTGTCTTCCTTATCTAAACCTGTCATAATATTGTACACCTCTATCAAATACCTCCTCAATCTCCTTTGCTCCAGGGAGAACAACCCCAGTTTTTCAAACTAAACTTGTAACTAAAATCCCTCATCCCTGGAGCCATTCTGGTAACTTTCCTCTGCATCGTCTCAAGGACATACGAACATATGAATTAGGAGCAGGAGTAGGCCACTCGACCCCTTGAGCCTGCTCCGCCATTCAATAAGTTCATGGCTGAACTGATTGCTCCACATTTCCACCTACCCCCGATAACCTTCCACCCCCTTGCTTATCAAGAATCTATCCACCTCTGCCGTAAAAATATTCAAAGACACTGCTTCCACTGCCTTTTGAAGAATGAAATTCCAAAGACTCACGACCCTCTGAGAGAAAAACAATTCTCCTCATCTCTTAAATGGGCGACCCCTTATTTTTAAACAATGACCCCTAGTTCGAGATTCTCCCACAAGGGGAAACATCCTTTCCACATCCACCCTGTCAAGACCCCTCAGGATCTTATATGTTTCAATCAAATCGCCTCTTACTCTTCTAAATTCCAGTGGATACAAGTCTAGCCTCTCCAATCTTTGCTCGTAAGACAGCCCGCCCATTCCAGGTATTAATCCACTAAATCTTCTCTGTACTGGCTCCAATGCATTTACATCCTTCCTTAAATAAGGAGACCAGTACTGTACACATTACTGCAGATATGGTCTCACCTGTGCCCTGTATAGCTGAGGCATAACCTCCCTACTTTTGTATTCAATTCCCCTCATGCTAAACAATAACATTCTATTAGCTTTCCTAATTACCTGCTGTAAATGCATACTAACCTTTTGCGATTCATGCACTAGGACACCCAGACCCCTCTGCATCTCAGAGCTCTGCAATCTCTCACCATTTAGATAATGTGCTTCTTTTTTATTCTTCCTGCCAAAGTGGACAATTTCACACTTTCCCACATTATACTCCATCTGCCAGGTCTTTGCCCACTCACTTAACCTATCTATATCCATTTGTAGCCTCCTTATGTCCTCTTCACAAGTTACTTTCCTATCGGTCTTTGTGTCATCAGCAAATTTAGCAACCATATCTTCGGTCCTTCATCCAAGTCATTTATATAAATTGTAAAAAGTTGAGGCCCCAGGACAGATCCCTGTGGCACACCACTCGTTACATCTTGCCAACCAGAAAATGACCCATTCATGCCTATTCTCTGTTTCCTGTTAGCTAACCAATCTTCTATCCATGCCAATATGTTACCCCCTACACCATGAGCTTTTATTTTCTGCAATAACCTTTGATATGGGGCACCTTATCCCTCACATTCTTCCTAAAGTGTAGTGACCAGAACTGGATGCAATACTCTAGTTGTGGCCTAACCAGAGCTTTATAAAGGTTCAGCATAACTTCCCTGCTTTTGTATTCAATGCCTTTATTTATGAAGTCCAAGATCCCATCAGCTTTGTTATCCACTCTCTGATTGGCTGGCAAGTTGACTATGATTGGTTGAGGGATTACCATGGAGAATGCACCAGGGAACAACTGTTGTCCATGCTTTCGTTTATTTATTTAGAGATACAGCACTGAAACAGGCCCTTCAGCCCACCAAGTCTGTGCTGACCAACAACCACCTATTATACTAATCCTATATTAATCCCATATAATAAAAGCAAAATACTGCGGATGCTGGAAATCTGAAACAAAAACAAGAAATGCTGGAATCACTCAGCAGGTCTGGCAGCATCTGTGGAAAGAGAAGCAGAGTTAATGTTTCGGGTCAGTGACCCTTCTTCAGAACTGACAAATATTAGAAATGTAAAAGATTTTAAGCAAGTAAAGCGGGGCGTATCTCTTTAGAGGACTGTCAAAGACTTAGAGAAGATTAAGGTCCAGAATTTACCGCATAAGTAACGATGTGTGAACACCACACACCATTATTAATGTGTGAAATGGCCAAAAGGTTTTAGCAAGGAAGAGATACCTCATGAATTGTGATTTGCCACAAGTTGTTGGATGATTTATGCTGCTGTGCCATTAGGTTTGTGAAAGTGGCTTCTTGTGCTTAACCTCCCCATGATTTTCATGGAGTGGCTGCATTTGCTCATTAGCACCACAGCCTCACAGCTCCAGCGACCTGGTTCAGTTCTGGGTACTGCCTGTGCAAAGTTTGCAGGTTCTCCCTGTGACTGCGTGGATTTCTGCCAGGTGCTCCAGTTTCCTCCCACAGCCAAAGACTTGCAGGGTGATAGGTAAATTGGCCATTGTAAATTGCCCTAGGTGGGTGGTACGAGAATGGTGGGGATGTGATAGGGAATATGGGATTAATGTAGGATTAGTATAAATGGGTGGTTGTTGGTCAGCACAGACTCAGTGGGCTGAAGGGCCTGTTTCAGTGCTGTAACTCTCCCTGACTCTAACAGGGCAGGCTGTGAGATACCCCACTTCAGCAAAATTTGGACCATAGAGAGATTAACTGATGGGCAGACAGATTGCAGATAAACATGAGGTAATGCATTATGGGAGTAAAACAAGAAATGGAAGCTTGTTCTTAATGGAAAAACACTGAAGGATGGAACAAATGGGAGTTCCCAAAAAAATTCTGTTGCTACAGGGTATTTTAGTGTCTGTATTTAATGGTATGTCAGCCAAGAGCGACATCTCAATGCATTCCATCTTCGCTGTCTCCAGAGAATCCTTGGCATCAGGTGGCAGGACCGTATCTCCAAAGCAGAAGTCCTCAAGGCAGCCAACATCCCCAGCATATACACCCTACTGATCCAGCGGCGCTTGAGATGGCTTGGCCATGTGACCTGCCTGGAAGATAGCAGGATCCCCAAGGACGCATTGTACAGCGAGCTCGTCACTGGTATCAGACCCACCGGCCGTCCATGTCTCCACTTTAAAGAAGCCTGCAAATGCGACATGATGTCCTGTGACATTGATCACAAGTCGTGGGAGTCAGTTGCCAGTGATCGCCAAAGCTAGCAGACAGCTATAAAGGCGGGCTAAAGAGAGGCAAGTTGAAGAGGCTTAGCAGTTAGCAGGAAAAGAGACAGAAGTGTAAGGAGACAGCCAACTGTGTAACAGCCCCGACAACCAATTTTATCTGCAGCGCTTGTGGAAGAGTCTGTCACTCTAGAATTGGCCTTTATAGCCACTCCAGAAGCTGCTCCACAAACCACTGACCACCACTAGGCACTTACCCATTGTCTCTCGAGACAAGGAGGCCAAAGAGAGAGATTTAATGGTGTGCTTGGTAAGAAATCAGGCAAATAGCTATTCATTTAGAATCATAAAAGGAGGCCATTCGGCCCATTGTTGCCATGCCAGCTCCCTGAAAGAGCAACTTAACTAGTCCCTCTCATTTGCCCTTTCCCCATGCTCTACAATTTTCTTCTGTTCAGGAGCCACAATTGAATCTGCCTGCATCATACTCTCAGTCAGTGCATTCCAGACCCTACCCACTGTGTAAAAAAGCTTTCCTCATGTCGTCTTTGGTTCTTTTGCCATTCCCTTAAATCAGCATCCTCTGGTTCTCAATCCTTCTGCCAATGGGAACAATTTCTCCTTATTTACTCCATCCCTATCCCACATGACTTTCACCACGTCTATCAAAGCGCCTCTCAACCTTCTCTTCTCTAAGGAGAGCAACCCCAGCTTTGCCAATCTATCCACGTATTCGAAGTCCCTCATCCCTGGAATAATTCCTGTCAATCTCTTCTGCAACCTCTCTAAAGCCTTTGCATCCCTCCTAAAGTGTGGTGCCCAGAATTGAACACAATACTCCAGTTGAGGTCAAACCAGTGTCATAACTTCCTGGCTTTTGTAGATAGAAAAGATACATGGATGAAGCTTTTTGTTCATAAATCAGGAATTCTTTTGTATATTATATATATGTGATGGCCCAAAGCGATTCACAGCTAATGAAGTATCTTTGAACTGTTATAATGTGGGGAATGCGGCAGCCAATATTCCCACAGCAAGCTTCTACAATCAGCAATGAGATAAATGGCGTGAAAGTCTGTTTCAGTGATGTTGGTTGAGGTAAATATTGACCAGGAAAATTATTCCGTTCCTTCTTCAAGAATTAACATGGGACGTTTTACATCTACTTGAGAGGGTGAACAAGGTCTCAGTCTTATCTGAATAACAGAGACCTCAATATTAACTCGGAGATGCCTTGATGGGAGGGGTCATCTGGTCGTCTGGTATAGTATGGGAAAGTTCAGTGTGACTGCCAGCGACTATTTAATGCAGCCATCTCATTATCATTTTACATCTGGATTTGGCATTGATTGCAAGGCAGTGGGTGTGATGTGGGCCCACCTGATATGATCTCAACTCCAACATTTAAAGGACCAATCCAAAGATGGAATTTGGGAGAGTTAGAAGATAAATGATGGATTCCTGACAGGAAAAGGGTGTGCAGAGGTTCAGTGATACTTCCCTTGATGTGCAGAGCCAGAGGGAGTTATCCTTCCCCAGTAATCGGAGGAGGAAACTTGCTGGTGGAACCAAGAAAGCATGGTTGGAGGTGATGTAGGAGGTGAGCAGCAGGAGCATAGTGCCATGTCCTGGATTTGCTTTAATGATCTAACCAGGTCAGAAAAGGTGTGTACAGTTGCACATTCACCTACATCCTAGTATGCATATCATCCCAGCCCCTCACTCTGCCTTCTCAAGCCTCTTCCAGCACATCTCTCCACACCCCCATGGACCTTGCACACACCCATCCTTCTCCTTCTAAGAACTTCCTCAGATCCCCATCGATTCATCCACCACTGACATTCACCCTCCTCCTTTTGCAATTTCCTGCCTTGCCCTCAATTTCACCCTCACCAAATGCACTGCATCCATTGGTTGAACACATGCCTGTACATTCATTCATAGGTCTGTTCTTTCCCTCGTTGCAGGAGAAAAGAGCACAGAGAAGACAGCCTCCACATATTTCACAGCTCACAAGTGCACAGGAGGAGATGCTGCAGATTACTGGAGTTTCAGCATCCCTGGCTGTTGGAGACAGGGAGATGGGGAGCTCTGAGCTGCCTGATGACACAATGAAATATCAATGACACACACGTCATATAACACTCAGTCATGTTAACTTGATTACAAAAACAAATATAATATGATCATCTTCATATTGATAATTTGTAACTAGTAGGGTAGATAAAGGGGAACCAGTAGATGTAGTATACCTGGATTTTCAAAAGGCATTCAATAAGGTGCCACACAAAAGATTAATAGGCAAGATAGCGGCTTATGGTGCTGGGGGTAATATATTAGCGTGGATAGAGAATTGGTTAACAGTCAGGAAGCAGAGAGTGGGCATAAATGGGGCATTTTCAAGTTGTCAGGCAGTGAATAATGAGGTGCTACAAGGATCAGTGCTGGGATCTCAGCTATTTACACTCTATATTAATGACTTGGATAAGGAGACAGAGAGTAATGTATCTTACGTTTGCTGATGATACAAAGTTTGGTAGAAAGGTAAGCTGCGGGGAGGATGTAGAGAGGCTGCAAAGAGATAGAGACAGGTTAAGTGAGTGGGCAACAAGATGGCAAATGGAGTATAATGTAGGGAAGTGTGAAGTTGTTCACTTTGGTCATAAAAATAGAAAAGCGGAATATTTTTTAAAAGGTGTGAAATTGTTAAGTGTTGATGTTACGAGAGCCTTGGGGGTACCTGTACAAGGATCGCACAAAGTTAACATGCAGGTGCAACAGGCTATTAGGAAGGCAAATGGCATGTTGGTCTTTATTGCAAGGGGATTGGAGTACAGAATAAAGAAGTCTTACTAAAATGGTACAGGGCTTTGGTGAGACTGCACCTGGACTACTGTGTGCACATTTGGTCTCCACATTTAAGAAAGGATATACTTGCACTGGAGGCAGTGCAGCGAAGATTTACTAATTTGGTCCCTGGGATGAGAGGTTGTGAAAATTGGGCCTATATTCTCTGGAGTTTAGAAGAATGAGAGGCGATCTAATTGAGACATACAAGATTCTGAAAGGGCTTGATGGGGTAGAAGATCAGAGATTGTTCCCACTGGTCAGGGAATCTAGAACATGGGAACGCAGTCTCAGGATAAGGGGTCAATTATTCAGGACTGAGATGAGGAGAAATTACTTCACTCAAAGGGTTGTGAATCTTTGGAATTCTCTACCCCAGAGGGTTGTGGATGCTCCATCATTGAATACATTTAAAGTTGGGATAGATAGATCTTTGGTCTCGCAGGGAATCAAGGGATATGGGGAGCGTGGAAAGTGGAATTGAAGCCGAAGATCAGCCATGATCGTATTGAATGGCGGAGCAGACTCGATGGGCCAAGTGCCCTCCATTTGCTCCTATTTCTTGTGTTTTTGTACTCTTACCTTGCCAGTACTAACTCATGTCGTTTATCTCTGCCACGGCCTTCGTGCCTGCAGCAGGAGTGACTAGAACCGACACAACGAATCCTCAGAGGAGCTGATTCATTCTGAGGGTGCACTGTCACAGGAGTCATGCAGATCATGCACCTGATCAGATACTCACACTTCGGTGGGACCAGCGACAGATAGTTGGGTTTTCACTGTGTGACTCAGTCTTCACAAGTGAGCAAGTGTGGATGGTGGTGACATTGGTAGCAGTGGAGACGGTACAGCCTTCTCCAATCTCTGCTCAGGCGAACACATATTCAGTCCCTTGGGGGCTATTGCTAAAGAGGAGACTCATTGAGGGACAGCAGAGAATGAACAATGCACTGGCAGGCCGTACAAGCACACTGAACACACTTGCAGACAGAATGGATAGGTTTGGCTTAAACATGAGCGGGGTTGATGTCGCAGTCCATTGAGATGATGTGTTCTTCCATGGATAGAATAACTAACTCTGTGGAACATCAAATGTGCCAATCAAATGAGTCCCTGCAGGCCTTGACCATGGCCTGCAGACTCTGGATGATAACAGATCAGCCACCTTAAACAGGATGACTGCCTTGGCATTAGAGGACTGCACAGATCTGCGGTGAAGAGCTCTCCAGCACAGTGGTAGCTGCGAATTGCAGCTGGGCCATGAGAGGGATGATAGAAAAGTGGGGACATAAGAACGTAAGAAGTAGGAGGAGTAGTAGACTTAATAAGATTATGGTTGATCTTTGATCTCAACTACACCTCCTGACTGATCCCACATCCCTTGATTCCCTGAGAGTCCAAAAATCCATCGATCTCACTCTTGAATATACTCAGTGACTGAGTGTCCACAGGCTTCATGGGTAGATAATTCCAAAGATTCACCATGCTCTGAATTAAGAAATTCCTCCTCATCGCAGTCCTAAATGATTGATGCCTTATCCTGAGACTGTGCCCCCATGTGATAGACTCTCCAGCCAGGGGGAACAGCTTCTCAGCATCTATCCTATCAAACCCCCTCAGAATCTTATATGTTTCAATGAGATCACCTCCCAGTCTTCTAGATTGAAGAGTATAGGCCCATTTTACTCAACCGCTCATCTTGGGTAACCCTCTCATCCCAGGTATCAATCTAGTGAACCTTTGCTGTACCATCTCTGAGGCAAGTATATCCTTCCTTAAAAAAGGAGAACAAAACTCTACACAGTGTTCCAGGTATGGTCTTATCAAAGCTCGGTACAATTGCAACAAGACAACATTATTCTTGTACTACAAACCCTGCCCACCGCCCCGCCCCTTGCAACAAAGTCCAATGTACCATTTGTCTTCCTAATGGCTTGTTGTATTTGTATGCTAACTTTTTGTGTGTCTTGTTTGAATACATCCAAATCTCTCTGACACCAATATTTAAAAGTTTCTTAGCATTCAAAAATATTCTTATTTTATATTCTTCCTACTAAAGTGAATAACCTCACACTTCCCTGCAATCTGCACTGTTGGAGTCATACCTAGTACAAAGGAAGATGGTTGTGGTTGTTGGAGGCCAATCATCTCAGTCTCAGGACATTGCTACAGGAGTGCCTCAGGGTAGTGTACTAGACCCAACCATCTTCGGCTGCTTCATCAATGACCTTCCCTCCTTCATAGGGTCTGAAGTGGGGATGTTCACTGATAATTGCATAGTGTTCAGTACCATTTGCAACTTTTCAGATATTGAATCAGTCTATGCCCGCATGGGCCTTCAGGCTTGGGTTTATAAGTGGCAAGTAACATTCATGCCACACAACTGCCAAACAAAGACCATCTCCAACAAGAGACAATCTAACCATCTCTGCTTGACGTTCAACAGGATTGCCATCGCTGAATCCTCCACCATCAACATCCTGAGGGTCACTATTGACCAGAAAATTAAATGGACCGGCCATATAAATACTGTGGGTACAAGAGCAGGTCAGAGGCTGGGAATTCTGTGGTGAGTAACTCACCTCCTGACTCCCTACTGCCTGTCCACCATCTACAAGGCACAAGTCAGAAGTGTGATGGAATACTCTCCTGGATGAGTGCAGTTCCAACAACACTCAAGAAGCTCGACACCATCCAAGACAAAACAGCCTGCTTGATCCATGCCTCATCCATCATCTTCAACATTAACTCCCTTCACCACCGACACAAAGTGGCAGCAATATGTACCATAAACAACATGCAGTGCAGGGGTCAGGAAGAGTGACCAATTCAATGTGCTGGTAACATGAGACTGGTGCAACCTAGTGTCATAAAGTCATAGAAAGCAGCATTCCACTATTTACAGCCTGCCTACTTGATAATGCCCTGTTTATCTCTATTCTTTGCTTCCTGTCCATTAACCAATCTTCTATCCATGCTAATATATTACCCCTAACTCCACCAGCCCTTATCTTGTGCATTAACCTTTTGTGTGGCACCTTGTAGAATGCTTTTTGGAAATTCAAGTATACTACATCTACTGGTTTTCCTCTATCTAACCTACGAGTTACATCCTCAAAAAACTCTAAAAAATTTGTCATGATTTCCCTTTCATTGAACCATTTTGACTTTGTCTGCTCCTGCTATAATTTTCTAAGTGCATTAAAACTTCCTTAATAATATATTCCAGTGTTTTCCTGACGACTGATGTCAGGCAAACTGACCTGTAGTTCCCTGTTTTCTCTCTCCCTCCTTTCTTGAATAGCAGTGTTGAATTTGATAACTTCTAATCCACTGGGACTGTTCTAGAATCTAGAGAATTTTGGAAAATCATAACCAGCACATCCACTATTTCTGCACTATCTATTGTAGAACCCTAGACAGATAGATGTAGGCTATCAGGTCCTGGAAATTTGTCGACTTTTAGTCTATTAAGTTCCTCCAGTATTTTTTCTCTGCTGATATCAGTCACCTTAATTTCCTCACTCTTATTAGCCCCTAGGTTACCCTCTATTTCTGGTATGTAACTTGTATCTTCTCCTGTGAAGACAGACACAAAGTATTTGTTCAATGTCTCTGCCATTTCCTTACTTCCCATGATAATTTCTCCTGTCTCTGCCTCTAAGGATCAATGTTCGCTTTAGATACTCCCCTCCTTTTAATCTACTGCTAAAAGCTCTTAAAATATGTTTTTATATTCCTGGCTAGTTTACCCTCATTCTATTTTTCCCGTTTTATAAACTTTTGGTGGCTCTTTGCTGTGGGTACGGGACATTCCTCATTTTTGGGACCTCCTCCACCAGGACCTCCAGTGCCGTATCTTAGAACATGTGTGCCCTCTCCCTCGGTCCCTGAGAAATCCTGAAATTTGCCACTGTGTATCAACCAGAACACTCCACACCGTCAGGGGAAGGAGCTCACAAATAATGCTCCACGAAAATCTGCAGGTCCCCAGTTTAGCTCCTCCAGGCAAGTTCAAATAATGGTAAGAAGCAATTAAGACTAAAATTGTGTGCTAAACCCAGACTTTCGGACAGGCATTTCTTATTAGCACAACACCCATGGGACAAAATAATTCCCTCTGTGTTTAAGCAATGCAGTTCCAACTGCCAAGCGATTTACATAGAGATACCCTTTATAAACCTTTTAAGAGAAAACAGTTTCTTTATTTAGGGGGTTTAAATTCTCATAAATGGGTTCATGGATGGTATTTGAAGAATAACTCCTTTAAGTTGTATACATCTTCCAAACTATCCGGACATCCAGTTCAGAACTGAGGAAGTTCCATGTGGAAACTCATGCAGTTCAGTGTTCTTCTTGGATTTGAAGTCTGCTAACTGTTGGAAATACTCAGCAGGTCTGGCAGCATCTGTGGAGAGAGAAGCAGAGTTAACGTTTCAGGTCAGTGACCCTTCTCCAGAACTGGCTAATATTAGAAATGTGAAAGGTTTTAAGCAAGTAAAGTGGGGGGTGGGGCAAGAGATAACAAAGGAGAAGGTGTAGATTGGACAAGGTCACAGAGAATAACCAACCAGAAGGTCATGGAGCAAAGGCAAACAATATGTTAATGGTGTGTTGAAAGACAAAGCGTTAGTACAGATAGGGTGTTAACGGACTGAAAACTGAACAAGCAAGTACAAACATGAATAAAACAGTGGGTAAGCAAACTGAACAAACTAAGATGAAATAAAACAAAATAAACCAAAAAAAAAATAAAAAATAAAAAATAACTAAAAATAGCAGTAAAATGGGGGGCCGTCATGCTCTGAAATTATTGAACTCAATGTCCAGTCCGGTAGGCTGTAGTGTGCCTAATCGGTAAATGAGATGCTGTTCCTCGAGCTTGCGTTGATGCAGGGGCAGGTGCCATGGGAAGGGGACGAGGTGGTGGGGGTAACGGAGGAGTGTTTTAAAAGCTGTTTCAATGCATGGTGAGCAGTGAAGGAAATGTACATCATTGTCTTTACAGAGAACTCATTCTGGAAAAGTACTTCATAAAGGGGAAATGTGGATGCCCTCTCAGGAATTATAGTAGGTTGTTGCCTAAAGACCAGGGAATGGCCAAAAGGACAGGATGTGAGGAGGCTTTCACAAGCACAGATGAGTGAGAGGAAAAGGACTAGGTAGTTTAGGAGGAGAGGTCAGTAATAACTAATAGATCAGTACCTGATTGTGGAAGAGCAGAGGTGGGAGACTAGCAGTAATCCAGAGCTAGCAGAATGGACAGATCAGATTGGGAAATAAAACAGCAGAAGAGAGACTGGAATGATTGGAAAATAAAGGATTTTGAAGTCAATTGGCTGGGACCTGGATGAAGACAGGGCTGAAGGGTCTGCAAGGCTTTGTGTGGAAGATGATTCAAGCTGCACAATTCTGGCTGGCTGAATTTTGTGAAGGGTGGATGTGGAAAGACTGGTAAAGAGAGGATTTGAGAAATTGAGCCTTGAGCCGAAGAATGAGGTTTTCAGCAGTGGAGGGGCTGACGCAAGGCCCCTGTTCTGCAGTAGGGAGAAGACAGGCTTAAGGACAGACTGCAAAGCTCAGATTATGGAAAAGAAAAAATACAAGGTTGCACATCATCAGACTCTGCCCTACCCAATGGCCAAGCTAATGGAGTCAATATCAGAGGCACTAAGGTGCTGGTGACAGTGAAACAAGATAATACCAGTTTTGCCAATATTGAACTTTAGAAAGTTTCAGATAATAAAACAACAACCTCATAATAGAGAGGTGGCAGAGATCTGGCGTTGAGTGTCATTGATACTCAGCTAAAGGCTTGTGGATGATGCCACAGGAGTATCTGGATGGCAAATGAGAGACCAAGGGTGGAGTACTGGGCACATGGGGCAGACAACTCTGTACGTATGGGAGGAGAAACCATTTAAGAAAATGTGGTGACTGGTAAGAACGGAATTAAGGGAATGTGATGTCATAGTGGTAGAGAGAGAGAAAAGAGGATCAGGAGGTGTAATGAGTTGTAACCAGAGTTACAAAGGATGTCATTACTGACTTTGACTATGGCAGTCTCAATGCTATCAGCTGGTCAGAACTCCAAGTGCAGGAACTGGAACAGGAAGTGGTAACAGAGATGAACAGATATTTAATACAAAGAACTCAGAGAAAAAGGGAGGCTAGAGATAAAGTGAGAGAAAGGTGGAGACGTGTGAGAATGAGGGATGCTGGATAGTGCAGTCTTTTCATGAGGGGTAGATTTTCAACTTGTCAACAGGGTATGAAACTGGTGTTGCTGATCTCTTGCTCCTTATACCATGTGCCAGTTTTCAGCTCCACAAGAATGAAAGGGCCAAGGATGGAAATTTGGGAGTGGTTGTTATTGAGGCTCCACAGGGCTTAATGCTGAGTTGTTTGTGCTTCATCATTTTCATCAGTGATCTGTGCGAGGACATTGGAGGAATTGTGCACAAGTTTGCAGATGATACAAAATAGGACCAATTATAGGCAGATCTAGATGTGATGGGGAAACGGGCCTGTGTGTAGAATATAGATAAATGTAGTGTTGTTTCTTGGTAGGGGCAACACAACACCATGTGTACATTGTAGCAGGTTGTGAATTAAGACTATTAGAAACACCTCGGTGTTAATTTCCTATTTTACAACAGTGGTTTAACTTCAAAATTACTTCATTGGCTGTAAAGCACTTTGAGACATGCTGAGGCTGTGAAATGTGTGATGCAATACAAGTCTTTTTTGAATCTCTGAAAGTCCAAGACCAGAAACACAAGGCTACTGTGAAAGCAAATAGTGTTTGGATATATTGTCAGGATGATTAAATAACAAACAAATGATACCAAACTCTTGTTGTATAAGGCCTTGATCATGCCTCATTTATGCCTGCATAGAATGTTGGCCCCTTCATATAACGGGTGATATAGGGACCTATAAAAGACATTCAGAGGGTCACAAGCTTGATACCTTGTTTAAATATCCTTACTTACAAGAAAGCTGGGGCTTAATAGTTCATGGAGATTTGACTGAGGTCTTTAAAATAATGAACAAATTAGAATCGGTCCATGTAAATAAGCTGTTTGAGTTACATAGGTTGGTGATGCATAGGTTCTGTAAGCACAGAACAAGGTTAGATATGAGGAAGGGTACTTCTTTTCACGGATAGTCGGCCTATGGAACAAGTTGCCGCCTTCTCTGTTTACTTGCCTCCTGCAGGAGATTGTCTAACTGGTTGTTGGAGGGATTGGGGATGTGGGTCACATTGTATATAGGTCACATCATAATAACTTGGAACAGGATTGAAAGACCAGCAGATCTTTTCCTGTCCATCGTTACCATATGTCCATAACCCTGGAAGAGTCCAGACATTATTTTATGGGGATAACAACTAAAGAATTTGTTGAAGACCTTAGATTCACAGAATCATACAGCACAGAAAGAGGTCATCACGCCTGTGCTGGCTTTTTGAAAGAGCTATTGGTCTCATTACCATGCCATAGCCTTTTAATTTCTTCCTTTTGAAGTATTTATCCAATTACCTGTTGAAAGTTACTGTTGAATCTGCTTCCTCCAATCTTTCATTCCAGTGCTTTCCAGATCAAAACAACTCACTGCATATTAAAAATAAACTTCTCATTTCCCACCTGGATCTGTTGCCAATTATCTTAAATCGATGCCCTCTGGTTACTAGCCCTCCTGCCAGTGGTAAAAGTTTCTCCACATCTTCCTTATCAAAACCCATTATAATATTGAGCAGCTCCATTCAACCTCCCCCTACTCTTCTCTGCTCTGAAGGAGAACAAGCACAATTTCACCAGACACTCCACGAAACAGAAGTTCCGAATCCATGCTCCCATTCTTTCTTTGCCTCCCCAAAGGACTTATGTGGCTTCCGGTGAATGGGCACAGTGATTGGTCATCATACTCAGTTGCACCATGATGGTAAGACTCGATGGGTCAACTGGTATTTTCCTGTCCATCATTTGCAGATGTTCATAACTGGCAATGGCATCATCTGATATACAATTTTGCCAAAGTAAATGAAGACAAGTGTTCTGAGCTTGCACTTCAACTCACGGCATTCTGTATGTAACAAGGGGGTTGAGCTTAACATGTCTCATTCCTTCTTTCAGAGAAATGTGAGTTCTCTCAATAACTCCGCAAGCAGCTGCTGACACCTCACCAATGTCCCTGAAATGACTATTTATTTTGGCAGCCCTCCATGATGACTTGCATACATTTAGCAGATCTGGCCTGACCCTTTTATTTGTATACAATGGTTTAATAACTGAGAAGTTCATTCAATACCCATATGTGACATCTTGTCAAAGCTACTTTTGCATTTATACAGGACCATGTCAGCGATAAAAAAATCTTGTTGCAAATCTAGCCTGATGTCACTCACTCTCTGAGAGCCAAATGGAGAAAAATAAACAGAGGCCTCAATATTACAAGATTTTCCTGATTATGTTTACTGCCAAAACTTAAATGAACAGTTGATTTTGCAGTTAATTTTTGGAAGCATTTGGAGTCATAGTGTTATGGCCAGGTGAGAAAGGGGTCTAGGGTTCCTGCTCAGCCTTCACCTGATCTTACCATAACAGGATTTAATTTTAAACACACTGTGTTTTTAGCTCCCCCTTGGTGAATCCTTGTTCACCACTTTCCAATTCTAAGGCAAAGAAACCAGCACAAACAGGTTTTCTTAGGTTTAAAGAAAAAAGGTTGAAATTTATTAAACTTAAACAAATTCTAATTCAGTTAACGCCTACAAATACACGACGCGCCCACGCTAACATGCATACGTGTTACACACATGCAGATAGAGACAGAACAGAGCAGAAGAAATAAAGTGCAAAAGTTGAGGCAATCTCTGAAGAGGGTTTTTGTTACGGGTCTTTGAGCTCACAGTAGAGTCCTTGATTGTAGGTAGTCTTGCTTTTCGTTGGGGCCCAGTATTCTTCTTAAACCTTGTTCACTGTCAGAGACTTTTTTCTCTTGGGGTTCATACGTATTCAATGGTTTCCGAAGCTGATGAGAGCAAGAGAGAAACAAAGGAACATAGAAAAATAGGAGCAGCAGTCGGTCATTCGAGCCTGCTCCGCCATTCAATACGATCATGGCTGATCATCCAAACTCAGTAACCTGTTCCCATTTTCTCCCCATATCTCTTGATCCCTTTAGCCCTAAGAACTATATCTAACTCTTTCTTGAATAGACTTAATGATTTGGCCTCAACTGCTTTCCATGGTAGAGAATTCCACAGGTTCACCACTCTCTGGGTGAAGAAATCTTACCTCATCTCATGAGATTTCCATGAGATTTCCCTGGCAGATAAGATAAAGGAGAAACCTAAAAGATTAAGTAAAGGGTAAAAGGGTAGCTAGGGAGAGAGTAAGTCACCTTAAGGATCAGTGTGGAAATCTATGTGTGGAGCCACAGGTTATGGGCGAGGTCTTAAATGAATATTTCTCGTCCGTATTTACCGTGGAGAAGGTCATGGAAGCTAGTGAGTTCAAGGGAGGGAACAGCGATATCCTGGAGCATAGCAACATTACAAAGGAGGAGGTGTTGGAGGTTTTGAAGTGCATTAAGGTGGAGAAATCCCCAGGGCCTGACCAGGTGTATCCTAGGATGCTATGGGAAGCAAGGGAGGAGACTGCTGGGGCCCTGGCAGAGATTTTTGTATCATTGTTAGCCACGGGTGAGGTACTGGAAGACTGGAGGATAGCTGATGTGTCTTTATTTAAGAAGGGCAGCAGGGATAAGCCAGTGAACTATAGGCCAGTGAGCCTTACATCAGTGGTGGTTAGGTTATTGGAAGGGATTCTGAGAGACAGGATTTATATGCATTTGGATAGGCATGGTCTGATTAGGGATAGTCAGCATGGCTTTGTGCGTGGGAAATCATGTCTCACGAATTTGATTGAGTTTTTTGAGGAGGTGACCAAGAGGATTGACGAGGGCAGGGCGATGGACCTTGTCTACATGGACTTTAGCAAGGCCTTTGACAAGGTCCTACATGGTAGGCTGGTCCAGAAGGTTTGAACACATAGGATCCAGGGTGAGCGAGCAAATTGGATACAAAATTGGCTTGGTGATAGAAGGCAGAGGGTGCTAGTGGAAGGTTGTTTTTCAGATTGGAGAACGGTGACCAGTGGTGTGCCGCAGGGATCGGTGCTGGGCCCTCTGTTGTTTGTCATATATATTAATGACTTGGATGTGAATGTATGGAGCATGATTAGTAAGTTTGCAGATGACACCAAAATTGGTGGTATAGTGGAGAGTGAAGAAGGTTGTCTCAGGTTACAACAGGATAGAGATCAATTGGGAAAGTGGGCAAGGGAGTGGCAAATGGAATTTAACGCAGACAAGTTTGAAGTGATGCATTTTGGGAAGTTAAACCAGGGCAGGACATATACAGTGAATGGCAAGGCCCTGGGGAGTGTTGTTGAGCAGAGAGACCTTGGGGTGCAAGTACATAGTTCCCTGAAAAAGGCAACACAGGTAGACAGGTTGTTGAAGAAGGCGTATGGCATGCTTGCCTTCATTAAACGAGACATTGAGTACAAGAGTTGGGACGTCATGTTACAGTTGTACATAACGTTGCTTAGGCTGCATTTGGAGTACTGTGTGCAGTTCTGTTCGCTGCACTGCAGGAAAGATGTGATTAAGCTAGAGAGTGTGCAGAAAAGATTCACAAGGATGCTGCCTGGTTTGGAGGGCTTGAGTTATAAAGAGAGATTGGATAGGCTGGGTCTATTTTCCCTGGAGCAAAGGAGGCTGAGAGGGGACATGATAGAGGTATATAAAATTATGAGAGACATAGATAGGGTAGATAGCCAGAGTCTGTTTCCCATGGTAGGGGTGAGTAAAACTAGAGGGCATAGATTTAAGGTGAGAGGGAGGAGGTTTAAAGGGGATCAAAGGGGTAAATTTTTCACATAAAGAATAGTGGGTATCTGGAATGAGCTGCCTGAGGAGGTGGTGGAGGCAGGAACAGTAGCGACATTTAAGAGGCATCTGGACAGGTTCTTGAATGAGCAAGGCATAGAGGGATATGGAATTAATGCAGGCAGGTGGGATTAGTATAGATAGGCATCATGGTCAGCATGGATGCAGTGGGCCGAAGGGCCTGTTTCTATGCTGTCCGACTCTATGATTCTATCTCAGTCCTAAATGGCTTATCCCTTATCCATAGACTGTGACCCCTGGTCCTGGACTCCCACGCCATCTGGAACATCCTTCCTGCATCTAGTCTCTCCAGTCCTGTGAGAATTTTGTAGGTTTCTATGAGATCCCCTTTCATTCTTCTAAACTCTAGTGAATACAAGCCTAATCGACCCAATTTCTCTTCATACGTCAGTCCTGCCATCCCTGGAATCAATCTGGTGAACCTTCGCTGCACTCCCTCCAAAACAAAAACATCCTTCCTCAGATAAGGAGACCAAAACTGCGCACAATACACAAGATGTATAATTGCAGCAAGACATCCTTGCTCCTGTACTCGAATCCTCTCGCTATGAAAGCCAACATACCATTTGCCTTCTTAACTGCCTGTTGCACTTGTATGCTTACTTTCAGCGACTGGTGCACAAGGACACCCAGGTCTCGCTGCACCTCCCTCTTTCCCAATCTATCACCATTCAGATAATAATCTACCATTTTGTTTTTGCCACCAAAGTGGATAACCTCACATTTATCCACATTATACTGCATCTGCCATACATTTGCCCACACACTCAACCTGTCCAAATCACACTGGAGCCTTTCTGCATCCTCCTCACAGCTCACACTCCCACCCAGCTTTGTGTCATCTGCAAACTTGGATATATTACATTTAATTCCCTCATCTATATCATTAATATATATTGTGAATAGCTAAGGTCCTAGCACTGATCCCTGTGGTACCCCACTTGTCTCTGCCTGCCACTCGGAAAAAGACTCGTTTATTCCTACTCTTTGTTTCCTGTCTGCCAACCAGTTCTCTATCCATGTCAGTACCTTACCCCCAATCCCATGTGCTTTAATTTTGCACGCTAATCTCTTATGTGGGACCTTATCAAAAGCCTTCTGAAGGTCTAAATACACCAAATCCACTGTTCTCCTTTATCTATTCTACTAGTTACATCCTCAAAAATTCCAGTAGATTTGTCAAGCATGATTTCCCTTTTGTAAATCCATGTTGACTTTGTCCGATCGTGTCATTGTTTTCCAACTGCTCTGCTATTACATCTTTTTTGAGAGCAGACAGGAGAGAGGTGTTATCAGTCCAGGAGCAAACAGCTTTCCGAGTTCAAAATTCTGTTGCCAGTTCAAATTCAAAAATCTAACAGCGAGTCACTGGTATGTGGGCCTTCATAGCGAGAGGATTCAAGTACAGGAGCAGGGATGTCTTGCTGCAATTATACAGGGCCTTGGTAAGTCCATACCTGGAATAGTGTGTGCAGTTTTGGTCTCCTTATCTGAGGAAGGATGTTCTTGCTATAGAGGGAGTGCAGCATAGGTTTACCAGTCTGATTCCTGGGATGGTGGGACTGACGTATGAGGAGAGATTGAGTCGGTTAGGATTATATTCGCTAGAGTTCAGAAGAGTGAGAGGGGATCTCATAGAAACCCATAAAATTCTAACAGGACTTGACAGGGTAGATGCAGGAAGGATATTCCCGATGGTGGGGGAGTCCAGGACTAGGGGTCATAGTCTAAGACTACGGGGTAAACCTTTCAGGACTGAGATGAGGAGAAATTTCTTCACCCAGAGAGTGGTGAACCTGTGGAATTTGCTACCACAGACAGCAATTGAGGCCAAAACATTGTATGTTTTTAAGAAGGAGTTAGATATAGCTCTTGGGTCTAAAGAGATTGAAGGGTATGGGGCGAAAGCGGGAACAGGTTACTGAATTGGATGATCAGCCATGATCATAACGAATGGCGGAGCAGGCTCGAAGGGTCAAATGGCCTACTCCTGCTCCTATTTTTTGTGTTTCTATGTTTCTATTCCTGGGATGGCAAGATTGGCATATGAGAGATTGGGACAACTAGGCCTATATTCACTAGAGTTTAGAAGAATGAGAAGGGATTTCATAGAAACCTATAAAATTCTAACAGGACTAGACAGGCTACATGCAGGGAGGATGTTCCCGATGGCTGGGGAGTCCAGAACCAGGGGTCATAGTGTCAGGATATGGGTTATGCCATTTAGACCCAAGATGAGGAGAAATTTTTTCACTCAGAGGGTGGTGAACCTCTGGAATTCTCTACCACAGTTGGCAGTGGAGGCCAAGTCATTAAATATATTCAAGAAGGTGATAGATATATTTCTTAATGCCAAAAGGGATTAAGGAATATAGGGAGAAAGCAGCAACAGGGTACTGAATTAGACGATTAGCCATGGTCGTTTTTGAATGGCGGAGCAGGACCGAAGGCCCATATGGCCTACTCTTGCTCCTATTTTCTATGTTTCTATGGTTATTCCCTGGGAAACCGACTTATTATTAAAGCAAACTCATCAGCCATAATGGCCGCTTGCCGGGCCCCCCGAACCCTCTGCTCCTCTGCATGGGTCTTTATTGAGAATGGGAGAGAGTTTTTAAATTCCTTTAATCGAATTACTTCTCTGAGAGTCTCATAGTTGAGTCAAAAGCCAGCTGCTTACTTCTTTCAAACTCCAGATAAGTTTGATTAGCTTGCTTTTTGTGGGTTCTAAACTTTTGGCGATAGGCTTTGGGTACTAATTCATATGCCCTGAGGATTGCATTTTTGGTCAGTTCATAACTTGATGCTGCTTTAACATCGCACACTGAAGAGTGCCTGCAGAGTCTCATCAACAGGTTTGCGGCTGCCTGCAATGAATTTGGCCTAACCATCAGCCTCAAGAAAACGAACATCATGGGGCAGGACGTCAGAAATGCTCCATCCATCAATATTGGCGACCACGCTCTGGAAGTGGTTCAAGAGTTCACTTACCCTAGGCTCAACTATCACCAGTAACCTGTCTCTAGATGCAGAAATCAACAAGCGCATGGGTAAGGCTTCCACTGCTATGTCCAGACTGGCCAAGAGAGTGTGGGAAAATGGCGCACTGACACGGAACACAAAAGTCCGAGTGTATCAGGCCTGTGTCCTCAGTACCTTGCTCTATGGCAGCGAGGCCTGGACAACATATGTCAGCCAAGAGCGACGTCTCAATTCATTCCATCTTCGCTGCCTGCGGAGAATACTTGGCATCAGGTGGCAGGACCATATCTCCAACACAGAAGTCCTCGAGGCGGCCAACATCCCCAGCTTGTACACCCTACTGAGTCAGCGGCGCTTGAGATGGCTTGGCCATGTGAGCCGCATGGAAGATGGCAGGATCCCCAAAGACACATTGTACAGCGAGCTCGCCACTGTTATCAGACCCACCGGCCGCCCATGTCTCCGCTTTAAAGACGTCTGCAAACGCGACATGAAATCCTCTGACATTGATCACAAGTCGTGGGAGTCAGTTGCCAGCGTTCGCCAGAGCTGGCGGGCAGCCATAAAGACAGGGCTCAAATGTGGCGAGTCGAAGAGACTTAGTAGTTGGCAGGAAAAAAGACAGAAGCGCAAGGGGAGAGCCAACTGTGCAACAGCCCCGACAAACAAATTTCTCTGCAGCGCCTGTGGAAGAGCCTGTCACTCTAGAATTGGCCTTTATAGCCACTCCAGGCGCTGCTTCACAAACCACTGACCATCTCCAGGCGTGTATCCATTGTCTCTCGAGATAAGGAGGCCCAAAAGAAAAAGAATAACTTGATGAACTCTCATCTGGCAACAAGGTATAAATCTCACGTGCTTTTCCAGTTAGCTGGCTTTGTATTAAAAGAGACCAGATCTCAGCTGGCTATTTTCGCTGCTTTTCCAGTTTCTCAAAAGACACAAAAAACGCTTCCACATCTTCTGCATTGAATTTTGGAATTAATTGAGCGAGTTTTAGCAATCTTGTACCCAGCTCTGAATTGTGCTCCTCCACATTGGCCAGTCTTTCACTGGGGTTACTCTGTTGCCCCCTAGCTAACTCAAGCTGCTTCAGCTCGCTCTCTTCAGATTCTTTCTGGAATATTCTTTCTCTCTCTCTCTCTCCTGCCTTTCATTCTCTTCACATTCCTTTTGGAAGGCTCTCCCTTTCTCCCTCTCTCCTTCTCCTGCCTCTCTCTCTCTATTTTTCCTCTAATTCAAGTTTCCTCTGTTCCAATTTTATCGTTGATAACAATACCCTGTCTGGGTCTTCTTCTAACCCTGCTTCTGCTTCCTCAGATTCAAGGGAAAAATGGTTAGCCACTAGCCTTCAGAGTTCAGACTTCCTAGCCTTGCCACGTTCAGTGATCCCACACTGCTCAGCCATTTTCCTCAACTCCTCCATAGACAGTGCTTTCAACTTATCTCAAGTTACTTCACCCATCTACCTTGTTTCCACACCCTCTCTCTTTCTCTTTCTCATCCTCTGCTGCCTCTGCTAGTGTCCCAATCAGGTCAGCCCTGTTCCCCTGCTCTCTCTCTCTTTATTTTATCCTCTGCCACCGCTGCTGTCGGTGTCTCTGATCAGGTCTCTGCATTTCCCCCACTCTCTTTTGTTCTCTGCCGTCACTGCACATGTCTCTGATCAGGTCTGTGCTGGGAATAGTTTCAGCTTTTGCTCTCGTGTATTATTGTCACTGCATTAAGAACTCTTGTAACCAGCGAATGAACCATGAATTCCACTGGTAACCAGCGAATGAACCATGAATTTCACTGGTAACCAGCGAATGAACCATGAATTCCACTGGTAACCAGCGAATGAACCATGAATTCCACTGGTAACCAGCGAATGAACCATGAATTCTACTGGTAACCAGCGAATGAACCATGAATTCCACTGGTAACCAGTGAATGAACCATGAATTCCACTGGTAACCAGCGAATGAACCATGAATTCCACTGGTAACCAGTGAATGAACCATGAATTCTACTGGTAACCAGCGAATGAACCATGAATTCCACTGGTAACCAGCGAATGAACCATGAATTCCACTGGTAACCAGTGAATGAACCATGAATTCTACTGGTAACCAGCGAATGAACCATGAATTCCACTGGTAACCAGTGAATGAACCATGAATTCCACTGGTAACCAGCGAATGAACCATGAATTCTACTGGTAACCAGCGAATGAACCATGAATTCCACTGGTAACCAGCGAATGAACCATGAATTCCACTGGTAACCAGTGAATGAACCATGAATTCTACTGGTAACCAGTGAATGAACTATGAATTCCACTGGTAACCAGTGAATGAACCATGAATTCTACTGGTAACCAGCGAATGAACCATGAATTCTACTGGTAACCAGTGAATGAACCATGGCATCTTTTAGATGAGATGCTAAACTGAGTTCTCACAGCTCTCTTTGAAGAACAGGAGAAGAGATCTTCCTGGTGTTCTGGCCAACATCATCAAAGAAACCACAGATTATCTGGTCATTGTCTCATTGCTGTTTATGGGATCTTGCTGTGTGCAAATTGGTTACCTCATTTATATTACAATTTCAAAAGTACATAATTGGCTGTAAAGTGCTTTGTGATGTTCTGAGGTTGTACAAGCGCTATATAAATGCAATGTTTTTCTTTCTTTTCATTTATGTATCAGAATGTATACAGTATATTTGTGATAAGCAATTATTTAACAAAAGGTAGATATGAACTTTACTGCAGATATGTCCAATCGCCCACATGCTTAAACTGCCAAGGCATTTACTCAAGTACACCCCAAATAATTGTTTTTTGTTGTTGTTACTTATTTATGTTGTGATTTTTTAAAATTTCATTCTGTTGTAATGTGTAGCTACAATGGGATGAATATCCTCACCCTATGCTGAAAACTGCCAGCATTCTATGGTTTTATTTTGCATTAGAATTGTGATTAACTGCAAAATATGGTTGCTAAAATTATGCCAAAGTACGTTTCAAAATCAGCAAACAACCTGAAGATGCAGTCAGAACAATTCTGCTGCATACATTCAATAAATTATATTGGAATAAAAAAAATGGTAAGTGAGGTTAACTTACAGTTGAAAGATATTAGCATTGCAATACCATACACCATCAGCTCCACATCAAACCACAGTCTTTACTCTTTCATCTACATTACAAGGCCTCGACTAGAAAACTTCCATCACTACATCTGCCTCTGTGAAATGTAGGTATTTTGCTTTAAAAACAAACTGTTTAGTTGTACAATAACAAATAGCCAACAGTGAGTTATACAACAGAAAATCAAACAAACAGTTATGTACACTCCGGGCTGAATTTAATGAGCCCACCGTCGATCCTGCCAGTGGGCCTGGTAAGTGGCACAGTTCCTGTCTGTCACATGGGTGCCCCCCCCCCCCCAGTGAATATGTGGCGGGTGTCCATTTTACATAATGGAGGCATTAGTCTCCCCTAACCATATGGCGAGAGTGGGAGACGATTCATTGATTACAGTGTCATATGACTCTGGAGCAGCTGCTGGCACCATATTTAAAGGCCTGCCAGCCCCTGCATTCACTCCTGTCTTGGATACAGTTCATCCGACAACTCTGTCCTACTGTCCTACTGGGTCCTGTTTCTGCACCCCACCCCCCCACCTCCAAGGAAGACAGAAGACGATGTTGAAACAAAGACACAGTGAAGCCTCCCTGCAGATTCCCCTCCAGGCAGCAAGGGAAAGATGGGAGGTTCTCTTTGCCCACGATGGCAAGAAGAGTTCCTCCCACTGGAGGACCCAAATAAGCCTGGGTGGAGATCGCAGAGGAGGTCAGCAACCATCGGGTCACCCAGTGCAACAGGGTCCAGTGCAGGAAGATGGTCAATGACCTCCTGCATTCTGCGAAGGTAAGTGTTCCTTTCTGACGATTGCATGTGACTACGCAGGATGTTGTATGTCATGGGGAGGGTGGCAATAATGTAGTATTGCCCGAGTGCCTAGGGTTCTGTCTCTTCCTGACAGATGCATACATGTCTCTCAGCCACAGGGCACCTTCCTTCATAGCTCACCCCCCCTTAAACCCAAGGCAATGAGTGTCGGCATGAAAGACATTATACTTCCTAGTAGCGGTTGAGGGACTGAAAGCAGCTGAGCTGTCACTTTGATCTGTGTGCCATTCTCAACAAACTCCATCCTTCCTCTTGCAGGACAACAGGGCCCATAATAGGAGGGAGATGTCCCAGACAGGCAGAGAAATCCCAGATGTACGTTCACTGAGCCGAGGAAGAGGTCTTGGAGCTGGCGGGCACCCAGGGTGGCTTCTCAATAGGCGACGGGGAGATTGGAGCCTCTGTGCAAGAGAATGAGGATTGTCTTCCATTGGCATGTGCATCAATGTTGGAGACCCATATAACGTGTGGTAGGCATCAGGAGAACTGCACAGCCTGACCCACATACGTTTGTGCTCTCTCATGTAGTTGGCCATTCGCAGGGGTCCACAACCACAGGGGGTCAGCGGTCCACCTCTGAGGAGGAAGACGACTCAGAGGATGTACCGTCCCATGAGTCGCTTGAACCCTCCACAGCGCAAATACTTTCACCTTAGTGGATAACTGCTCGGCATTAAAATCTGGGCCACAAGCTGGTGAGAGCAACATACACATGCGCGAGTAGCTGGCAGAGGCTGAGACAGCCGAGGCCACTGACAGTCAGAGGACTGTGAGTGTCCAGCCCCATGCTGAGCCCCAGGCTGATGACAAGCCTCTGGTATCAACAGCACAGGGCATGCTGGAGTAGCAAAGAGGGATAGGGCAAAATCTGGCGGAGATGCCAGAGGCCATGCGCAACCATGGGTGCGCGATGAAGGAGTCCATCCATGCCATGACTGCTCCCATGTCTCAGGCCTATGAGCACATGGCTTCCTCCATCGAGAGGTTAGAGACCCTCACAGAGAGCCAGATCCCACAGATCCGTGCTGACCTTGGCCATGAGCTCGATGCAGCAGTGGAAAGGTGAGAGAAGGAACAGGAATCCAGATGATTCTGGAGCTCATGGTCTTTCTCTGGAGAGCAGGGCGCTCGGAGTGTGGCACCCAGCTTCTCAGCCCCTCCACCAGTGAGTCCAGCTCCAGCAGTCACGACGCCCGAGGAGAGTCCTGCCCCAGTCCAGGACACCCACAGGCAGCTGGGGCCTACTAGGCTTCAGGTAGCCAGAGGACACCCATCAAAGTCATCACAGGCCAAGGGGCAGCCTGATCAGTAGCCTGTCTCCAGCCCAGCTGCTGTCAAAGGGATCACACCATGTAGGAGCACCTATAAATGGATTAAAAAAAGAGTGTAAAGCAACACTTTGGGTTTCATGGGTGTAGATTATACCTTTTTTGTTAAATAATTAAAGATGCTTTGTTGAAATCTTTAGGTTTCATTGCTTGAAAGCCCTGTGCTATTGTGCCTGAATTGTGAGATGTGGATCTCGCCCTCCCCCCTGAAGGTAATGCCAATGTGACCACAGTCTTCATTAACAAATGCTCTCTCATGGCCACTAGCACACATTGCCCATGTACATGACAAGGATCACAAATGGAATGAGCTCAGGTATTAAGGTGAGCCTTTATTTCATTCTCTGTAAATGGGCACCAGGATGGCTGCAAATGAGGTTCTCTCTTGCCTCCCTTCTCTCTACTCATCCGGCCTCCTGAGGAGTATGTGCAAATTCTGTTGGCGCGGTCACTCATGGACCTCCGATCCCAGCCTACATGCTGGCCCACCCTCTGTTCCAGCTGTGTGTTCACACAGACCCATCACACAGTTGTTTGCCTATCCCATACTGACCCCACCCCCACCCCCCAAAACACACATTTTGTCCCTTTGCAGAGCCCTGCTACCCTGAACCCTTTTGCAGAGCCCCTCCTACTCTGGACTCCCTTGTTGAGCCTGCAGCCACACGCTCAAAAAGTGGCCTCCAAACCCCCACCTTCCTCCCAGCTGCTGTGTTCAAGACTGCCTACCCATTGCATCAATATGCCCTCTCACCTTTGTGCCACCAGGTTTCACTGATCGTGATACCAGAGGCACATCAGTGCCGCCCGCCATTCAAAGAGTCAACCATTGGACATAAAATTGCTTTTAATGATATTTAAACGCATTTAAGTCAGCGTCTAAGCAATTTTAAATATTATTGTTGAAAACAAAGACATTTTGCACTCATCAGGACAATTCGCAAGAATGCCGATGTAAGGGAAAGCAACAAATTTATATATGAGAAGAGAGTGCTGACTGGTTGGCAAATGGACTCTGATTGATAGAGGCGTTGCCATGGAGAATGCACCAGTTCATGGTGACTGACAGTTAACTGCCAAGCTTTGTTTAAAATTTAAAGTAGGCAGATTGACTCTGACTGGTCAAGGCATTCCCCTAAGGAATGAACCAGCAAATGGCTGTCACTTATTTTGCTTAGCTGAAACAGGCGCAATGTGTGTACATGTTCTTACTGTCTACCAAGTACAGGGCCCTGTGTATTAATATATGTAGCTTCCAGGATGCACAAATGCGCCACATTGCGAGCCGAACTAACAATCTTAAATTGGCTGTCAGCGTAACTCTTAACACACTGAGCATTAGTTAGCAAATGTCCAATCGCAGAATCACAATCATATGTTGGACACTGTGTTTAAGGTATTTCAGCACTTGCTGGTTGGGTACAGTCCATACCTTGCCTGTTGCGAACAGCAGAAGGGACATGCTGTTTGATATGGTTGGCCAGTCTTTGGGACATACGACCTAGCATCACACTGGCATTGAAATTCATATATCACATTACTCATTTGTGTGATAGGCGGAACGTCTTTTTGGCTTGATGGCAGCATCCTGTGGGTAGCAAACACCACACGTGTTGCTACTGCATAGTAGCAGCGTGAAACAGTTAGCTTCACCTGTTGCTCAAATTCTCGAGATACCATACCCTTCCAGGGTACTCTGAGGTAGACTGGGTACTTTTCAGGGCTGAAATTGACAGCCTTAGGCCCGTTCATAAGTTTACGCAATATACAGTGAGAAATGATCTGATCAGGGGGCAGCTATTGTCGTGCAGGACGTCTTTGATTCGCCCTATTTCAGCATCAAGCTTGTATGGTGAGTAAATGGCTCGGGGTTGCTGATAAATAAATAAAATAGGTTCCTGTCGCGTTGCGGCAAGAGTGTTACCATTGCTCGATAGATTCTTGATAAACAAGGGGGTGTAAGGTTATTGAGGGTAGGTCGGAATGTGGAGTTGAGGTTACAATCAGATCGGCCATGATCTTATTGAGTAGCGGAGCAGGCTCGAGGGACCTAGTGGCCTAGTCCTGCTCCGAATTCATATGTTCATATTGTGCTTTCCTGTCACTGTCAAAATCCGGAATCAATGTCACAATGCCAGATTTCTGGGCAGACAGCTGCGTTGCGATTCTCAACCCCATTCCTGCCTGTGATGTTCTCAAGACTGGAGTGAGGTTTAGCCAAGTTTAGGATAAAGTATGAGACAGAGACAGAGAGAGAGAGAGACTGCAGGCTGCTGAACAGAATGGAGTCGTCTTTATTCTGTTTTACTTTCACTTTCCCTTTGCAAGCATGTGTGTTCTGCAGCAGCCACAGTGGCGCAGTGGTTAGCACTGCAGCCTCACAGCTCCAGGGACCCGGGTTCGATTCTGGGTACTGCCTGTGTGGAGTTTGCAAGTTCTCCCTGTGTCTGCGTGGGTTTTCTCCGGGTGCTCCGGTTTCCTCCCACAAGCCAAAAGACTTGCAGGTTGGTAGGTAAATTGGCCATTATAAATTGTCACTAGTATAGGTAGGTGGAAGGGAAATATAGGGACAGGTGGGGATATTTGGTAGGAATGTAGGATTAGTATAAATGGGTGGTTGATGGTCGGCACAGACTCGGTGGGCCGAAGGGCCTGTTTCAGTGCTGTATCTCTAATCTAATCTAATCTAAAAGCCCAAGTGTACACAATGTGCAATTCAATTGCAATTTCAAAACACTGCAACACTACCCTGCCCTCCACAGCTGCACAAAAATCCAGCCCTCAGCATCCATTCATGTTTTTGATGCCATTCGAAATGTTCACCTGAACAGCACAGGGAATGAAGGTTAACTGGCCGGTAATCACATCCTGGGATTCAGATAATGTCACAAGCTATGAAAACAGGCCTCAAATGATTTAGGATTCCATCACCACTCTGAAATAAGATTAATGTCCGAAAACTTTTATAATTCAAGTTGTTACAGATTTCACTGGTCAGCACCAGATTATCTCAGATTTCTGTGTCATTAGTCACTTCCTTAAGCAAACCTCAAGTCCCTTACCATTTGAAGAGCCAAATATCTAGTTCAACAATAGCATGATTCAAGAACCGTAACAGAGAATCCTTGTTTTTTGTCTTGGATACTGTAATCTCACGGGTGAAACCATGTGTGTCATCCTGTCCTTATCAAAGGACAGACTGTAAAGGGGTGAAACACAATTGCAAACTAACAAACTACCTTATTTTAAATAGACGAATGAACAGAATACAGTTTTCAAGTTAGAGTCATAATTTTCTATCACTTCTTCAACCTTAAAGTAATAAATTACATGACCTTGCCTTTGTTCTAGGCTAAAACTTAATTTGAAGCTAGCAGTCCCAAAGATAATTGATCATATATTATGATGTTAAAGACTACATAATTTCTACAGGAGCCTGGGGTCTCTCTGCCTCAATCTGACAGAATATCACCGATGATACAAACAGAGACTCAGACAGAAATAAAGACAGTCTTTTGACCCTACTTTCAACTCTGTGCCAAGGATTAGCCCACTGAGCTACCAATCAAAGCTAAAATGTTGAATTAAATGTCATCCCTTGACACGGGGCACCTATATGTCTTGTTCAGCCAAACACCCTGAATGCCTATTGAATGAAAATCAATCCAGCACAATGCCAGGAAATGGTTAGAACCAAACAACATGCAAAGGTAAATAGCTGAGTTGGTGTCCTAGCCAGGAACCATTCTAATTAACAATGTAAATGGTTATAGCCATGGTCTGGATGGTGTGATTACTAATTTTAAATGTTAGGTCAAATAAATGCTGTATTTAATAACTGGGAAATTCGATGCACTTTAGCTGCTCTTTTAACCCAGCATTCTGAATTTAACAGTGCTCATGGGTTTCCCAGGCTTCCTAGAACTTATCAGGGAAAACAAGGTGAAAGGACAGTGGGAATTGACAGGGCTGAGAAATTGATATGCAAAAAAGGCTGTAAATATAGAGATGCTGTGGAGGTGATTTCCAAAACTTTGGAGGTCATTTCTTGGAGTTTTTTGCCTTTGATCTGCATTTCTCAACTGTCAGCTTTCAGAGCAGCTTGCGACCAGCTTATGTAACTCTACTTTGGACCTCTGATGAGGACCAAGAGGAGCAGCAGCAGCACCAACATCAGCAGCAGGAGCAGCAGCCCTGTACTGAACCCCCCCCCCCACCCCGCTACTCCACAGAACAGAGGTGATGAACATGGGGCTCCAGCACGCAGGAAGTGATACCCCAATCCAGGGTATACAAGCAGAGTATCAGCTTCCTGGACATGACCAAACACCAGTGACTCTGGAAGCTCAAGTTTTCCCATCAGCTGCTTGCTAGTGTTTTCAGTCCCCTGGAAGATGTCTTTCTAAGTGGACCAGGTAGACATGTATTGCCAGTGGCCGTCAAAGTCACAATAGTCTTAAATTTCCTCTCCGCCGACCCCTTCCAGGGATCTACTAGTGATATTTGTTGAAAATCACAATCTGCTGCCACAAATCCATCTCACAGGTGACCGATGCCATGTTAGCCAGAATCAGTATTTATGTGCACTTCTCAACTGATGTGTCCAGTCAGAATGAGCAGGCACTGGGATTTGCTGCTCTGGATGGATTCCCACAGATCCAGGGTGTCATCAACTGCACACATGTGGCAATCAAAGCATTTCCAGATCACCTTGGAGTCTTCATCAACTAAAAGGGATTCCACGCCATAAATATTCAGCTGGTCTTCAACCATCAAAAGATCATCATGCATGTCTGTGCAAGATACCCAGGGAGCTGCCATGGTGCGTTCATCCTGTTGTTACGACCAAGGCGGGAGGAGTGCACTGTTTATTCTAGTTCCACTTCTCCATGGGTCACAACATATATTTAAATGTTTTCCCACTTATCGTATGGTCAATCATAGACTCTATAAATCTTGACCTGTCACTTCTCTGTAAACATCTTCAAGTCAAAAAGTCAAAAACAACATCTGCTGGGTAATTATTTGAAGACAGGTGACTTCCAATAACAGTTTATAATCCAGACCTCTCAGTGACCCTTGTAAAAAAAAATCCATGGACTTCTTTTCAGTTTTAAACCATAAATCATCAAAATTTACCAAAAAATGCAAACACTCGTAACACTGTGCCAGTTCAGTTTCCCACAGATATTCACACCTCCAAGCTGAATGAACAGATGGCTCTTTGCAGACAAGGGCTACCCTCTAAAGGTGTGGCTGATGACACATGTGAGGAGCTCAAACACTGACACCCAGGAAAAATACAACAGAAACCACATGACCACCATAATTGTAATAGAACAAGCAATTGGGATGCTTAAGATACACCAGTCAGAGTATCCAGAATGATAGTGGTCTGCTGTGCCTTGCACAGCACTGTGTAGCAGCAAGGACTGGAGCTCCAGGAGGAGGAAGGTGATGAGCACCCTGTATCTTTGGAGGAGCAGGAGCAACAGGAGTGGGAGAATGAAGCTCCGTGCAGCTGGTCGGTCTTTCCATGAATGTAGACATCAGCATGAAGGCCTGAGACATCATGGCACTCATACTGGAGACACAGGCCTCCAGTCTCTCTCCAATCATGTGCAGTGCATTTGGAAATGCTGATAGAACCGCACACATTTTCTGCTGCTGCTACAGAATTGTTCTCTTTGTCAACAGCGCCCAAGTCTCAGCATCTGTGTCTAGCTGAGCAGAGCTTGAAGCATCCTATGCCTTCTGACAGCGACTTTTCACTGCTCTACCTGTCTCTAACACCTGCTCCTGTTCACTTGTGATGTGTGAAACACCATGTGACTCTATATTAATGGCTTGGATGAAGGGACAGAGAGTAATGTATCTAAGTTTGCTGATGATACAAAGCTCGGTGGAAAAGTAAGCTGCGGGGTGATGTAGAGAGGCTGCAAAGAGATATAGACAGGTTAAGAGATGGGCAACAAGATGGCAAATGGAGTATAATGTAGGGAAGTGTGAAGTTTTTCACTTTGGTTGTAAAAATAGAAAAGCAGAATATTTTTTAAAAGGTGTGAAACTGGTAAGTGTTGATGTTCAAGAGACTTGGGGGTACTCATACAAGGAACGCAGAAAGTTAACATGCAGTGCAAGCAGGTTATTAGGAAGGCAACTGGTGTGTTGGCCTTTATTGCAAGGGGATTGGAGAACAGGAATAAAGAAGTCTTACTAAAATTGGTGAGACCACACCTAGAATACTGTGTGCAGCTTTGGTCTCCACATTTAAGAAAGGATATACTTGCACTGGAGGCAGTGCAGTGAAGATTTACTAGATTGGTCCCTGGGATGAGGGGTTTGTCCTTTGATGAGAGGCTGAGTAAATTGGGCCTATATTCTCTGGAGTTTAGAAGAATGAGAGGCAATCTATTTGTGACATACAACATTCTGAAAGGGCTTGATAGGGCAGAAGCGAAGAGAACTGGTAGGGGAATCGAGAACACAGGGACACAGTCTCAGGGTAACAGAGAACAAAGAACAGTACAGCACAGGAACAGGCCATTCAGCCCTCCAAGCCTATCCCGATCTTGATGCCTGCCTAAACCAGAACCTTCTGCACTTCCGGGGACCGTATCCCTCTATTCCCATCCTATTCATGTATTTGTCAAGATGTCTCTTAAACGTCACTATCATACCTGCTTCCACCACCTCCCCCAGCAACAAGTTCCAAGCACTCACCACCCTCTGTATAAAGAACATGCCTCGCACATCCCCTATAAACTTTGCCCCTCGCACCTTAAACCTATGTCCCCTAGTAACTGACACTTCTACCCTGGGAAAAAGCTTCTGACTATCCACTCTGTCCATACCGCTCATAACTTTGTAAACCTCTATCATGACGCCCCTCCACCTCCGTCGTTCTAGTGAAAACAATCCGAGTTTATCCAACCTCTCCTCATAGCTAATGCCCTCCAGACAAGGCAACATCTTCTGTAAACCTCTTCTGTACCCTCTCCAAAGCCTCCACGTCCTTCTGGTAGTGTGGCGACCAGAATTGCACGCAATATTCTAAGTGTGGCCTAACTAAAGTTCTGTACAGCTGCCGCATGACTTGCCAACTTTTATAGTCTATGCCCTGACCGATGAAGGAAAGCATGCCGTATGCCTTCTTGACTACCTTATCCACCTGCGTTGACACTTTCAGTGACCTGTGGACCTGTACGCCCAGATCTCTCTGCCTGTCAATACTCCTAAGGGTTCTGCCATTTACTGTGTACCTCCCACCTGCATTAGACCTTCCAAAATGCATTACCTCACATTTGTCCGGATTAAACCCCATCTGCCATTTCTCTGCCCAAATCTCCAACCGATCTATATCCTGCTGTATCCTCTGACAATCCTCATCACTATCTGCAACTCCTCCAACCTTTGTGTCGTCCGCAAACTTACTAATCAGACCAGCTACATTTTCCTCCAAATCATTTATATATACTACAAACAGCAAAGGTCCCATGTGATCCCGTGTGACTTCACCTTTTGTACCAGTCTGCCATGAGGGACCTTATCAAAGGCTTTACTGAAGTTCATATGGACAACATCCACTGCCCTTCCTTCATCAATCATCTTCGTCACTTCCTCAAAAAACTCAATCAAATTAGTGAGACACGACCTCCCCTTCACAAAACCCTGCTGCCTCTCGCTAATAAGTTCATTTGTTTCCAAATGGGAGTAAATCCTGTCCCGAAGAATCCTCTCTAATAGTTTCCCTACCATTGACGTAAGGCTCACCGGCCTATAATTTCCTGGATTATCCTTGCTACCCTTCTTAAACAAAGGAACAAAATTTGCTATTCTCCAGTCCTCTGGGACCTCACCTGTAGCCAATGATTTCTGTCAAGGCCCCAGTAGTTTCTTCCCTTGCCTCCCTCAGTATTCTGGGGTAGATCCCATCAGGCCCTGGGGACTTATCTACCTTAATGCTTTGCAAGACGCCCAACACCTCCTCCTTTTTGATAATGAGATGACCAAGACTATCTGCACTCCCTTCCCTAGACTCATCATCCACCAAGTCCTTCTCTTTGGTGAATACTGATGCAAAGTACTCATTTAGTACCTCGCCCATTTCCTCTGGCTCCATGCATAGATTCCCTCCTCTGTCCTTGAGTGGGCCTACCCTTTCCCTGGTTACCTTCTTGCTCTTTATATATGTATACAAAACCTTGGGATTTTCCTTAATCCTGTTTGCCAATGACTTTTCATGACCCCTTTTAGCCCTCCTGACTCCTTGCTTAAGTTCCTTCCTACTGTCTTTATATTCCTCAAGGGCTTCATCTGTTCCTAGCCTTCCAGCCCTTACGAATGCTTCCTTTTTCTTTTTGACTAAGCTCACAATATCCCGCGTTATCCAAGGTTCCCGAAACTTGCCAAACTTATCCTTCTTCCTCACAGGAACATGCTGGTCCTGGATTCTAATCAACTGACGTTTGAAAGACTCCCACATGTCAGATATTGATTTACCCTCAAACAGCCGCCCATAATCTAAATTCTTCAGTTCCTGCCTAATATTGTTATAATTAGTCTTCCTCCAATTTAGCACCTTCACCCGAGGACTACTCTTATCCTTAATCACAAGTACCTTAAAACTTATGGAATTATGATCACTGTTCCCAAAATGGTCCCCTACTGAGACTTCGACCAAATGGCCGGGCTCATTCCCCAATACCAGGTCCAGAATGGCCCCATCCCTAGTTGGACTATCTACATATTGTTTCAAGAAGCCCTCCTGGATGCTCCTCACAAATTCTGCTCCATCCATGCTTCTAGCACTAAGTGAGTCCCCGTCAATATAGGGGAAGTTAAAATCACCCACCACTACAACCCTGTTACCTTTACATCTTTCTAAAATCAGTCTACATATCTGCTCCTCTACCTCCAGCTGACTGTTGGGAGGCCTGTTGTAAACCCCCAACTTACCTTTCCTATTCCTGAGCTCCACCCATATTGCCTCGCTGCAAGACCCCTCCGAGGTGTCCTCCCGCAGTACAGCTGTGATATTC
Organism: Heterodontus francisci; assembly: GCF_036365525.1. Lineage (NCBI taxonomy): Eukaryota > Metazoa > Chordata > Chondrichthyes > Heterodontiformes > Heterodontidae > Heterodontus > Heterodontus francisci. Next base: position 44,909,869 of record NC_090407.1, read on the forward strand.
TCCTTAACCAGTAATGCAACTCCCCCACCCCTTTTACATCCCCCTCTATCCCTCCTGAAGCTCCTAAATCCCGGAACATTTAGCTGCCAATCCTGTCCTCCCCTCAACCAAAGGGTCAATCATTCAGGACTGAGATGAGGAGAAAATACATCACTCAAAGGGTTGTGAATCTTTGGAATTCTCTACCCCAGAGGGTTGTGGATGCTCCATCATTGAATACATTTAAGGTTGGGATAGATAGATCTTTGGTCTCGCAGGGAATAAAGGGATATGGGGAGTGGGCAGGAAAGTGGAATTGAAGCCCAAGATCAGCCATGATCATATTGAATGGCGAAGCAGGCTCGATGGGTCATGTGGTCTACTCCTGGTCCTATTTCTTGTATTCTTGTTTTCTTGTGTGACAACCCAACTTCCTGTCATGGTGGAGTTATGTGTTGGTGCAACCTGAGAGAGCTGGTCCTCCTCTGAGGAGTCTTTGTCCTCCCCCTGCACCACCTCCTGAGGGATGCATGAAGGGCCTGTGGGAGATGAAAGACATGAATTAGAACTGACAAGGTGAGAGGTTTTGAACTCATCATTGTGCAGATTATCACATTTCAATGGCTGCTGACATTAAGTAAATATGAGTGAGTGTTGTTTGCCATGTGGCTGTGTGAAACTTAATTCTGACCAGGTAGCTGAGTTTCCTCCATTTATCCATCATCAATGGCCATGTATGCTGAGGCCCAGTTTATCTCCAGCATCTCCACCTCTGCAGGTCTCAAGGTGGCGATCACTGGAAGGCCATCTCCGGTTCTTTGCCTCTTTCTGGTGTTCTATGTTTTCTTCTGTAAGGAGAGAAAGAGAGACATATGACTGTGAGAAATGAAAAGTTTTGAGAGGATGGAAGGACAATATTTGTGGACGGTGACTGTAAGGGATCAGTGCGACATTGCTCCAAGATGAGGATGTATGTCAGTGGTAGCTGGTCACATGGGGATGTGAGGAGCTGCCTGAGCAGAGAGGGATGGGTTCATTTACAAGGTTTGTTAGTCTGAGAAATGATGTACAGGAGAAAGCTAGGAGAAGCAGAAGGAGAGGATTGGCCTTTGAATGTGCCATTCTACTCATCTTTTCTGCCCTAACCAGGTCATTAAATTTCTTTTGACACAATATCCAGGAGCGAGGCACCACACTCCTGCAGCTCAACTCCTCAGCCACCTCCAGCCATACCTACTTGTTCTCTGCAGCTGGGCTCATCCTCCTGGCTGCTGGGAACAGAATCTCCCTGTGGGCCCTTACAGCCTGCAATATCATCGTCAGGGAAGTATCGCTGAAGTACATGCAGATTCATCTGTGCAGTTTTGGCTCTGACAGTAAACCTCTACCATACAAACAGCAGTAGCTCCATTTGGCTGCTCAAGCCTGTTCCGCCATTCTAATATCTAGCATCCTTCAAGTCTGATCCTCACAGTGTTCATGTAGATATTGGAGCTGGAACACAGGTCATTATCATGCCCGCCTGCTCTAATTGGTCAGGAACCCTGGAAGTCAGATTGAAATACCATGGCTGAGTTAAAAAGTCACTGACAAAAATGTTGCTGGGTCCTGGCACGCTGCCGGCTTCCCCAGCAAGTGGGTCTGAAAGTTAAAATTCAGCCCGAGCAATCAGATGGGTTTTGTCACCGCTGACAAAATCCGGAACCAACGTCACGTTGTCGGGTTTCCGGGCGAACGCGCCTGTCATTATTTTTCAGAGCCCCACACCTCCACTCCCGTTTCTATTGGCCGTACAAAATCCAGCCTGTGGGGAGACTGCAGAATATATAAACACAGGCAGAAAATACACTGGGATCATAGCACGGAGCTCAGCACAAAAGTTAGTGGAAGTCATTTGATGCTGTTTGCATTCAAATGACAGTCAAATCTATGACATTAAGTTCAAAATAAGAAGTATGAAGAAGTGATTTCCGCAGTGAACTCCCATCGATAAGAGATTGCACAAATGATTAAAGTGAAGTTCACATGGCAAATAAATAATATTTGCACTCTGAAATTAGATGGCAGTCTTGGAATCTATTATTCACACCTGTTCTTATTGGAGTGCAGGTTACAGAGTTTCCCTCATCTCCTGGGTTTCTGGCAGGTTTCTATGTGCAGGTTTTAGTCAGTACCTGTGTTGGAATTCTGCTGCTGGTTAAAAACATAGTCGAAACTAGTGGTTGACAAATAACAACTGCAACTTATATTTACAGAGCATCTTTTGATTTGGGACTACATCAGAAGAAGTTGAGCCAGACATGTTAGTTGTGGGTGGAGCCCAGCATAGTAAGAGATGTTCAGCTTCAGCTCATGCAGTTATTATATGTATACATGTTCCAGTTCTATGATAATAAACCCCAAATTTATTTTTGAATATTACTTGGAGTCCTGTGACTCGCAACAACTGATCACAAACCAAAGGAAAAGTAATATTAGAGTCATAGAGTTATACAGCACAGTAACAGGCCCTTCAGCCCATCGTGTCTGTGCCGGCCATCAAGCACCTAACTATTCTAGTCCCATTTTCCAGCACTTGGCCCTTAGCCTTGTATGCTATGGCGTTTCAAGTGCTCATCTAAATACTTCTCAAATGTTGTGAGGGTTCCTGCCTCGACCAACTCTTCAGGCAGTGTATTCCAGATTCCAAACGCACACTGGGTGAAATTTCTTTTCCTCAAATCCCCTCTAAACCTCCTGCCCCTTACCTTAAATCTATGCCCCCTGGTTATTGACCCCCTCCGCTAAGGGAAAATGTCTCTTCCTATCTAACCTATCAATGCCCCTCATAATTTTGTATACCTCAATCATGTTCCCCCCTCAGCTTTCTCTGCTCTAAGGAAAACAACCCTAGCCTTTTCAGTCTCTCTTCATAGCTGAAATGCTCCAGCCCAGGCAACATGCTGGTGAATCTCCTCTGCACCCTCCCCAGTGCAATCACTTCGTTCCTATAGTGTGGTACCCAGAACTGTACACATACTCCAGCTGTGACCTAACTAGCATTTTATACAGCTCCATCATAACCTCCCTGCTCTTATATTCTATGCCTCGGCTGATAAAGGCAAATATCCCATATGCCCTCCTAACCACCTTATCTACCTGTGCTGGTGCCTTCAGTGATCTATGGACAAGTACACCAAGGTCTCTCTGACCTTCTGTACTTCCTAGGGTCCTACCATCCATTGTATAGTCCCTGGCCTTGTTAGTCCTCCTAAAATGCATCACCTCACACTTCTCAGGATTAAATTCCATTTGACACAGCTCCGCCCATCTTACCAGCCCATCTATATCGTCCTTTAATCTAAGGCTTTCCTCCTCACTATTTACAACACCACCAATTTTCGTGTCATTTGTGAACTTACTCATCATACCTCCTATATTCACATCTAAATCATTAATGTACACTACAAACAGCAAGGTTCCCAGCATCGATCCCTGTGGTACACCACTGATCACAGGCTTCCACTCGCAAAAACAACCATTGACCAACACCCTCTGCCTCCTGCCACTAAGCCAATTTTAGATCCAATTTGCCAAATTGCCCTGGATCCCATGGGCTCTTAGCCTCTTAACCAATCTCCCATGCGGGACTTTATCAAAAGCCTTACTGCAGTCCAAGTAGACTACATCAACTGCTTTACCCTCATCTCCACATCTAGTCACCTCCTCGAAAAATTCAATCAAGTTAGTTAGACACGATCTCCCCCTGACAAAACCATGCTGACTATCCCTGATTATTCCCTGCCTCTCCAAGTGGAGATTAATCCTGTTGCTCAGAATTTTTTCCAATAGTTTCCCAACCACTGATATTAGACTCACCGGCCTGTAATTACCTGGTTTATCCCTGCTACTCTTCTTGAATAATGGTACCACATTCGCTGTCCTCCTGTCCTCTGGCACCTCTCCTGTGGTCAGAGAGGATCTGAAAATTTGTGTTCGAGCCCCTGCTGTCACCTCCCTTGCCTCACCTAGCATCCTGGGATACATCTCATCTGGGCCTGGGGATTTATCCACTTTTAAGCCCACTAAAACATCTAATACTGCCTGCCTTTCGTGTTAATATTTTCCAGTATATTGCAATCCCCCTCCCTGATCTCTGCACCTACATCGTTATTCTCCACAGTGAAAACAGATGAAAAGTAATCATTTAAAACCTCACCTAAGTCCTCCAGCTCCACACACAGATTGCCACTTTTGTCCCTAATGGGCCCTACTCTTTCCCTGCTTATCCTCTTGCCTTTAATATACTTATAAAATGCCTTAGGATTTTCCTTTATCTTGTCTGCCAGTATTTTTTCATGTCCCCTCTTCGCTCTCCTAATTACTTTTTTAAATACCCCCCTACACTTGCTATATTCCTCTCGGGCCTCTGCTGTTTTCAGCTGCCATAATCTGCCATAAGCCTCCTTTTTTTTCCTGATCCAATCCTCTATATCCTTTGACATCCAGGGTTCCCTGGACTTAATGGTCCTACCCTTCACCTTAACGGGTATATGTTGGCTCTGAACCCTCACTGTTTCCTCTTTGAATGACTCCCACTGGTCTGATGTAGACTTTCCTACAAGTAGCTGCTCCCAGTCCACTTTGGCCAGATCCTGTTTTATCAAATTGAAATAGGCCTTTCCCCAATTCAGTACCTTGATTTCCGGCCCAACTTTGTCCTTTTCCATAACTACCTTAAATTGTACAGAGTTATGGTCACTATCCCCGAAATGCTCCTCCACTGACACTTCTACCACTTGTCCAGCTTCATTCCCTAGGATTAGGTCCAGTCCTGCCCCTTCTCTTCTAGGACTTTCTACGTACTGGCTCAAAAAGCTCTCCTGCATGCATCTGAAGAATTCCACCCCCTTTAAGCCTTTTGCACTAAGATTACCCCGGTTGATATTGGGGAAGTTGAAATCCCCTACTATTATTACCCTATTATTTTTACACCTTTCTGAGATTTGCCTACATATCTGCTCCTCTATTTCTCCCTGACTGTTTAGAGGCCTGTAGTGCATGCCCAGCCAAGTGATTGCTGCCCTTTTGTTCTTAAGTTCTACACAAATGGCCTCATTTGAGGAACCTTCTAAGATATCATCCCTCTTTACTGCAGTAATTGACTCCTTGATCAACAGTGCAATACCACCTGCTTTTTATCCCCTCCCCATCACGCCTGAAGATTTTATACCCTGAAATATTGAGTTGCCAGTCCTGCCCCTCCCTCAGCCATGTCTCTGTGATAGCAATAATATCATAAGCCCATGTGCTAATCAATGCCCTCAATTCATCTGCCTTATTAGTAAGATTCCTTGCATTGAAGCAAATGCAATCCAGCCTTGCATTTTTCACTTGTGCCTTAACAGGTCTATATTTGCTTTGCCTTTCAGACTGACTCAGTTTCTCTTCTATACTTGGCTGTGCCTCACCTCCTCCTGTACCTCCACTCTGTATCCCATCCCCCTGACTAATTAGTTTATGTACATGTTGGCAGCGTTGGGATCTTTTAATTTTTTCTGAAGACCACTGAGCATCATTTTGGCAACTTTTTATTTGTCCCAATGAATACATCTAAAACAGAATAAGGAACAGCATGCTACCTACCTGAGTGGCAGAAGATCCAGCAGGAGAACATCTAGCAAGAGACCCCATAAAACTGCAGTGAGCGAGGACATATCCAGGACCCTGGGCGGTTAGCGCTCTGTAAGTAGAGCAGGCAATTTGCTGGGAGATAAGAGTTTGCACCTATCTGGCAGTCAGGTCAAAATGTTTGAAGGGCTGTGGCCGGAGCCGTTACTGTTTCAGATTTCTTGTTTTTTTCACTTTCATGGGTGGGGCTGAAGCCGAAAAGAGCGGGAAGAAATAAACAGCGCCACTGGGAGGTCCAGCACAACAAGAAAGACTGTGGCAGCTGTTTGTGACTGCAAGCTCCCAGATCTTTGAAACAAAAGCTCTGTTTGAAAAGAACAAGCTGTTAGAAAAATGACAGCTGTGTCAGCAAACAGCACAGCCTGCCTGTGCAAACATCAGCCCTCTCTTTTAAAAGGGGCAGGTATACAGATTTCTCCTAAAAGAGCAACAAAAGAACTGTTCCTATGAAAAATACCTGCAAAAGCCATAAGTTGATAAAAAAGGAACATTATGACAATGGCGTTCAGATATCCAGTAATGGAAATAGCGTCTGCATTTAAATCATTCTGACAGCAAATAGAACTATGCTTCCTAAACCTGAAACAAGTGAAACAAGCTACCAAAATTGAGATTGCACTGGGCAGCAAAGGTTTGAAATGGCTCAATACCTCAGGATTGTCAGATGAGGACCTGAAGGATCCTAATAAGATCTGGACATTCGTGGAGCTGCAACTGAAGGTACAGCTAAATTTCCACCGACACAGGCCCGATCTTATGAACTACTGGCAAAGGCAGGATAAGTCCATTGAGCAGTTTGTTGCAAAGTGCTGAGACAAAGCTCAATATTGTGAATTTGCTGATACTGAATTGTCACAACTAATTATAGAGTTGGTAATCGCATCTACCCCAGGCGGGGCCTTTCAAAAAGACCTGCTAGAAAAGAAGAAAGGGCACTGCTCAATGATGGAAGTAAATTAGAAGCCATCATGGCTGGGCACCAACAGTTATAAGCGTTGGCAGAGAGGGGCTACAACAATTGCTATGGCAACCAACATCAAAAGTCTGGTAAGCTTTGTAGCAAATGTGGCCTGACTGACCCGCTCTTACCTTCCGGGAGCAGAGCAGACCTGTGGGGAGAACGCCGAGAGCGGAGCCTATAAATCCAACCCGAGGATCGAGGCCCAGTCTCTTACCTTCCGGGAGCGGAGCAGAGAGCAGTCAGACTTCTTCCAGCGCACCGGAGTTTTGAAAAAAAAAGCCACCAGTGGCGTCAGAGGAGAGCTGCAAGATGATTGGTTGGCGAGTCACTGCTGTTAGTGCATTTAAATATCTTTAAAAAAATAAGGTGAAAGTATTTTTTGTTGAATAAAATCTCTGGTGATAAGGTGAGCACCACTAAAGTGTTTTTGTTAAGGACTTTATATTGGAATGGGTAGAACATGACCCCTAGTATAATTAGTGTTTTTTAATTAAGGGAGTAACTAATTAATCAAAGGGTAAGTCATGACCGGGAGCTCAGCCCCATAATATGCTCCTCTTGCGCTATGTGGGAAATCAGGGACACTTCCAGTGTCCCGATGACCATGTGTGCAGGAAGTGTATCCAGCTGCAGCTACTGGCTACCTGCATTACGGAGCTGGAGCTGCGGGTGGATTCACTGTGGAACATCCGCGATGCTCAGGATATCGTGGATAGCACGTTTAGTGAGGTGATCACACCGCAGGTAATGGCTGGACAGGCAGAAAAAGGATGGGTGACCACCAGACGGAGTAGTAGGCACAGGCAGGTAGTGCAGGAGTCCCGTGTGGCCATCCCCCTCGCAAACAGATATACTGCTTTGGATACTGTTGGGGGGGGGAATGACTTCCCAGGAGAACAGCCAAGTTTGTAGCACCACGGAGTGCTCTGCTGCACAACAGGGTAGGAAAAGGGGTGGAAGAGCTATAGTGATAGGGGATTCTATCGTAAGGAGTGCAGATAGGCATTTCTGTGGCCGCAAACGGGACTCCAGGGTGCTAGGGTCAAGGATGTCTCAGAGCAGCTGCAGGACATTCTGAAAGGGGAGGGTGAGCAGCCAGAGGTCGTGGTCCATATTGGTACTAACGACATAGGCAGGAAGAGAGATGAGGTTCTCCAAAGTGAATATAGGGAGTTAGACCTCTAGGGTTGTAATCTCAGGATTACTCCCTGTGCCACATGTTAGTGAGGGTAGGAATAGCTGGTGTAGGTGGGAGGGCTTCAGCTACTTGGATCATTGGGATCTCTTCTGGTGCAGAAGTGACCTGTACAAGAAGGACGGGTTGCATCTAAACTGGAAGGGGACCAATATCATTGCGGAGAGATTTTCTAGTACTACTCGGGAGGGTTTAAACTAGTCTTGTGGGGGGGGTGGGACCCAAAGTAGTAGTCTCTCCGATGAGATAGTTGAGGCAAATGTAGAGGTTAAAGCAAGCAAGTCCCGTAGGCAGGCCTGGCAGGGGCAGGACAGGGAGCGTGGAAGGTCTGGTAGGCTAAACTGCATTTACTTTAATGCAAGAAGCCTTACAGGAAAGGCAGATGAGCTCAGAGCATGGATTGGGACATGGGATTGTGATATTATAGCTATTACGGAAACGTGGTTGAGGGATGGGCAGGACTGGCAGCTCAATCTTCCGGGGTACCAATGCTTCCGGCATGACAGAGGTGGAGGTAAGAGAGGACGGGGAGTTGCACTATTGATTAGGGAGGACATCACGGCAGTACTTAGAGAGGATATCCTGGGGAGAATGTCCAGCGAGGCCATATGGGACGAACTTAGAAATAAGAAAGGAGTGATCACTTTGATGGGATTATACTATAGGCCCCCCAATAGTCAGAGGGAAGTGGAGGAGCATATATATGGAGGGAAATCACAGATAGGTGTAGGAATTATAGGGTTGTAATAGTAGGTGATTTTAATTTTCCTAATATTGACTGGGACTGCCTTACTACTAAGGGATCAGATGGGGAAGAATGTGTTAAGTGTGTCCAGGATAGTTTTTTGAAGCAGTGTGTGGATGGCCCTACTAGAGAAGGGGCTACACTCGACCTCCTCTTCGGAAATGATGATGGGAAGGTGGTTGATGTGTCAGTGGGGGAGCACTTTGGGACCAGTGACCATAACTCTATTAGCTTCAAAATAACATGGAAAAGGACAGGACTGGTCCTCAGGTTGAAGTCCTAAATTGGGGGTAGGCTAATTTCGATGGCATCAGACAGGAACTCTCAGAAGTTGAATGGGAGAGGCTGTTTACAGGTAAAGGGACGTCTGGCAAGTGGGAGGCTTTTAAAAGTGGGATCGGAAGAGTTCAGGGCCGGCATGTTCCTGTTATATGGAAGGGCAAGGCTGGCAAGTTTAGGGAACCTTGGTTGACGAGGGATATTGAGGCATATGTCAGGTATAGGCAGCTGGGATCAAGCAAGTCCCTCGAGGAGTATAGGGGATGTAGGACTACACTTAAGAAGGAAACTAGGAGGGCAAAAAGGGGCCATGAGATTTCCCTGGCAGATAAGATAAAAGAGAATCCTGAAAGATTCTTTTAGTATATTAAGAGTAAAAGGGTAGCTAGGGAGAGAGTAGGTCCCCTTATGGATCAGTGTGGTAATCTATGTGTGGAGCCACAGGAAATGGGCGAGGTCTTAAATGAATATTTCTCGTCCGTATTTACCGTGGAGAAGGTCATGGAAATTAGTGAGTTCAAGGGAGGGAACAGCGATATCCTCGAGTATATCAACATTACAAAGGAGGAGGTGTTGGAGGCTTTGAAGTGCATTAAGGTGGAGAAATCCCCAGGGCCTGACCAGGTGTATCCTAGGATGCTATGGAAAGCAAGGGAGGAGATTGCTGGGGCCCTGGCAGAGATTTTTGTATCATTGTTAGCCACGGGTGAGGTACTGGAAGACTGGAGGATCGCTAATGTTGTGCCTTTATTTAAAAGGGCAGCAGGGATAAGCCAGGGAACTATAGGCCGGTGAGCCTTACATCAGTGGTGGGAAAGTTATTGGAAGGGATTCTGAGAGACAGGATTTATATGCATCTGGAAAGGCAAGGTCTGATTAGGGATAGTCAGCATGGCTTTGTGCGTGGGAAATCATGTCTCACGAATTTGATTGAGCTTTTTGAGGAGGTGACCAAGAGGATTGATGAGCGCAGTGCGATGGACCTTGTCTACATGGACTTTAGCAAGGCCTTTGACAAGGTCCCGCATGGTAGGCTGGTCCAGTAGGTTCGAACACATGGGATCCAGGGTGAGCTAGCCAATTGGATACAAAATTGTCTTGGTGATAGGAGGCAGAGGGTGGTAGTGGAAGGTTGTTTTTCAGATTGGAGGCCGGTGACCAGTGGTGTGCCGCAGGGATTGGTGCTGGGCCCTCTGTTGTTTGTCATATATATTAATGACTTGGATGTGAATGTAAGGGGCATGATTAGTAAGTTTGCAGATGACACCAAAATTGGTGGTATAGTGGAGAGTGAAGAAGGTTGTCTAAGGTTACAACAGGATATAGATCAACTGGGAAAATGGGCAAGGCATTGGCAAATGGAATTTCACACAGACAAGTTTGAAGTGATGCATTTTGGGAAGTTAAACCAGGGCAGGATATATACAGTGAATGGCAGGGCCCTGGGGAGTGTTGTTGAGCAGAGAGACCTTGGGGTGCAAGTACATAGTTCCCTGAAAGTGGCAACACAGGTAGACAGGGTGGTGAAGAAGGCGTATGGCATGCTTGCCTTCATCGGCCGAGGCATTGAGTACAAGAGTTGGGACGTCATGTTACAGTTGTACATAACGTTGGTTAGGCCGCACTTGGGGTACTGTGTGCAGTTCTGTTCGCCGCACTACAGGAAAGATGTGATTAAGCTAAAGAGGGTGCCGAAAAGATTCACAAGGATGTTGCCTGGTTTGGAGGGCTTGAGTTATAAAGAGAGATTGGATAGGCTGGGTCTGTTTTCCCTGGAGCGAAGGAGGCTGAGAGGGGACATGATAGAGGTATATAAAATTATGAGAGGCATAGATAGGGTAGATAGCCAGAGTCTGTTTCCCATGGTAGGGGTGACTAAAACTAGAGGGCATAGATTTAGGTGAGGCGGAGGAGGTTTAAAGGGGATCAAAGGGGTAAATGTTTCACACAAAGAATAGTGGGTATCTGGAATGAGCTGCCTGAGGAGGTGGTGGAGGCAGGAACAGTAGCGACATTTAAGAGGCATCTGGACAGGTACTTGAATGAGCAAGGCATAGAGGGATATGGAATTAATGCAGGCAGGTGGGAGTAGTATAGATCGGCATTATGGTCGGCATGGGTGCGGTGGGCCGAAGGGCCTATTTCTGTGCTGTGCGACTCAGACTCGATGACCCAGTTCGCTGTTGTCCAGCGTACCGAGACAAGTAGAAAGCTTGTGGCATGCGTGGACATTGGGAAAGATAGTGCAGAAGGCTGAGCTCAAATACTGCACACAACAATGATAGCAGATCATGGGCAGAGAAAATGTCTGCAAGGAAAGACGCAACAAGAGGTATGCCAACACACAACTGAAGACCAAGCAGGTACATCAGGTCAGAAGAGAGACCGATTGCGAGGAGGACACCGCTGAAGAGTGCACTCATGTGCACAGCGAGCAATCATTCCACATAATCAATCTGGATCAGCATGTCAATGCTATTACACAATCTGAGGCATTCACCATGATAGGAATTATATGTCCATCGAAGAGTGGCAAGCACAAGCTCTGGGTAAAAATAGAAAACCAGAGCAAGTACGAATATTCTGCCCATTTGTATAATGAAGGACATTTACTCCAAGAAATGAGAATCCATGGTGCATCCCACAAAAGCTAGGCTAACTGCCTACAATGATTCTCCAGTAAGTACAGTGGCGCAGTGGTTAGCACCGCAGCCTCACAGCTCCAGCGACCCGGGTTCAATTCTGGGTACTGCCTGTGTGGAGTTTGCAAGTTCTCCTTGTGTCTGCGTGGGTTTTCTCCGGGTGCTCCGGTTTCCTCCCACAAGCCAAAAGACTTGCAGCTTGGTCGGTAAATTGGCCATTATAAATTGTCCCTAGTATAGGTAGGTGGTAGGGAAATATAGGGACAGGTGGGGAAGTGGTAGCAATATGGGATTAGTGTAGGATTCGTATAAATGGGTGGTTGATGGTCAGCACAGACTCAGTGGGCCGAAGGGCCTGTTTCAGTGCTGTATCTCTAAACATAAACATAAACATTGGAATGATAACCTTACAGCACAGCTATGGGAACTCCAAATGGCTTCCACAAACGTTCTACATTGTAGACACAACTGGACCAGCCATTGCAGGGCTTCCAACTGCCAAGATTTATGAATTTACATCATGGATAAAGTGAATAATGAACCGACAAAGGCAAAAATGATCCGGATCAAGTATATCGGGTCTATCCATGTAAAGAATGACACAAAGGCCGGCACCCCTGGCATGGAGAGGGGACATAACTGGGAGTCTCTCCTCAGACTTCAGCTTGTTGCAGCAAGTTCCTGGAGGCCAGAGGGATTGCCGGTGATTGGCTACGCTCCCAGTCATCACTTCTCTGAGCTTTCCAAACAAGAGAACAGATTCACGACTACCAGATCTAGACAAATAAGCAAACTTCCTCTACATTTTACAGACTATTAAATGTGCTTATCTGTATTTAACGTTTTGTTCAATCATGTATAATTAGTCTGAACCACAACATTGTTGTATCTTGTACATATCTTATTATCTTTGGAAAAAAGGGGAATGTTGCAGGAGCACCTCAGAAGAAGTGATGTCAAGTCACACATGACCAGTTAGTTGTGGGTGGAGTTCGGCATCATAAGACTTGTTCAAGTCTAGCTCAAACAGTTAATCTATCCAGTTCTGTTATAATAAAACCCCACAATTATTTGGAATATTACTTGTATTCCCATGACTCTTAACAGCAGATCACACACCGAGAGGTGAGTAATATTACGCCTTTAACACAATAAAATGTCCCAAGGTGCTTCACAGGAGAATATCAAATAAAATTTGACACCTGAGCCACAAAAGGAGATATTAGGTCAGGTGACCAAAAGCTTGGTCAAAGAGGTAGGTTTTAAAGAGTGTCTTCAAAGTGGAAAGTAAGTTGGAGTGGAGGAGAGGTAGAGAGGGAATTCCAGAGCTTTGGGCCCAAGCAGCTGAAAGGACAGCCACCAACAGTGAAGTAAAAGCCTGGAGTTTCCATTTTTTACAGGCAATCTGACTTGCTGAACTTATTCTTTTATGAACTCTTGTTCCAAGATATAGGTGTGGAAGAAAATGGGTGAATTGGCTGCCAGTTGTACACCCCACAGGACGTTCCCTTCCCACCGAAGTTGAGTTTTACCCCAATTATTGTTCAGACCTTTCTCAAGCTGCAGATAGCTATTGACCTGCTATCACAGTTTGACTGGGACTGTAAGTGGTTTAAAGTCAACTCCGATCAACTCAGTGACATTTTCTTGTCCAATTATTTTTATTTCCTCTACCCTTACTACTGAGGCCCCCTTCGTATTGGGGTGTGACTCTCTGATTGGGAAAAGGGGAGAGGCACCACATCTCTGTGAGGAATCATACCCAGTCCTGCCCTCACACTGTCTCAGCAAATATCTTACAGCAGGATCACAGGATAGTGATAAAGAACAGGAAAATGACTTATTTCCACCCCTCCCTTTATCCTGGGGGCATTGAGACCAATTGTGTTGTTCCTCAGCCCAACTGAAACCAGCTACCTCAGCACACTCTGCCGATTGAACTGATGCCTTCACTGTCTGTATGCCTCAGTACTGTCCTACACAGTTATAGCTGAGCTTTCCACAAGAGAAAGTCTTCTTTGGCCTCCTTATCTCGAGAGACAATGGGTAAGCGCCTGGAGGTGGTCAGTGGTTTGTGGAGCAGCGCCTGGAGTGGCTATAAAGGCCAATTCTAGAGTGACAGACTCTTCCACAGGTGCTGCAGATAAAATTGGTTGCCAGGGCTGTTACACAGTTGGCTCTCTCCTTGCGCTTCTGTCTTTTTTCCTGCCAACTGCTAAGTCTCTTCGACTCGCCACGCTTTAGCCCCGCCTTTATAGTTGCCCGCCAGCTCTAGCGATCGCTGGCAACTGACTCCCATGACTTGTGATCAATGTCACAGGACTTCATGTCGCGTTTGCAGACATCTTTAAAGCGGAGACATGGACGGCCGGTGGGTCTGGTACCAGTGACTAGCTCGCAGTACAATGTGTCCTTGGGGATCCTGCCATCTTCCATGCGGCTCACATGGCCAAGCCATCTCAAATGCCGCTGGCTCAGTAGTGTGTATATGCTGGGGATGTTGGCCGCCTCAAGGACTTATGTGTTGGAGATACGGTCCTGCCACCTGATGCCATGGATACTCTGGAGGCAGCGAAGATGGAATGAATTGAGACGTTGCTCTTGGCTGACATACGTTGTCCAGGCCTCGCTGCCGTAGAGCAAGGTACTGAGGACACAGGCTTGATCCATTCGGACTTTTGTGTTCTGTGTCAGTGCGCCATTTTCCCACACTCTCTTGGCCAGTTTGGACATAGCAGTGGAAGCCTTTCCCATGCGCTTGTTTAATTCTGCATCGAGAGACAGGTTACTGGTGATAGTTGAGCCTAGGTAGGTGAACTCTTGAACCACTTCCAGAGCATGGTCGCCGATATTGATAGATGGGGCATTTCTGACGTCCTGTCCCATGATGTTCGTTTTCTTGAGGCTGATGGTTAGGCCAAATTCATTGCAGGCAGCCGCAAACCTGTCGATGAGTCTCTGCAGACACTCTTCAGTGTGAGATGTTAATGCAGCATCTTCAGCAAAGAGGAGTTCCCTGATGAGGACTTTCCGTACTTTGGTCTTCGCTTTTAGACGGGCAAGGTTGAACAACCTGCCACCTGATCTTGTGTGGAGGAAAATTCCTTCTTCTGAGGACTTGAATGCATGTGAGAGCAGCAGGGAGAAGAAGATCCCAAACAGTGTAGGTGCGAGAACACAGCCCTGTTTCACGCCACTCAGGATAGGAAAGGGGTCTGATGAGGCACCGCTATGCTGAATTGTGCCTTTCATATTGTCATGGAATGAGGTGATGATACTTAGTAGCTTTGGTGGGCATCCAATCTTTTCTAGTAGTCTGTAGAGACCACGTCTGCTGATGAGGTCAAAGGCTTTGGTGAGATCAATGAAAGCAACGTAGAGGGGCATCTGTTGTTCACGGCATTTCTCCTGTAGCTGGCGAAGGGAGAACAGCATGTCAATGGTGGTTCTCTCTGCTCGAAAGCCATACTGTGCCTCAGGGTAGACACGCTCAGCCAGCTTCTGCAGCCTGTTTAAAGCGACTCGAGCGAAGACCTTCCCCACTATGCTGAGCAGGGAGATTCCACGGTAGTTGTTGCAGTCACCGCGGTCACCCTTGTTATTATAGAGGGTGATGATATTGGCATTGCGCATGTCCTGTGGTACTGCTCCCTCATCCCAGCACAGGCAAAGCAGTTCATGGAGTGCTTAGAGTATAGCTAGCTTAGCACTCTTGATGATTTCAGGGGTAATGCCGTCCTTCCCAGGGGCTTTTCCGCTGGCTAGAGAATCAATGGCATCACTGAGTTCCGATTTTGTTGGCTATACGTCAAGCTTATCCATGACTGGCAGAGACAGGGTTGCATTGAGGGCGGTCTCAGTGACAACATTCTCCCTGGAGTACAGTTCTAGGTAGTGCTCAACCCAGCGGTCCATTTGTTTGCGTTGGTCAGTGATTGTGTCCCCTGATTTAGATTTGAGGGGGGCAATCTTCTTGACGGTTGGCCCAAAAGCTCTCTTAATGCCATCATACATCCCTCTGATATTTCCTGTGTCAGAGGCCAGCTGAATATGACTGCATCGGTGTTGCCAGTAGTCATTTGCGCAGCGCCTAGCTGTTCTTTGTGCAGCGCTTCTGGCAGCTTTAAGTGCTACGAATGTTAACTCGCTGGGGGCTTTCTTGTAGTTCAACAGTGCAATGTGTTAGCGGCTATGACTGGTTCCAGCTCTTCAATGTGAGTTTGAAACCAGTCTGCATTTGCTTCACACAATTGCCATAGGTGGTCATTGCTGAGTCATAGATGGCGTCTCTGATGTGGGCCCACTTGGTCCCTGCATCCCCTGTGGGAGTGTTTTGAAGGGCTTTTTCAAGTGAATTTAGAAACTTGCGTAACCGCTGTGGATGAGAAATTCTGATAGTGTTGATGCGCGGGCGGCCCTTCTGCTTGGAGTGATGCAACTTCTTTGGTTTGTGGCTAACCTTGCTGCACACCAGGGAATGGTCGGTGTCGTAGTCCGCACTGTGGAAGCTGCGTGTGATTTGAACACTGTTTAAAGAGACTCGCCTTGTAACGATGAGACAACTGGTGCCAACTGAGACAACTGGATCTTGGGTGCCTCCCTGGTGACAGGGTTTAGTGTGAAAGAATGAATCGGTGATGCAGAGGTTATGATAGGTACACAACTCAAGCAGTCTCTGTCCATTCTCATTCATCGTTCCAATGCCAAAGCACCCAAGGCAGGAAGGCCATGAGTCATGGTCGGCCCCAACCCTGGCATTAAAGTCCCCCAGCAGGAATAGGTGTTCGGTGTTGGGGATGCTACTAATGATATATTATGGAGTTCCTCATAGAATTGGTCTTTAGCTTCAGGTGGGGAGCAGTGTGATGGAGCATAGAAGCTGAGTAGGTGTACTAGACCAGAGACGGTGAGCAGTCGAATGGACAGTATGCGTTCCGAGCCATTTTAGGGTGGCTCTATCATGCTGAGCAAAGAGTTTCTGATGGCGAAGCCCACTCCATGCTGTCTTGGTTCTTCAGGATCCCTACCCTCCCTGAAGAAGGTGTAGTCTTGCTCTCTGAGAGATCTGCTCGCAGGGAGGCGTGTCTCCTGAAGTGCTGCAATGTCTACATTGAGTCTACTGAGCTCGTTGTTAATGATGGCGGTCTTCCGAGAATCGTTGATTTGTGTAAAGTCATCCGACAGGCCAGGACACATAGTTCTGACGTTCCAGCTTGCAAAACGAAGGGCTGGTACCTTCTTTCCTTTTTTGGTCATGCTGTTTGGTGCGATGTTACAGTCCACTTGTCAGGCAATGACCCTCAGCTCCAAGCACCCATTGAAGCAGGTGGACTGTGGCGGGACAAAACCTGACTGACTGGGGGCTGCCCGGTTTAAGGCGGGTGGTAGCTGTCCAGTGAGATGTGATGACCTCTCCCACCGACAAAGGCAACCCGTGGCGCCCAATCTCTACGCCAATTGAGCTGGACTTATAACCCGTAACTGCTGCCTTCTGTGTTGATTTGGTCGCTGTGAGGAGACTATGGAGTGACCTCTCCATGGCGCATGCCTGGGCGGATGTATGGAGGTTGTGAGTTGCCCAAGCGTCAAAACCCCTCTCTCGGCCTTCCTGGTGGGGTCGAAAGGAATGCAGAGCACGACGTTTGGCACCAGTATGGCTGCAGGAACTGCCGGAAACATGCCAAAGGTGATACATGACTGCCTTCGGGGTTCCGCTCCGGATTTTCTGTTAGGGTTTACTCCCTTAGCCTTGATCTCTCCCGAGACGCCCACAAGGCAGTGGGATTGTTAGGGCCCCTACACAGGGGTAGGTGGATGCCAATGGGAGGAGGTGGAGGGAAGGGGGGAAGGGGGAAGTGGGGGGGGGTGTGAGGAGGAGGAGTGCGGTGGGAAGGGGTGGAGGGAAGGGGGTGCGGGGGGAGCTGAGAGGGGGGCTGCAGGGGGTAGGGGAGAGCTTTGCAGGGGGAGGGGGTGCGAGGGGAAGATGGTGCAAGGGGGGAGCTGGGAAGGGGGTGCGAGGGGGGTGAGCTGGTGGGGGGGAGGGGGTGCAGGTAATAAAACGTTACATCAGCTCCCACCATTGTCCCTTTTACAATGGTGTACTACGACTGGGATCGGGATCAGGATCCGGGAGCCGAGCCGGAGTTGTGGGGAAAGTTTGTGTGGAAGCAGGCACAACTCCAGTATTCAGTGATTTCTGGAAGATGTGTTCCAGAATTCCTGCAATTTCCCCCTTTATTTTCTTATGGATACTTGGATGAATCTTAGCCAGCTCCTCAGATATAGTCACCTCGATTATGCACTGCTGTTCAGGTAGTAATGCTGGGAGTAATATGAAGAGCAGCGCGGAATCGCCGAGTGAGCGGGAGCTGCTGCCGGGACCATGTGGCCGCTCTTCCTCCTGATCGTCGCCGTGGACGGCCGGATTTATCGGAGTGTTCGGGCTCTTCAGCCCTGAAGTTTGCAACCCAGGCAAAAACTTCAGCAAAACGTTCCTGTTTAAATACTCAACAATCCCCCTCTTCCATAGTCTGCAAATCCGTTGAGGGGATGGTGGAATTTACAATTACTTACAATTCCGAACACCCAGTTCCTCAATTGCTGATGGGTCTCTCCAGCCCTATTTCCTCCCTTTTGCAGAATCCGCCCCCCCCCCACCCACCCCAAATGCTTTCTGTTCCAGTGGTCTTCGTCAGCAGTCCTTTCCCGGATTGCCAGCCGTTCACCCTCTCTCTGCGGTGAATTCCTTTCCCAGCCTTACGCAACCACCGTCCTGGACACCGCCATCTTTAGAAACAGTCAATTCAGCTTCAAATCATCCTTTCAAGGTTTTTGTTCACTAAACGGTATAAAGTGTAATCCTGAAATCTGTGCACTAGAACAAAAATCACAAACTCAGGCATCAGTGTATGCACATCCTCATCCTCTCCCTCACTCTCCCTTCCACTGCCCTCACACCGTCCCTTCCCATCCCACTCCATCCTTACCCATCCTACTCCCTTCCGCTCTCCCCATCCCTCTCCTCTCTCCCTCGCTTCCTCCCCTCTCCCATCATTATCCCTCTTTCTCCCGTCTCCTTCCCTCTCTTTTCCTCTCCCTCCTTCTCTCTCTCCATCTCTTTCTCTGCTCCCTCCCAACCTCAAACTATTTGCTAAAATCTGACTAGTGAAACTGACAGTAATTCCTCCACAATCCTTCAGGTGATCCGGCAGTACGACACTTTGGCAGATTCTTTTACCTATTTTGAGGAGATGAAAGCTCATTCGCCATTCTTTGTCATACAATCTACTACAAAAACACTGGAAGATTTGAAAACAGGGCAAAGTTACTTCCAGTCCCAAATCCCAGTAATGAATGGAAGCAGTGATCCGAATAGGCGACAGATAATTTGCTTTCCTCCAGAGTGGAGTGACAAATCACACTGCATCATCTCCCTTTAGTTCTTTAGAATTCCCCTCCGCATTGCCCCTTCCATCAATCATTATAATGATGTTTTCCTCTGATGAAGCAGTTGTTGTTTGGAAGAAGCTGTGCAGTAATTAAAGAGTCATTTGTGAATATTTGGCTTTGGACTTGGTGTCAGTTAAAGAAAATAAACTAGGAATTAAAATACAGAAAAAGCAGGAAATAGTCAGCAGGTCAGGCAACATCTGTGGAGCGAGAAACAGAGTTCATGGGAGGGAATTTTCCCAGGCCCGTGGAGGCAGGTTTGGAGGTGGGGATTGGGAATATCTGTAAAAGTGCTGTGGGACGAGTATCCCAACGTGTTCCCACTTCCTCCTGCTTTTCCCAGGGCTGGGGGTTGAGTGCGCTGGTGGCAAACCACCCAGCAGTGGCAGGAAGCCAGTTGAACCCTGGAAGCTGTGAAGGCTTTGATCAGTTACACTGAACAGCTACAGAGATGGGCATGCTGAGAGGCTGAATTGCACAGCTCTGATCTTGCCAGACAGTGCTTCACTAACTGGCAGGTGAGTGCCAACTGCCTGGAAGGCACTTCACCTGACCAGCACTTCACTCACCCTCAGATGCACACCCTCAGACTGCTGTCAGTCTTCAGCGCAGCAAGGGAGCAGACACTGTCCCCCTCTACTGAGGGTCTAGGGCATGGGGTCTCCCATTGCAACATTCTCCAGCTGCAGCTGCATCAACACCGACAGCAGCACTAGTTGCCTTCTCCGCAGCCACTTGCTGCTCCAGGGGGCAGAGGGAATGGGCAGTGAGATGCAGGTGGAGGGAGGCCAGACCCCCAACAAATGGTCTGAAGGTAGAGGACCAGCTATCCTGTACCCCAGGAGGCTCAGGCTCTGACAGCAGCTCACTGCTGACCTGTATCCTCATGTTGCCAGATCACCTTCACAGTGGAGCACGTGGGCATGCATTGCCAGTGTCTGACAAGGTGCCTGTCACTGGAGGCACACCCACCCTGCCTCCCGCAATCCCTTACCCCTGACTCCCACTAGGTTGTGTGATCTCTTCTGTTGCAAAGAGAGAAAGCAGGGAGGTGGGAGTGTTAGGGATGGCTTGTGTTCAGAGGAGTAAAGGACAAGATTTGTGAATGCTGCGAGGGTGAGTGTTGGCTTTTGAGATGGGGATGGAAGGTGCCTGCAGAGCGAGGAATGAATGGAGCTGAAAGGTGTGTTGATCTGAGACGTGTTGTGTAGGAGAATGGTGGGCAAGTTAGACTGTGAGGCCAGGCACCTCACGCTTTCACCTGTCATGCCCTCCTGAGACCCTGGATCCTCTTAGTGCACTGTCTCCAGGTTAGAAGAATTGCACTTCTGCTGCTGACTTTTTTTATTCATTCATGGGATGTGGGCGTCGCTGGCTATGCCAGCATTTATTGCCCATCCCTAATTGCCCTTGAGAAGGTGTTGGTGAGCTGCCTTCTTGAACCGCTGCAGTCCATGTGAGGTAGATACACCCACAGTGCTGTTAGGAAGAGAGTTCCAGGATTTTGACCCAGCAACAGTGAAGAAACGGCGATATAGTTCCAAGTCAGGATGGTGTGTGACCTGTAGGGGAACTTGCAGGTGGTGGTGTTCCCATGTATTTGCTGCCCTTGTCCTTCTAGTTGGTAGAGGTTACGCATTTCAAAGGTGCTGTCTAAGGAGCCTTGGTGCATTGCTGCAGTGCATCTTGTAGATGGTACATGCTGCTGCCACTGTGTGTCGGTGGTGGAGGGAGTGAATGTTTGTAGATGGGGTGCCAATCAAGTGGGCTGCTTTGTCCTGGGATGGTGTTGAGCTTCTTGAGTGTTGTTGGAGCTGCACCCATCCAGGCAAGTGGAGAGTATTCCATCACACTCCTGACTTGTGCCTTGTAGATGGTGGACAGGCTTTGTGGAGTCAGGAGGTGAGTTACTCACCGCAGGATTCCTAGCCTCTGACCTGCTCTTATAGCCACGGTATTTATGTGGCTACTCCAGTTCAGTTTCTGGTCAATGGGAGCCCTTAGGATGTAGATAGTGAGGGATTCAGCGATGATAATGCCATTGAATGTCAAGGGGAGATGGTTAGATTCTCTCTTGTAGGAGATGGTCATTGCCTGGCACCTGTGTGGCACGAATGTTACTTGCCACTTATCAGCCCAAGCCTGGATATTGTCCAAGTCTTGCTGCATTTCTACATGGACTGCTTCAGTATCTGAGGAGTCACGAATGGTGCTGAACATTGTGCAATCATCAGCGAACATCGCCACTTCTGACCTTATGATTGAAGGAAGGTCATTGATGAAGCAGCCGAAGATGGTTGGGCCTAGGACACTACCCTGAGGAACTCCTGCATTGATGTCCTGGAGCTGAAATGATTGACCTCCAACAACCACAACTATCTTCCTTTGCGCTAGGTATGACTCCAATCAGCAGAGGGTTTTCCCCCTGATTCCCATTGACTTCAGTTTTGCTAGGGCTCCTTGATGCCATACTCGATCAAATGCTGCCTTGATGTCAAGGACAGTCACTCTCACCTCACCTCTTCAGTTCAGCTCATTTGTCCATGGTTGAACCAAGGCTGTAATGAAGTCAGGAGCTGAGTGGCCCTGGCGGAACCCAAACTGAGCGTCACTGAGCAGGTTATTGCTAAGCAAGTGCCGCTTGATGGCACTGTTGATGACACCTTCCATCACTTTACTGATGATTGAGAGTAGGCTGATGGGGCGGTAATTGGCCGGGTTGGACTTGTCCTGCTTTTTGTGTATAGGCCATACCTGGGCAATTTTCCACATTGCAGGGTAGATGCCAGTTTTGTAGTTGTACTGGAACAGCTTGGCTAGGGGCACGGCAAGTTCTGGAGCACAGGTCTGCAGTACTATTGCCGGAATATTGTCAGGGCCCATAGCCTTTGCAGTATCCAGTGCCTTCAGTCGTTTTTGGATATCACGGGGAGTGAATCAAATTGGCTGAAGTCTGGCATCTGTGATGTTGGGGACCTCAGGAGGAGGCCGAGATGGATCATCAATTTGTCACTTCTGGCTGAAGATTGTTGCAAATGCTTCAGCCTTATCTTTCGCACTGATGTACTGGGTTCCCCCATCATTGAGGATGGGGATATTTGTGGAGCCACCTCCTCCAGTTAGTTGTTTAATTTTCCACCACAATTCACGGCTGGATGTGGCAGGAGTGCAGAGCTTAGATCTGATCCATTGGTTATGGAATCGCTTAGCTCTGTCTATCGCATGCTGCTTGTGCAGTTTGACACGCAGATAGTCCTGTGTTGTAGCTTCACCAGGTTGGCACCTCATTTTGAGGTATGCCTGGTACTGCTCCTGGCATGCCCTCCTGCACTCTTCATTGAACCAGGGTTGGTCTCCTGGCTTGATGGTAATGGTAGAGTGAGGGATATGCCAGGCCATGAGCTTACAGATTGTGGTTGAGTACAATTCTACTGCTGCTGATGGCCCACAGCGCCTCATGGATGCCCAGTTTTGCATTGCTCAATCTGTTCGAAATCTGTCCCATTTAGCATGGTGATAGTGCCACACAACACGAAGGAGGGTATCCTCAATGTGAAGGCAGGACTTTGTCTCCACAATGACTGTATGGTGGTCACTCCAACAAATACTGTCATGGACAGATGCATGTGGGGCAGGCAGATTGGTGAGGACAAGGTAAAGTATGTTTTCCCCTCTTGTTGGTTCCCTCACCACCTGCCACATACCCAATCTAGCAGCTATGTCCTTTAGGACTCTGCCAGCTCGGTCAGTAGTGGTGCTACCAAGCCACTCTTGGTGATGGACATTGAATTCTCCCACCCAGAGTACATTCTGTGTCTTGCCACCCTCAGTGCTTCCTCAAAGTGCTGTTCAACATGGAGGAGTACTGAGTCATCAGCTGAGGGAGGGCGGTAGGTGATAATCAGCAAGAGGTTTCCTTGTCCATGTTTGACCTGGGCCATGAGACTTCATGGGGTCTAGAGTCAATGTTGAGGACTCCCAGGGCAACTCCCTCCGTACTGTATACCACTGTGCTGCCACCTCTGCTGGGTCTGTCCTGCCCGGGGATGGTGATGGCAGAGTCTGGGACATTGTCTGTTAGGTCTGATACTGTGAGTATGACTATGTCAGGCTGTTGCTTGACTGGTCTGTGGCACAGCTCTCCCAACTTTGGCACAAGCCCCCAGATGTTAGTAAGGAGGACTTTGCAGGGTCGACAGGGCTGGGTTTGCCATTGTCATTTCCGGTGCCTGGGTCTCTACCGGGTGTTTCTATGCTGTTCGATTCTCTGACTCGATGACGCTATGACTCTTTAAGAGCTTCCATATACCATACAACATGTTATTGGCATCTGTCATATAAAGGCCTATATATGTCTGCTATTCTATACAATGATGTAATGTATAATGTTAAGTGGCAAACATTTGACTATAGGCGGCACGGTGGGTAGCACCGCAGCCTCACAGCTCCAGTGACCCAGGTTTGATTCTGGGTACTGCCTGTGTGGAGTTTGCAAGTTCTCCCTGTGACTGCGTGGGTTTCCGCCAGGTGCTCCGGTTTCCTTCCACAGCCGAAGACTTGCAGGTTGATAGGTAAATTGGCCATTGTAAATTGCCCCCAGTGTAGGTAGGTGGTAGGAGAATGGTGGGGATGCGGTAGGGAATATGGGATTAATGTAGCATTAGTATAAATGGGTGGTTGTTGGTTGGCGCAGACTCAGTGGGCTGAAGGGCCTGTTTCAGTGCTGTAGTCTCTATCTTTCAAGACTCACAGATATTGCTCACCACTTCATTCAATAGGTGGAGATGGAATTCAATTTTGGGAAATGTGAGGTTATCCACTTTGGTAGGAAAAACAGAAATACAGAGTATTTCTTAAATGGTGTGAGGCTGGGAAGTGTTGAACTTCCAAGGGACTTGGGTGCCCTTGTTCATGAGTCACTGAAAGCTAACATACAGGTACAGCAAGCAATTAAGAAGGCAAATGGTATGTTGGCCTTTATTCCAAGAGGTATTGAGTATATGAGTAAAGATGTCTTACTGCAATTATATACAGCCTTGGTGAGACCACATCTGGAGTATAGTGTGCAGTTTTTGTCTCTTTACCTAAGGAAAGGTATACTTGCAATAGAGGGAGTGCAATGAAGGTTCACCAAATGAATTCTTGGGATGGTTGGATTGTCCTATGAAGAAAGATTAAATAGACTGGGCCTTTATTTTCTGGAGTTTAGAAGAATGAGAGGGGACCTCATTCAAACATACAAATTTCTTACAGGGCTCGACGGGATTGATGCAGGAAGGGTGTTTCTCCTGGCTGGGAAGTCAAGAACCAGGGGACACAGTCTCAGAATAAGGGACAGGCTATTTAGGACTGAGATGAGGAGGTATTTCCTCACTCAGAGGTTGGGGTGAAATGTTGGAATTCTCTGACCCAGAGAGCTGTGGAAGCTCAGTCTTTGAGTGTGTTCAAGACTGAGATCGATAGATTTCTGCATATTAAATACATCAATGGATACGGGGATAGTGCAGGAAAATGGTATTGAAGTAAAAGATCAGCAATGATCGCACTGAATGGCAGAGTGGGTCCGAAGGGCTGAATGGCCTACTCCTGCTCTTATTTCTCATGTTCTTATGGAGCAATGTATCCACTTCACTTTCTATTGAAGTCATAGAGTCATAGAGTTATACAGCACAGAAACAGGCCCTTCAGCCCATCGTGTCTGTGCCGGCCATCAAGCACCCAATTATTCCAATCCCATATTCCTGCACTTGGCACATAGCCTTGTATGCTCTGGTGTTTCAAGTGCTCATCTAAATACGTCTTAAATGTTGTGAGGGTTCCTGCCTCCACCACCACTTCAGGCAGTGCTTTCCAGATTCCAACCACCTGCTGGGTGAAGAAATGTTTCCTCAAATCCCTCCTGAACCTCCTACCCCTTACCCTAAATCTATGCCCCCTGGTTCTTGACCCCTCCGTTAAGGGAAAAAGTTTCTTCCTATCTAACCCATCAATGCCCTCATAATCTTGTACACCTCAATCATGTCCCCCCTCAGCCTTCTTTGCTCCAAGGAAAACTACCCTAGCCTATCCAGTCTCTCTTCATAGCTGAAATGCTCCAGCCCAGGGGCAACATCCTGGTGAATCTCCTCTGCACCCTCTCCAGTGCAATCACATCCTTCCTATAGTGTGGTGCCCAGAACTGTACATAGTACTCCAGCTTTGGCCTAACTCGAGTTTTATACAGCTCCATCATAACCTCCCTGCTCTTATATTCTATGCCTCAGCTAATAAAGGCAAGTATCCCATCTGCCTTCCCAACCACCTTATCTACCTGTACTGCTGCCTTCAGTGATCTATGGACAAATACACCAAGGTCCCTCTGACCTTCTGTACTTCCTAGAGTCCTACCATCCATTTTATATTCCCTTGCCTTGTTAGTTCTCCCAAAATGCATTACCTCACACTTCTCAGGGTTAAATTCCATTTGCCACTGCTCTGCCCATCTTACTAGTCCATCTATATCTCCCTGTAATCTAAAGCTTTCCTCCTCACTATTTACGACACCACCAATTTTCATGTCATCTGCGAACTTACTGATCAAACCTCCTATATTCACGTCTAAGTCATTAACGTACACTACAATCAGCAAGGGACCCAGCACCGATCCTTGCGGTACACCACTGGTCAAAGTCTTCCAATCGCAAATACAGCCCTCAACCATTACCCTCTGCCTCCTGTCATGAAGCCAATTTTGGATCCAATTTGCCAAATTGCCCTGAATCCCAAGGGCTCTTACCTTCTTAACCAATCTCCCATGCAGGACCTTATCAAAAGCCTTACTGAAATCCATGTATACTACATCTACTGCTTTACCCTCATCTACACATCTAGTCACCTGCTCAAAAAATTCAAGAGTAATTATTCCACCTCTCCTTTGTATACAAGTGTATTCTATGTGCCGCCTTCAGCTTTGCCATCCATTTAAGGTTGCGTTGTGTACATTTGTGTTGCTTATTATGTTTTATATCATCCAATGTAGTTGTAATCCATATTTACCAAACATAATTGCATTACTGTGTTTGATCATTCATAATGAGGTGACTATATCTCATGCTGTAAACCATCTGGGAAGTACCGTTGAACTATCAGACAAGAATCGACAAAAACAGTAAAATTAATGAGCTAGAAATCTGTTTATTAACAACTTTGAGAGAGCAAAGAATTAACATCGACAACGTCGGAAACAATACCTTGAGAAGGCTGACGAGGAGTGGAGATAGATCTCGGTAAAACTGAGTCCCATTGTTGGAGCTGTGGCAGTTGGAACATAAATATTTACACTAAGGAAGGACAAATAATGATAGTCTGAGTTGTCAGAACATTGAAGAAACAAATGGGACCTAAATTGAGCATATCATTGAACTGGAGAGTAGGCAAACTCGGGCACTAAGCTGGAGAAGATCTTAGAAAGAAGAGGGAAGACTATCGTCAGGTTAAACCAAGGCTACATGTGCATTAGTTTGTGAAAGAAACGACTATCAAATAAATTTCTGCCTCTGCAGTTGACTCGTCTCTTATATAAGTATATTTGTCCATACCAGATTAATATTCGTTAAGTACCCTTTTCTGGAGAAGGGTACTCAAAAGATGATGGTCTGTGTCTGGAGTGTACGTCACTCCTGAGTTGAACATTGCCTGGTGTGGCTGCAGAGGCCGACTCCTGAGTGGCAATCCCTTCCACAGCTGGCACAGATGAATATCGTTGGCCTGAGGTTGATTGATGTATTTTTCCTTCCACTGGACTCTTTCCAGCCATCTGCTCACTTCTTTTCTCCTCTGCTTTTTCCACACTCTTCCTGATTGCCATTCTCCAGGAACTCTGGTCAACAGCAAGGACTTCCCATGCATCAACACTGATCCCGATCAACTTGAGGTCTTGCTTGCAGACATCCTTGTATCACAGATGTGGGCAAAATGTTGATCTCGTGCCAATAGCAAGCTCGCCATAGAGCATGTCTTTCGGGATGCGGCCATTTCGGTGCACATGACCCAGCTAACGGATCGCCACTGACTCAAGAGGGATCCTGTATGCTGGTGTACTTTCATTTTCAGCACTCTGTCCTGCCAGGAGATTCACAATTTCCACCTGATGCAACGAAGATGGAAGCTGTTCAGCCACTTTTCTTGGCTTGCCTAAGTTGTCCATGTAAAGGAGAGTGCTAAGAAGATTAGCAGTGGGGTAAAGTAGGGCTGTGGCCTGGCCCCAACTCTCTCTGGAATATTCTTCTCTGTGCTGCTATTGTACGCTTTCGGCAACTCAAATGGGGGTGTCCACCTGCATACTAGAGCTGATGGCAAGCTGTTCATCTTGGCAAGACTGCAAGCCGAGACCAAAGTGCATAAAGTCCTAGTCCATGAGTCGCTGTTTGCTGATGATGCTGTGCTGACATCCCATAATGAAGTTCACTTGCAGCAGCTTGTAGATCGATTCTCCCAGGCCTGCAAGGAGTTTGGACTGACAATCAGCGCCAGAATAGCCAGAGTTATGGGCCAGGACGTAGAGACAACACCTTCCATCAACATCGACATCCTCACTTTGGGGGTTGTCGACAGCTTCACATACCTTGGATCAACAATCACCAGCAATCTGTCCCTTGATAGCAAAATCAGCAACAGGATTGCCAAGGCTGCAGCTGTCATATCAGAGTTAAGAAGTTGAGTGTGGACTAACAGCAGTCTAACTGAAAACACAAAGCTCCGCGTGTACCAGACTTGCGCTCTCAACGCCTTTTTTCTGTACTCGGTTAATATTAGTTAAGTACCTTTGTCTATGCCAGGTTAATAGTAAGTGCGCAACCATTGATCAGAAACTCAACTGGACCAGGGACAGAGAGAATGTGAATAAGGAAATCATATGAATGAAAGAAAGAAAGGTCGTGACAGAGGGAGTGTAAACAAATGGAAATGTGAGAGTTGATGAATGATGGAATGACAGAGACAAGGAGAGAAAAGATGGAAGCTTGTGAGAGACAGAATGTAAAAGATGGAGCAGGAATGATGGGGAAGGAAGAATGAGATGGAGGGAGAAAGGGAATGAGACAGTTCAATCAGATTTCAAGGAAATGGAACAAAATATGTCAAACTTCTGATTAGTTGCATGGACTACTTGTTACAGCGTTGATACCCAACAGCATACGAGTGAGTACAGGCTGGCAATTGTTGCTGACATCACTGAAAGAATGTTTAAGGTCAGCAAATGACATTCCTCGCCCTGCTATCTTAATAATGCTTATTTAAGTACATAAAGAGCAATCCTATACAAACTGGATAAGTGTATTTATCCAATAATTTTAACAAGAGGAATTTCTAGACTTATATTTTGAATTAAAAGTTCTTTGAAGGGATGAAACTTGTTTTTATAGCTCCTGCTCTTTGAATGTTTGGCCACATCTGGTATTCAAGCAAAATTCATCTGTTCAACATTCCAGCTTCATTTGAGATTGACTTGGTCATTGGTCAAATACAGAAGAAAAACGAATATATCCAACAGTTTTCCACTCTGTGCTTTCTATGTTGCTCATTGGCTGAGTTGATGTCATAAACATCTGTGGCGTGCCCTTCCTGACAGCGGAACAGGAAGTGGGCACCACTTCCACTTTTGTGTCGGAAGCCAATTAACATGTGATTACTATTAAAACTTAACAAAGTGATTACTGACAACGTAGCCGGCAGCTTACGTCATCTGACTGCGCCAATCTGCGCACATGCGCAGATTGGTTCCTACCCTCTGCGCATGCACTGCATTCCGCAGTGCCAGGACTGGTTGGTGCATGCGCGGGTGACGTCATGGCATAACGCGGGCAGATGGTGGGGGGATCTGGGCCGGAGAGAGCAGGGGTGGGGGGAGAGGGGGTTTGGGGAGTGGGGAGAGAACAGGGTTGGGGGGAGAGGTGGTCTGGGGAGCGGGGAGAGAGCAGGGGTGGGGGGAGAGGGTGTCTGGGGAGCGGGTAGAGAGCGGGTAGCGAGCGGGTGCCCAGCCTGCTTGTTCACTGCCTGCCCGTTCCCTCCCTCCCTCGACTCCCCGGCCAACTCCCTCCCTCCCTCCCCTCCCCTCCCCAGCCCACTTGCTCCGTCCCTCCCCTGCCTGTTTGCTCCCTCTCCTCCCCGCCTTGCTCGCTCGTTCCCTCCCCTCCCCGACCCACTCACTCCCTCCCCCCCTCCCCTCCCCTCCTCGGCCCGCTCGCTCGCTCGCTCGCTCCCTCCCTCCCCTCTCCGGCCCACTTGCTCCCTCCCTTCCGGCCATTGTGTGCTGCCATGTGTTTAGGTTTCCAACGTGTGATTATTTGATCAGTGCCATCTTTAATCCTGGCAGCTGCCTGACATCGCAGACTGTGACGTTTTGGTGGCACAGGCTGTATTTGCGAATGTGCCATTGCAGCGCCACCTAGTGGTGGTGTTGTCAGCAAACGCAGCCAAAACTTAAAGGGCTGATGACGGGCACGAGAGATACGTGCGATCATGCAGCGGAGGAAGCTTTTCATTGGTGAAAGCTGCTGTCAGTTAACAATGCAGAAGGTACGGCCGGGCGATAAAAGAGGGTGGCTCTGCATCATGGCCACAATGTTCCTGCCCAACTCCAGACATGTAGGTTTTCACCCCTGCAGAGGTTTCACAGGGGTCGGTGCTGGGGCCACTGTCATTCATCATTTGCTTAAATAGTTTGGACTCAGGAATTGGAACCGCAATATCAGAATTTGTGGACCACATCAAATTGGATGATGTAGTTAATGCTGAGGAGGACCGCAACAAAATGTAGGAAGACATTAATAAGCTTGCAAAATGGCAATGTAATTGACAAATGAATTTTGATGTCGATAATTGTAAGGTATTGCATTTTGGTAGGCAAAATAAGGGGGCCACCTAATCCTTGGATAATAAGTGTTCAGATGGGGTTTAATAGCAAAGGGATTTAGGGTACAGATTCACAAATTATTAAAAGCAGTGACAAGGTTAAAAAAATGAAAAATGCAAACAAAGCACTGGAGTTTATTTCCATTGAGTCCAAAAGCATGTTGACTTATTCGGAATCTTGGTTAGACCTCATTCACTGTACTGTGCACAGTTCTCATCTCCGTATTACTAAAAGGATATAGGGACAAAGGCGAAGATGCAAAACCGAATTATAAAGAAGATACCAGAACTGAGAGGATTCACTTAACAAGAAAGACAGATTGGGGCGGCACAGTGGCGCAGTAGTT
Organism: Heterodontus francisci; assembly: GCF_036365525.1. Lineage (NCBI taxonomy): Eukaryota > Metazoa > Chordata > Chondrichthyes > Heterodontiformes > Heterodontidae > Heterodontus > Heterodontus francisci. Next base: position 44,940,026 of record NC_090407.1, read on the forward strand.
AGCACCGCAGCCTCACAGCTCCAGCGACCCGGGTTCAATTCTGGGTACTGCCTGTGTGGAGTTTGCAAGTTCTCCCTGTGTCTGCGTGGGTTTTCTCCGGGTGCTCCGGTTTCCTCCCACAAGCCAAAAGACTTGCAGGTTGGTAGGTAAATTGGCCATTATAAATTGCCCCTAGTATAGGTAGGTGGTAGGGAAATATAGGGACAGATGGGGATGTTTGGTAGGAATATGGGATTAGTGTAGGATTAGTATAAATGGGTGGTTGATGGTCGGCACAGACTCAGTGGGCCGAACGGCCTGTTTCAGTGCTGTCTCTCTAAACTAATCTAAGCAGATCAGACTGATGTTCTTTTCTCCAGAAAAGAGAACATTGGAAAGTACTAATAGAGGTCTTTAAAATTATAATGGGGTTTGATAGAGTAGATGTAAAGAAGATATTTCCACTTGCGGGAGAGTCCAAAATGAATATACAATAGTCACCAATAATAAATCCAACAAGGGATGCGGGAGAAACTTCTTAACTCAGAGTGTGGTAAGAATGTGGAACTCCTATCATATGGAGTGATTGAGGTGACAAGCATAGATGCCCTTTAAGGGGAAGTGAGATAAGTACAGGAGGGAGAACGGAATCAAAGGATATGTTGATATGGTGAGATGAAGCAGGGTGGGAGGAGCATAAACACCAGCCTGGATCAGTTGGGAAATATAGCCTGTTTTTGTGCTGTAAATACAATACAATATTGTACTATGTAAGTGACAACCTGGATTATGTACTCATGTTCTGGAGGGAGTTTAGAAACCACAATCTTCTAAACCAGAGGCAAGTATGCTTCCCCAGTACTCAATAGCTCACCTCTGCAGACAGCAGAAATGTAAGTTAATTTCTTATATAATTGTTTAAAACTTCTATGTCCCTTCACAACAGCCATAGAGGTAACCAGCAGTGGTGAGCCAAGTGGGAGACCTGGGTCACATTACTTGTTTTCCCAGGAGGGTTTGTATGAGTTCTTGTGTAAATCTGTTGCTGCACCAAAAAAAAAATCACAAATGTAAATTTAGTTAAATTTGTTCTTAATAAGTGCTTGTAGAGAAATTGGCATTAACATCTTATATCAAGGAGATGTCTAGAAAATGTAGAAACAATCCAAACAAACACAGTCCATTCATTTAAAATCTGCTGATTCACCTATATTGGAAAAAATAAACCTTTTTCTTTTTTGTCTTGATCCAGGTAGCTTTCAAAATATTTGAACTCACACCATGAAATTCCAGTAACTTCAGAAACAGCCATCATCCAGAAGCATAGCAAGATGTAATCATCTGGAGTCCATCACATAGCAGCCTGCAGCAACACAAGTCAAAGCAAAAATAACTTCTACGCAGTTACTGCTTGAATTCCAAACAGCCATGCAACTTCAAAAGAGTCAGTATATGTAGTGTGGTGTGCAGTAGGACAGTGCTCGCTTATTCTATTGTTACGACCAGGTGAGAAGGGGTCTAGGGGTTCCCTCTCAGCCTTTGCCTGGTTTAACCATAACAGGGTTTAATTTTTAAACACTGTGTTTTTAGCTCCCCCTTAGTGAATCCTTGTTTACTGCTCCAATTGTAAGGCAAAGAAATCAAACAGGTTTCTTTAGATTTAAACAAGAAAGATGGAAGTTTATTAATCTTAAACTCTAATCTGGTTAACGACTACGAATATGCGATGCGACCACGCTAGCATGCATACGTGATAAACACACACGCAGATAGAGACAGAAAAAGTAAAAGTAATAAAGGGGAACAGTTTGAGGCAATATCTGGGAGTTACTGTCCTTTGGAATTTGCTGTAGAGTCTTTGGTTGCTGGTAAGTCTTGTAATTCGTTGGGGTCCAGAGCACGTTTCAACTTATTTCGATGTCAGAGTCTTTTCTCACATGAGGTTTCGGTGTCTTCAGTGGGTCCAGTGGCTTGGGGGAAAGCAAAAGAGAGAGAATCAGGAGAGAGGCTTCCTTGTTCCAGCTTCAATTGCAAACTGCCTTCTGTTCTTTTCAATGTGGCACAATTTTAAAAAAAACAGGTTTCCCAGCAGGTTAGTCATGTGACTAGCTCCTTATTTGGAACAGTCTCTCCAGTGGGGTTTGTGGATTGTATTACCTTAGCAGTCTCTGAAATGCGCCTCCTTAAACCTTCAATATCTGGTGACAATATCTATTTGGGTTAATTGGAGCACGGAATAGGCCTTTGTCTCCACAAACAGTGTCTCTTAGTATGCAAATGTCCTTCCAGCCCAGTTCTGGTGATCTTCAAACAAGTTATTTCTTCACTCCAGCAGCAGTTGAAAACCAATGTTCATATGACAAAATTAATATGCCTCTTCTTGGCATGTGGGGGTCTGCATGACACCATAATTCGCATTTGGTCCAGGTGGCTCTCAGTGGTGATGCATTCAAGGGGAACGCTAAAGGGGAATATAGAGAGTATTCCATTCTAATTTCCTCTCAAACACAACCCAACACCCACACCAGAAGCAGCATTACCACTGGCCAGATCCCTGTCATTAGACTGAGCTGAGAGCTGCAATCGGAGAATAAAACAGTATTTATTTATTTATTTAGAGATACAGCACTGAAACAGGCCCTTCGGCCCACCGAGTCTGTACCGACCATCAACCACTCATTTATACTAATCCTATATTAATCCCCTTACCCTCTCACATCCCCACCTTCCCCTACCACATACCTATACTAGGAGCAATTTATAATGGCCAATTTACCTATCAACCTGCAAGTCTTTGGCTGTGGGAGGAAACCGGAGCACGCGGCGAAAACCCACGTGGTCACAGGGAGAACTTGCAAACTCCGCACAGGCAGTACCCAGAATCGAACCCGGGTCTCTGGAGCTGTGAGGCTGCAGTGCTAACTACTGCGCCACTGTGTTTTAAAAATTATCACAGCTTGAATAGCTTTTAGGACGATTTAATACTGTAGCAGCCCATTAGTTTTTATTTCAGGATCACTCATTAAAGTTGTGAGCTGTGAAGACAATTCCATTCAAGAGTTATTTTAGTTTAACGTTGAAGATATCGGGGAAATGGTTTGACAGCAGGCTTGATTTTCCTTGGTAACTTCGGCAGATGATCAGCAGAAACCCTGGAGAAACAGTATAAATAACCATTTCTACTCATCCCATCAAACTCTGACTAGAGTTAGAGAACCTTCACATAACCCGGTTTAATTTAGAAAAAAAACATAGTGAGATTATTAATACAATTCAATCAATAGAGCTGGCTAATATTTTGGTGCTATTGTGTATAAAAATACAGCATTAAATGCAAACTGAGCTTGCCCTTTGTTTTCACCTCCAGGACTTGTCTTTGGATCCCATCCAGACTGATAGGAGGTTAGCTCTGCCTACTGGTGGTAAGTCTTTGAAGTGAACTGCCATTGGGCAATTTCAGCCAAGTTCGAACAAGATAAAGTCTACAGCACAAAGTTGCCCACAATTAAGATTAATTTGCACTGTCATTGCAAAGGCTGAAAGGATGGTTGGTGAGTGTCACTGATTGAGGAGATGATACTCTTCTGAGATCAGGATAATGGTGTCTGCAAAGTGGGGAGAATATCAATGAAGTATCCTAAAGGCTTATGTATGAACTGGATCAGCCTCCCTCCCACCCTTATGAATTTACTGAGCTCCATGCAATCCATGGGAAAAACACACTCATAACGAACCATACAGGGGGTGATTCTGCCTTTCTACTTCAGTGTTAAGCTGGCACTGACGGATTGGTTGCCTATGATAGGACCTCCCCAATTTTCATTTTGATTGATGCCCATCGGACAGGCTCTATAATGAGCAGCTGATCTGCCAATGTCAGATTGGTGTTCGGGCCAAAAGTTCAAATTGCCCCACACAGTGTTGCACGTTTTTGGTGTCGAATAGATTTCACTCAGTGTCCAACTCATTTGAGGGAACAGCTGATGCTGATCTAGGAGCAAAACATGTCAGAGATATTGCATTTCCAGCTGATCATGCAAAGCCTTTAAACACTAATAGTATGCAGTAATAAATTAATAATTTTGACTAATACAAATGAGGGATAGATTTTACTACAGGCTCAGTTAAGGGCAGAAATATATAAGTCACATGGTCTGTGACACTCACACAGTAATCAGTAGTCTGGTTTCTCATGGCACTGTTTACTGTGATACTGAGTTCTTGAAAGAATCATCGGCTGAAAGCTCATTTTTCTCAAAAGTGAAGAGGAAATCAGTACCTTCAAACTACAATCTCTTATCTTACTTCCTGCTGAGGGGGGCAAATGTAGCCCAGTGAGAGTATTGGTGCCATTTCCTGCTCTCACCACGAACTGGACAATTTCAGCAACTTTGCTTCCAATTTCCATCCTTCTCTCACCTTCACATGGTCCATCTCTGACTCTTCCCTTTCCTTCCTCGACTTCAATGTCTCATTTCCGGGGTTAGGTCATTCACTATAAACCCACTGACTCCCACAGCTATTTTGACTACACTTCCTTACATCCCGCTTCCTGTAAGGACTCTAAGCCATTCGCCAAATTCTTCTATCTCCATCGTATCTGTTCTAACAATGCCACCTTCCATACTGGTGCTTCCAGTATGTCTTCCATTTTCCTCAACCAAGGATTCCCTTACATTGTGCTTGACAGGTTCCTCGGCCATGCCCATCCCATTTCCTGTACTTCTGCTCTTATCCCTTCCCTTCCCTCCCCGAACCATGATAGGGCTCCCCTTGTTCTCACCATCCACCCTACCAGCCTCCACATTGAATGGATCATCCGCCACCATTTCCATTACCTCCAGGGTGATGCATTCACCAGATGTATCTTCAGCATTCTGAAGGACCTATTCCTCATGACATCCTGGCCCACTCATCAATCACCTTCAAAACCCCCTCCACTTCCCACAGCACCTTCTCATCGGAGATCCATCATCTGCCTTTTCACCTCCTCCCTTCCCACCACCCTAGGCCCCAAACACTTCGGCGAGGATTTTCTTTCATTCATTCGTGGGATGTGGGTGTCGCTGGCCAGGCCAGCATTTATTGCCCATCACCCATTGTGGTGGTGAGCTGCCTTCTTGAACTGCTGCAGTCCATTTGGGGTAGGTATAGCCACAGTGCTGTCAGGAAAGGAGTTCCAGGATTTTGATCCAGCGACAGTAAAAGAATGGCAATATAGTTCCAAGTCAGGATGGTGTGTGACTTGGAGGGCAACTTGCAGGTGGTTGTGTTCCCATGCATTTGCTGCCCTTGTCCATCTAGATAGATAGAGAGATACAGCACTGAAACAGGCCCTTCAGCCCCCACAGAGTCTGTGCCGACCAACAACCACCCATTTACACTATTACTACATTAATCCCATATTCCCTACCACATCCCCACCATTCTCCTACCTACACTAGGGGCAATTTACAATGGCCAATTTACCTATCAACCTGCAAGTCTTTGGCTGTGGGAGGAAACCAGAGCACCCGACGGAAACCCAAACGGTCACTGGGAGAACTTGCAAACTCCACACAGGCAGTACCTAGAACTGAACCCGGGTCGCTGGAGCTGTGAGGCTGCGGTGCTAACCACGGCACCACTGTGCCGCCCGCTAGTTGGTAGAGATCGCGGGTTTGGAAGGTGCTGTCTAAGGAGCCTTGGTGCATTGCTGCAGTGTATCTTGTAGATGGTACACACTGCTGCCACAGTGCGTCGGTGATGGAGGAAGTGAATGTTTGTAGATGGGGTGCCAATCAAGTGGGCTGCTTTATCCTGGATGGTGTCGACCTTCTTGAGTGTTGTTGGAGCTGCACTCATCTAGGCAAGTGGAGAGTATTCCATCACATTCCTGACTTGTGCCTTGTAGATGGTGGACAGGCTTTGGGGAGTTAGGAGGTGAGTTACTCGCCGCAGGATTCCTAGCCTCTGACCTGCTCTTGTAGCCATGTTATTTATATGGCTACTCCAGTTCAGTTTCTGGTCAATGGTAGCCCCTAGGATGTTGATTGTGAGGGATTCAGTGATGGTAATGCCATTGAATGTCAAGGGGAGATGGTTAGATTCTCTCTTGTTGGAGATCGTCATTGCCTGGCACCTGTGTGGCACGAATGTTACTTGCCACTTATCAGCCCAAGCGTGGATATTGTCCAGGTCTTGCTGCATTTCTATATGGACTGCTTCAGTATCTGAGGAGTCACAACTGGTGCTGAACATTGTGCAATCATCAGCGAACATCCCCACTTCTGACCTTTTGATTGAAGAAGGTCATTGATGAAGCAGCTGAAGATGGTTGGGCCTAGGACACTACCCTGAGGTGAGACAACAATTTTCTTGTACTTATTTTGATTTAGTATACTGTATTCACTGACCACCATACTGTCTTCTGTACACTGAGGAGGTCAATTGCAGATTGGGTGTCCACATTGCGGAACACCTCTGTTCAGTCCACAATCGTGACTCCGAGCTTCAGGATGCCTTTCATTTCAATTCACTCTATCATTCCCAATCTGACTTTTCTGACCTTGGCCTCCTGGACTGTTCCAATGAAGCTGAACAGAAGTTTGAGTAACAGCACCTCATCTCTTGATTACGTCTTCAATTACAGTCTTTCAGACTCAACAATAAGTTCAACAATTTCAGATCAAACCTTTTTTTCAGGCAACAACTATAGGTGATGATTTTCCTATTCCCATTTATAATTTCTCTAGACTTGTTTATTTATTTGTTTAGTTATCCCATTACCATCACCTTTTGCTTTGCACCATTATCTTTTTGTCACTTAATCTGCCCTGTCTTCCACCCTATTACGTACCATCCCTTTTGTACTTTCCACTCCCCTCCTTGTAAGACCCCATTCTTGAGATCCACAGCTTTACAATTCGAACTTGATATTTGCCAGAAATTACGCAGGACATCCATGCTCTATTTTTAAGATTTTGTTGTATCTTCAAGACTGGTTAAAAACTACCACATCTTGATTACGGTAAGGTTACTACAATCTAGGATGCTCAACTAAAATCACCGTTACCAAGCCATTTGTACTGATCTAAAATTACAGTTAAAGTTACAGGAAATATACATGCAACACATAAAACCACCAAAAGATGATCAGTCTTTGTTGGTGAGATGACTGGTTAAGTCACCTCCTTCCTACTTCACTGCTGATATGTTTTAGTCACTGTATTTTATACCCTTTCTCAGGGGTGGACCTAAGTGTTATATTGACAGGACCTTATTTTCTTTAAAGGTTCACCATAATCTAAAATGTCCAATAAAATGTTGAGTCCTTTGTTTAAACCATGGAGTAAAAGCCTGCCTTTAAGTTGTCCATTTTCTATTAATTATTCACATTCCAATGATCCTCATCAATAGTTTGTTAAATCATCTGAGGGTCTGAAGGCTAAACCTCAAGGTATTTCTGTAACAGTCGTAGAAGTTTCTGCCCAATGCCACTCTTCAGAATCCAGCATTTAACTTTATTTTGAAAAGTCCTTTGTCCTTGCAAAGTATGCTGGTAAAATTTGCTCAATTTTTGAGTTTGGTCAAGTTACATCAAACCTGTATTCTTATATATTTCCCTGCCTCTGTATGTGCTTAAAATATGTTACATCTCTAACTTTTCCAGTTTTGATGAAACATCATCAACCGGAATTGTTAACTCTGTTTCTCTTTCCACAGATGCTGCCTGGCCTGCTGAGCATTTCCAGCATTTTATTTCAGGTTTCCAGCATCTGCAGTATTTTGTTTTTGTATGAGTTGACTCTTAACGCTCTTCCAAGTGCTCTAGCAAGAAATTAATTGTAAAGAATCGCTGAGCAGTGTGGCAGTCAGGGAAAGGACCACTACTAACTTCTCAGGGAACATAGACATGTGCAATAAATGCCATCTTGCCTCTACATATCATTCACAACCTGAGGGGAAAAAAACTTGCATTTATTAGTGCTTTTATTTATTTTGTTCTTTCTTGGGATGTGGGTGTCACTGGCAAAGCCAGCATTTGTTGCCCATCCCTAATTGCTCTCGACAACTGAGGGGCTTGTTAGGCCATTTTAGAGGGTAGTTAAGAGTCAATCACATTGCTGTGGGTCTGGAGTCACATGTAGGCCAGACCAGGTAAGGACAGCAGATTTCCTTCCCTAAAGGATATTCGTGAAACAGGTGGGTTTTTACAACAATCGTGATAGATCATGGCAGCATTACTGAGACAAGTTTTCAATTCCAGGTTTTATTAACTGATTGAATTTAAATTCCACCAGCTGCTGTAGTCGAATTTGAACCGGTACCCCAGGGCATTAGCTTAAGCTAATGATGAAAGGTCACAGACCTGAAACATTAACTCTGCTTCTCTCTCAACAGATGCTGCCAGACCTGCTGTTTTTTCTTCAGATTCCCAGCATCTGCAGTATTTTGCTTTTATTTACATTAGCCTAGGCCTCTGGATTACTAGTTCCACTACGTGACAGGCTCCCCCACGACCAGCAGATGTCTCAAAGTGCTTTATTTTTGAAATGTACTTGTAATGTAGAAATACGGCAGCCAATTTGTGCGCAGCAAGCTCCCACAATAATGACCAGATAATCAGTTTCTGTGATGTTGATGAAGGAATAAAAATTGGCCAAGACACTCCCCTGCTCTTCTTCAAAATAGTGCCATGGGATCGTTCATGTCTCCTTGAGAGAGCAGATAGGGCCTCAGTTTAACATCTCATCCAAAAGACTGCACCTCTGACAGTGCAGGACTCCCTCAGTAATGCGCCATATTTAAATGGCTGCCAGCCCTGCTTGTATTGCTGCCTTTCAGTGAGGCAGTGAACTTGGAGTGCTGCTGGAGCTCTTTGATGGTACTTTGTACTGCTGGACCTCCCCCCCACCCCCACACCCTGCAACACTACAGTAGCTGCTGGTTCTTGGACCCCGCTGCGCTGGGACATCCGACTGTTGGAACAGAAACTGATAGAACTGGGACCAGGTCCAAGGCAAGACAATGGGTGGCCCCACGTTTTAGTGATGCCTCCCTGCAGATTCTCCTCCAGGCTGCAAGGGAAAGATGAGAGGTTCTCTTCCCAGGGATGTCAAGAAGAAACCCTCCTGCCTGACCAAGCAAGCCTGGGCGGTGGTCGCAGAGGAGGTCAGCAGCTGTGAGGTTTCCCTACCACCACCCCCCAGAACATGGCTCTAGTGCAGGAAGAGAGTCAACAACCTCCTTCAATCTGTCCATGTGAGTGCTCCACATCTCTCTCCTTTTGGGTCTTGCATGTGGGTACGTGGCAGGCAATGCGATATGGGGAGGGAGGCACTACAAAGGCACTGGTAAAGGCAATTAGGCATCACCTCATCCTGCCAAATGCATGGTTACATCTCGGCCACAGGCCACCTTCTTTCAAAGCTCACCTCCATTACCTACCCTGCGAGCAGACATGGGGAGGAGCCATGTAGGAAACCCCAGAAGGGGACGAGGGGCTGCCACTGGCAGAACTGTTTTCTCACTCTTCCTGCGAAGTCTTATTATCTCCTTCTTTCCACTTGCAGGACAAGCGGGCCCATAACAGGAGGGAGACCTCAGAGACTGGTGGAGGAATTGCAGACATACACCTCTCTCAATGACTGAGGAGGTGACACTCCAGTTAGCGAACACCAAGGGCGACCACTCTATAGCGGATGGAGAGACTGGAGTCTCCGCAAAAGAGAGTGAGCATTGTGTTCATTCGACATCCAACACACTTCTGGAGATCCACATCATGCATGGTTGGCATGACAACATCTGCTCTGCCTAACCCACACATGCTTGTGTTCTCTCGTGCAGGTCGGTGTTCGCAGGCGACTCCAGCCAGAGGGAGACATAATTCCACCTCTGAGGAGGATCCGCTGTCAGAGGATGCACCGTCCCATAACTCTCCTGCACCTTCCCCCAGTGAAGATTCTTTCAGCTTGTTGGGTTTCTGCTTGGCTGTAGAATCAGGGTTAAAGCTGGTGAGAGCACCACACACACCCGAGCAGCTAGCTGAGGCTGAGACAGCCGAGGCCTCTAACAGTCGAAGGACTGTGGGTGGCCAGGCCCAGGCTGAGCCCCAGGATCATGATGAGCCTCTGGTGTCGACACCACAGGGCATGCTGGAGTTGGAGAGAGAGGTAAGGCAACATCTGGCAGAGCTGCCAAAGGCCATGCACGACCATGAGCAGACGATAGAGGAGTCCATTCTTTTTTTTAGAACAATACAGCGCAGTACAGGCCCTTCGGCCCTCGACGTTGCGCCGACCTGTGAAACCATCTGACCTACACTATTCCATTTTCATCCATATGTCTATCCAATGACCACTTAAATGCCCTTAAAGTTTGCGAGTCTACTACTGCTGTAGGCAGGGCGTTCCACGCCCCTACTACTCTCTGAGTACAGAAACTACCTCTGACATCTGTCCTATATCTATCACCCCTCAACTTAAAGCTATGTCCCCTCGTGTTTGCCATCACCATCCGAGGAAAAAGACTCTCACTATCCACCCTATCTAACTCTCTGATTATCTAATATGTCTCTATTAAGTCACCTCTCCTCCTCCTTCTCTCCAACGAAAACAACCTCAAGTCCCTCAGCCTTTCCTCGTAAGACCTTCCCTCCATACCAGGCAACATCCTAGTAAATCTCCTCTGCACCCTTTCCAAAGCTTCCACATCCTTCCTATAATGCGGTGACCAGAACTGCACGCAATACTCCAGGTGCGGTCTCACCAGAGTTTTGTACAGCTGCAGCATGACCTTGTGGCTCCGAAACTCAATCCCCCTACTAATAAAAGCTAACACACCATATGCCTTCTTAACAGCCCTATTAACCTGGGTAGCAACCTTCAGGGATTTATGTACCTGGACACCAAGATCTCTCTGTTCATCTACACTACCAAGAATCTTCCCATTAGCCCAGTACTCTGTATTCCTGTTACTCCTTCCAAAGTGAATCACCTCACACTTTTCCGCATTAAACTCCATTTGCCATCTCTCAGCCCTGCTCTGCAGCCTATCTATGTCCCTCTGTACCCTACAACATCCTTCGGCACTATCCACAACTCCACCGACCTTAGTGTCATCCGCAAATTTACTAACCCACACTTCTACACCCTCTTCCAGGTCATTTATAAAAATGACAAACAGCAGTGGCCCCAAAACAGATCCTTGCGGTACACCACTAGTAACTAAACTCCAGGATGAACATTTGCCATCAACCACCACCCTCTGTCTTCTTTCAGCTAGCCAATTTCTGATCCAAAGCTCTAAATCACCTTCAACCCCATACTTCCGTATTTTCTGCAATAGCCTACCGTGGGGAACCTTATCAAACGCCTTACTGAAATCCATATACACCACATCCACTGCTTTACCCTCATCCACCTGTTTGGTCACCTTCTCGAAAAACTCAATAAGGTTTGTGAGGCACGACCGTCACAAAACCGTGCTGACTATCGCTAATGAACTTATTCTTTTCAAGATGATTATAAATCCTGTCTCTTCTTACCTTTTCCAACATTTTACCCACAACCGAAGTAAGGCTCACAGATCTATAATTACCAGGGCTGTCTCTACTCCCCTTCTTGTACAAGGGGACAACATTTGCTATCCTCCAGTCTTCCGGCACTATTCCTGTCGACAATGACGACATAAAGATCAAGGACAAAGGCTCTGCAATCTCCTCCCTGGCTTCCCAGAGAATCCGAGGATAAATCCCATCTGGCCCAGGGGACTTATCTATTTTCACACTTTCCAAAATTGATAACACCTCCTCCTTGTGAACCTCAATCCCATCTAGCCTAGTAGCCTGAATCTCAGTATTCTCCTCGACAACATTTTCTTTCTCTACTGTAAATACTGACGCAAAATATTCATTTAACGCTTCCCCTATCTCCTCTGATTCCACACACAACTTCCCAATACTATCCTTGATTGGCCCTAATCTAACTCTAGTCATTCTTTTATTCCTGATATACCTATAGAAAGCCTTAGGGTTTTCCCTGATCCTATCCGCCAATGACTTCTCGAGTCCTCTCCTTGCTCTTCTTAGCTCTCCCTTTAGATCCTTCCTGGCTAGCTTGTAACTCTCAAGCGCCCGAACTGGGCCTTCACGTCTCATCCTAACATAAGCCTTCTTCTTCCTCTTGACAAGCGCTTCAACTTCTTTAGTAAACCACGGCTCCCTTGCTCGACAACTTCCTCCCTGCCTCACAGGTACATACTTATCAAGGACACGCAGTAGCTGCTCCTTGAATAAGCTCCACATTTCGATTGTTCCCATCCCCTGCAGTTTCCTTCCCCATCCTACGCATCCTAAATCTTGCCTAATCGCATCATAATTTCCTTTCCCCCAGCTATAATTTTTGCCCTGCGGTATATACCTGTCCCTGCCCATCGCTAAGGTAAACCTAACCGAATTGTGATCACTATCACCAAAGTGCTCACCTACATCTAAATCTAACACCTGGCCGGGTTCATTACCCAGTACCAAATCCAATGTGGCATCGCCCCTGGTTGGCCTGTCTACATACTGTGTCAGAAAACCCTCCTGCACACACTGGACAAAAACTGACCCATCTAAAGTATTCGAACTATAGTATTTCCAGTCGATATTTGGACAGTTAAAGTCCCCCATAACAACTACCCTGTTACTCTCGCCCCTGTCGAGAATCATCTTCGCTAACCTTTCCTCTACATCTCTGGAACTATTCGGAGGTCTATAAAAGACTCCCAACAGGGTGACCTCACCTCTCCTGTTTCTAACCTCGGCCCATACTACCTCAGTAGACGAGTCCTCAAACGTCCTTTCTGTCGCTGTAATACTCTCCTTGATTAATAATGCCACCCCCCCCCCTCTTTTACCATCTTCTCTGTTCTTACTGAAACATCTAAATCCCAGAACCTGCAACATCCATTCCTGCCCCTGCTCTACCCATGTCTCCGAAATGGCCACTACATCGAGATCCCAGGTACCAACCCATGCTGCAAGCTCACCCACCTTATTCCGGATGCTCCTGGCGTTGAAGTAGACACACTTTAAACCAGGTTCTTGCTTGCCAGTGCCCTCTTGCGTCCTTGTAACCTTATCCCTGCCCTTAGTACTCTCAACATCCTGTCCACTGGCACTACAACTTAGGTTCCCATTCCCCTGCTGAATTAGTTTAAACCCCCCCGAAGAGCACTAGCAAATCTCCCCCCCAGGATATTGGTACCCCTCTGGTTCAGGTGAATACCATCCTGTTTGTAGAGGTCCCACCTACCCCAGAAAGAGCCCCAATTATCCAGGAACCAAAACCCTCCCTCCTGCACCATCCCTGCAGCCACGTGTTCAACTCCTCTCTCTCCCTATTCCTCGCTTCGCTATCACGTGGCACGGGCAACAACCCAGAGATAACAACTCTGTTTGTTCTCGCTCTAAGCTTCCACCCTAGCTCCCTGAATTTCTGTCTTAAATCCCCATCTCTCTTCCTACCTATGTCATTGGTGCCTATGTGGACCACGACTTGGGGCTGCTCCCCCTCCCCCTTAAGGATCCCAAAAACACGATCCGAGACATCACGAACCCTGGCACCTGGGAGGCAACACACCAACCGTGAGTCTCTCTCGTTCCCACAGAACCTCCTATCTGTTCCCCTAACTATGGAGTCCCCAATGACTAATGCTCTGCTCCTCTTCCCCCTTCCCTTCTGAGCAACAGGGACAGACTCTGTGCCAGATACCTGTACCCCATTGCTTACCCCTGGTAAGTCGTCCCCCGCAACAGTATCCAAAACGGTATACCTGTTGTTGAGGGAAACGGCCACAGGGGATCCCTGCACTGCCTGCTGGCTCCCTCTCCTTCCCCTGACGGTAACCCATCTACCTACTTCTTTTACCTGAGGTGTGACTACCTCCCCATAACTCCTCTCAATAACCCCCTCCGCTTCCCGAATGATCCGAAGTTCATCCGGCTCCAGCTCCAGTTCCCTAACGCGGTTCTCGAGGAGCTGGAGTTGGGTGCACTTCCCACAGATGCAGTCAGCAGGGACACTCTTGGCGACCCTTACCTCCCACATTCTGCAGGAGAAACATACAACTGCCTTAACCTCCATTCCCACTATTCTAAATTCCCAACAAATCTACTGAAAAACCAAAAAAAAAGTCAAAACTTGTTTGGTTAGCAATCCAACGAACAGAACTTCTTAAATATAAAGCTTACCTTATCAACACAACAGAGTCCATTTTTTTGGTTAGAGGAGGAGGGTGGGTGGGAGACACTACCATGTGCGCTGCCATATCTTAGGCATGTGAGCACATGGCTTCCTCCATCGAGTGGTTGGTGACCCTCATGGAGAGCCTGATCCCACAGATGCATGCAGACATCCACACCATTGACTTGGCCATGAGCTTGACGCAGCAGGGACAAGGCGAGACAGGTCGAGGCCCTTGGTGTCTTCTCCAGCTCCTTGCCCTTCTCTGGTGAGCAGGGAGGTTCAAGTGAGCCTTGAAAGGGAGGAGGAGAGGCTGACTTCCACAACTGGAGGGTGCTCTGATGTGGACAGCAGCTCCTCAGCCTCTCCACCAGCAAGCCCAGCTCCTGCACCAGTGCAGGCAATCCTTAGGCAGCCGGGGCCCTTCAGGCCTTAGGCAGTCAGAGGACAGCCACTGAAGTTATCACAGAATGAGGGGCAGCCTGATCAGCAGCCTGCCTCCAGCCCTGCTGCTAACGGTGGGGTCACACCTCATAGAAGTACTCGTAAATATATAAAGAAAACCACCTAGAGACACTTGGGAACTTCATGGATGTTTGACATTTGGTATTTGTTTTCTCATATTCTTATTCTTGAAATTAACTTTCATTTTGGAAAATGATTATTCTGTCATGCATTAATTGTGAGCTGCTGACTTCACCCTTCCCCCTTAGTGGATGCCAGTGTAGGCACAGTCCTCAATTGATTAACATCTCCCATGGCCAGAGCACTTGGTTCCGCTGGGCTCCAGGCACGTAAGACAAACAGAAAGGAGGCGACAGACTGAATGAATTGAGGTGAGTCTTTATTGATTTCACTTTGAGAGGCCATCATGGTGGCTGGAAGCGGGTAAGTATGAGATTGTCTCTTGCCTCCTTGGCCTGTCGCTCAATGTGCCCGGCCTCCGGTGCACGGGGTTCAACACACAGTGCCGCTGCTCATCACCCTCCTCCATGTCCTCCTCATCAGTTGAGGAGTGAGTTCAATTATATCCTCGACATAAGGCCTTCCCCCTCTGCAGTGCTAAATTGTGCAGAGCACAGCAGACCATCACAATATGCAAGACCCTCGCTTGGCCATACTGCAGGGCGCCCTTGGATCGATCCAGGCAATGGAATCTCATCTTCAGCAGCCTAATGCTTGCTCAATGGTTGCTCAGGTGGAGCCATGGCAGATGTTCTGTCTCTCCTCTGCTGCAGTGTGAGGATTCCTCACAAGTGTGAGAAGCCATGTCTTTAACGGGTGGCCCTTGTCCCCAAGAATCCATCCCTGAAGCCGAGCGAGGGGGCTTGAAAAGCTGTGGCATGTGGGACTGTCAAAGTTTGTAGACATTGTGACTTCTTCCCGGGAAGTGGGCACACACCTGCAGGAAACGCTTTAGGTGATTGCAGACCAGTTGAACGTTGATGGAATGAAAGCCCTTCCTGTTGATGAAGGCGGCTGGTTGGTCCGTTGGAGCCTTGATGGCCACATATGTGCAATCTATCACACCTTGCACCGGGGGGAACCCAGCGATGGCCCTGTACCTAATAGCCCTCTCAGCCTGACTGTCAGGGTCAGTCCGGTAGAGCATATAGTCGCGGCCCTCTTGAACAGGGCATTGGTCACCTCTTTAATGCAGCGGTGGGCTGCTGCCTGGGAGACCCCACATATGTCCCCAGTGTATCCCTGGAAGGATCCATAAGCATAAAAGTTAAGTGCCATAAATCGTCCTGCAGCATGGCGCATAAATCAATGATGGCCGCCCTGGAGAACCATAGTCTTTGCTGACAATGCTGCTCAGACACTTGGAGCTGGCTTGAGTATTGTAAACATTTTGGCAAAGGTGGGCCCTTCTTGGCATGGCCGGCTGCTGTTGCTCCCACTGTGAAACTTCACGGGCAGGCGTGGCTGCCTCCTGGCCTTCCCTCGGTTGGAGGAGCTGCATCATGCCACTGGGATCCAAAAGGACAGGGTGTATGAGACTCATGCCAGGTGATCAGTAGGCCTCCAGAGCACTGTTCTTGCAGAACAAACCAGCCTTAGCAGGTTTCCCTTGGCTGCTTCTCCCGGCAGACTCCCCAATGGCCCTCAGTGCTCACCGTTGCTGATTGCCGACCCTCTCACCCAACAGTTTGGGCACCTGACCCTCTCACCCAGCAGTATGGGCACCCCATATTGCCACCCGAAACCACCCCACACCCAGCACCCCCTTGCACAACACTCGACAACCAGCACCCAAATGTAGACCACCCGAGACCCAGCACCCCTTGCACAACACCCGAGATTCTGCTCACCCATGCAGAGTGCATAGCACTGCAGTCTGATAATGGCCTCCACTCCTCCTTCTTCTCCCATGCGGTGCTGGTCATGGCTGTCTAACCATCGCGGCACTGAGGCCTCGCCTCGCTGCCGTCACCTTTCAATAGCTGGGGTTCCGAAGGCACATGAGGGCTGCCCGTCGTCCACTTAATTCTAAGCCCCCCCCCCCCCCCACTTGAATTGCTTGCAATTACATGAAAATGCATTGGAACTAAATGTTCTACAATTTAAATTACACTCCCGTCGGGTCGGGACGGCAAGGCCGCCTTAGAGCTTTCACGCTGCTGACTAAATCTAGAACAGACGTCACAACACCGGATTTCTGAACAGACTTGTCCAACACTATTCTCCATCTCACCGTGCCTCCATTCCTGCTCTAAATGGCGGCACTAAATTCAGCCCTCCGAAGGATGATAAACCTGCTATATAAATGCGGTTGCAAAAAACAGAACATAAGAAAGAAAAGACAGTGCTACAATGTTGTATTTGTGCAGAGACCAGTGTGAATGTTCACCTTTCACAGATTCCAGATAACTTACAGGAACCAGGAAACAGCTCAGCTTGCTCCTTAATCCACAGGCTAATGAAGCTGAGAGATGGACAATAAAAATACACAATCATTTACAACACAGCTGAGAGTAGAATAATAAAAGATCAGCATCATTAGTTTTAAAACCTCAGTCCCACTGTTACATGTGATTTACAGCAAGTAGAAGTACTGTCACAGCTGGACACTGCACTAATGTACAGTACCATAAAGTAACACGTGGCTCACCTCCTGACCTCTCAAAGTCTCTGCACCATCCACCATCCATCATCAAAAGGAACAAGAGTGGTAATCTCAGGGAAGACAATTGCCTCCAAGTCACACATCATCCTCGGCCCACCATCACCTGCTCAGCACAACTAGGAATTGACATTAAATGTGGGCTCACCAATGTTAACCATCTTCCAAAAAAAATGTTAAAAAAATGAAAAAGGAAGAGAAAGAATAAAAATTGCGTTTGCATACATTTCAGGCAACCGTTGTATATACTCCATATTTTACAAAGGAATGTACAAGATCAGGTCCATGTTATCCATCATCGCAGGACCGATGGGCACCGGGGAATTTAACATTAGTCATTGGACAAAGTGGTTGATAGCGATTCTGCAGCCTGTCTGACACCAGTTAATGGAAATGAAAAGTGGGGAGGTGTAAAGTGGGCACTACAGCCAAAATCAAATGACACCCTATCAGAAATCAATTTTCTCACCCTTCCTCTCACATCCCTCTGTTCAATGCTTCTCCTGGCACCCTCTCCAGTGCAATCACATCCTTCCTATAGTGTGGCAACCACAACTGTACACAGTACTCCAGCTGTGGCCTAACTAGCATTTGATCCTCTTCTTTAAGCCCATTGACATCCAGGGGCTCTGGATTTGTTAGTCTCATGCTTATTCTTCAAGGGAACATCGTTGCTCTGAACCCTCGCCATCTCTTCCTTGAATGCCTCCCATTGATCTGGCACGGATTTACCTTTAAGCAGCTGTTTCCAGTCCACTTTAGCTATATCACATCTCAGCTTAATAAAATTAGCTTTTCCCCAATTGAGAACTTCTATTCCTGGTCTATCTTTGTTCTCTTCCAGAACTTCCCTAAATCGAACTGAACTATGATCACTTCCACCAAAGTGCTCCCCAACTGATACCCCTTCCACCTGCCCAGCTTCATTCCCTAAAACTAAGTCCAGAAACACCCCATCTCCTGTTGGGCTTGCTACGTACTGGCTAAAAACGTTCTCCTGAATGCATTTTAAGAATATTGCTCCCTCTGTACCTTTCACGCTGATTCTATTCCAGCTAATAATAGATTAGTTTAAACCCCCCACTATTGCTCACCCATTGTTTTTGCACTTCTATCTCTATCTTCTATATAGGTTTGCCCATATATTTGCTCTTCTATCTACCTTTGACTTTTTGGGGATCTATAGTACACTTCCAGTAGTGTGATTGCCCCTTTTTGTTCTTCAGTTGAACACATATGGCCTCGTTTGATGATCCTTCTACCATATCATCCCTCCTCACAGCTATAATTAATTGTTTCTTTAATTAATATTGTGACTTCCCCCCCCCCCCCCCCCACCATTATTATCCCTTTCTCTATCTCATCTGAAAACCCTGAAACCAGGAATTTTGAGCTTCCATGCCTGCCCTTCTTTCAGCCGTGTCTCAGTAATAGTTATAATATGACACTCCCAAGTGTAAATCTGTGCTCTCGGCTCATCTGCCTTACTCCCTAGACTTCTTGCATTGAAGTATATACCACTTAGCATTGCCAGACTCCTCTGTTGTCTATTTTCTAGCCTTTGTTTCCTCGGTATTCCAAAGATGCTTACTAATATTCTGCCTTCCTTTTCCAACTTTTGTTCTCTTCCTTCTGAATCTGCTCTCAGGTTCCCATCGCCCTGCCAAGCTAGTTTAAACCCTCTTCAACAGCACTAGCAAAACCCCCTGTGAGGATATTGGTCCCAGCACTGTTGAGGTGAAAACAATCTGGCTTGTACAGTTCCCACCTCCCGAGAAATGTTCCCAATGCCTCAGGAATCTAAAGCTGTCGCTCCTGCACCATATCTCCAGTCATGTATTCATCACCTCTATCTTCCTATTTCCATATTCAAAAGCATGTGGCACCAGGACCTTTGAGGTCCTGCTTTTCATTCTCTCTCCTAGCTCCTTAAACACTGCCTGTAGGACTTCATCTTTCTTTCTACTTATTTTCATTGGTGCCAATATGGACCATGACCTCTGGCTGTTCACCCTCTCCCCTCAGGATGTCCTGTAGCTGCTCAGTGACATCCTTGACCCTGGCACCAGGGAGGCAATATTCTATCCTGGGGTCATGTCTGTATCAGCAGAAACACCTGTCCTTTCCCCTCACTATCGATCCCTAACCACTATTCCACTTTTCTTTATATTCCCCCCACCCCATGCTACTGAGCGAACCATAGTGCCATGGGGTGGCACAATGGCGCAGTGGTTAGCAGCGCAGCCTCACAGTGCCAGCAACCCGGGTTTGGTTCTGGGTACTGCCTGTGCGGAGTTTGCAAGTTTTCCCTGTGACCGCGTGGGTTTCCGTCGGGTGCTCCGGTTTCCTCCCACAGCCAAAGACTTGTAGGTTGATAGGTAAATTGGCCATTGAAATTGCCCCTAGTGTAGGTAGGTGGTAGGAGAATGGTGGGGATGTGGTCGGGAATATGGGATTAATGTAGGATTAGTATAAGTGGGTGGTTGTTGGTTGGCACAGACTCGGTGGGTCGAAGGGCCTGTTTCAGTGCTGTATCACTCTATGACTTGATTCTGCCTACACTCCCCAGAGGAAACCATCACTCTCACCAGTATTCAGAACTGAATACCAGTTGGAGAGCAAGATGCATTCATGGGATCTCTGCTCTGTCTGCCTGGCCCTTCTTGTCCTTCTGATGGTCACTCCATTCCCTCTCTGTCTGCACATATTTAAGCTGCAGGGTGACCACCTCCAGAAACCCACTATTCTCAAAGCTCTCAGCCTTGGGGATGTCCTGTAGTAACTCCAGCCGCTGCTTACGCTCTGAAACCCGAAGCTTGAGCCACTCTAGCTGGATACACTTCCTGCACATGTGGTCGCCCAGGTCATGGAAAGCAGCCAGGATTTCCCACACAGCACAAAATGTGCATTCTACGGGGCTGAGGTGCCCTGCCATGTCTTTAATTTCTAGACTATTAACTGGAAACACTTGTCAGCTATTCACCAATAGGCTCCTTCCCTGGTTGCAATGTCACTATAGCTGTTCTGCAGTTGTTGCTTTTGCTCTTGGTAATTTCGCTGGAGACTCTCTCCCCTGCATTAACTCCTCAGTTGCTGCACTTAGTCCCCACCCAGGTCCAACGCCACCACCGCTGCTGCTGATGAGGTAATCTAGCTCCTTAAAGCATAGGATCGGAGGAATTCATGATAGAATACTCCTCCATGGATTCTAATGGAGTGAGGCTGATGGCCTGAAAGGCTATTAGTAGCTCTGGTATTGTCACATTACTCATGCCCAGTTTACATGCTGGTTTTCTACTGCAGTTCGAGTGCATGTGGTCAGATTTGGTCTCTCCCATAGCTAGCTGAAAAGGGAGATTAAAACGGTCACGACATAAGTGTATCTGACTCGACCACCAGACAAATATTTAAACACATTCTGAAGCAGTGCCTCCTGTCCATGTCCTGTATTCCCAAGAGCCTACTCAAGATACTGAACAACACCAGGCTCTGGGTGCAGTTCTGGAGCAACAAGTTATGATGATGAGCTGCTGCTCTGCATCATTCACCTTTCTAAACCCATCAACTATTTTGATGACTCAGCCACATTGAAAAGAAAAGTGGCAGTAAGTGAAAGGGTAAGAGTTCAAAGAGGCCATGAGGTGCTTGTGCTGCCTATTGAGCATACAGGAGAACCAGAATCCTGATTACAAATATCTGCAGCGGGGTAATTGGCTTCTGCAGATGTTCATTGGGAGAGACCGCAGAGCATCAGTGAATTAAGGTCACTGCATTATTTTAAATGTCTTCCCTTTTGATCCCAATGCTTCATTTTTAGCTACTTCCTAGATCTGAGCTGCCAAACTCTCAGAAGACATTAAAGTTTGCCTTTGGCCGACAATCCCCAGTGTTAATTCTAGCATTTAAGGTTATCTGCTCCCACAGTTAAACATTCCATTTTCCAATTATGTGGGAAAAAGTTCCTATCTCGCATGTCTGTTCCAACATCCATATCAATTAATCTTTGTAAGTGACAGATAAGCCTCATTTATTTTTAGTGAAAATTAAACTGAATTTCTATATTTGGAAGTTGTGTGAACAGTTCTCGATGCTCTGTCCCATGACCTTTGTGTGTGCAGTTTTTTAAACTTTATCAGATAAAAACTTTCCTTTTGCCCTTTATATTTGTCTCAGACTGTATATTCTTAGTACCTTCTCCTTCAACCAGCGGACATGTCACTTCTCCGGCTCCAAGGCATCCCCAGAAGGAGCTGACAAGAGGAGACTTGGGCGACTTCATTCTCTTCCCGACAAACTTACAACTGAGAAGGACAACAGCAGCAATGTTGCAGGAATACCATCACCTCCAATTTACATACAATTCTGACGTGACTTAGATTCATAGAATCATAGACATTTCCAGCATTGAAGGAGGCCCTTCGGCCCATCATGCCTATGCTTCGATTGGCCAAAAGAGCAGTTGTGTTTAGTCCTACACCCTCGCTTTTTGTCCATAACACTGAGTCCCTCATTCGCAAGGACCCGTCCACCTCCCTTTGAAAATTATTTACGGAATCAGCTTCAATCACCTTTTCAGGTTGAGCGTTCCAGATCCTACAACTCCCTGAACGAAAAACTTCTTACCTCCCCTCTCGATCTTTTGTCAATGATTTTAAATCTATGATGTCTAGTTATTGGCCCACTTGCCAGAGGGAATAGTTTTATTTTTATGTCCACTCTATCAAAAAGTCTCAGCATCTTGAAAACATAGAATCATAGAATGGTTACAGCACAGAAGGAGTCCAATTGACCCGTTGAGTCCATGCCAGCTCTCTGCAAGAGCAACTCAGCTAGTCCCACTCCCTGCCATTTTTCCATAGCCCTGCAAATATTTTCTCTTCAGGTGCTTGTCAAATTCTCTTTGATAGCTGTTATTGGATCTAGCTCCAACATCCTCCCAGACAGTGCATTCCAGATTCTAACCTAAAAAAATTTCCCCATGTCGTTTTTGGGATTTTTGCTGAACATCTTAAATGGTCTCCTTTGGTTCTCAACCCTTCCACCGATGGGAACTGTTTCTATCTACTCAGTCTGGACCCCTCATAATTTTGAACACATCTGCTAAATCTCCTCTGAATCTTCTCTTCTCTAAGGAGAAAAATACCAACTTAGAACATAGAACAGTACAGCACAGTACAGGCTCTTCGGCCCGCGATGTTGTGCCGACCCTTTAACCTACTCTAAGATCAAACTACCTACATACCCTTCATTCTACTATCATCCATGTACCTATACAAGAGTCGTTTAATAGAACATAGAACTTCTCCAATCTATCCACATAACTGAAGTTTCTCATCCCTAGAAACATTCTCATAAATTTTTTCTGCACCCTCTCTAAAGCCTTCACATCTTTCCTAAAGTGTGGTGCCCAGAATTGGACACAATATTCCAGTTGAGGCTGAACCAGTGTTTTATAAAGTTTCATCATAACTTCCTTGTTTTTGTATTCTATGTCTCATTTTATGAAGCCAGGATCCCAGATGTTTTTTTAACCATTTTTTCAACCTGCCCTGCCATTTTCAACCATTTGTGCACATATACTCCTCGGTCTTTTTGTTCCTGCACCTTCTTTAGAATTTACCTTTCAGTTTATATTACCCCTCCTCTTTCTTCCTACCAAAATGTACTACTTCACACTTCTCTGCATTAAATTTCACATACCATTTCGTCATCCTGTCTATGTCCTCTTGAAGTTTATCGCTATACCCCAGAGTTCACAATACTTCTAATTTTTGTGTCATCTGCAAATTTTGAAATTGTGCACTGTAAAGCTAAGTCTAAGTCATTAATATAGATCAGGAAAAAGCAGTGATCCTAATACTGACCCCTGTGGAACACCATTGTATACCTTGTTCCAATGTAAAAAACAACCATTCATGACTACTCTCTGTTTCCTGTCAACTTTGAATCCATGTTGCCACTGTCCCTATTACTCTAGGTCTTTGACTTCACTGGCAAGCCTGTGATGTGCCACTAAAATGCCTTTCAGAAGTCCATATCGACCAGATCAACTGCATTACCCTCATTAAAGCCTCACTGTTACCTCATCAAAAAACTCAATCAAGTTGATTAAGTGCAATTTGTCTTTAACAAATCCACGCTGGCTTTCCTTAATTAATCTACACTTGGCCAAATGATTTAATTTTGTCCTGGATTATTGGTCCAGAAAGCTTTCGCACACCTGCGGTTAAATGGCTGGCCTTTAGTTGCTGGGTTTATCCTTACATCCTGTTTTGAGCAGTGGTGTAACATTTGCAATTCTCCAGTTATCTGGCACCAACCCTGTACCTCGGGAGGATTGGAAGATTATGGCCAGGGCCTCCATAATGTCCACTCTTGTTTCCCTCAGTATCCTTGCTTGCATCCCATTTTGCACTGGTAACTTATTAACTTTAAGTACAGTCAGCCTTTCAAATACCTTCTTTATCAGTTTGTAGGCCATCCAGTATCTCAGCTACTATTCACTATGACTCCAGTTGCATCTTCTTCCTTGGTAAAGGCTGATGTGAAGTATTCATTTAGCACCTCAGGCATGCTCTCTACCTCCATGCGTAAATCCCCTTTCTGGTCCCTAATTGGCCCTGACCTTCCTCTTACTATCCTTTTACTATTTCTATGCCTATAGAAAACTTTTGGATCCCTTTTATGTTCACTGCCAACCTCTTGTCATAGTCTCTCTTTCCCGGTCTTATTTCCTTCTTCATGTTCCCTCTGAAATTTCTATACTCAGCCCGATTCTCATTTTGAATTATATGCACCCTTTTTCTGCTTCATCTTAAAATCTCTTTTGTCATCCAGGGAGCTCTGGCTTTCATTGCCCTACCTTTGCCCTTTGTGGAAATGTACATTGACTGTACTCGAACCCTCTCCTCTGTAACGAAATCCCATTGATCAATTAGTTTTGTCTGCTAATCTTTCATTCCAATTTATGCAAGACAGGTCCATTCTCAACCCACTGTAATTGGGCATTCTTCAATTAATTATTTTTAATCTGATTGCTCCTTGTCCTTTTCCAGAACTGATCTAAACCTTATGATGCTATCTGTGATCACCCTGACACTCAATCCACTTGACCCACCTCATTCTCCAGAACCAAAACCAGCAATGCCTCCTTCTTTGTTGGGCTGGAAGCATACTGTTCTAGAAAATTCTCCTGAACACACTTCAGAAATTCATCACCATCTCTGCCCTTTACACTATTACTATCACTGTCTATATTAGGATAATTAAAGTCCCCATTATCACTACTCCATAGTTCTTTCACCTCCCTGTAATTTCCCCACAAATTTGCTCTTCTGTATCTTTCCCATTAGTTGGTGGCCTATAGAATACATCCTTTAGTGTAATGGCACCTCTATTGTTCCTTAACTCCAGCCAAATAGATACTGCCATGAACTCTCTAGGACATCCTCTTCCTCCAGCACTGCAATATTCTCCTTAATCAATTCTGTCATCCGGCCTCTTTTCAGTCCTTCCCTATCTCTCCTGAACACTTGGTATAAGGAATACTTAGTACCCAGTCCTGTCCTTTTTGAGCCAGGTCTCCATTATTGCAGGACATCATATTCCCATGTGCCTCTTTGCGCCTACAGCTCACCATCCTTATTTGCCATGCTCCTGGCGTTTACAACGATGCACTGTAAATCTGAATTAGATTAGACCTGAATAAGAATATTCCCTCTTAATCTGACCCCACCTAATACTTTACTATTTCATACTGTAGTGCTATCTGTCTCTCTCAATCCTTTGTGCACCTTGTTTCTCCTTTCTAATGCTACATCCTGGCACCCATCCCCATGACAAGTTAGTTTAACCCAGGGCAGTCCAACATTCGGTTTGTGGGCCAGGTTCCGGCGTGCTAAAGATTTCCATCCAGCCCACAGATGCAAACTGTACCCAGTCGTTCCTCATCCCAGGGGTCGGAACCTGCTCTTCTCGCTCCCAGAACCTGTCAGCTGTGAAATTGACATTTTAAAAAAACTAACCAACCACAAAGCTGTTCTGCTGAGCGTTCCCACTCTCTGCAACTGTCAGAGAGAGAGAGGGACAGGGGGGGTGGAGGGGAGTGGGGAGGGGGCGGGGGTGGGATGGACAGAAAGCATTCGAAATACTCCACATCGCTGCAAGTGTGCGGGCATACATTGACAACTTGTGCAAACAGAAAAATGACAGGTATCTCACTAAATCATTTTCCAACACAGTGACGAGAAAGTAAGTCAATAAATTAGTCTTCTCATACAAAGCTTTTTCACAAAAATGCACATTTTTTGTTCTTTTGATGAATAGCAAGATACATTTTTAATGCCTTTATCTTTCTGAAATTGTCTTACTGTCCCCCCAGGTAAGACAAAAATTGTAATGTGCCCCCGACACACAAAATGTTAGACAACCCTGGTTTAATGCCTTTCCAACAGGACTAGTATACTGCCCCTGCAATTCGTCCCGCCTGGATGGGTCCCACCTCCCCTAGAACTGGTCCCAATGTCCCAGGAATCTAAAGTCCTCCCTCCTGTACCATCTTTCCAGCTACACATTAATTGGCTCTATCTTCCTATTTCTATACTCACTAGCACGTGACACCAGAAACAATTCAGATATTACAACCGATGAGGTTCTGCTTCTTAGTCTCATTCCTAGCTCCCTAAAATCTGCCTGCAGGACCTCATCCTGCTTTCTACCTATGTCATTGGTACCGATAATGACCACAACAGCTGGATGCTCACCCTCTCCCCTCACAATATTCTGTAGTTATTCAGTGACATCCTGCACCCTGGTACCAAGGAGGCAACATAACATCCTGGCATCACCTCTGTGGCTACAGAAATGTCTGCCTGTTCCCCTAACTATAGAATTCCCTATCACATTGCTTAATCAAAAGTTCACCTTGCCCCTTGCACAGCTGAGCCACCCATGGTGCTGTGGACTTGGCTGTGGCTGTGATCCTCTGAGGAACCATCAGCTTCACTAGTATTTAGAACTGAATACCTCTATTAGATCACCTCTTAACCTTCTCTGTTCCAAGGAGAACAGCCATGGCTTTTCCAACCCCTCCTCATAACTGATGTCCCTTATCCCTGGGACCATCCTGGGAAACCTCCTCCATAGCCTTTCAAAGGCCTTTACATCTTTCCTGAAGTGTGATGCCCAGAATTGTCCACAATACTCCAGCTGAGGCCTAACCAGTGATTTATGAAGTTCTGGCATGATCTCTTTGTTTTTATATTCTATTCCTCTATTTATAAATCCAAGTAACCTATATGCTTTTTTAACCTCCTTATCAACTTGCCCTGCACCTTTAAGGATTTGTGTATATTAACACCAAGGTCTCTCTGATCATCTACACTTTTCAAAATCATATAATTTATTGCAGAATGTATTTCCATATGAGTCCTCCCAAAGTGCATCACTTCACACTTCTCCACATTGAACTTCATCTACCATGCTTCACCATCCTGTCAATGTCATCCTGAAACCAGTAATTATCCTCATCACTACCTATTACTTTGCCAAGTTTTGTATCATCTGCAACCTTTATAATTCTGCTTCTTACACCCGAGTCCAGGCCATTTATAAAAAGTGAAAACTGCACCTTGAGCAACGGCACTGCAATCTACACTCCAGTCTGAAAAACATCCCTTCACCACTGCCCTTTGCTTCCAGTCACTGAGCCAATTCTATATCCATACCACCACTTTCCTCTTCATTCCATGGGCTTCCATCTTTTTCATAAGCCTGTTGTGTGAGAATGGTTTCCAATAATTCCCCATTGCCATGTTAGGCTGGCTGGCCTGTAGTTTTCTGGTTTATCCTCTCTCCTTTCTTGAATAGTGCTATAACATTAACAGCCCTGCAGTCCTCGAGCACTACTGTATGCAATAGCATCTGAAAGATTGAGACCAAACCCACATCTATTTCTATCTTTGCCTATTTCAGCCACCAAGGATGTATTCTATCTGCACCGAATGACTTACTAACTTTCAGTTACATATCTATCATTACTCCTTCATCATCGCTGGATCAGTATTGTGGAATTCCCCATCTGACACCATTGTAGCAGCACTATCACCACAAGGACTGCAGCAGTTCAAAGAAAAGGCCCACCACCATTTTCTCAGGGGAATCAAGCATGGGCAATAAATTTGGCCTTGCCAACACTGGCTGCATTCTGAGAACTAATAAAAACATGACAGCTTTTGTACTCAGCCTTTGGCCTCCTTATCTCGAGAGACAATGGGTAAGCGCCTGGAGGTGGTCAGTGGTTTGTGGAGCAGCACCTGGAGTGGCTATAAAGGCCAATTCTAGAGTGACAGGCTCTTCCACAGGTGCTGCTGAAAAATCTGTTTGTCGGGGCTGTTACACAGTTGGCTCTCCCCTTGCGCTTCTGTCTTTTTTCCTGCCAACTGCTAAGTCTCTTCGACTCGCCACACTTTAGCCCCGCCTTTATGGCTGCCCGCCAGCTCTGGCGATCGCTGGCAACTGACTCCCACTGGTGAAGTGTAACAGCTGTGTGTTACGAGCTACCCACAGGTTGTTTCACTGACACTAGCCGAGTGTCAGGTTCCATTCTGTCTTCAATGGGAAGATCAGCAACAAACACTCCTAGACCCGGTTATATTCAATACAGAGCCTGCTATATAGTGCACCAACATTACTGAGAATGTCCCATCAATACCTCACTCTTCACCTGTGAACCTCCTGACTTAGTGTTGACAAGATATTTCATGGCAGGTCATAACAGCCCAGCTGAATTTTGTCATTGCCTAATATCATGTACATTTTACAGGATGGGTCCCTGGTTGGGGAGTCTAGAACCAGGGGACACAATTTCAAAATAAGGGGGAAACCACTTAGGACCGAGATGAGGGGAAATTTGTTTACCCAGAAGGTGGTGAATCTTTTGAATTCTCTACCCCAGAGGGCTGTGGAAGCTCAGTCATTGAGTATGTTTAAAGCAAAGATTGACATATTACTAAATACTAATGACATAAAAGGGATATGGGGATAGTGTGAGAAAAAGGCATTGAAGTGGTTGATCAGCCATGATCATATTTAATGGTGGGGCAGGCTCGATGGGCTGAATGGCCTACTCCTGCTCCTATGTTCCTATAATAGATTTTACCCCCTCTTAACCATAAGACCCTAAGGAAATTCACAACCATTGTACCTGCTGAAATCAGCTGACTAAGTACAGGCTATGTATTGAATCTGGTTTTATTGGGCTGTATTCCTCAGTACTTGTGAGTGTGCATGTGAGAGCTAACACTTCAATACAGCCACAGGGTGGTAAACTCAAACACATAATATTAGACTGAGCTAATTGGAATAATTGCTGAGCTCAGCCTGTGGGATATTACATTCAATTGTAATTTAGTTGGGTGAAGTCAAATTTTCAGGACTTCTGATCATTAAAATTGCAGCTTTTATAGAGTTCAATCAGCAGAGTAACCGCAAAGAAGGGATTCAACTTCAGCATCAGAACTTTTATCAAAACCAAATAATATTAGTAAATACAGGGAAACCACTCCCAGCACAGTTACAGTGTACTTGAAGACAAGGCCCTGCTCAGAAAGCCAGGCTCACATTCCCAGCTCCACAAAACATCTGATGTGACAATGACATCAACAGCTATCTGCAGAACAGTCAAGAACTTCAAAGGTTCTAATCCTTTGAAGATTCAGCCCAGCCTTTAATAAACCACACAAGCCACTTTATCAGTGAAAATTAACTGAACAAACTGCTTTCTGTATGTGCTGATAACATCTGCAATCATTTCAGCCTCAGGGAAACAATATGATGTAATTAAAGAAGTAGTGCCCACATGAGAATTTTGAAAACGAATCAATTAGTATAATCATGTCATCAAACTGACAGCTCAGGAGTCGGACTTACTTGTACGAATCTGTAGATAATCTCCCCTCTCACTGTGTGAAGAACTTCCCAACAGGATTAACAGATTGCCTTCCATCAGGCTTTAGCTGCAAGTTGAAGCACCAGTGATCCTTTGTGTGTATCCCTGCAAAGATTTTCAATTATTGCAGAACCATTATCAAAAATTTATTTCTTACATAATAAAAGGCAACAGTTTAAGGTGTAGCTAAATTAGACATGGGTATTCTCATTGACTCCCTAGAGTTTGTAAAGGATCCATAAGAGAGCTGTGCAAAATACTCATCTGGCAAATGCACCATATGCTCAAGTACTGAGGAATACAGCCCAATAAAACTAGATTCAGTACATAGTCTGTGCTTAGTCAACTGATTTCAGCAGGTACAATGGTTGTGAATTTCCTTAGTGCCTTATGGTTAAGAGGGGGTAAAATCTGTTATCCATTGACCCATGCTGCAAATTACAATGTACATGATATTAGGCAATGACAAAATTCAGCTGGGCTGTTATGACCTGCCATGAATTATCTTGCCAACACTAAGTCAGTAGGTTCACAGGTGAAGAGTGAGGTATTGATGGGACATTCTCAGTAATGTTGGTGTACTATATAGCAGGCTCTGTATTGAATATAACCGGGTCTCGGAGTGTTTGTTGCTGATCTTCCCATTGAAGACAGAAGCACTCATAAGGCTGTAATGCCTGTCATTGATATTATAGTACAAATGGTTAATGTATTTTACTGTCACGATTTTAGCTAATACTACTGGTCACTTACTCCACCACTGGGAGTTTGAAGGTCCACATGCGACATTTACACACTTCTCTGTCTGAACCAGGCTTTGTGGAGGTCTAAATTGAGCTTTTTAGTTCCTTCATGACTGCATGAGGCTTTACAATCTGTGTCAACTGGAGGGAGCCAGCAAGGCTCTCACCACCTCAAAATTCTCATCTGACTGACCAATAGACCTAAATAGCTAGAATCAGCAGACACTGGTGGTTTTAACATCTCCATTGAAATAGAAAAGAGAGAAATTGGGTATGAGTACATTAAGCATTTGTTAGATGGCATCGCCAATGTTGGGTTTTCTTTTCGTTGTGCTTACTAAGACTTTGTTTTTTTAAAAATTCATTCATGGGATGTGGGTGTCGCTGGCTATGCCAGCATTGATTGCCCATCCCTAATTGCCCTTGAGAAGGTGGAGGTGAGCTGCCTTCTTGAACTGCTGCAGTCCATGTGAGGTAGGTACACCCTCCGTGCTGTTAGGAAGGGAGTTCCAGGATTTTGACCCAGCGACAGTGAAGGAATGGCGATATAGTTCCAAATCAGGATGGTGTGTGACTTGGACGGGAACTTGCAGGTGGTGGTGTTCCCATGCATTTGCTGCTCTTGCCCTTCGACGTGGTAGAGGTTGCGCATTTGGAAGGTGCTGTCTAAGGAGCCTTGGTGCATTGCTGCAGTGCATCTGGTAGATGGTACACACTGCTGCCACTGTGCATCGGTGGTGGAGGGAGTGAATGTTTGTGCATGGTGTGCCAATCAAGCGGGCTGCTTTGTTCTGATGGTGTCGAGCTTCTTGAGTGTTGTTGGAGCTGCACCCATCCAGGCAAGTGGAGAGTATTCTATCACACTCCTGACTTGTGCCTTGTAGATGGTGGACAGGTTTTGGGGAGTCAGGAGGTGAGTTATTCGCCGCAGGATTCCTAGCCTCTGACCTGCTCTTGTAGCCACGGTATTAATATGGCTACTCCAGTTCAGCTTCTGGTCAATGGTAGCCCCTAGGATGTTGATAGTGGGGGATTCAGCAATGATAATGCCATTGAATGTCAAGGGGAGATGGTTAGATTCTCTCTTGTTGGAGATGATTATTGCCTGGCACTTGTGTGGCGCAATGTTACTTGCCACTTATCAGCCCAAGCCTGGATATTGTCCAGGTCTTGCTGCATTTCTATACGGACTGCTTCAGTATTTGAGGAGTCGCGAATGGTGCTGAACATTGTGCAATCATCAGCGAACATCCTCACTTCTGACCTTATGATTGAAGGAAGGTCATTGATGAAGCAGCTGAAGATGGTTGGGCCTAGGACACTACCCTGAGGAACTCCTGCAGTGATGTCCTGGAGCTTAGATGATTGACCTCCAACAACCACAGCCATCTTCCTTTGTGCTAGGGATGACTCCAACCAGCAGAGAGTTTTCCCGCTGATTCCCATTGACTCGAGTTTTGCTAGGGCTCCTTGATGCCATACTTGGTCAAATGCTGCCTTGATGTCAAGGGCAGTCACTCTCACCCCTTGAGTTCAGCTCTTTTGTCCATGTTTGAACCAAGGCTGTCATGAGGTCAGGAGCTGAGTGGCCCTGGCGGAATCCAAACTGAGCATCACTGAGCAGGTTATTGCTCAGCAAGTGCTGCTTGATGGCACTGTTGATGACACCTTCCATCATTTTACAGATGATTGAGAGTAGACTGATGGGGCGGTAATTGGCCGGGTTGGACTTGTCATGCATTTTGTGTACAGGTTATCAAGGCACGAACCACAGGAGTCAGTTAACTCTTAAATAGTGGGTTCCTTTATTGAGAGTAGTAGCATGGCACTACATTGCAAGAACATCTGTACACGTCTGGTCTGTTTTGTGATTGGCAGCAGACTGAGGATGAGATGCCATCACATGGTCCGTTACATAATTTCCTCTCCAGCAAGGTGCACTGAAAATGTAACCACACCCACTTAAATGTGTACGACAATGTCTCCCTTTTTCGTACTAAAAAGCTCCCCCTTCTAATTAAAATAACTGTTTACAATGCAAGATAAATGTGTGTCTATATATTACAGAATGATGAGCCAGAAAACTCATAGGGTTATAGGTCTCTAAATCTTTGTGGCAGTCGGCTAACATGCCCAAATTTAGTAACTGTAATGTTGGCTTGCATTTGTTGGATTTTCTCAGTGATCTGTGGGAGTAGTGTGCTTGGATGTTAAATGGAATGTGGTCTTGGACCTTGTCTCCCTTGTTTTTTCCAAAAATGACTCTCTTGCTTCTTGAAGGGTTGGGTGATGGAAGTGAGGTTGATTACGGTCGACCAGATAACAGTTCCACCAGTGAGGGTATTGTTGCACTGGGAGGAGTAGCTCTGAGATGAAGCGTAGCAATGTGTAGATCCTGCTTGGTTTTCCTACACTTCGGAATTAGTGATTTCACTGTACAAACCATTCTCTCAGCCATGCTGTTGGATCACAGGTAGTGCAAAGATGATGTATTGTGGTCAATGCCCCACTTTTCATACATGTCCCTGAATTGCATCCCCATGAACTGAGGTCCGTTGTCCGATATGACCTCCCCCGGATGCTACAAATAGTCTGAAAATGGCACTTAGTGTTTTGGCGACTGTTGTGCTCGATGTATTGTGCAATTGATGGATGATAGGATACTTTGAGAAGTAGTCAGTGACAACTAAGAAATTATCCCCATGGACATGGAATAATTCAGATGTGATCTTGACCCATGGATGATTAGGTACCTGGTGAGGAATGAGCGGTTCCTCTTACTGACTTGGCATGTTTGCTTGGCATGCCTCAAACTGCTTCACTGTGATCATAAGAACATAAGAACATTAGAACTAGGAGCAGGAGTAGGCAATTCAGCCCCTTGAGCCTGCTCCACCATTCAATACGATCATGGCTGATCTCATCTCAGCCTCAACTCCACTTTCCTGCCTGTTCTCCATAACCCTTCAACCCATTACTAATTAAAAATCTGTCTATCTCCTCCTTAAATATACCCAATGTCCCGGCATCCATCGCACTCTGGGGTAGTGAATTCTACAGACTCACGGCCCTCTGTTTTAAATCTGCTACCCCTTCTCCTAAAACTATGACCTCTCGTTCTAGTTTGCCCCACCAGAGGAAACATCTTCTCTATGTCTACTTTGTCAATCCCCTTAATCATCTTATATACCTCAATTAGATCTCCTGTCATTCTTTTAAACTCCAGAGAGTAAAGGCCTAAACTGCTCAATCTCTCTTCATAAGACAAGCCCCCCATTTCTGGAATCAATCTGACTCCTTGCTTAAGTTCCTTCCTACTGTCTTTATCTTCCTCAAGGGCTTTGTCTGTTCCCAGCCTTCCAGCCCTTATGAATGGTTCCTTTTTCTTTTTGACCGGGCTCACAATATCCCTCGTTATCCGAAACTTGCCAAGCTTCTTCTTCTTCCTCACAGGAACATGCCGGTCCTGGATTCTAATCAACTGACGTTTGAAAGACTCCCACATGTCAGATGTTGATTTACCCTCAAACAGCCGCCCCCAATCTAAATTCTTCAGTTCCTGCCTAATATTGTGATAATTAGCCTTCCCCCAATTTAGCACCTTCACCCAAGGACTACTCTTATCCTTATCCACAAGTATCTTAAAACTTACGGAATTATGGTCACTGTTCCCAAAATGCTCCCCTACTGAAACGTCGACCACCTGTCCGGGCTCATTCCCCAATACCAGGTCCAGTACGGCCCCTTCCCTAGTTGGACTATCTACATATTGTTTCAAGAAGCCCTCCTGGATGCTCCTTACAAATTCTGCCCCATCCAAAACCCTAGCACTAAGTGAGTCCCTGTCAATATAGGGGAAGTTAAAATCACTCACCACTACAACCCTGTTGCTTTTATATCTTTCTAAAATCTGTCTACATATCTGCTCCTCTACCTCTGCTGGCTGTTGGGAGGCCTGTAGTAAACCTCGAACATCGTGACTGCACCCTTCCTATTCCTGAGCTCCACCCATATTGTCTCGCTACATGACCCCTCCGAGGTGTCCTCCCGCATTAACACCCCAGTCCTTTTACATCCAAAGAAAATCTGGACAACTCTGGAAGAAAAGAGTCCAAATAAATTTCCACATTAATTTCCACATCCATAGTCTTTTTTATATTCATTCATGGGAAGTGGGCGTCATTGGCTAGGCCAGCATTTTTTGGTTTTTTGAAGGGGAGGTCGTGTCTCACTAACTTGATCGAGTTTTTTGAGGAAGTGACGAAGATGATTGATGAAGGAAGGGCAGTGGATGTTGTCTACATGGACTTCAGTAAAGCCTTTGACAAGGTCCCTCATGGCAGACTGGTGCAAAAGATGAAGTCACACGGGATCAGAGGTGAGCTGGCAAGATTGGTACAGAATTGGCTCGATCATAGAAGACAGAGGGTAGCAGTGGAAGGGTGCTTTTCTGAATGGAGGGATGTGACTAATGGTGTTCCGCAGGGATCAGTGCTGGGACCTTTGCTGTGTTTAGTATATATAAATGATTTGGAGGAAAAGGTTTGATTAGTAAGTTTGCCGATGACACAAAGGTTGGTGGAGTTGCGGACAGTGATGAGGATTGTCAGAGGATACAGCAGGATATAGATCGGTTGGAGACTTGGACGGAGAAATGGCAGATGGAATTTAATCTGGACAAATTTGAGGTAATGCATTTTGGAAGATCTAATACTGGTGGGAAGTATACAGTAAATGGCAGAACCCTTAGGAGTATTGACAGGCAGAGAGATCTGGGCGTACAGGTCCACAGGTCACTGAAAGTGGCAACACATGTGGATAAGGTAGTCAAGAAGGCATACGGCATGCTTGCCTTCATCGGTCGGGGCATAGAGTATAAAAATTGGCATGTCATGCTGCAGCTGTGCAGAACCTTAGTCAGGCCGCACTTAGAATATTGTGTGCAATTCTGGTCGCCACACTACCAGAAGGATGTGGAGGCTTTGGAGAGGGTACAGAAGAGGTTTACCAGGATGTTGCCTGGTCTGGAGGGCATTGGCTATGTGGAGAGGCTGGATAAACTCGGATTGTTTTCACTGGAACGACGGAGGTGGAGGGGCGACATGATAAAGATTTACAAAGTTATGAGTGGTATGGACAGAGTGGATAGTCAGAAGCTTTTTCCCAGGTTGGAAGAGTCAGTTTCTAGGGGACATAAGTTTAAGGTGCGAGGAGCAAAGTTTAGAGGGGATGTGCGAGGCAAGTTTTATACACAGAGGGTGGTGAGTGCCAGGAACTTGCTGCCAGGGGAGGTGGTGGAAGCAGGTACGATAGCGACGTTTAAGAGGCATCTTGACAAATACATGAATAGGATGGGAATAGAGGGACACGGTCCCCAGAAGTGCAGAAAGTTTTAGTTTAGACAGGCATCAAGATCGGCGCAGGCTAGGAGGGCCGAATGGCCTGTTCCTGTGCTGTACTGTTCTTTGTTCTTTGATCCTTTTGGTCCTCTTCTGTGAGCCCAGATGTATTTAATCAGTGTGGGCCTTCATCACCAATATAGATTTTGATAGCCTGCTTATGTGACTTAGAGAGTCCCAGGTTGATAAACCAAAGCTCTGTTCTTTGAGTGAACAGCTTGAACTCCGATAATAAATTGGCTCCTTTCCACTTATTGCTCAGAAATTTTGCATTCATTTACCCTTTTTGTTTTCGGACTTTCCTGCTGCTTTCTATGTTTTAAAACTATGTCCCTGTAATTTTGCTGCTCAGGGTCTGGATGCTGCAGTCACTGCAGATGCTGCAGTTCCTCAGCCTTCCACAGCTTGTCCGATTGCTGAAGGTCGAGTTAAGATGGGTGGCAGACTTTTTTCTGATTCCACCCACAATGCTCGGTTGTGACGGGGACGCACCACGATGCTTGCACAGCCTGTAAAGGTGACGCAGACTGTTCCAGACTCTTACATTTGTTTTCGCCATCACCTTTCGTGACCCTTATTTGCTTGATTTTAACAACAGGTCCCATTTCCCTTGCGATTGATCCAGCTGCCTGTGTCCCAGTAACTCGCCTTCGCTCGCTGAGCACTGCCTGGCGCTATACCTCTCAATGCACTGTTCCAATTTTGAAAACTCGCTGCGTAGCGGTCTCTGGTTTTTACACCACACACACTTTGTTGACTGAGTGATTTTAACTCTGAAGTTCATTATTGCTTACCAGCCGCGTTTAGTTTCTCCACTATCGATGGTTCCGCGCTACGCATGGTGAACTTAGATTTCGAGAATCTTCCTGTCTTGAACTCTTCAAATCTTCACCACTGCTGGCTGAAGTTGTATTTGGTGGGCTCTAAAAAGAAAAAGAAAACTCCACCACAGCCACCATATTGTGTTTTAAAACTTGTGTTTACTGAGACTTTGGACATCAAGGCACCAACCATACATCAGGGGTCAGTTAACACTTAAATAGTGGGCTCCTGTCATGCTAGGCACCACCCCCCGCCAAGAATAAGACACATTAATTTTGTCATGAGCATTAATTTTTAACTGTTACTGGAGTGAGGGGAGGACTTGTTGAACAGATCAGCCGTGGATGGAAAATACATTTGCATATTAACAGATGGTGTTTGGAAGGACAAAGCAGCCATTCCCTGACACATTCAACCCACAATGGACTTTTGATCACCAGACGTTGAAGGTGGGGGAGCTCACATTCCAGGTTGACTGCTAAGATGGCCGAATATGCAAACGGACATGGTCAAATCAGCTAGTCACATGACTAACCTGCTGGGCAACCTGAATTTTTTGAATTTGTACAAACAGTTTGGGCAGAGTGTCTGTTTGCTCCTGGACTGAGAAGATCTCTCCTGTCTGCTCCCATTTCTTTCTCACAAGCCTCTGAATGCACTGAAAACACATGAACCCCAAATCTCCTACAGCGAACAAGGTTTAAGAAGAATACTGGGCCCCAAAAAAAAGCAAGATCTACGTCCAATCATGGACTCCACAGTGAGCTCGAAGAACCGTAACAACAACTTTTCAGATATTGCCTCAAACCTTTCCACTTTATTTTTCTTCTGCTCTTTTCTGTCTCTATTTGCATGTGTGGATTGCGTATGCATGTTAGCGCGGGTGTGTTATGTATCCGTAGGCGTTAACTGAATTAGAGTTTAAGTTTAATAAAATTTCAACTTTTCTTCTTTAAACCTGAGAAAGCCTGTTTGTGCTGGTTTATTTGCCTTCGAATTGGAAAGCGGTGAACAAGGATTCACCAAGGGGGAGCTAAAAAACACGGTGTGTTTAAAATTAAACCCTGTTATAGTAAGACCAGGTGAAGGCTGAGAGGGAATCCTAGACCTCTTTCTCACTTGGTCGTAACAGTTCCTTTATTGAGATTTGTAGCATGGCATTACATTGCAAGAGAACATCTGTACATGTCTGGTCTGTTTGGTGATCAGCAGTGGACTAAGGATGAGTTTCAATCACATAGTAAAGTGCATCATTTCCTCTTTAGGAACATGTATTGAAAATGTAACCACACCCACTTACCGACCAAAGGCTATACTACCAAAGGTAACAGTGTGTTGCACTGTACAGTGAGTACATGGATTGAGCTGACCCACAGCCACATGGTCAGGAACAATATGATGGAGCATCGCATTAAAATTACAATGCAGAAACAGGCTGATTGTCACAACCAATCCCTGATGGTGTTCGTCCTCCACATAGGGTTCTCAACTCTCTTTCAATATCTTACATAGGAACAGGAGGTGGTCATTCAAACCATTGAGCCTGCTCCACCATTCAGTTAGATCATGACCTCAATTCCATTTATCCACCTTGGTACCTTAGCACCCTGACATAACAAAAATCTATCAGTTAAAGTCAAGAAAATCTTTATTGGCCCAACAGACTCTTAGGGGAGCGAGTTCAGGATTTCCAGTACTCTTTAAATGAAAAAGTGTTTCCTGACTTCACTTCTAAATGGAAATTGTTCTTCTGTATTTACCCCATTAGAGTCATAGAGTCATAGAGTTATACAGCACAGAAACAGGCCCTTCGGCCCATCGTGTCTATGCCGGCCATAAAGCACCTAACTATTCTAATCTCATTTTCCAGCACTTGGCCCGAAGCCTTGTATGCTATGGCACTTCAAGTGCTCATCTAAATACTTCTTAAATGTTGTGAGGGTTCCTGCCTCCACCATCCCTTCAGGCAGTGTGTTCCAGATTCCAACACCCTCTGAGTGAAAAAAAAAATCCTCAAATCCCCTCTAAACCTCCTGCCCCTTACCTTAGATCTATGCCCCCTGGTTATTGACCCCTCCGCGAAGGGAAAAAGTTGCTTCCTATCTAACCTATCAATGCCCCTCATAATTTTGTATACCTCAATCATGTCCCCCTCAGTCTTCTCTGCTTTAAGGAAAACAACCCTAGCCTTTTCAGTCTCTCTTCATAGCTGAAATGCTCCAGCCCAGGCAACATCCTGGTGAATCTCCTCTGCACCTTCTCCAGTGCAATCACATCCTTTCTATAGTGTGGTGCCCAGAACTGTACACAGTACTCCAGCTGTGGCCTAACTAGCATTTGAGACAGCTCCATCATAACCTCCCTGCTCTTATATTCTATGCCTCGGCTGATAAAGGCAAGTATCCCATATGCCTTCCTAACCACCTTATCTACCTGTGCTGTTGCCTTTAGTGATCTATGGACAAGTACACCAAGGTCCCTCTGACCCTCTGTACTTCCTAAGGTTCCACCATCCATTGTATATTCCCTTGCCTTGTTAGTCCTCCCAAAATGCATCACCTCACACATCTCAGGATTAAATTCCATTTGCCACTGCTCCGCCCATCTTACCAGTCCAACTATATTGTCCTGTAATCTAAGGTTTTCCTCCTCACTATTTACGATACTGCGCTGTAATATTCTAAAAAAAAAGACACCACCAATTTTCGTGTCATCAGCGAATTTACTGATCATACCTCCTATATTCACGTCTAAATCATTAATGTACTCTACACACAGCAAGGGTCTCAGCACCGATCCCTGTGATACACCACTGGTCAAAGGCTTCCACTTGCAAAAACAACCCTTGATCATCACCCTCTGCCTCCTGCCACTAAGCCAATTTTGGATCCAATTTGCCAAATTGTCCTGGATCCCATGGGCTCTTACCATCTTCACCAATCTCCCATGCGGGATCTGATCAAAAGCCTTACTGAAGTCCATGTAGACTACATCAACTGCTTTATCCTCATCGACACATCTAGTCACCGCCTTGAATAATTCAATCAAGTTAGTTAGACATGATCTCCTCCTGACAAAGCATCGAATCCTTTATCATTTTGAAGACCTCGATTAGATCAGCCATCAACCTTGTAGAAAAAAAAGTTTATGCAACTTGTCCTCGAAATTTAATCCTTTAAATCCTTGTGCAATCCTGGTAAATCAGTGCAAAGGGCCAATCTAACTTGCCTGAGTTCTGATGGGAAGTCACAGACCTGAAACATTGAGCTGAATTTTGATCGAACAGCGTGGGTCTCGGCGGCGGCTCTGAAGCTGGTTCTGCTTCCACACAAGTGAAATGTGGCAGGCCGACTGTGATCATATGGCTGGCGGCCGATTAAGGAAATGGAGGTGTAGGGATCATGCAATCAATCATCAGAGGCAGGTAGCAAGCAGCCAATGACACTCCCATCGGACTGAACGGCAGT
Organism: Heterodontus francisci; assembly: GCF_036365525.1. NCBI lineage: Eukaryota > Metazoa > Chordata > Chondrichthyes > Heterodontiformes > Heterodontidae > Heterodontus > Heterodontus francisci. The sequence goes on from NC_090407.1 coordinate 44,979,720, forward strand.
AGCGAGCACAATAATTAAAGGGCTGCCAGCCATACATACACTGCTGACTGGTTTAAAGGAGGGCCTTCCTGAGTGCCTTGAAGAACCCAGCTGCTGCCTCTCCTCCCCGGGAACTCTGCTGCTGCCTCTCCTCCCTCAGGATCCCAGCTGCTGCCTCTCCTACCCCAGGAACTCTGCTGCTGCCTCTCCTCCCTCAGGATTCCAGCTGCTGACTCTACTCCCTCAGGATCCCAGCTGCTGCCTCTCCTACCCCAGGAACTCTGCTGCTGCCTCTCCTCCCTCAGGATCCCAGCTGATGCCTCTACTCCCTCAGGATCCCAGCTGCTGCCTCTCCTCCCCGGGAACTCTGCTGCTGCCTCTCCTCCCTCAGGATCCCAGCTGCTGCCTCTCCTGCCCGGGAACTCTGCTGCTGACTCTCCTCCCTCAGGATCCCAGCTGCTGCCTGTCCTCCCTCAGGATCCCAGCTGCTGCCTCTCCTCACCGGGAACTCTGCTGCTGCCTCTCCTCCCTCAGGATCCCAGCTGCTGCCTCTCCTCCCTCAAGATCCCAGCTGCTGCCACTCCTCCCTCAGGATCCCAGCTGCTGCCTCTCCTCCCTCAGGATCCCAGCTGCTGCCTCTCCTCCCCCAGGATCCCAGCTGCTGCCTCTCCTCCCTCAGGATCCCAGCTGCTGCCTCTCCTCCCTCAGGATCCCAGCTGCTGCCTCTCCTCCCCCAGGATCCCAGCTGCTGCCTCTCCTCCCTCAGGATCCCAGCTGCTGCCTCTCCTCCCCCAGGATCCCAGCTGCTGCCTCTCCTCCCTCAGGATCCCAGCTGCTGCCTCTCCTCCCTCAGGATCCCAGCTGCTGCCTCTCCTCCCCCAGGATCCCAGCCGCAGCCTCTCCTCCCTCAGGATCCCAGCTACTGCCTCTCCTCCCCCAGGATCCCAGCTGCTGGTTCTCCTCCCCCAGGATCCCAGCTGCTGCCTCTCCTCCCTCAGGATCCCAGCTGCTGCCTCTCCTCCCTCAGGATCCCAGCTGCTGCCTCTCCACCCCCAGCATCCCAGCTGCTGCCTCTCCTCCCCCAGGATCCCAGCTGCTGCCTCTCCTCCCTCAGGATCCCAGCTGCTGCCTCTCCTCCCCCAGGATCCCAGCTGCTGCTTCTCCTCCCCCAGGACCCCAGCTGCTGCCTCTCCTCCCCCAGGACCCCAGCTGCTGCCTCTCCTCCCTCAGGATCCCAGCTGCTACCTCTCCTCCCTCAGGATCCCAGCTGCTGCCTCTCCTCCCCCAGCATCCCAGCTGCTGCCTCTCCTCCCTCAGGATCCCGGCTGCTGCCTCTCCTCCCTCAGGATCCCAGCTGCTGCTTCTCCTCCCTCAGGATCCCAGCTACTGCCTCTCCTCCCTCAGGATCCCAGCTGCTGCCTCTCCTCCCTCAGGATCCCAGCTGCTGCCTCTCCTCCCCCAGGATCCCAGCTGCTGCCTCTCCTCCCTCAGGACCCCAGCTGCTGACTCTCCTCCCTCAGCATCCCAGCTGCTGCCTCTCCTCCCTCAGGATCCCAGCTGCTGCCTCTCCTCCCTCAGGATCCCAGCTGCTGCCTCTCCTCCCCCAGGATCCCAGCTGCTGCCTCTCCTCCCTCAGGATCCCAGCTGCTGCCTCTCCTCCCTCAGGACCCCAGCTGCTGACTCTCCTCCCTCAGCATCCCAGCTGCTGCCTCTGCTCCCTGTTGGCAAGGAGCAAAATGCAAGCCTGAAGCGACCATGACTGAAAGAAGACACTGGGTATCCCCATGGTTTGGCGATGCCTCCCGGAAGCTTTTCCTGCAGGCTGCAGGGGAAAGGCAGAAGTTCCTCTTCCCCAGGGACAGGAGGAGCAGAGCTGCTTTCCTGACCAAGCAAGCCTGGATGGAGATTGTAGAGGAGGTCAGCAGCCATGCAGTACATGGAACCAGTGCAGCAACAGGTCAATGATCTGATCCGGGCCGCTAAGGTAAGAACTCCAAACACTTCGGACCCTTTGGGCATTGCATGTGGCAGAGGGAGATGGAGTATTTGGGGAAAGGGAGTGACCACCCAGTCATATGTATTGGGAAGGGCTGCAGGACATGCTGCCTGAGGCTTGGCTTCATCTTGGTGAAACATAGAATCATTGAAAATCGGAGCAGGAGTAAGCCATTCGGCCCTTCGAGCCTGCTCCGCCATTAATTATGATGATGGCTGATCATCCAACTCAGTAACCTGTTCCCACTTTCGCCCCATATCCTTTAATCCCTTTAAACCCAAGAGCTATATCTAACTCCTTCTTAAAAACATACAATGTTTTGGCCTCAACTGCTTGCTGTGGTGGCGAATTCCACAGGCTCACCACTCTCTGGGTGAAGAAATGTCTCTTCATCGCAGTCCTGAAAGGTTTACCCTGTATCCTTAAACTATGACCCCTGGTTCAAGACTCCTCCACCTTCGGGAACATCCTTCCTGCATTTCCCCTGTCAAATCCTGTTGGAAATTTTTAGGTTTCTATGAGATCTCCCCTCATTCTTCTGAACTCCAGTGAATATAATCCTAACCAACTCAATCTCTCCTCATACGTCAGTCCCACCATCCCAGGAATCAGTCTGGTAAACCTTCGCTGCACTCCCTCTATAGCAAGAACATCCTTCCTCAGATGAGGAGACCAAAACTGCACACAATATTCCAGGTGTGGCCTCACCAAGGCCCTGTACAATTGCAGCAAGACATCCCTGCTCCTGTACTCGAATCCTCTCAATATGAAGACCAACACACCATTTGCATTTTTTACCGCCTGTTGGACCTGCATGCTTACCTTCAGCGACTGGTGTACGAGAACACCCAGGTCTCATTGCATATTCCCCTCTCTCAGTTTATAGCCATTCAGATAATAATCTGCCTTCCTTTTTTGCTACCAAAGTGGATAACCTCACATTTATCCACATTATACTGCACCTGCCATGCATTTGTCCACTCACTTAACTTGTCCAAATCACCCTGAAGCCTCCTCACAACTCACCCTCCCACCCAGTTTTGTGTCATCTGCATATTTGAAGATATTACATTTAGTCGCCTCATCTAAATCATTAATATATATTGTGAATAGCTGGGGTCCTAGCACCAATCCCTGCGGTACCCCACTGGTCACTGCCTGCCATTCGGAAAAAGACCCATTTATCCTTCCTCATTGTTTCCTGTCTGCCAACCAATTTTCTATCCATCGCAATCCAGTACCCCCAATCCCATGCGCTTTAATTTTACACACTAATCTCTTAGGTGGGACTCTGTCGAAAGCCTCCTGAAAGTCCGAAGAAACCACATCCACTGGCTCCCCCTTACCAACTCTACTAGTTACATCCTTGAAGAATTCTTGTCGATTTGTCAAGCATGATTTCCCTTTCGTAAATCCATGCTGACTCTGTCCGATTCTACCACTGTTCTCCGAGTGCTCTGCTATAAAGATGCACTGTCTGTCATTGTTTAACCCCACACCCCTGACAAGTTAGTTTAAACCCTCCCCAATAGTGGTAGCAAATCGCCCCACAAAGAAATTTGTCCCAGCTCTGCTCAGCTGCAACCCGTCTGGCCTGTACAGGTCCCACCTTCTCCAGAACTGATCCCAGTGTCCCAGGAATCTAAATCTTCCTTCCTGCACCATCTTTCCAGCCATACATCCATCTGCACTATCCTTCTATTTCTATACTCACTTGTGCTTGGTTCTGGAAATAATCTGGAGATTGCTACTTTTGAGGCCCTGCTTGCTAATTTCTTACCTGCTCACTAAACTCTTTCTGCAGGACCACATCTCTCTTCCTACCGAGGTTGTTGGTACCAATGTGGACCATGACTGCTAGCTGTTCACCCTTTCCCCTCAGGGTGTTCTGCAGCTGTTCAGTAACATCCTTGACCCTGGCATTAGGGACGAAACATACCATCCTGGATTCACATCTGCGACCACAGAAATGTCCATCTGTTCCCCTGACTATTGAATCTCCTACCACTCTCACTTTTCCAGTCTTCCTTGTAAACCCCCCTGTGCAGCTGACCCACCCGTGGTGCTCTGGTCTTGGCTTTGGCTGCAGTCCCCAGATGAACCATCCCTTTCCTCAGTTTTCAGAACGGAATACTGGTTGGTCAGTTGATGCACTCAGGGGTCTCCTGCACTACCTGCCTGTTCCTCGTTGACTGTTTGGCAGTCACCCATTACATCTCTTCCTTCATACTCTTAAGCTGTGGTGTGACCATATCTGTAAACGTGCTAGCCACGAAACTTTCAACCTCATGATGCTCCACAGTGATGCCAGCTGCTGCTCAAGTTCCAAAACACAAAGCTCAAGCTGCTGCAAATCACAAGACTTCCGGCACCTATCTTTATCCAGGAGCCAAGAAGTGACTTGGAGTTCCCACATAGCACAGGATGTGCACTCCAGAGATTGGAGCAGCCCTGCCATTCCTCCATATGTTTATTACCTTGCTACTACTAATAACCATTATGTGACTAATAAACCTTTACCAATACTATTAAACCTTACTACTATCAATAATAAATAAAAACAGATAGTGTTGGAAACACTCTACAGGTCTGGCAGCATCTGTGGAGATAGAAGCAGAGTTAATGTTTCAGGTCAATGACCTTTCACCAGACTGACAAAAGTTAGAAAAGAATTAGGTTTTAAGCAAGTGGAGGGGAGGGGGATGTTGGTGCGGATGAGAACAAAAGGGAAGGTGTGATAGGGCAGAGGGCAGGAGAGATTAAATCACAAAACTGTCCTGGGACAAAGGCAATGAGTGTGTTAATGCTTCTGGTGAAAGACACATCATTAGTTCAGAGAGAGTATTAATATCGGAATAATAAGCAGCTCTGTCTACATGAAATACAGGCACATGGTTAAAAAAAAAAGTAAAAATATAAAAAAAGAGGCCAGTCATGCTCTGAAGTTATTGAACTGAATGTTGAGTCCGCAAGGCTGCAGAGTGCCTAATTGAAAGATCAGGTGCTGCTCCTCAAGCTTGCGTTGATGTTCACTGGAACACTGGAGCAGGCCAAAGACAGAAATGAGAGCAGGGGACAGTGTTGAAATGGCAAGTAACCAGAAGCTCGGGGTCATGCTTTTGGATTGAGCGGAGGTATTCTGCAAAGCGGTCACCTAGTCTGCGTTTGGTCTCCCCAATGTAGAGGAGACCATATTGTGAGCAGCGAATACAGTATACTACATTGAAAGAAGTAGAAGTAAATCGCTGCTTCACCTGAGAGGAGTATTTGGGGCCTTGGATAGTGAGGAGGGACGAGGTGAAAGGGTAAGTATTACACCTCCTGCGATTGCAAGGGAAGGTGCTGTGGGGAGGGGACGAGGTGTTGGGGGTGATGGAGGAGTGGACCAGGATGTCGTGGAGGGAATGATCCCTTCGGAATGCTTACAGGGGAGGGGAAGGGAAGATGTGCTTGGTGGTGGCATCACGCTGGCAGTGACAGAAATGGTGGAGGATGATCCTTTGGATGTGGAGGCTGGTGGGATGGAAAAATGAGGACAAGGGGAACTGTCATGCAGGCCCCCACCTCCCAAGAATGAGACACATTAATTCCGCCACATGTACATTGATTTTTAAACTCTTACTGGAATAAAGAAAGAACTTGATTTTTTTTTTTAAAAACACCAGATCCTTGACTGGAAAGACATTTGCATAGTAACAGACAGTACTCGGAAAGGACAAAGGGACCACTACCTGCTCCATTTTAATGGACTTTTGATTACCAGACATTGAAGTTAGAGAAACTAAAATTCCAGGTTAACTGCTAAGATGGCCAAATACACAATCAGACGTGGTCAGACCAGTTTAGTAACATGACTAACTGGCTATTGGAGTTTTTGAATTTGAACCTGTTACAGAGTTTTAAAAATTCAGAAAGATGTTTGCTCCCAGACGGAAAAGATCTCTCTCCTGTCTGCTTCCATCTCTTTCTCATTGAACTGAAGACACATGGAAGACAGATGAACCCCAAGAGAGAAAAGTCTCCTACAGTGAACAAGGTTTAAGAAGAATACTGGGCCCCAACGAAAAAGAAGATCTCCCTACAAGCAAGGACTACAGTGAGCTTGAAGCACAGTAACAAAACCCCCTCTTCAGAGATTGCCTCAAACCTCTCTACTTTATTTTTCTTCTGCACTTTTCTGTCATTATTTGCACGTGCGTATCACATATGCATGTTAGCGTGGGGGCGCGCGTGGCATGTATCCATAGGTGTTAACTGAATTAGAGTTTAAGTTTTAATAAATTTCACTTTTCTTCTTTAAACCTAAGAACGCCTGTTTGTGCTCATTTCTTTGCCTTATAATTGGAAAGCAATGAACAAGGATTCACCAAAGGGGAGCTCAAAACACAGTGTGTTTAAAATTAAACCCTGTTACAGTAAGACCAGGTGAAGGCAGAGAAAGACCCCTAGACACCTTTCTCACTTGGTTGTAACAGGAACTCTGTCACGGTTCCGGGAGGGAAGGGAAGGGGTGAGGGCAGAAGTGCAGGAAATGGGTCAGACACGGTTGAGGGCCCAGTCAACTACAGTGGGGGGATAAAGGAAGACATATAAGAAGCGTTGTTGTGGAAGGTTGCATCATCAGAGCAGATGTGTCGGAGACAGAGAAACTGGGAGAATGGAATGGAGTTCTTACAGGAGGCAGGGTGTGAGGAAGTGTAGTCAAGGTAGCTGTGGGAGTTGGTGGGCTTATAATGAATATTAGTAGAGAGACTATCCCCAGATATGGAGACAGAGAAGTTGAGGAAGGAAAGGGAAGTGTTGGAAATAGACCATGAAAAGGTGAGAGAAGGGTGGAAATTGGAAGCAAAGTGATGAAGTTTTCCAGTTCAGGGAGAGAGCAGGAAGCAGCACTGATACAGTCATCAATGTGCTGGAAAAAGAGGTCAGGGAAGGGGCCTGAGTAGGACTGGAACAAAGAATGTTCCACATACTATTAAACCTTATTAATGCTCGTAAGCCTTATTAATTCAGATAAACCCTATTAATACTTAATACACCTTACTAGTAGTAATAAACTTTACTGTTTAAAAGAAAAAGATAGGTCAGATAAATAGGAAGTAATCACCAGCCAATCACCTACCTGCTTCCCTATGATATCACACCTCGATTTTTCTTTGTGAATGCGGGCTCTGAACCTAGAGACTGGCGACGGCAACAGCAGCAGCTAGTCCCACTCCACTCTCACTGTGAAGCCTCTCTCTCTCCTGGGCTCTTTATGCCCTGCTCCACTCTCACACCTTCCCGCCGCTCTATGTGAAGTCTCGTTCTCGCAGGATTTGTTGTCTTTAATTTGAAAATTTGACCGTTTGTGCTTAATTTCTGCTCCCGGCAGGAAAGATTGTTTGGATCCAATTTATTCAATCTTGAAGGGACTGATTACAATATTATTGCAGTACCAATTTTTTTTTATTCATTCAGGAAATGTGGGTATCGCCGGCTAGGCCAGTATTTATTGCCCATCACGAACTGCCCTTGAGAAGGTGGTGGTGAGCTGCCTTCTTTAACTGCTGCAGGCCTTGGAGTGGAGGAAGGGAGTTCCGGGATCTTAAACACAGTGATATAGTTCCAAGTCAGGATGTTGTGTGTCTTGGAGGGGAAATTGCAGGTAATGGTGTTCCCACGCATCTGCTGCCCTTGTCCTTCTAGGTGGTTGAGGTTGCAGGTTTGGGAGGTGCTGTTGAAGGAGCCTTGATGAGTTTCTACAATGCATCTTGCCACTGCGTGTCTGTGGTGCAGGGAGAGAATGTTGAAGGTGTTGGATGGGGTGCCAATCAAGCGGGTTGCTTTGTCCTGGATGGTGTCGAGCTTCTTAAGTATTGTTGGGGCTTCACCCATCCAGGCAAGTGGAGAGTATTCGATCACACTCCTCACTTGTGCCTTGTAGATGGTGGACAGGCTTTGGGGAGACAGGAGGTGAGTTACTCGCCGCACTATTCCCAGTCTCTGATCTACTCTTGTAGTCACAGCATCTATTGTGGCTGCTCCAGTTCAGTTTCTGGTCAATAGTGAGCCCCCAGGATGTTAATAGTGGGAAATTCAGCAATGGTAATGCCATTGAATGTCAAGGGGAGATGGTTAGATTCTCTTTTATTTCAGATGGTCATTGCCTGGCACTTGTGTGGAGCCAGTGTTACTTGCCACTTATCAGCCCAAGCCTGGATGTTGTCCAGGTCTTGCTGCATCTGGATATGGGCTGCTTCAGTATCTGAGGAGTCGTGAATGGTGCTGAACATTGTGCAATCATCAACGAACCTCACTTCTGACCTTATGATGGAGGGACGATCTCTGATGAAGCAGCTGAAGATGGTTGAGCCTAGGACACTACCCTGAGGAACTCCTGCAGTGATGTCCTGGAGCTGAGATTATTGACCTCCAACAATCACAACCATCTTCCTTTGTGCTATGTATGACTCCAACCAGCAGCGAGTTTTCCCCCAATTCCCATTGACTCCAGTTTTGCTAGGGCTCCTTGATGCCATTTTCGGTCAAGTGCTGCCTTGATGTCATGGGCAACCACTCTCACCTCACCTCTGGAGTTCAGCTCTTTTTTCCATGTTTGGACCAAGGCTGTAATGAGCCAAGTGGCCCTGGCAGAACCCAAACTAAGTGCCAGTGAGCAGGTTATTGCTGAGCAATGCCACATGATTAGCAGTTGACAACTCCGTCCATCACTTTTCTGATGATCAGGAGTAGACTGATAGGGTGGTAATTGGCTGGGTTGAATTTGTCCTGCCTTTTGTGCGCAGGACATACCTGGGCAATTTACCACATTGCCGGGTAGATGCCAGTGTTGTAGCTGTACTGGAACAGCTTGGCGAGAGGTGTGGCTAGTTCTGGAGCACAGGTCTTCAGTACTATTGCCGGAATGTTGTCAGGGCCCAATCAGATTGGCTGAAGACTGGCATCTGTGATGCTGGGGACCTCAGGAGGAGGCCGTGATATATCATCCACTCGACACTTGATGATGGATGCAAATGCTTCATCCTTGTCTTTTGCACTGATGTGCTGGGCTTAAAGCCTGGCTACCCGACCCGAACCAAACTAGACCCAACGACATGTGTCGGGTTCGGGTCGGGTCGGGTCTATATTCCGAGTCCAGCATTCGGGTTCAGGCCGGGCGGGCTGAACAGGAATTCAGGCTCACCTATAATTCCCCACAACTCGATCTGCAGGAATAGCTGCTGCCAGAAGAGATGAACAGGATCACAAGTATTACCATCTGGACAAGGCAGAGCACAATAAAGTGTTTGATATCATTAAACCTATTGCGATATTAGTGTCAGGTCGGGTCTGGCACGAAAAGAAATTAAAGGACACGGACCCGGGTCAAAGAACAAAGAACAAAGAACAAAGAACAGTACAGCACAGGAACAGGCCATTCAGCCCTCCAAGCCTGCGCCGATCTTGATGCCTGTCTAAACTAAAACCTTCTGCACTTCCGGGGCCCATATCCCTCTATTCCCATCCTATTCATGTATTTGTCAAGATGCCTCTTAAATGTCGTTATTGTATCTGCTTCCACCACCTCCCCTGGCAGCAAGTTCCAGGCACTCACCACCCTCTGTGTAAAAAACTTGTCTCGCACATCCCCTCTAAACTTTGCCCCTCGCACCTTTAACCTATGTCCCCTAGTAACTGACTCTTTCACCCTGGGAAAAAGCTTCTGACTATCCACTCTGTCCATGCCACTCATAACTTTGTAAACCTCTATCATGTCGCCCCTCCACCTCCGTCATTCCAGTGAAAACAATCTGAGTTTATCCAACCTCTCCTCATAGCTAATGCCCTCCAGACCAGGCAACATCCTGGTAAACCTCTTCTGTACCCTCTCCAAAGCCTCCACGTCCTTCTGGTAGTGTGGCGACCAGAATTGCACGCAATATTCTAAGTGTGGCCAAACTAAAGTTCTGTACAGCTGCAGCATGACTTGCCAATTTTTATACTCAATGCCCCGACTGATGAAGGCAAGCATGCCGTATGCCTTCTTGACTTCCTTATCCACCTGCGTTACCACTTTCAGTGACATGTGGACCTGTACGCCCAGATCTCTCTGCCTGTCGTGTTCGGGTTGGCGGTTGTTGGGTCAGGCCTGGGTCGGGTTTCAATTTTATACCCAAGTAAGCCTTTAGTTGAGCTCCCCCATCGTAAAGGTTGGGGATGTTTGTGGAGCCTCCTCCTCCTGTCAGTTGTTGAATTGTCCACCACCACTCATGACTGGATGTGTCAGGACTGCAGAGCTTAGATCTGATCTGTTAGTTCTGGGATTACTTAGCCCTGTCTATTTGATACAACAGAGTGGCTTGCTAGTCCATTTCAGAGGCCAATATAAAGAGCTAAGGAGTGTGAAAAGTGCATCAAAATGTGAAAAAAATTCAAATAATTGCTGAACTCAAAGGACAAAAACATTAACACAAAGAGGTGGCTGTAAACTGCAGCTTGTTAAATGGGGACTGAAAGCTGCTCTCTGCTCTCTGGATTCTGATGAATGTTACGTTTTATCAAATCATGTTGTTTTACTTTATATAGAGCTGCCTCAGCTACTCTCATTATGTATTAGTGAAGTAAATCTGCTGTCCTTACCTGGTCTGGCCTACATGTGACTCCAGACCTAAAGCCATGTGATTGATCCTTAAATGCCCTCTGAAATGGCCTCGCAAGCCATTCAGTTGTATCTAACTGCCACAAAGTCTAAGAGAAGGAATGAAACCGGACAGACCACCCCTAGGCACCAGAAACGACAACAGCAAACTCAGCCCTGTCGACCCTGCAAAGTCCTCTTTCCGATCATCTGGGAGCTTGTGCCAAAATTGGGAGAGCTGTCCCACAGACTAGTCAAGCAACAGCCTGACAGTCATACTCACAGAATCATACCTGACAGACAATGTCCCAGACACTGCCATCACCATCCCCGGGTGTATCATGTCCCACCGCCAGGAGAGACCCAGCAGAGGTGGCGGGACAGTGGTATATAGTTGGGAGGAGTTGCCTTGGGAGTTCTCAACATTGACTCAGGACCCCATGAAGTCTCATGGCATCAGGTCAAACATGGGCAAGGAAACCTCCTGCTGATTACCATTTACCGCCCCCCTTCGGCTGATGAGTCAGTACTCCTCCATGTTGAACAGCACTTGGAGGAAGCACTGAGGGTGGCAAGGGCACAGAATGCACTCTGGTTGGGGTCTTCAATGTCCATCACCAAGAGTGGCTCGGTAGCACCACTACTGACCGAGCTGGCCTAGTCCTAAAGGACATAGATGCTAGACTGTGTCTGCGGCAGGTAGTGAGGGAACCAACAAGAGGAAAAAATATACTTGACCTCGCCCTCACCAATCTGCCTGTCGCAGATGTATCTGTCAATGACAGTATTGGTAGGAGTGACCACCGCACAGTCCTTGTGGAGACTAAGTCCCACCTTCACATTGAGGATCCTCTCCATCATGTTGTGTGGCACTATCACCGTCCTAAATGGAATGGATTGCAAACAGATCTAGCAATGCAAAACTGGGCATCCATGAGGCGCTGTGGGCCATCATCAGCAACAGAATTGTACTTAACCACAATCTGTAACCTCATGGCCCGGCATATCCCCCACTCTACCGTTACCATCAAGCCAGGGGATCAACCTTGGTTCAATGAAGAGTGCAGGAGGGCATGCCAGGAGCAGCAAAATGAGGTGTCAACTTGCTGCAGCTACAACCCAGGACTACATGCGTGCAAAACAACATAAGCAGCATGCGATAGACAGAGCTAAGCTATCCCATAACCAATGGTGTTAAACAGCGTTGTGTCCTCGCCCTCACTAGTTGTTGTCTACTTCTCCCTTCTCATGACTTCCCTGCAGAAATGGAAGGAGACTATTTGCACAATAGGTCAGATGGCAAGCTCTACAATCGATCAAGGCTGAAAGCAAAGGCAAAAACACAGTATGTCCTGATCAGGGAACTCCTCTATACGCTGATGAGGCTGTGCTAATCGTCTACATGGAAACTCAGCTACAAACTCATGGACTGTCTCTCTCGTGCCTGTAACTTGTTCTCCCTGACTATAAGCGTCAAGAAAACCGTGGTATTGGGACAAGGTCTTCCAGTTCCACCGCTGATCACTCTAAATAACACCCCACTGGAAGTGGTTCGCAAATTCTATTACCTTGGGTTGATGGTGACAGTGTCCCTTGTTGCAGAGCTCAATACACGCATAGGGAAAGCAGCTACCACCATTGGCCGACTCATGAAACACACATGGGATAACACCAAGCTGACCCTTAGGACCAAGCTGATGGTTTATAAGGCCTGTGTTCTCAGCACTTTGCTGTATGGCTGTGAAACATGGACAACATACAGCCATCAGGAAAAGAAGCTCAATAATTTCCATTTTGGCTGTCTGAGGCAGTGGTTATAACCCGGCAGAACAAAATCATGAATACGGCAGTCCTCGCAAAGGCAGAGCTCCCAAGTTTGTTAGCACGAAACAAACAGAGGTGGCTTCGGTGGATTGGGCACATCCACAGGATGGAAGATGGTCACATACCCAAGGACCTCTTGTACGATGAGGTAGCTGGGGCCAGATGACCAGTGGGGTGCCCAAAGCTCCACTTCAATGATGCTTGTGACAGAACCTGTCTCTCAAGGATTGGCCTCCACAGCCATCAGCAAAGGTGAAGACACCCCATCAAACTGTATTGTTTGCTGCAAGACCATCATCTCTCATAGATGGAAGGATGCCAACAACAGAAACGTTGAGCAGAGACCTTGGAGCCCATATACACAAATCCTTAAAGGTGCAGGGCAAGTTGATAAGGTGGTTAAAAAAACATGTGGGTTGCTTGGATTTATAAATAGAGGAATAGAATATAAAAACAAAGAGTTCATGCTAGAGATTTCTAAATCACTGGTTAGGCCTCAGCTAGAGTATTGTGGACAATTCTGGGCATCAAACTTCAGGAAAGATGTAAAGGACTTGGAAAGGCTACAGAGGAGGTTTCCCAGGATGTTCCAGGGATGAGAGACTTCAGTTATGAGGAGTGGTTGGAAATGTTATGGTTGTTCTCCTTGAAACAGATGAGAAGGGGTGACCCAACAGAGGTTTTAAGTTACTGAGAGGTTATGATGGAGTATATCGAGAAAAACTATTCCCTCTGGAGAGTGGGTCAATAACCAGAGGTCATCAGTTTAAAATCATTGGTAAATGATCTAGAGGGGACATGAGGGAGATTTTTTTCACTCAGAATCTGGAACGCTCGACCTGAAAAGGTGGTGGAAGCTGACTCCATAAATAATTTTAAAAGGGAGTTGGAGGGGTCCTTGAGGATGAGGAACCGACAGGATTATGCACAAAAAGCTGGCATATGGAATGAAACATTTGAAAGAAGCAGTACAGCTACAATGGGCCAAATGGCCTCCGTCTTGCTGTAAGTTTCTATGATTCTATGAAGTAGTCGCACAAGGACGGAGGTAGGGCAAAGGAGAGCAGTGAAGTTGGCAGGCTAGCTGATTGTTAAACCCCACATTCTTTCCATTCAGTTCAGGTTCAAATAGGACATAGAGCATGAGAATTTGCCTCACATATCGCCAGGCACTTCCCGCAGGCCCACATGGTATTCTGTGAGGAGAAGGCCCCAAACAGGAGCTTCCCCTGTGTGCGCAGGAAGGCTGTGAATGGTCACTATCCTGCATCACACCTCCTAACTGGCTGATTTGCTGCCAGGCTACCCAAATTGGTGAACAAATGCACAGGGAGCATATTCCTACATCACGTTACAAAAAAGAAGTGTGAAGATGCCACTCATCCTCAATGTTGGTTGTATGGTTGCTAAATTTGCTGATGACATTAGGTCAGAGTGTGAGTTGTGAAGAGGACATAAGGAGTCTGCAAAGGGATATAGATAGGTTAATTGAGTGGGCAAAGATTTGGCAGATGGAGTATAATGTGGGAAAGTGTGAACTTGTCCACTTCGGCCAGAAGAATAGAAAAGCAACATATTACAGAAATGGAGAGAGATTGCGGAGCTCTGAGATGCAGAGGGATCTGAGTGTCCTGGAACACAAAACACAAAAGGTTAGTATGCAGGTACAGCAAGTGATTAGAAGGCAAATGTAATGTTGTCATTTATTGCAAGGGGAATGGAATCTAAAAGTAGAGATGTTTTGCTACAGTTGTACAGAGCATTGGTGAAACATAGGGAGAGAGGAAGTATTAATGGGATTAGCATCCTTAAAAGTTGATAAATTACCAGGGCCAGATGAAGTGTAACCCAGGCTGTTAAAAGAAGCAAGAGATGAAATAGCAGAGGGTCTGACCATCATTTTCCAGTCCTCACTGGATACAGGTGTGGTGCCGGAGGATTAGAGAATTGCTAACATTGTACCTCAGGTTAAAAAGGGAGTGAAGGATAGACCGAATAATTACAGGCCAGTCAGTCTAACTTCAGTAGTGGGCAAATTATTGGAATCTATTCTGAGAGACAGGAGAAGCTGTCACTTAGAAAGGCATAGGTTAATCAAGGATAGTCAGCATGGATTTGTTAAGGGAACATCTTGTTTGACCAACTTGATTGAATTTTTTGAAGAAGTAAAAAGGAAGGTAGATGAGGGTAGTGTAGTTGATGTGGTCTACATGGATTTTAGCAAGGCTTTTGACAAGGCTCCACATGGCAAACTGGGCAAAAAAAACAAAATCCCAGGAGATCCAGGTTAATGCAGCAAGGTGGATACAAAATTGGCTCAGTGTCCGGAAACAAAGGGTAATTGCTGACGGGTGTTTTAGTGACTGGAGGGCTGTTTCCAGTGGCATTCCACAGGCCTCAGTACTGGGTCCCCTGCTTTTTGTGGTGTATATCAATGATTTAGATGTAAACATAGGGGGCATGATCAAGAAGTTTGTGGACGAAACAAAGATTGGCTGTGTGGTAGATAATTGATGTAGTTGATTCTGAGACTAGGGTCCTGAATCTTATTAAAGGAAACTACGAAAGTATGAGATGCGAGTTGGCTATGATGGATTGGGAAACGTTACTTAAAGGGATGATGGTGGAAAGGCAATAGCAAACATTCAAAGAGCGCATGGATGAACTGCAACAATTGTTTATTCCTCTACATTGGGGAGACCAAATGCAGACTGGGTGACCGCTTTGCGGAACACCTCCGCTCAGTCCGCTAGCAGGACCCTGAGCTTCCGGTTGCTTACCATTTCAACACTCCCCCCTGCTCTCATGCCCACATCTCAGTCCTGGGATTGCTGCAGTGTTCCAGTGAACATCAACACAAGCTCGAGGAACAGCATCTCATCTACCGATTAGGCACACTACAGCCTGTTGGACTGAACATTGAGTTCAATAATTTCAGAGCACGACAGCCCCCCATTTTACTTTCATTTTTAGTTATTTTTTCTTTTCTGCTTTTTTACATTTTCTACAATCTTTTTTTTTTGCATTTATTTCATTTCATCTTAGTTTGTTCAGTTTGCTTACCCACTGTTTTTTTTCATGTTTGCACTTGCTGCTGTTCAATATTTCGTCCGTTAACACCTTATCTGTACTAATGCTTTGTCTTTCAACACACCATTAACATATTGTTTGCCTTGACCTTTTGGTCAGCTATGTGGCCTTGTCCAATCGACACCTTCTCCTTTGTTATCTCTTGCCCCACCCCCACCTCACTTGCTTATAACCTGTGACATTTCTAATATTTGTCAGTTCCGAAGAAGGGTCACTGACTCGTAATGTTAACTCTGCTTCTCTTTCCACAGATGATGCCAGACCTGCTGAGTGGTTCTTGTTCAGATTTCCAGCATCGCAGTATTTTGCTTTTATAATTGTTTATTCCTGTCTGGTGCAAAAGTAAAACAGGAAAGGTAGCCAAACCATGGCTTACAAGGGAAATTAGAGATAGCATTAGATCCAAGGAAGAGGCATATAAATTCGTCAGAAAAAACAACAGACCTGAGGATTGGGAGCAGTTTAGAATTTATTGAAGGAGGACCAAAGGATTGATTAATAAGGGGAAAATAGAGTACGAGAGCACACTTGCAGGGAACATAAAAACTGACTGTAAAGGTTTCTACAGGTATGTGAAGCGAAAAAGATTGGTGAAGACAAATGTAGGTCCCTTACAGTCAGAAACAGGGGAATTTACTATAGAGTCATAGAGTCATAGAGAGATACAGCACTGAAACAGGCACTTCCGCCCACCGAATTATGGGGAACCAAGAAATGGCTGACCAACTAAATGCATACTTTGGTTCTGTCTTCACAAAGGAGGACACAGATATCATACCAGAAATGTTGGGGAACACAGGGTTTAATGAGAGGGAGGAATTCAAGGAAATCGGTATGAGTAGAGAAATGGTGTTGGAGAAATTGATAGGATTGAAGCCCGATAAATCACCAGGGCCTGATGGTCTGCATTTCAGAGTACTTAAGGAAGTGGCCCTAGAAATAGTGGATGCATTGATGGTCGTCTTCCAAGATTCTATAGACTCTGGAATCTACATCCCAGAGTACTTAAGGAAGTGGCCCCAGAAATAGTGGTCATCTTTCAAGATTCCATAAACGCTAGAACAGTTCCTACAGGTTGGAGGGTAACTAATGTAACCCCACTAATTAAAAATGGAGGTAGAGAGAAAGCAGGGAATTATAGACCAGTCAGCCTGACGTCGGTAGTGGGGAAAATTCTAGAGTCCATTATAAAAGATTTTATAGCAGAGCACTCGGAGAACAGTGGTCGAATCGGACAGAGTCAGCATGGATTTACGAAAGGGAAATCATGCTTGACAAATTTACTAGAACTCTTTGAGGATGTAACTAGTAGAGTTGATGTGGGGGAGCCAGTGGATGTGGTTTATTTGGACTTTCAGAAGGCTTTCGACACAGTGGCGCAGTGGTTAGCACCGCAGCCTCACAGCTCCAGCGACCCGGGTTCAATTCTGGGTACTGTCTGTGTGGAGTTTGCAAGTTCTCCCTGTGTCTGTGTGGGTTTCCTCCGGATGCTCCGGTTTTCTCCCACATGCCAAAGACTTGCAGGTTGATAGGTAAATTGGCCATTATAAAATTGCCCCTAGTATAGGTAGGTGGTAGGGAAATATAGGGACAGGTGGGGATGTGGTAGGAATATGGAATTAGTGTAGGATTAGTATAAATGGGTGGTTGATGGTCGGCACAGACTCGGTGGGCCGAAGGGCCTGTTTCAGTGCTGTATCTCTAAACTAAACAAAGTCCCACATAAGATATTAGCGTGTAAAATTAAAGCGCATGGGATTGGGGGTAGTGTATTGCAATGGATCGAAAATTGGTTGACAGACAGGAAACAAAGGGTAGGGATAAATGGGTCTTTTTCCAAATGGCAAGCAGTGACTAGTGGGGTACCGCAGGGATCAATGCTAGGACCCCAGCTATTCACAATATATATTAATGATTTAGATGAAGGAACTAAATGTAATATCTCCAAATTTGCTGATGACACATAACTGGGTGGGAGGATGAGTTGTGTGGAGGATGTGCAGAGAGGCTTCAGGGTGATTTGTACAAGTTGAGTGAGTGGGCAAATGCATGGCAGATGCAGTATAATGTGGATAAATGTGAGGTTATCCACTTTGGTAGCAAAAATAGGAAGGCAGATTATTATCTGAATGGCTATAAACTGAGAGAGGGGAATATGCAGCGAGACCTGGGTGTTCTCGTACACCAGTCGCTGAAGGTAAGGATGCAGGTGCAGCAGGCGGTAAAAACGGCAAATGGTATGTTGGCCTTCATAGCGAGAGGATTCGAGTACAGGAGCAGGGATGTCTTGCTGCAATTATGCAGGGCCTTGGTAAGGCCACACCTGGAATATTGTGTGCAGTTTTGGTCAACTTATCTGAAGAAGGATGTTCTTGCTATCGAGGGAGTGCAGCAAAGGTTTACCAGATGGTTCCTGGGATGGCGGGATTTATTCGCTGGAGTTCAGAAGAGTGAGGGGGGGAATCTCATAGAAACCTATAAATTCTAACAGGACTTGACAGGGTAGATGTCGGAAGGATGTTCCCGATGGTGGGGGAGTCCAGAACCAGGGGTCATAGTCTCAGGATACGGGGTAAACCTTTCAGGACTGAGATGAGGAGAAATTTCTTCACCCAGAGAGTGGTGAACCTGTGGAATTTGCCACCAAAGAAAGCAGTTGAGGCCAAAACATTGTATGTTTTCAAGAAGGAGTTAGATTTCGCTCTTGGGTTTAAAGGGATCAAAGGATATGGGGGGAAAGTAGGAACAGGTTACTGAGTTGGATGATCAGCCATGATCATAATGAATGGTGGAGCAGGCTCGAAGGGCCGAATGGCCTACTCCTGCTCCTATTTTCTATGTTTCTGTGTTTCTATAGCGAGGAGGATAACTGTAGGCTGCAGGAAGATATTGATGGTGTGGTCAGATGGGCAGAAAAGTGGCAAATGGAATTCAACTTGGAGAAGTGTGAGGTGATGCATTTGGGGAGATCAAACAAGGCAAAGGAATACATGATTAGTGAGAAAATACTGGAAAGTGTAGAGGAAGTGAGGGACCTTGGAGTGAATGTCCACAGATCCCTGAAGCTAGCAGGATAGGTCGATAAGGTGGTTAAGAAGGCATATGGAATCCTTTCCTTTATTAGCCAAGGTATAGAATATAAGAGCAGGGAGGTTATGCTGTAACTGTATAACACATTGGTTAGGCCGCAACTTGAGTACTGTGTGCATTTCTGGTCACCTCATTACAGAAAGGATGTAATTGCACTAGAGTCCTCGAGGCGGCCAACATCCCCAGCTTATACACACTACTGAGTCAGCGGCGCTTGAGCTGGCTTGGCCATGTGAGCCGCATGGAAGATGGTAGGATCCCCAAAGACACATTGTACAGCGAGCTCGCCACTGGTATCAGACCTATCGGCCGTCCATGTCTCCGCTTTAAAGACATCTGCAAATGCGACATGAAATCCTGTAACATTGATCACAAGTCATGGGAGTCAGTTGCCAGCGTTCGCCAGAGCTGGCGGGCAACCATAAAGGCGGGGCTAAAGTGTGGCGAGTCGAAGAGACTTAGCAGTTGGCAGGAAAAAAGACAGAGGCGCAAGGGAAGAGCCAACTGTGTAACAGCCCCGACAATCAAATTTTTCTGCAGCATTTGTGGCAGAGCCTGTCACTCTAGAATTGGCCTTTATAGCCACTCCAGGCGCTGCTCTACACACCACTGACCACCTCTAGGCGCTTACCCATTGTCTCTCGAGATAAGGAGGCCAAAGAGGAAGAGGAAGAGGGTACAGAGGAGATTTTCGAGGATGTTGCCAGGACTGGAAAAATGCAGTTATGAGGAAAGTTTGGATCGGCTGGGGTTGTTCTCCTTGGAACAGAGAAGGCCGAGGGAAGATCTGATTGAAATGTACAAAATTGTGAGGGCCCTGGATAGAGTGGAGGTAAAGGGTCTATTCACCTTCGCAGAGAGGTCAGTGATGAGGGAGCATAGATTTAAAGTGATTGGTAGAAAAATTAGAGGGGAGATGAGGAAAAACTTTTTCACCCAGAGGGTAGTGATGGTCTGGAACTCACTGCCTTACAGGGTAGTTGAGGCAGAGACCCTCAACTCATTCAAAAAGAGTCTGGATATGCACCTCAAGTGCTGTAAGCTGCAGGGCTATGGACAAAATGCTGGAAGGCGGGATTGACGATGATGATTGAGAGTCAGGAAGAGAAATTGTTGCTGGAGATGCATTGGCTGCATTGAGATAAATAAGACTAGAACAATGCAAGAGCAGCCTCCTAGAGCTGAATAATTGAATGGATAATCAGGGTCAATAATCATCATGCACAACTTGTATTTATATAATGTTCCTGGTGGAGTAAACCTCTCTTAGCTCAATGCCCACACCGTTAGGTCATACATTTGGAGAGGGTAACAAGGCAAGAGAATACAAAGTAAATAATAGGGCATTGAGAAGTGTAGAGGAGCAGAGGGACCTTGGAGTGCATGTCCACATATCCGTGAAGGTAGCGGTACAGGTTGATAAGGTGGGTAAGAAGGCGTATGGGGCACTTTCCTTTCTTGGCCGAGGCATGGAGTATATGAGCAGGGATGTTATGCTAGAACTGTATATTTAGGCCACAACTAGAGTATTGCGTACAGTTCTGGTCACCATATTACAGGAAGGCGGTGATCACACAGAGAGGAAACAGAGGAGGTTTACAAGATGATAAAAGGTGCCAGGATGTGCACCTGAAGTGCCCTAACCTGCAGGACCAAATGCTGGAAAGTGGGATTTGGCTGGGTGGGTCAGTTTCTTTTTAGCTGGCGCAGACACAATGGGCCAAGTGGCCTCTTTCTGTGCCATAAACTTTCTATGATTCTATGTTGCCAGGAATGAAGAAATTTACTTATGAGGAAAGATTGCCTAAGCTGGGGTTGTTTTCTTTGGAACCGAGGAGGCTGAGGGGAAATTTAATTGAGGTGTATAAAGAACAAAGAACAGTACAGCACAGGAACAGGCCATTCGGCCCTCCGAGCCTGCGCTGATCTTGATAAAGTTAGGAGCAGCCTAGATAGAGTGGCTAGCAGCACCTATTTCCATTAGCCATTGGGTCAATAACCAGGGGGCATTGATTTAATATAATTGGTGGGAGGATTAGAGGGGAGTTGAGGAGAGATTTTTTTTCATCCAGAGGATGGTGGGGTCCAGAATTCATTACCTGAAAGAGTGGTAGAGGTAGAAAACCGTATCATATAAAAAGCATTTCGATATGCACTTGAAGTGCTGTAACTTACCGGGCAAAGAACTGGAAAGTGGGATTAAGCTGTATCGCTCCTTTTTGGCTGGCACAAACATGATGGGCTGAATGACCTCCTTCTTGTAGCATACATTTCCATGATTCTATGATTTCCCTGTTGGGGCAGGGTGAGCTAAAATTCCCCCCATGTTGTTGAAGGTGACGGTGGAAGAGGCAAAAGAAAAGGGTTTGAGGAACTGATCATCCACTGAGAAAAAGTGCTTTGGATTGTCCTGGTCCTCCAAGATGATCCTGGAGCAGGAAGTGGATTTGACTGAAGATATTGAGACACAGTGTTACTAAACATGGTCAAATCAGGCTTGGTGATAGATGGCTAGAACAGCCCTCTGATTTGGATGAAGGGATACAGGGACTCTATCTGGGAGTGCAGCAAGAGGTGGGAGATGGTCTGTGATTTGCAGTGAGTAAGGGAGTTGAAGGTGAAGGTGAGGAAACAGTTCAGGAGGTCCCAGCAGCAGAACGTTGATTAAGGTGGAGGGCCGGAGAAAGGGCGATCTTGGAATGTGATCTTTCATTGGTGATGGACTGAGAAGGGCTTTACCAATTTTAACTACTGATTGGGAGTATTATTCTTCTGTTGTAAGTTTGCTAGTGTCAGATGAGGTGGCACAGAATTTGTCTGCATACTTTCCCCAATATCATCGTGAAAATGATTTTCCCTCTGCAGCTGAATGGATTCCAACCTTGTTCCATATGAATGTTTAATGTTGCAGTGCCATCCAGAGGTCTAGCATGTAGATACAGGCAAATCTAGTACAAAACATGCAGGGGCTGACTTAACTCATCCTGATGCCGTGTGACTGGTGTGCAGCAATTTCTAGGGCCTTGGAATGAGAAGAGAGCAGTGACTCAGGGTCTCGGTCACATTGATTTATGACATGCATTTCCAGTGGGCCCAGGGGTAGGAGGCGACGGTGGAGCAAGAGGTGAAGGAGGGGAAAGACATGGAGGAATCGAAGGTGGAGGAGATGAAAATGGAATTAGAGGAGGAGGAGATGGAAGTGAAAAAGTTAGAGAAGGAGGTGGAGAAGGCAGAGGATGTTGAGGAGGAGGAAGTAGATATGGACGAGGAAGTGGAGTGGAAGAGTAGGAGGAGGAGGAGGTGGATGAGGAGGAGAAGGAGGTGGTGGAGGAGAAGAAGGAGGAGAAAGTGGAGATGGAGATGGGGAAGTAGAGTTGGAAGAGTGGGAGGTGGCGGAGGTGGAGGAGCAGAAGGAGGTGATGGGGGAGGAGTATGTGGAGGAGATGAAGATGGAGGAGGAGATGGAGGAGGAGTAGGAGGTTTTTACACCTGCTGACCCTTTTTCCAACATTAATGTCACATCTATAGTAATTGAAATTACAGCTGAACAAAACCAATAAATACATTTAGAGTCTGTCAAGATTTGATATTTTGGACTATTTGACTGCAGACGTAGTGAGGTCAATTTCTTGCTTCACCGAGTGACAGTGAATGGGACACACACTATGGGGTGGTGCAAACCAGTCATTCCTACATCATAGTCCATGCCTGCTTTGTGTCGGACTTTCATTATGTATGCTACAGAGTTGGCCACATTCCTGGTCTTTGGAATACTGCAGAGATACCCATGGCTGGAGTTTGGCTGGAATACTCTGGCTACGCAGGTTGACAGGTGTAGGCCGCTATTCAAGATTTCATTGAGCAATCAAGAAACCACAGCAGCAATGGAAAGTAGTTTGGTTCAATAGGTGTTAATTATTGTAGCAGAAAACTGAGCTAGTCAGTCATTAGAATCTCTATATAAAGCAGACCAGTTTCTTAGCCAAATACAGTGAGAGGACGCAGTGAGAGGAGACATCTGTCCGAGTGAGACATTGCCAGAGTGAAGTTGGAAATTTGGTGCACGTGGGAATTCAGTGCAGCCTCCAGCAGCTGGTAAGCCATCTTCATATGAATCCAAGATAGGTGAGTGCAACATTCCATGGGGTGCCACAGGGTTCAGTCCTCGGGCCCCAACTATTTAAAATCTATATTAATGACTTGGATGCACGGATAGAAGGTACTAGAGCCAAATTTGCAGATGACACTAAAATAGGTGGGACAGTAAGTTGCAATAAAGAAATAAGAAATTTACAAATGGATATGGATAGATTAGGTGAATGGGCCAAAATTTGGCAGATGGTGTTTAACGTGGATAAGTGTGAGGTTATCCATTTTGGTGGGAAGAATAGAAAGCCAAATTATTATGTAAATGGAGAGAAACTTCAGAGTGCTTCGGTGCAGAGGGATCTGGTGCATGAATCGCAGAAAACTAGTATGCAGGTGCAGCAGGTAATAAGGAAGGCAAATGGAATTTTGGCATTTATTGCCTAAGGAATAGAGTATAAAAGTAAGGAAGTGTTGCTGCAACTGTACAAGGCATTAGTCAGATCGCACCTGGAGTATTGCGTACAGTTTTGGTCCCCTTACTTGAGGAGGGATGTTGTTGCATTAGAGGCAGTTCAGAGGAGGTTCACTAGATTGATTCCAGAGATGAGGGGTTTGTCTTATGAAGAGAGATTGAGCAGTTTAGGCCTTTACTCTCTAGAGTTTAGAAGAATTGTCAGAGGATACAGCAGGATATAGATTGGTTGGAGACTTGGGCGGAGAAATGGCAGATGGAGTTTAATCCAGACAAATCCAGGTAATGCATTTTGGAAGGTCTAATACAGGTGGGAGGTATATAGTAAATGGCAGAACCCTTAGGAGTATTGACAGGCAGAGAGATCTGGGCGTACAGATCCACAGGTCACTGAAAGTGTCAACGCAGGTGGATAAGGTAGTCAAGAAGGCATAAGGCATGCTTGCCTTCATCAGTTGGGGCATTGAGTACAACAATTGGCAAGTCATGCTGCAGCTGTACAGAACCTTAGTTAGGCCACACTTGGAATATTGCGTACAATTCTGGTCGCCACACTACCAGAAGGATGTGGAGGCTTTGGAGAGGGTACAGAAGAGGTTTACCAGAGGGTATTAGCTATGAGGAGAGGTTGGATAAACTTGGATTGTTTTCACCAGAACGACGGAAGTGGAGGGGCGACATGATAGAGGTTTACAAAGTTATGAGTGGCATGGACAGAGTGGATAGTCAGAAGCTTTTTCCCAGGGTGGAAGAGTCAGTTACTAGGGGACATAGGTTTAAACTGCGAGGGGCAAAGTTTGGAGGGGATGTGCGAAGCAAGTGTTTTACACAGAGGGTGGTGAGTGCCTGGAACTTGCTGCCGGGGGAGGTGGTGGAAGCAGGTACGTCAGTGACATTTAAGAGGCAAATTGACAAATACATGAATAGGATGGGAATAGAGGGATACGGACCCCAGAAGTGCAGAAGGTTTTTGTTTAGACAGGCATCATAATCGGCGCAGGCTTGGAGGGCCGAATGGCCTGTTCCTGTGCTTTACTGTTCTTTGTTCTTTAATGAAAGGAGATCTAATTGAGGTATATAAGGTGATTAAGGGAATTGACAAAGTAGATGTAGAGAGGATGTTTCCTCTGGCGGGGCAATCTAAAACGAGAGGTCATAGTTTTAGGATAAGGGGTAGCAAATTTAAAACAGAGATGAGGAGAAATTACTTCTCTCAAAGGGTCGTGAGTCTGTGGAATTCACTACCCCAGAGTGCGGTGGATGCCGGGACATTGAGTAAATTCAAGGAGGAGATAGATAGATTTTTAATTATATATGGGTTGAAGGGTTATGGAGAACGGGCAGGAAAGTGGAGTTGAGGCTGAGATGCGATCAGCCATGATCGTATTGAATGGCGGAGCAGGCTCGAGGGGCTGAATTGCCTACTCCTGCTCCAAGTTCTTATGTTCTTATTACTTCAGATGTGTAAATTATTAACCAACTGACTAATTCAAAAATAGGGTTGTGCAGAGATGGCAGGGCCAATGTTGTGATAGAGTTATACAGCACAGAAACAGGCCCTTCGGCCCACCATGTCCGTGCCAGCCTGCAAGCACCTATCCGAATCCCATTTTCCAGCACTTGGCCTTGTATTCTATGGCATTTCAAGTGCTCATTTAAATATTTCATAAATCCTCTGAGGGTTCCTGCCTCTGCCTCCCCTTCAGTGTGTTCCAGATTCCAACCACCCTCTGGGTGAAATTTGTTTTCCTCAAATCCCCTCTAAACCTCCTGCCCCTTACCTTAAATCTATCCCCCCTGGGTATTGACACCTCCACTAAGGGAAAAAGTTTCTTCCTATCTAACCTATCAATGCCCCTCATAATTTTGTATACCTCAATCAGGTCCCCACTCAGCCTTCTCTGCTCTGAGGAAAACAAGCCTAGCCTATCCAGTCTCTCTTCACAGCTGAAATGCTCCAGCCCAGGCAACATCCTGGTGAATCTCCTCTGCACCCTCTCCAGTGCAAACACATCCTTCCTATAACATGGTGTCCAGAACTGTACACAGTACTCCAGCTGTGGCCATCATAACCTCCGTGCTCTTATATTCTATGCCTTGGCTAATAAAGGCAAGTATCCCATATGCCTTCCTAACCACTTATCCACCTGTGCTGCTGCCTTCAGTGATCTATGGACAAGTACACCGAGGTCCCTCTGACCCTCTGTACTTCCTAGGGTCCTATCATCCATTGTCAAAGAGTCATACAGCGATACAGAACCAAAATAGGCCCTTTGGCCCACCAAGCCTGCACTGACCATCAACCACTCATTTATACCAATCCTACATTAATCCCATTTCCCTGTATTCTCCTACCACCTACCTACACTGGGACAATTTACAGTAGCCAATTTATCTATCAACCCACGTCTTTGGCATGTGGGAGGAAACTGGAGCACCCAGAGGAAACCCACACAGGCACAGGGAGAACTTGCAAACTCCACACAGGTAGTACCCAGACTGAACCCGGGTTACTGGAGCTGTGAGGCTGCAGTGCTAACCACTGCACCACCCCATATTCTATATGCCCTTGCCTTGTTAGTCCTCCCAAAATGCATTATCTCACACTTCTCAGGATTAAATTCCATTTGCCACTGCTCTGTCCATCTTACCAGCCCATCTTTATTGTCCTGTAATCTAAGACTATCCTCCTTACTATCTACGACACCATCAATTTTCATGTCATCTGTGAACTTACTGATCGTACCTCCTATATTCACGTCTAAATCATTAATGTACACTACAAACAGCAAGGGTCCCAGCACCGATCCCTGAGATACACCACTGGTCACAGGCTTCTTATCGCAAAGACAACCCTCGACCATCACCCTCTGCCTCCTGCCACTGAGACAATTTTGGATCCAATTTGCCAAATTGCCCTGGATTCCATGGGCTCTTATCTTCTTAACCAATCTCCCATGCAGGACCTTATCAAAAGCCTTACTGAAGTCCATGTAGACTACATCAACTGCTTTACCCTCATCTAGTCACCTCCTCGAAAATGCAATCACATTTGTTAGACATGATCTCCCCCTGACAAAGCCATGCTAACTATACTTGATTAATCCCTGCCTCTCCAAGTGGAGATTAATCCTGTCCCTTAGATTTTTTACCAATAGTTTCCCTACCACTGACGTTAGACTCACCGGCCTGTAATTACCTGGTTTATCCCTACTACCCTTCTTGAATAATGGTACCACATTCACTGTCCTCCAGTCCTCTGGCACCTCTCCTGTGGCCAGAGAGGATTTGAAAATTTGTGTCAGAGCCCCTGCAATCTCCTCCCTTGCCTCACCTAGCAGCCTGGGATACATCTCATCTGGGCCTGGGGATTTATCCACTTTTAAGCCCGCTAGTTCCACTAATACCTCCGCCCTTTCAATGTTAATTTGTTCAGGTATATCACAATCCCCCTCCCTGATCTCTACATAGTGAACACAGGTGTAAAGTAATCATTTAAAACTTC
This sequence comes from Heterodontus francisci, assembly GCF_036365525.1. Classification (NCBI taxonomy): domain Eukaryota; kingdom Metazoa; phylum Chordata; class Chondrichthyes; order Heterodontiformes; family Heterodontidae; genus Heterodontus; species Heterodontus francisci. The sequence continues at coordinate 45,006,385 of NC_090407.1, forward strand.
ACCCACGTCCACCGGCTCCATGCACAGATTGCCAGTTTGGTCCATAATGGGCCCTACTCTTTCCCTAGTTATCCTTTTGCCCTTAATGTACTATAAAGTGCCTTGGTATTTTCCTGTATCTTGTCCGCCAGTGTTTTTTCATGCCTCCTCTTTGCTCTCCTAATTACTTTTTTTATGTATCCCCCTACACTTTCTATACTCCAGTTGTGCTGCAACTGCAGCATGTGGGAATCTGTAGAATGCACTGCAATCCCGGACAACCATGACTGCAGTAAGTGTCTGCAGCTTGCACGACTTCAACTCATAATTGCTGAGCTGAAGACTGAATTGCAAACATTGTGGAGGATCAGGGAGGGGGAGAGTTACCTGAAAACTTTGTTCCAGGAGGCAGTCACACCCCTTCGAGTAGGAAGAACATTAGAGATGGCCAATGGTCAGGGACAGGAGGGTGTGACTATGAGTGAGGCAGGTAAGGGGAATCAACATGTAGTTATGGAGGAGCCTCAGCCCCTGACCTTATCCAACAGGTACGAGGTCCTTGCTACCTGTGTGGTTGAAGAGAAGGGCTGCAGGGTGGATGAGTGGACTGAACATGGCACCATGGTGAAAGATGCCATTTCAGTGGGGGGAGTGAAGAGGAATGTGGTTGTGAAAGGAGGCAGTATAGTCATGGGGATATATACTGTTCTCTGCAGCCAGGACCAGGAGTTCTGACGGCTGTGTTGCCTGCCCGATGTGGGGAGGATGAAGAGAGGCTGCAAAGAGATATAGATAGGTTAAGTGAGTGGGCAACAAGATGGCAAATGGAGTGTAATGTAGGGAAGTGTGAAGTTGTTCACTTTGGTCATAAAAATAGAAAAGCGGAACATTTTTTAAAAGATGTGAAACTGTTAAGTGTTGATGTTTAGAGAGACTTGGGGGTACTCGTACAAGGATTGCACAAAGTTAATATGCAGTGCAGCAGGCTATTAGAAAGGCAAATGGCATGTTGGCCTTTATTGCAAGGGAATTGGAATACAGGAATAAAGAAGTCTTACTAAAATTGTACAGGCTTTGGTGAGACAGTACCTGGGAATACTGTGTGCAGTTTTGGTCTCCACATTTAAGAAAGAATATACTTGAACTGGGGGCAATGCAGTGAAGATTGACTAAATTGGTTCTTGGGATGAGGGGGTTGTCCTATGATAAGAGGCTGAGTAAATTGGGCCTCTTTTCTCTGGACTTTAGAAGAATGAGCGATGTTCTAATTGAGACATATAAGATTCTGAAAGGGCTTGATAGGGTAAAAGCTGAGAGATTGTTCTCACTGGTCAGGGAATCTAGAACATGGGGACACAGTCCCAGGATAAGGGGTCAATCATTCCAGATTGAGGTGAGGAGAAATTGCTACACTCAAAGGATTGTGAATCTTTGGAATTCTCTACTCCAGAAGGTTGTGGATGCTCCATCATTGAATATATGTAAGGCTGGGGTAGGCAGATTTTTGGTCTCGGATATATGGGGAGCGGGCAGAAAGTGGAATTGAAGCCCAAGATCAGCTATGATCATATTAAATGGCGGAGCAGGCTCGATGGGCCATATGGTCTATTTCTGCTCCTATTTTTTGTTCTTGTGTCCTTGGAAATCTCTGCAGGGCATACCAGATGCTGAAAGTTTCGGGAGGTGCTCACCCTGCAGCTACAGAGAGTTCAGGAAGACAGTAAGTGGGTGACCATCCGGCAGGGTAAGGAAGAGACAGGCAGTGCAGGAATCCTCTGGGAGTGTAACCCTCACAAACCAGTTTTCAATCCTGAATGCCAGTGAGGGTGACAACACCTTGAGGCAGTGCAGTCTAGAACACATCCAAGACACCGTGGAGAAAATGACTGCACGGCGAGGCAGAGCAAAGTGTAGAAATGCAGTGGTCATAGGGGATTAGATAATCAGGGAGGTTAGGCAGGCTTTTCTGCAAGAGTGAGGGTCCAGATGTCTGGGGCATTGGGACCAGTTCCTGGGCAAGAGACACAGGCAGACTGATAGCACCTGAACAAGACTGGGACTAATGCCCTCACAGGAAGGTTAACTAGTACAGTGGAGGAGGGTGTAAACTAATGTGACATGGAGAGGAGGTCCAGATTGAAGCATTAGAGAGGAGATATAAGGTGCAGAGAGGACTGGGAGGGGCAAACAGTGTTAGAATAAAGAATAGACCAGAAATGGGAGAGATCAGAAAGGGGATCAATGCTAAACAGACTAAGGAGGTTTTGGATTGGATGCGTGTAAATACATACAGCATGACCAATAAGGTAGGCCACTGGCGTACAGCACCTGTGTCCAGTTGAGTAGAGCTTGGAGAGGGCTGCACCCTCTGACACAGTCTCTCCACAACAGTCCCTGGCACCAGGGATTTCTGAAGTGTAAGTCACCAGGTGAAAACCCAACTGTCTGTCTGACTGGTCCCACCGAAGTGTAACTGAGCTGGTGCCTGGTCTGTACAAATCCTGTGATGGTGCATCCTCAGAATGAATCAGCTCCTCTGAGGAATCATTATCAGTGAGTTCCAGCAACTCTGCTGCAGGCATGAAGGTCATGGTGGAGAGAAAAAATATGAATGTGCATTGGCAAGGTAAGAATTTTGCAAGTTCTCATTATGAAGATCATCATATTTCATTCACAACTGAAATCACATTAATATGACTGAGAATTGTATGATAGGTGGGTGGCTAATATTAAATTATGTCACCAGGGATCTGAGAGGTCCCTGTTTCCCCATCTCTGGTGGCTAGGGATGATGAGATGATGCTGATCTCCAGCGTCTCCTCCTCTCCCTCATTTTCCATGTTCTCTCCTTCTGCAATGAGATAATGAAGAGATGTATGAATGAGTTTACTGGCATGTTTGCACCCAATGGATGCAGTGCATATGTTAAGGGTGAGTATGAGGGAGAGGAAAATGTATAAGGATGAGGGTGAGTGTCAGAGGCGGATGAATAGATGGGGATCTGAGGAAGTGTTTGGAAAGTGATGGATGGGTGGGTGTGCCAGGTAAGTGGGTTTGCAGAATGATGTGCTGGAGGAGGCTGGAGGAGGCAGAGTGAGCACAGGAGTGATGTACATAGCAGGGTGTAGATGAATGTGCAGCTGTACGCTTCCCATGAGCATGACACTACACTCCTGCTGCTGGTGTCCTGGACCACCTCCAGCCACATCTTCTTTGTGTGAGGTTTTTTTAAAAAATTTTTGTGAGATGTGGGCATCAGTGGCTAGACCAGTATTTATTGCCCATCCCTAATTGCTCTTAAACTGAGTGGTTTGCTAGGCCATTTTAGAGCCAACCACATTCCCGTGGGTCTGGAGCTACATGTAGGTCAGACCAGGTAAGGATGGCAGATTTCCTTTCCTAAAGGATGGGTTTTTACAATGATCGACAATGATTTTATGGTGATCATTAAACTCGATTTTAATTCTAGATTTATTAATTGAATTCAAGTTTCACCATCTACTGTGGTGGGATTCACACCCATGCCCCCAGAGCTTTAGCCTGGGCTCTAGATTACTAATCCAGTGACATTACCTCTATGCCACTGCCTCCCCATCACTGGGGAAGAGTATTTCTCTTTGACTCTTTGACTCCTCACAACCTCCAGCAGTACATCAAGCAAAGCGTCATTAAAGCACACCACAACCCTTTGAGAATCCCAAGTCCATCATCTGCAATTGCTGTCTCTGTGCAAAACCTCCAAACTCCTCCAGCTTCCATCTTCCGATTGGTGCTTTAAATGCTAGAGTTGAGATTTAGTCATGTGAGTCCTCGTCATACCCACTGCCACACAATCAACACCAAATCCTGAAGTAAAATGATAATGAAGAGGCTGATTTAAAATTCTACTGGCAGACGTGCTGAATATTCTGAATTTTCCAATGATATTACACATTCCACTCCAAACATACCTCTGAGTTATTACAGGGGCCATAAAGTGCAGCAACACAAATTTATGCTCAACATTTATAAATCAGTGGTTCGACCTCAGGTGCTGTATTGTGTCCACTTCCAGGAACCACACTTTTGGAAGGATGTTAAGGCCTTGATGATGTTGCAGAGGTTTATTAGAATGATACCAGGGATGGGGGAATACAGATATATGGAAAGAATAGAGAAGCTGGGATTGTTCTTCTTAAAGCAGAGAATGTTGAAGGGAGATTTGATAGAGTTGTTCAAAATCATGAAGAGTTTTTAGAAAGTAAATAAGGAAAAGTTGTTTCCAGCAGCATAAGGGTTGGTAAGTAGAAGACACAGAGTAAAGGTGATTGGCAAACAACTCATTGGGAGAACTTCCCCATCCCAACATGTGGTGTATGTGGATTTCCAAAAGGCGTTTGATAAAATGGCACATAACAGGCTTATCAGCAAAGCTGAAGCTCATGGAGTAAAGGGGTTAGTGGCAGCATGGAAATGAAGTTGGCTGAGTGACAGGAAACAGAGCGGTGGTGGACGGTTGCTTTTTGGACTGGAGGAGGGTATATAATGGAGTTCCCCATGTGCTGGCTTCGGGACCTCTGCTTTTCTTGGCCTATATTAATGACCTAGACTTGGGTGTGCAGGGCACAATTTCAACATTTGCAGCTGACAATAAACTTGGACGTACTGTAAACTGTGAGGAGGATAGCGATAGGCTTAATCAGACATGGACAGGCTGGTGGAATGGGTGGACTCGTGGCAGATGAAATTTAATGCCGAGAAGTGTGAAGTGATTCATTTTACTGGAAGGACGAGGAGAGGCAATATAAAATGTGGGCATATGTACACAAATCGTTGAAGGTGGCAGAGTATGTTGAAGGCATACAGGATCCTGGGCTTAACTTTATACAGGCACAGAGTTCAACATAAGCAAGTTATGATGAACCTTTAACAAACAGAAGTTCGGCCTCAACTGGAGCATCGGGCAGTCTTTAACTGACCTTGTGGCGTGAGAACAAACACAGGGGCCAGTAAAATGGTATGCGCCCACATAGGCGACCTCTCCAATGACTTCCCGCCACTGGACAATTTTACCGAGGCAGGATCAGTGGGAGACACATCGGCGGTGGGTAGGTAATTAAGGTTGTTAAAGTGTAAATTGTTAGGTATTTTCCAGTTTTACAAATGGAGCACAGGATGCTTGGAGGCTCTGAGACTTGCCTACTCAAAGGAGATGAGATCTGAGCAGCAGTTGACATGTGGAGGGAACTGGTAACCATACTGTGAAGCTGTCTGCTGGATGTATCTTAAAGAAGTGACACAATCAAGTTTGGAGGCACTGCAGAGGGTGGGACCAAAGTAAAATGCTGCTAGAGGAAAGATGTCTCCCCGGCCCACAGCATCCACTGGAGGCAGACCAAGGTTCCTGAGAGGTTCATTGCAGTGAAGGCTTCATCTTGCATACCATTTTACTGGCCCCTGTGTTTGTTCTCACGCCACAAGGTCAGTTAAAGACTGCCCGATGCTCCAGTTGAGGCCGAACTTCTGTTTGTTAAAGGTTCATCATAACTTGCTTATGTTGTACTCTGTGCCTGTATAAAGTTAAGCCCAGGATCCTGTATGCCTTATGAACTGTTTTTCAACATACTCTGCCACATTCAATGATTTGTGCACATATGCTTTCAGACTTTGACTGCTGCAGTGAGGAGGAAAGTGGCACAGAGATGGGGATGCAGCCACAGGGAGCAGCTATGCAGCGAACAAGAGAGCTCCAGTGGGTTGAGGAAGCCATCGGGCATGTATGAGGAAGACTCCTGGGGGCAAGAAGGAAGCCTCATGGTCAAAGAAGGCACTACACATTTCAAAGGGTGTACAGTCAGAGGATCATCTTCATGGAGATGTCCGAGCACCAATGTCGACGAAGACTGCATCTTCCCAGGAAGATGGTGGAATCTTCCAAAATTCCCATTTTCTGGAACAGCGCCAGCAGATTGGAAAACCTCAAATGTAACACCCCTATTCCAGAAAAGAGGGAGACAGAAAACTGGAAACTATAGACCAGTTAACGTAACGTCTGTCATTGGGAAAATGCTGGAATCCATTAGGAGCGGGGCATTTAGAAAATCATACCAGCGTCAAGCAGACTCAACATGGTTTTGTGAAAGGAAATTGTGTTTCACAAATTTATTAGAGTTCTTTGAGGATGTAACAAGCAAGGAAAAATTATATGTAGTGTATCTGGATACCCAAAAGGTATGTGATCAGGGGCCACATAAAAGGTTATTGCACAAGATAAGGGCTCATGGTGTTGGAGTAATATATGAGCATGGATAGTAGATTGGCTAACAGGAAACAGAAAGTCAGGATAAATGGGTCATTTTCAGGTGGAAAAACTGTAACCAGTGTGATGCCACAGGGCGCAATGTTAGGACCTCAACTATTAATGATCTATATTCATAACTTGGATGAAGGGACTGAGTGTATTATAGCCAAATTTGCTGATGATACAAAGATAGATAGGAAAGCAAGTTGTGAGGGGCACACAAAAGTCTGCAATGGGATATAGATAGGTTAAGTGAATGGGCAAAAATTTGGCAGATGAAGTATAATGTTGAAAAATATGCAGTTGCCCACTTTGGTGGGAAGAATCGAAAAACAATGTTTTTTTTTAAATGGAGAAAGTCTGCAGAATGCTGCAGTGCAGAGGGATCTGGGTGACATCATACATGAATGACAAAAAGTTAGCATACAGGTACAGCAAGTAATTAGGAAGGTAAACGGAACATTGGCCTTCATTGCAAGGGGAATGGAGCATAAAAGTAAGGAAGTCATGCTACAACTGTACAGGGGTATTGGTGAGACCACACCTCAAGTACTGTGTACAGATTTGGTCTCCTTAAGATGAGGAGAAATTTCTCCTCTCAGAGGGTTATTAATCTTTGGAATTCTCTTTCCCAGAGAGTATTGGAGGCTGGGTTATTGAATATATTCAAGGCTGAGCTAGACGTATTTTTGATCTAAAAAAGGGTGTAATCAGATTAGCCATGATCTTATTGAGTGGTGGAGCAGGCTCGAGAGGCTGAATGGCCTACTCCTGCTCCTATTTCTTATATTCTTATGTTCTTATCGTGGCGGAGTTGTACACTCTTCTGGAGCAGGGGTTAATGTGGACACTCAATGCCTGTAACCTTATTGGTTATGTTGGCACTCAACATTTTCCCTTATGGTTCATTCCAGGGATCGTCTGAAGATCTATGTGGTATTTCTCAGTCAGTGAGCCATGGTACCATCAGGCTGGACAAAATATCAGTTCATAACCTATCAGACCAGTCAGGCCAAGAGGGCAGTTGGCTTCGGGGCCATGGCTGCATTTCTCCAGGTGCAGGGGGTCACTGACTGCACTCATGTGCTCATCAAGGCTCCTCAGAGCAGTCAGGTGCCTTTGTGAACAAAATAGGCCTTCACTCCTTAAATGTTCAAGTCATCTGCGACAACCATAAGTGGATCATGGAGGTGTGGACGAGGTTTCCGGAAATCTGCCAGGACTCCTACATCCTTAGACCATCCCAATGTGATGGAATCTTGGTATAATAGACTTAATTAGGTAGAATTTAGATATAGTTAAAATATTATACCATATAGAATTAAAGATTGAATAAATGATCAGTTTTAAAGACTCACTGAGATTCCCCTTTAAGAAGGTAGAGTTAAAAATTTCAAGGTCTTTCAAGGTTCCTGTTACAATAGAACGTGAACCAGTGTTTCTGTGTTTCAGTTTTTCTATTGCCAGGGACTTGGAGGTTAAACATTGAAATGTCCCGTGTGACAATGTCCCAGACACCACCATCACCATCCCTGGGTGTGTCCTGTCCCACCAGCAGGACAGACCCAGCAGAGGTGGTGGCACAGTGGTATACAGTGGGGAGGGAGTTGCCCTGGGAGTCCTCAACATCGACTCTGGACCCCATGAAGTCTCATGGCATCAGGTCAAACATGGGCAAGGAAAACTCCTGCTGATTACCACCTACCGCTCTCCCTTAGCTGATGAATCAGTACTCCTCCATGTTGAAGACCACTTGGTGGAAGCACTGAGGGTGGCAAGGGCACAGAATATACTCTGGGTGGGGGACTTCAACGTCCAGCACCAAGAGTGGCTCGGTAGCACCATTATTGACCGAGCTGGCCGAGTCCTAAAGGACATAGCTGCTAGATTGGGTCGGCGGCAGGTGGTGGGGGAACCAACAAGAGGGAGAAATAAACTTGACCTCTTCCTCACCAATCTGCCTGCCTCAGATGCATCTGTCCATGACAGTATTCGTAGGAGTGACCACAGCACAATATTTGTGGAGACAAAGTCCCATCTTCACATTGAGGATACCCTCCATCATGTTGTGTGGCACTACCACTGTACTAAATGCAACAGATTTTGAACAGATCTAACAATGCAAAACTGGGCATCCATGAAGCGCTGTGGGCCATCAGCAGTAGTAGAATTATACTCAACCACACTCTGTAACCTCATGGCCGGCATATTCTCCTCTCTACCATTACCATAAATTCAGGAGACTAACCCTGGTTCAATGAAGAGTGCAGGAGGGCATGCCAGGAGCAACACCAGGCATACCTCAAAATGAGGTGTCAAACCTGGTGAAGCTACAACACAGGACTATCTGCGTGCCCAACTGCAGAAGCAGCATGCAATAGACAGAGCTAAGCGATCCCATAACCAACAGATTAGATCTAAGCTCTACTGTCTTGCCACATCCAGCCATGAATGGTGGTGGACAATTAAACAACTAACTGGAGGAGTATCCACAAATATCCCCAGCCTCAATAATGGGAGAGCCCAGCACATTAGTGCAAAAGCTAAGGCTGAAGCATTTGCAAAAATCTTCAGCCAGAAGTGCTGAGTTGATGATCCATCTCAGCCTCCTCCTGAAGTCCCCAGCATCACATATGTCAGACCTAAGCCAATTCGATTCACTCCGCGTGATATCAAGAAATGACTGAAGGCACTGGATACTGCAAAGGCTATGGTCCCTGACAGCATTCTGGCAATAGTACTGAAGACCTGTCCTCCAGAACTTGCCGCGCCCCTCGCCAAGCTGTTCCAGTACAGCTACAACACTGGCATCTACCCGACAATGTGGAAAATTGTCCAGGTATATTCTGTACACAAAAAGTAGGACAAGTCCAACCCGGCCAATTACCGCCCCATCAGCCTACTCTCAATCATCAGTAAAGTGATGGAAGGTGGCATCAACAGTGCTATCAAGCGGCATTTGCTTAGCAATAACCTGCTCAGTGACGCTCAGTTTTGGTTCTGTCAGAACCACTCAGCTCCTGACCTCATTACAGCCTTGGTTCAAACGTGGACAAAAGAGCTGAACTCAAGAGGTGAGGTGAGAGTGACTGCCCTTGACATCAAGACAGCATTTGACCGAGTATGGCATCAAGGAGCCCTAGCAAAACTGGAGTCAATGGGAATCGGGGGAAAACTCTCCGCTGGTTGGCGTCACACCTAGCGCAAAGGAAGATGGTTGTGGTTGTTGGAAGTCAATTATTTCAGCTCCAGGACATCACCGCAGGAGTTCCTCAGAGTAATGTCCTAGGCCCAACCATCTTCAGCTGCTTCATCAATGACCTTCCTTTAATCATAAGGTCAGAAGTGGGAATGTCCGCTGATGATTGCACAATGTTCAGCACCATTCGCGACTCCTCGGATATTGAAGCATCCCTGCAGAAATCCAACAAGACCTGGACAATATCCAGGCTTGGGCTGATAAGTGGCAAGTAACATTCGTGCCACACAAGTGCCAGGCAATTATCATCTCCAACAAGAGAGAATCTAACCATCTCCACTTGACATTCAATGGCATTACTATCTCTGAATCCCCCACTATCAACATCCTAGGGGTTCCCACTGACCGGAAACTGAACTGGAATAGCCATATAAATACCATGGCTACAAGGGCAGGTCAGAGGCTCGGAATTCTGCGGCAAGTAACTCACCTCCAGACTCCCCAAAGCCTGTCCACCATCTACAAGGCACAAATCAGGAGTGTGATGGAATACTCTCCACTTCCCTGGATGACTGCAGCTCCAACAACATGCAAAAAGCTCGACACCATCCAGGACAAAGCAGCCCGCTTGATTGGCACCCCATCCACAACCTTAAGCATTCATTCCCTCCACCACCGATGCACAGTGACAGCAGTATGTACCATCTACAAGATACACTGCAGCAATGCACCAACGCTCCTTTTACAGCACCTTTTAATCCCGCGACCTCTACCAACTAGAAGGACAAGGGCAGCAAATGCATGGGAACCCCAGCACCTGCAAGTTCCCCTTCAAGTCACACACCATCCTGTCTTGGAACTATATCGCCGTTCCTTCACCGTCGCTGAGTCAAAATCCTGGAACTCCCTTCCTAACAGCACTGTGGGTTACCTACCTCACATGGACTGCAGCGGTTCAAGAAGGCAGCTCACTACCACCTTCTCAAGTGTTATTCGGAATGGACAGTAAATGCTGGCCCAGCCAGCAATGCCCACATCTCATGAATGAATAAAAAAAATCAGTAGAAGGTAGTCATAAATTTAATTAATTGATGGTGTTGGTAAATGTAGGCAGATTGGCCCACAAAGAGGGGTCAACCTACCATAAACCACAATTATAGGGAATCAAATAATACATTAAAAGAGTGCTTACAAAAACAGAGAAGTAAACACAATTATAAATATTTTGATCAGATGGATGCTCACAACTTCAAGAACAGTGGAATTCCATCAAAGCATTAAGTGGAGGTGTTAGTTAATGATATTCCCAAATATGGATCTTGAATGCAAGTAAAACACACACAGAAAGGTAACACCTATATGCTAAAAGATCCGATCACACCTTAGAAACAGTATAAATATGAGGGTATCTGGAGCAAAAATTGGAAGTGTTGAATTCCTCAAATAATACTTCTCACCCTATGGTTTACTCGGGTAATTTAAGGTAAAAGTTAAACTTTTAGATTCTATGTTAGAAATCAGATTATGTGTTACATCTCTTAGTAATATTTGAAATTGTGATATACTTATCCACTTAAAAGTGTATTATATGTTAAATTCTTAAATACATTTTTTAAGGGTGGCGCAGTGGCTAGCACCACAGCGTAACAGCTCCAGTGACCCGGGTTCGGTTCTGGGTACTGCCTGTGTGGAGTTCGCAAGTTTTCCCTGTGACTGTGTGGGTTTCCTGCCAATGCTCTGGTTTCCTCCCATATGCCAAAGAGTTGTGGGTTGATACGTAAATTGGCCATTGTAAAAAGTTGCCCCTAGTGTAGGTAGGTGGTAGGAGAATTGAGGGAAGGTGGGGATGTGAGAGGGAAAAATGGGATTAATATAGAATTAATATAAATGGGTGGATGATGGTCAGCATGGACTCAATGGGCTGAAGGGCCTGTTTAGGTGATGTATCTCGCTATGACTCTAAATATATAAAAGTTAATAAATCGTCTTGTGCAGTATTCTGTATACAACAACAAGAACCCCCTCTCTGTGTCTCTTTAAGTGGAGAGGTACATATCGAAGAGAGTTTCCCAGACCCTTATAATATCTGGGATATTTATGACTTAGCCATACTTATTAAAAATAGGCTATCTGAAAGATGGTAATATTCTGTTAGTTTTCTTTCTTTGAGGGAAAACTCGTTCAATTCTTTGGACCCAAATAAGTGTCTATAAGAATTTGTCTGGCTTGAACTTAATTAAAGGAGATTCATAGGGATGTATGTCTGATTTGTTTTAGTGGATAAGGGGTTAAAGTCATAAATCACTTCACCAATTGCCTCAGCTTTTTAGGCCACCCAAGTGTCTTTGTGGCTGGATACATGGGAACAAGGGTTATCCATTAAAGACATGGTTTTTGACTTCTGTATGCAACCCCAACACACAGGCAGAGGACAAATACAACTGCTGCTATTTAGCTACAAGGGCCATCATTGGTCTGGCCATTGGCCTTTTGAAGATGCAGTAAAGATTCCTCAATAGATCTGGGGGAACCTTTAATACACGCCCCCAAGGGTATCTCACATCATTGTCGACTGCAATACACAACCTGACGCTCCAGAGTGGCGTAGCGTTGGAGCCCGAGGGAGACACTGAGTCAGCAGCATGTTCAGAGGAGGAGGATGAGCATGAGGCGCCTCAACAGGTGCCAGCTGATGAAGATGATGCCATGGGGGCCAACACGGCAGGGAGACTTGTGACTATCTGGTCAACAAATGCTTCACATGAGGACAAGTGCAAGGGGGCACCGAACCAAGAAATTCTCTCCCTTGTTAACCTTTCATTGCAGGCATTTACCATCTCTCTGCATCCGAGAGCATTATTTGCCAAGACCTTCCATCAACGCAGGTGCTCTTGAGGTACTTACTTTTACAGACCGCCCATGTATGTCATTCCATATCTGGTCACTGTCAACTGGTGCACAAAAGTAAATACACGAGTCATCATACATTTACTGTCAAGACCTTTAACTATTATAAGACATTAAAAGCTTCTGCATTTAATTAATAAGTGTCACCCAGTGAAACCCCAAGTGCCAGTCCATGCATTTACGGTCTTGCTTACGGTCACTTCTCCCTGGTGCTTTCCCTGTGCAGTTTGCTGACTTCCTTGCTCCAGTGCATAAGGTGTCTGTGGCCTGTGTCTTCTAGGTGCCTGAGTGCTACTGGGACTTGACGCATTGTGGGCCACCTGTATCAGTGCAGGGGAAGTAAGGCCTCGCTCCTGTAGTCAACAGGATTCTTTTACTTGAGATTTGTGAGAAATTACACAGGCCACCTAAGTTCTGTTGATAAAATTTTATTGTATCTTCAAGACAAATTCAAACCACAACTACTACACAATCTAAAGTTAGTTATAAAAAACACTACAATGTAAGCAGGACACCAATAATGTTACAAGAGATTATCATACATGAACTACCAATGGATGATCACTTCTTGTTGATTGCAGGTCCTCCTTGGGAGACGAATGGCCTTGCTCGTTAAGAGCTAAAAAAACATGTCGGTCTGCACCAGGCTGAAGATTGATAAAATGGTGCCAGAGATAACGGAGCAGAGAAACTGTCTTTGTTATCTGCAGCAGTGGGCCTAGAAACTCCGACATGAGGCCCAGGCCTGTAGCTATATATCTTGCTTTTCCGAAAGGACAGTGAGGTAATTGCAGACCACTGAAGGAGTTAAAAAACAGGTTTTACCTTATATGGAACAGAGACATCGTAAAAAATGGGATAAAGAAAGAGCCCACAGGAGCATCTTTGCTGTAGTGGTTAGGGTGACGTGGTCATCCATCTGGAAGACGCACATGGAAGATTTGCCAGCAGACTGACCACCAGGCCGGAATCTGGCTTGTAGAGCTGCTAAGCAACTGTTATTATCATGTATGTATACTATTGCTTAGTGGTATAACAAAGGTGAACCACATCGAGCGGAACAGTATCCAAGTCGTCTTGTGCCATTGATACCCAGCTGACAAGTCCCCTGGTCCTGATGGGCTTCATCCTAGGGTCATAAAAGTGGTGGCTAATGAGGTAGTAATTATTCAAAATTCGCTAGATTCTGGAAGGTTTCATCAGACTGGAAAGCAGCAAAGATAATGGGCTGGATTTTACCTTAGGTGGACGGGAATTCGCCACCAACGCTTCTGCCTAGACCGGGGATCCATCCCGCATTTTACGGGTCCCCGGGCTTTAATTGTCCTGAGACAGGACTTCCACCCACTTGAGGGAGGAGGTCCTGCCTCAGTGAGCTGCCGGCCAATCAGCGGGCGGTGGCCAGGAGCGGTGGCCACTGCTGGGGCTTCAGCCTGGCCAACGCCATGGAGCCTGGGGACGAGCTAAGTTGGGCTTGCCTCACCAGGGGGATTGGTTCTTTCCTGGTGAGGCTGGAGTGGTCGTTTGGGGGAAGGGGGCGTCTTGGGTCCCACCTGACTACCATAAAGTTCACTGGAGGCAGGAGCAGGGTGGTAGGCCTCCCGGAGCCTCCGGCTCAATTTTATGCCGCCCCCACGCCACCATCCGATCTGCTGGGGCAGCGTAAAATACAGCCCAATCCCTCAGAATGTGGTGGAGGTGCAGTCATTGAATATTTTTAAGGCAGAGGTAGATAGATTCTTGTTAGGCAAGGGAATCAAAGTTTATTGGAGGTAGATGGGAAAGTGGAATTCAAAGCACAGGGAGATCAGCCATGATCTTATGGAATGGTGGAGCAGGCTTTATGAGCTGAATGGCCTATTTCTGCTCCTAATTTTTATGTTTGTATGTATGTTCATAACGGCTGGAACCTTTAGACTGGGTAAAAGGTCTAACAGAATTTGGTGAACCAGCCAGGACCCTTGAAGGTGATGGCAGAACATACAATGGGTAGGTTCGTCACAAAGTACGTGGCAGGGAAACTACCTCTCAAACAGAGGTGGGTTCAGGTTATCCTGAAGGGGGTTGATCTGGTAAATGAGGCAGGACAGTGGACACAGGGGTCCTTTTGTAAGCAGGCCTTGATGAAAGCAGTTTGGCTGATGGTGATCAGTGATGGTGCAGGCAAGATGAGACTGAGAAAATAAAACTCAGGTAGGAACTTTAAAGTGAGGAAAAGAAAGTTACTGTGTCATTTATTCGAGTCTGTATGAATGTTGGAAGCTTCCATGAATGGATGTCCTTTTCTGTGTAGCTTGTGTTCTGTAGAGCTAACCATCATTAACACTTTGTAGTCTGGCTTTAATGGTGAAAGCATGAGTCTGTTACTTGTTCTATTTATACACATATATATTTTTGTGGGACCCATTACAGGAATCAATATTTCTAAGTTGTTTGGAATGAAGAAAGTGTGAATGTGATTATCGAGAGTGTGCCTATGTCAATTTAATCTTTTGGGCCTCCTTATCTCGAGAGACAATGGATACGCGCCTGGAGGTGGTCAGTGGTTTGTGAAGCAGCGCCTGGAGTGGCTATAAAGGCCAATTCTGGAGTAACAGGCTCTTCCACAGGTGCTGCAGAGAAATTTGTTTGTTGGGGCTGTTGCACAGTTGGCTCTCCCCTTGCGCCTCTGTCTTTTTTCCTGCCAACTACTAAGTCTCTTCGACTCGCCACAATTTAGCCCTGTCTTTATGGCTGCCCGCCAGCTCTGGCGAATGCTGGCAACTGACTCCCACGACTTGTGATCAATTTAATATTATGTAAAATTTAAATGAGGATCTGTGGGAACTCAATGGTAAGTTAAATGTGAGAACTGTAAATCTCAAGGGATGTGGAATTCATGTTGGGATTTTATTGTGTTGTCACATCTCTCCCAGATAAAAGAGAATTTTGCAGGAGGCAATGTGTTTGGGTGATAATGAGTTTGAGATTTTGAATCAGTACAGAATGGGTAATGCAGATAACATCAGGAATTGGGAGTTGGTTTACGTGTGGAAAAGGATAAGTTACGATGAAATGAGGGAGAATGGAAAATTCTGTTTGAATCTCCCTGAAGCTGTGGAAAGTTTACAGGTTGCAAAAACTCTGCTGCGCAATGTGTGAATGTTTGGCATTGCTGTGTGATTTTCTTTTGTGTGAAAGAACATTGCTTTTTGTTTATTTGTGATAATTAACTTTATCTTTAGTTTTGATTACAAGGATTTGAAAGGTGCCTGGAGAAAGAAGACAAGTGATGTAACTTGTTTTTCTTTCCGTAACTTAAAAAAAACACATGCTATTTTACTTGGTGTTTAGTTGATAAAGTAAGGTTGTATTTAAAGCAAAACTGAGCATTGTGAGGATGGACAACGTAAAGTGTACAGCATAATGGAGATCCTGCTTCTGTGTAGAATAAAAGGATTTGCGTGAATGATTTTTGTGTGCTTCAAGTTTTAATGTGTTTTTGTTCCTGAAATTGTGAATTTGAGGTCGTAGTTTCAGCACTTCCAATTTTAAAAAAAAACTAACAGTGAGAGTTATGAGCATGGATTAACAGGGAAATGTAATTAATAAATGTTTCGATCAATGAAAGTTTGTGTTGCAGTTGCTGGCCAGAGTCACAACTCAAACAGATCATTAAAAAAGAAAAAAATTTGAGATTGGATACTGCTAATTGGAATATGAAAACACGCAGTTTGAGCCTCGAACAATCCCGGGTATTTTGAACTCAAACTGTAAAAAAAAGAAAAAGGGTATTTGGAAAAAAGAGGTGTTTCGAAACAATTGGAGCTTGTCTTGTTTAAAAAAAATGTCTTGGGAGAAAAACTCTTGCATGATGGTATTACACCCATCTGAGAGCTTTGCTCGAACCCTTTTAAAACGAGCAGAGAAGTTAACCCTTTCTGCTGTTAGCTCAGCTCACCACAAAGATTAGTTTGCTGAATGAAAATTTATAGATATTGGGCATTATGAAATTTTAAGTGTTTGACTTGTCAAGTATGTCTGGATGAATTAATCCATTCGGCTCTGAGCAGAATGGATTTTTTGATTTTTTCCCACAGTAACTGCAAGTGCAATAACATTTCCTGCAGCTTTTAGAATTTAAGAATTTATCTGCACACTTTCAGTGCCACAGCATAGTCAAGATTAAAGACTTTTCCTTTTCAATAGGAATGGACCTTATCTCATTCAGGCCATTTGTTATTTCCCAAAACAAAGTGCTTGAGAACAGGAGATCTGGGGCTGAATTTTTCCGGCCCATTGATGCCGCGGGTCGCGGTGCGGGGACCGTTAAAATGTTGCGGGGAGAAGCCTGCCTCGACTCATGAGGCCGAGAAGGGCCCGCCGCATATTACTGGTGGCAGCGGAACCTCGGTGCAGCACCCCCCCAACCACACGGCAGCACCACAATTAGCATATGGTAAGGAATACTCACCTATGCTGATTATGCAGCCCGCCGCCTCTCCATTGACACTTCCTGATTTTTTACTGAATGGGTGGCTGTCACGTGCTGTCCCATTCATGATCTGAAAAGCCGGCGGGTTGAGGCAGAAGTTGTCTCCAGCGAAGGTAAGTTCTGTTATTCAGGGGTCCCACTCTGCATTACGGAAGAGAGGAGGGTAATGCAGGGGTCCAACTACATTCTGAAAGGGAGGAGGGGGGGATATGCAGGGGTCTAACTCTGCATTCTGGAAGGGAGGAGGGAGGGGGGAATTTGCAGGGGTCTAACTCTGCATTCTGGAAGGGAGGAGCGAGGGGGGGATATGCAGGGGTCTAACTCTGCATTCTGGAAGGGAGGGGGTCTGGATTACTGGAGGGAAAGCTGTGCTGGCAGGAAGGGAGGTACCATGTACCATCCCTCCATTAACAGTGTACGCTCTGTATTTATGAGGGGGCAATGGCACACTAGGCACCCTGTGTGAAGAGTGTGTCAGAAAGAGCAGGAGCATTAAGGTTTTATGGATGGTGGGAGCAATCGATTCAGCTGATAGGATCTTGCTGTGGTCATGCCGTGCCACGCTGAGTGTTGGCTAAGATGGGCAATGCCATGGCACGCCACATGGTTGATCCAAGAAAGCAGCTGATATACCTGTCAACACCAATCCATGCCCTGTTAGGAACCTTCGAATACATGCAGGGTTCAACTTTATTTATCACATAGGTATGGTTCATCCTACATTGTGTGATCCTCTGCTCGTGAGGATCTGTATGCACCAGAGGCAATATCAACAGGCAGGTGCGATCCATGTAGAGGCCCCCGGTCATGAGCAGCAGCCCCCAAGGGGAGCTCACCATTACGGTTGCCGTGCATCGACAGGCCCTACATGACATGCCATCGGATGTCAGAGCACCAGTGTCAGGGGAGATTGCACATATAGAGAGGGTGGTGACACGTCTGTGGAAGTGAGCAGAACGACATGGCACTATGCTAGATGGGAAATATAGCCAAGTTAGGAGTAGTCACTTTGCTGAGCTCTGATGAAATGATTTAAAGCTTGAGAAACTGCAATGAAATAGTTAAAAGTAAAGGCTGAGAGTGTGAGATCGTATAAACTTACAGGCACTGGTAATTGCAAGGACATTTGTTCATTCATGACTTGATTGTGTGACTCCTTGTGGTTTGGAACAAATGGATTCCTGTGAGAGATGCTGGCCATCCCTGTGTGAGTGATGATAAGGAATGAAAGGCCACACTATCACTGTATACTGTTGCTGCTTGGTGTTACTTCATGATGTGACTTGATAGAGATTACAGGATCCCAGGACTTATGACAATTGTGGGAAGCAAAAGCAGTATCTTGTTTCTAACTCCTCTTCCTTTGCTAATTGTCTTAATGTCTGTTTTCTTTTAATCTTGCTGATACAAAACAATATTTTATTAGTAACAAGTATGTATTGAGAATGGAGTGTATTGTAACCTCAGTAACAGATGTACTGCATGTCACCACGTGGGTGAAGTCGAATTGTACCGCACTGATTGGTTAAACAAGGAGGTGTAGCATGAATCTTAATGTATAAACAGTAGTACCTGTATCACAAACTTCACTTACTCTGGGGGGGGACCCGACAGACTCTGGTGGAGTCAGTGCCGCTGTTCTCAGAGTAAGTCCGCTGGCGACTGCGCAAATAAAGTAATTGATTTTACCTACACATCCGACTCGGTATATTTACTGAACCAGACTGAAGGCAAAAAGAACTCAGATTTACATTTTGGTGTCAGAAGTGGGATCTCAACAGACGACCGCCGATCATCAGCGAAATCAGAATCAGACTAGTGTTGGACGGAGAGAGAGGAAATGGGCCCCCGACGTGAGTAGTTGATGTGTGACCACGCCGGTTTTCCCCTGTCTCGTAGTCCGATCAAAGTTTGATCACTCGCTTATGGTCAGGTAAGATCGTCTGGACGAGATCAATGATCAGTCTGGCGGATTAGAAAAGATAAGGGTCAGTCGAAGTAGGTACGACTGAGGTTAAGGTTAAAGTAGGTCGTATTAAGCTACGGCTGAAGGTTGATTAAAGTCAGTGTCGTTTTAGAACGGCTGACACTCAGGTTTAGTCTGTTTCTTTAGAGGACGGCTGATGGGGACTGAGGTAGAATTAAAGTAGGTCGTATTGACTACGACTGAAGGTTAAAGTAGGTCGCGACTGAAGGTTATGCGAGGTTGTTTTAGAACGACTGAGATTAAGGTTTTATTTTTATTGTGAGTAACTGTTTAGATAATTTGTAAGTAATAATAGTTTGTAATAATAGTTGTAATTATAGTTTGTGATAATAGTTGTGAATATGGGAAACTGTTTAGATAATACAAGTGATCCATCCTGCCCATACAAGTACTGTGTGATAAATATCCGGATAAAGGGAAAGACTTCAGACAATTATCGGCAGCCTTAAATAAGAAATTAATAGACCAATGGCCCTTGGGGGGGACAAAAGATTTGGAAGTGACTTAAAAAAAAACCCAAGAAAAAATCTGGAAACAAAATAAAGGCAATAGGGCCAAAGAATTAATTGGATTATGGATACAATATTGTCAGGAGGAAAAAAATAGAATCCTCCTATCAAGTTGGCACGAAAACGCCCTCAAATTAGGAATACCGATTAGTGAAGGGGGAAACCAAAAGACTCTAAAAATTCCCTGTCCCATGTTCGTCTCCTTGTGTGTGGTTCGTCCTTTGTTTGTGTTACTGTGTCTATTCGTTTTCTTGTGTCGTTTGTTTTCTTTCGTTTTAATGCTGCTTGATTCATAGAAAAGAACGAGGGTTTGAGAAAGTAGAGGAAGAATGGGCTTGACGGCTTGTAGGGAGGAAGGGTTGCCCCCGGGGACAAGTAAATCATGTTCTCTGGAGAAAGGCGACCCACGTCCATTTGCCCACTTGAGAAAGACGCAGAAGCGCCACGGTAAATATGTGTTTTAAAGATAGGTATGTTTTAGAGTAAAAACAAGTTACTGTGTCTTTGTTCTGTACAACTTGTGTTCTGTAAAACTGACTGTCGTTAACTCTTTGTTGTCTGGCCTTAATGATGAGAGAATGAGTCTGTTACTTTTTCTATTTTTACAAGTGTATATTTTGTGGGAACCTTGAGTCATGTTTTGGTTGTGAATTAGTTGAACCTGTGTGGGTTCCTTGACATCGGGAAAGGGAATTTTGAAAGAGATTTGGTATTTTGAATTCGTAACCCATTACAGAAATCAATTTTCAAAGTTGTTTGGAATTGAATGAGTGTGAAAAGTGATTGTTGAGTGTGTTCATTTCGATTTAGTGTTGTACACCCAGGAATGGGATATAAAATTGAATTATATTTTAAGTTAAAATTTTATTTTGATTTTAAAAGCTGGTTTTGCAACTGTGAAAAGGCAATGAACAATTTTCTAAGAGATAAGCTTCAGCCTTGAAGGTCTGAAGATGTTTGGCAGAAATCCAATTTGAAGTTTACAACTCCTGCTTTAATTGGAGTTCCAGTTTAAAATCTGTTCTAGTTTTTTTGGAGTTTAAATTAAAGACATGTTTTACTGACTGTTTTAAGTAGCAAATGTTAGGAATTGGATATTGGTCTAATGGAGAGAAGGATAAACAAAGGAGATATAGGAAAGAAGAAGCTGGTGTTAAATATTTTATGTTAAGAATGTTAAATAACTTTTACTTTAGTTTTTGGTTTTATTACAGTCATTTGAAAAGGCGCCTGATGAACAAGAAAATGACATAATTTACCTATCTTTTAAAATAAGCACATGCTATTCTGTTCTGTGTGTAGTTAATAAGTAGTATAAGTTAATAAGTCTGAATTGAATTAATACTGTTAAGGTTAATTGACCTGTTTAAGTTGAAGAACTGGAAATTTCATTTGTTGCCACAATGAACTTTCAAGTTTATTATTTCATGTTTTGGAGGAGTCTTCGGTTCCGGACAGAGGACTCGTTCATATAACATTGGCAGGTTTGATTTTAAATATTATTGCAGTGAATTGGAATTTGGAATCATCTTTGTTAAAAAAAATAATCATCCTTGGATTAGAAACCTCTTATAAAAGATGCCAAAAAAATAAGTTTGGAAACAATTGGAGTTTAATCTAAAATGCTGTCTTTCCTGATGGAGATGGTTTCCTTTGAAGTTGATAATGTTACTAAAGATTTTGTTGTTTGAAAATCCTAAGGATAAAAAAAAAACATTTAAATGGAGTTTAGTTCTTTTCCATTAAAAAAAGGTTACGTAAAGCGACGCAGCGGAGAATGCTTTGCTCCGCCCCCTTGGAGACAAGCAAGAAATTAACCCTGCTGCAACCATCCTTATCAATGAGACAAAGTGCTTGAGAAGGAAAGATAGTTGCAAGCACTTCTGTCTTTAACATACAAAAAGTACGACCAAGTCTGGGCATAAGAAATTGGAATCGATAAACAAAATTTAATTGATATGAGTGGTTATTTAAAGCATTCAAAGGGAAATTTACTGTTATTTGAATTTGGAATAATCTGAGATGTCAAAAATCCAGTTTAATTTGGCAAGTTATTTAAGGAATTAAAATGTCATCTAAGGTATAAAAAAAACATAAACAATATACACTATCAAATGGAATCAAATGGAATCAAATGGAAATGTTTGATTTCTGTTTTAAGGAATTATTAATATTAATTGTAAAGGTTCTCCAGGGCTCAAAATGAAATAGAATTATAATTAATGGGAATTGGCAATCAGATCTGGCTGATGCAAGCGCTAATGAAGGAATTCTGGGGATAAACAAATAGTGAAATAAACAGCTAATTTCCAAGAAGCCTCGAATTTTCCAGTGAATGTCAGGAAAGTGTAGATAAGATTAGCAATTGATAGTTTTCTCTTGGAGCTATGAGTTTTTAAAGAGAGCTACATTTGAAAGTCTGTCCATAACCAGAGACATCAGGACCCTGCAGGGGGAGGTAAGCAAAGATCTCAGATAAACACCACCAGCACCCCCCCTTTTCATCACCGCTGATATTTGGTCTTTTGATAAAATCACCTGAGAGTTCAGAATATGTGGCATGACAGTGGAATACCAGTGCAAGTGTGCAGATGTGATTTGTTATTTTGAAAGCAGCGGAAGCATTTGTGGCATTTTCAACTTCAAAGGCGAGCAACCCTAAGGATACCAAAAGGATTGAAAAAAAATAGATTAAAATGGAGTGTGGTTTTTTTCCGATCAGAGAAGGAAAAGGTTTTGTAACGTGACGCAGCTGAGACGATTTTGCTCCGCCCCTTGGAGAAAAAAAACCCACTGCAGCTGCTGTTTTTCCATTTAATCCACCGCACAATTTTGCATTGCTGAGAGTAAAATTTATACATATTGGACATTGTTCAATTTTAAATTTCTAAATTGACAGATAGAATTGGACAAATTAACCCATTGGGCTCAGGGGCAGAGCCACAGTGGATTCTTTGTGGGTTGTTTTTAAGCAGGTGACGACAGGCCATGTGAGAATTGATGCCACGGCAAAAGATCCAGCAGCTTTGAGAATTTAAGACCTTAATTGCAGACATCAAATATCACAATTTTCAGCATCTGCAGTATTTTGCTTTTATTTTAGTGGACAATTTAATCTACCAGGTGTGTCAGCTTTTGACAGCAAAGGCCCTCAAGGGACCTTTTGTGTCAAAATCATTGGGGGGGGTGTACAAGGGAAGGAGCCAACAATCAAACCAGCATTCAAAATTTATCAAACAGACAACAAGCTCCAATCACCCCGATTACCCCCACATTTTAATTACTAACGAGTAAGGTTACGACCCAACAGCCACAAGTGACTGGTCTCCCTTGCCCGGCCTTGACTACAGAATGGACTTGCGATAATAAAAACTAATAAAATTGTATATGATAACATAAAGCTTGAGTTGGTACCGGTAATATTGAATATCTCAGATATCCAGCTACCTGGCTGGTGCCCTAAGAACCGAGAGTTGTACAAGGTTACTGTAACAATTGCTGAGACAGGAATTTGGTAATGAGGGAATAATAAAGGGAAAGAGACATAAACGTAGCTTAGTGAATAACGCAGCCACAGTCCTTAATACGGGAACTTCAATTGTCAATACTATAGATTTGGAAAATGTGGACCAGAATGTGAGAACCTTTAGTCAGCTAGTAAAGGATATTTTGAAAAAGGAACAAAAAGGACAGAGTGGTGTAGCTAAAGTAGGAAAGACTTGATGAATACGGTGACAGGAAGGGTGATGAGACTGCCAAGGTATGTCGTAGCAGGTAGTGAGGAAATAGGACCCGCAAGAGAAAGAGTTAAAGATTTGTGAAGGAGCTGTGCAGACAACTGCATAAGGTGAGGCAGGAGGTTCTATAGAAACATGATAGAGGAACAGACAAAGGTGCCTGTTGTGGAAGGCAAAGTAATGGTAAAGGGAAGGGCCGATAGAAATACATGGTACCAACTAAAAAAAATATAATCAAGGGAATAATGGTAGTATTAATAGGCATTTGGACTATTATTAGATGGGTTACTAACTGGGCAAGGATTGTGGGGAACAAAACCCGAGTACAACGGGACCATATAGATAATTTCAAAAGAGTAGAGATGATAAGAATATAAATTAACTCCTGGATTCCCCAGGACATGTTCGGTCCCCACAGGTAGACATGTATCCCTCATCGGAGGATACTCACAACATGGACAAGTACTAACACCTGGTGACCACCAGGGCAATGTGTTTAAATTACAGATATAACCACTAGTGGCGAATGGGAAAGAACCGGACTGCAGTGGCTGTGGGGCCTGATGCTAATATCCGGAGAGGAAGAACAAAGACCCGGTAGTGGATGCACAACGGATTAATGAAAGGAGTATTAATATGGACTATATGAACTACGGGGCATTGCACAACATGTTGGATGGGAAGTGTGTACGGTGTTCCACAGATGACCGTGCTAACTGCGTGACCAGACAGAAAGGGGAAGGGGTAACTGAGAGCTGTGTCTTTGGAATTGTTTGTGCCCCTTCCATTGGGCAACAGATGATAAGGAAAGTTGAAAGGAACATGGATGTGTGTGGGTACATCGAGCCCAGGGGAAGCGTTGTATGATAATGTTAAACATGAGATTGTGCCTGCCCTGGTCAATATCTCAAATGCCGGGATATTGTACGGAACAGGCAAGAAATATAATAGTGTATTAAGTAAGATTGTAATGCAGCAGGCTGCTGATGCCATGGGTGCCACCAGATTTAGAGGCCAGGATCAGCTTTATAGAACAAAGAGTGGGATAGTTAATGACGTTGCTACCAGATTCAATATCGGTGCCTCCATAGTAAAATACAGTTAATACTGGCCATAATATGGGGCATACTAGCTTGCTGTTCATACAGGCGCTATGTGCAGCGAAGGAGGATGAAAACCAGAGCAAAGGCAAGGGAGACAATTTGTCTATCTAGAAATATTATTTTAGTAACCAGTAACATATAATATTAGTGAACAGTGACATTTCAAATAATGAGAGTGTTTGTAGTACATACAGTTTGTGAATGTTAGAACAAATTCGAGAAAATTCGAGGCAAATTGATGCAAGACAGGTGCCAGTTTGGATCAATGACACCCAATTGGAATACTTAACTAGTCACACAAATGATAAAATTACCAGGTGCCAAATCAGAAAATTTAAAGTATGGAAAGATCAGGAATGTGTAAATACAGGATCTATGAGTATTGGAGTAGTGTTGGGAATACCTGTAATTCTGAGAGATAAGTTAGGGATGCAATTATACAAAGTAGAAAATACAGGAGTGATAAGGGGAAAGATTACATAAAATACAATGATATTTTACCCTATGTTATGGAAATTGGAAAAGAGGTAATTGGAACAACATTGTCCATTGTCTGAGTGTAGTCTGGAAAACCAGGTGGTCATACGTCCTCATCCTAAATCTAAAACGGCAGAATCAAAATGTGGGTTTAATGCCACTGTAAATTACACCATGGAGACTAGGAAAGCATTGTCAGAGCTAACCCATGTGGCCTATATGGGAAAGGGGAGATATTGCTTAACCACCACAGTGAAGGAGTACCAGTATGGACATAAACGGACTTGTCCGGTGAGCAACAGTACATTTTGGTTCAACCCACAAATACCAACCCGAGTAGGGAAGATGGAGTTGGTACAGATACATAAGCAAAAGACAGAAACAATAACTGTGACAGAAAGTATTAAGGAGGATTTGACTATTCAGCCATTGCCCACACGCTTGGGTAAAGAGAGACAGCAGCTAGAAGTCATTGCTGTAGTGTACTACAATTTGGAACAACAGTCGAAGATGCAACAAGATGAGATTGACAAGATAAATGATTCTACCTGGCAGGATGGCAGGAGGACTTATGGAACTGGGGGTCTGACGTGCAGATACACCCCTGGTTTAGAATTATCTCCCATATCCTGATAGTGGTTTTGGGTATCATGGTGTTATATGTGACCTACTTAATTTGGCAACTTTAGAAATTAATTAGGCGATGTAAGAGGATGTATGAACACAGGTTGGACAGCTACCCGAAAAAGCAATCTGTATTCGAACTTACTCTATAAATGGATAGGCAATTAGTTATGCCACACAAGGGTAAATGTATAACCTATTCATATATTGTTAAAATGAATTAGTGAAAGATCAGTATACTCTAAGAATGAAATTGCGACTGTATTATGTTCGCACAATTGATTGATTGTGTAATAGTGATGTTTAAATTGTGCTTTCTTCAATATTACACTGCTTATGCTTTTGCTTTGCAAATGAAATTGTAATTGTACAAGTGTACCACCTTTTATTTTGTAAGCAGATCGTTGAAGCCCCTGCAAAACTTATGCCTTTACAGAGTTCCCGCAGGCCCCTCTTATGGCACAAGCAGGCAACGTATTGAGTGCGACCCCTCTGGGTGTTGAAGGCTGTTTCTAGACAAATAGAGACCATTAAAGGCACCTAGGTGGGATCAAGGGATTGACTTTTAAAAATGTTTTGAATAATCGAAGGGGGGACTGTAAGAACAGAATTTAGATTTTAGAATTTTTAAGAACAGAATTACATGGGAACATTTAAGATGAAACAATTAATCAGTCATGTACTGCTAACAAGCTAGCTTCAGTGCTGTAGGGAGGGACAGCTTATCAGAAATGACTTCATAACTTCAGGGCTGCAGAGGCAACTTGGCCTTGCAGCTGGTACAGCGAGAGAGCGAGACATTGTACTTCAACAGCACTCTTCTTATCACCCAGACATGACAATCCTAGGGAAAGGCTAGAATGAAAAACATACCGACCAGGCTAATACACGCCCCCTTGTTAGAGGGTGGCTCAGCCTACCCTTCAGATTCAGCAGTTGCTGAGTTTTTTATATTTGCTTTTATATTATACTGTTTAAATGTTATTTGAGTAAATAGATCCATATAATCCTAGTGAATATATATAATCATATATACGTTGATCAGTAGAGAGAAGGTTATCATAGAATGATAAAAGGGGGGAATGTGGAAGTGAGCAGAAAGGCATGGCACTATGCTAGATGGGAAATATAGCCAAGTTAGGAGTAGTCACTTTGCTGAGCTCTGATGAAATGATTTAAAGCTTGAGAAACTGCAATGAAATAGTTAAAAGTAAAGGCTGAGAGTGTGAGATCGTATAAACTTACAGGCACTGGTAATTGCAAGGACATTTGTTCATTCATGACTTGATTGTGTAACTCCTTGTGGTTTGGAACAAATGGATTCCTGTGAGAGATGCTGGCCATCCCTGTGTGAGTGATGATAAGGAATGAAAGGCCACACTATCACTGTATACTGTTGCTGCTTGGTGTTACTTCATGATGTGACTTGATAGAGATTACAGGATCCCAGGACTTATGACAATTGTGGGAAGCAAAAGCAGTATCTTGTTTCTAACTCCTCTTCCTTTGCTAATTGTCTTAATGTCTGTTTTCTTTTAATCTTGCTGATACAAAACAATATTTTATTAGTAACAAGTATGTATTGAGAATGGAGTGTATTGTAACCTCAGTAACAGATGTACTGCATGTCACCACGTGGGTGAAGTCGAATTGTACCGCACTGATTGGTTAAACAAGGAGGTGTAGCATGAATCTTAATGTATAAACAGTAGTACCTGTATCACAAACTTCACTTACTCTGGGGGGGGACCCGACAGACTCTGGTGGAGTCAGTGCCGCTGTTCTCAGAGTAAGTCCGCTGGCGACTGCGCAAATAAAGTAATTGATTTTACCTACACATCCGACTCGGTATATTTACTGAACCAGACTGAAGGCAAAAAGAACTCAGATTTACACGTCTCTGTGCCCTGCTCAAGGATGACCTGCCGCCCATGGGCTCTGGTGGACATCCCATGCCTTTGTTCCTCATAATGGCAGCGGTTCTCAAGCCTGACACCTCTGCAGCCTTTTAGGGGCCCAACAGCGACCTTTGTGGGGTCACACAGTCAGCAGTGCACTGCTGCATCAGGGAGGTCACCAATGCCCTGCACTGGAGGGCCAGTGAGTATGTCTGCTTCAGGACGGACTCTCACAGCCAGGCCCAGAGGGCCATTGGTTCTGGCACCATTGCCGGTGAACCATAGGTTGTAATGTTCATAGACTGCACTCATGTGGCCATCAGGCCTCCCGCCAGACTACCACCTACAGACATCACCATTAAAGAAGCCCTTTCAATCTAGGTGAAGCTGGTATGTGAACACCACAGATGTTTGCAGTGAATGTGTGACCACTTCTCAGACAGCTGCCATGACACCTGGATCTTGCACCAGTCCCAGCTGCCACCGCTGTTCATTGAACTGGCTCAGATGGAGGGGTGGCTTATTGGAGATAAGGGGAATCCTTTGCAGACATGGCTCCCTACACCGGTGAGAGACTCCACCACTGCTGCAGAGGAGAGATACAGCACCAGCCACTGAGCTACATGAGGCACCATTGAGCAGGAGATCAGCATGCTGAAAGAGCGCCTCCAATGCCTGTATGGATATGGTGATGCCCTGTACTACGGGCCAAAAAGGCCAGCTCCTTTCTTTGCTGCTCTGCACAACTTCGTACCCAATAGGGACCAGGCCTGGCATGATGAGGATAGACATCAATAGGATTCCTCCTCGGACTATGAGGATATTGAGGACCTACAACATGAAAGATGCATGGGAGGACAGATGGTATCAATGCTCTGCAGGCAGGGTTAGCTGTGAGGTAGGGACGTACGGAAGTGGCTTATCAGATAAAGGCTGTCTGCTCCATAGGAACCGACATGAGCTCTGCAAGCCCCACATCACCCTCGCTCACCTGCTGTGCACCAGTCCACATCTACAGCATCCCTGTGTAAACCATTAGAGGCAGCAGCTGACTGAGCCAATGTCCATGTTACTGCTTCCGTGGAGACGCTCATGAGTAATGCTGGCATAGCAATGATGTTATTGCATACGTTGGCTCTCCTGAAGGGCCAACGGTGCAAAGGGATGTGACATTGGCACTACATGCTGGCACTCATCATTCGCACAGAGAAATGGACACACATGTTGGTGAGGAACATTTAGTGAAAGACGTATTTACATTGCTCGAACACCCGTGCATTTGCATTTCTGTCAGTGTTTTCTCTGTAAACCTTTGTAATACCTTTTATGGTGTATTTAAGTCTCACGTCCTTGAATGTGCAAATTTACAATTATTCACCCGGGTGCAGCATGCCTACAAGAAGGAATGTTACACTTGAGTGGAAGAAGAGGATCGCAACTTCACAGGACACTGGGACACAGCAGGGTAAGTATGTGGCAGCAAAGCAGAAAGTGCTGGGGTAACTTTCTGCACAGATGCTGCCTGATCTGCTGGATTTCTGCAGGACTTTCTGCTTTGCTGCCAGATTGAAGCAGCCCCACTCTTCAGCAGTCGGGTAAGTGTTCCTTTGACAGCTGTCAGAAAGCAGGTGCTGGGGCGTTTAAAATAGGGCCTCAGCACCTGCTGCACAACTGTCAAAGGGTTCCTCACTGCACAGAATGTCCCACCTCCCCCCACGTAATATTGGGGGGCAGGCTCAGCCCAATGATGCTAATGAGCCCCCGCGCGGCGGCCGCTAAATGCGGGCACTGGGCTAAGTTGAAAGAGCGCCACCGCTTAGCGCGGGGCCCGAATAAAATTCAACCGCTGGTGTAAAAACAATAACCAATGAGCATTAGATATTTTAAAACCATCAAGCCTGGGCACAAGTATAACTGGCAAGGAAGTCATGGGGCAAAGGCAAAGAGTCTGTTAATAGTGTGGTGAAAGACAAAGCATTAGTGCAGAGAGGGTGTTAAATGACAGAATAATGAAAGCCCTAGCCAAAAACACAAACATGAAAAAACACGTAGTAAAAGAAAATTGAATGATGAAACAAACTAAAATAAAATGGATCAAAATAATAAATGAAAAGTAAAGCTAAAAATCAAAAGGGGGGGGGGTGTGCAGTCATGCTCTGAAATTATTGAACTCAATGTTCAGTCCGTAGACTGAAGTGTGCCTGATCGGTAGATTAGGTGCTGTTCCTCGAGCTTGCGTTGATGTTCACTGAAACACTACAGCAATCCCAGGACAGAGATGTGGGCATGAGAGCAGAGGGATCTGTTGAAATGGCCAGCAACAGGAAGCTCAGGGTCAGGGTAATTTGAATTTGAGATAATTTTGAAGAAAGTATTGGTGTAACTTAGTAGATTACTCTTAAATAAATAATGTCATCTAAAATAAGGAACAAACAAGCAAAATATTTTAAAACCTCATTGTATTGGATGGCAAAGCTACTGGAGTAGAGTAAGAGAATCCAGGAAGGATGCAGCAAAGGAAACCTGGGATGACATGGAATGGAGGCCACACCAAGGGTTAAACCAGGAAGAAGTTGAAATTCATCACTACACTAGGTCAGACTTGAACTGTCTGGTTCCAGGACAGAGTAAATTAAAGGCACACATAAACTTAACAGTGGTGGAGTTGAGGCTTGGGGCATGGTTCTATATTATGTGCCCTCAGCCCAAACCGAGGGTAGTGATTTTGACGTGGGAATACGATAAGAGAGAACTGAAAGAAACATCTGATTCAGTGCAGTACAGCGACACTGATGCTGTCACCATTTTCTGGACACAAACGAAGGGGGAACAGGGTGTGTACACATGCGCTCCTATCCAAGGGCCGTGCGCTTGGGGGTCATTGCAGGTAAGGGTAGTTTTGCCTGAGGAACTGCCCTTGTCACCACCCCGAGATGTAAGCAGTCACCTCCTAGCCATAATGAGAGTCAGTTAGTGGAGTGTCCCAAACACACGCCTGGCCCAAAGAATAGTCTAGTGTCACAATATACACCATGAGGTGGCACCAGTGATGTTGAACTTAATGGGGACAAGATTACCAGAAAGACAAGGGGCTGGACTTTACCGACCCTCCGACATCGGGGGTCGTGGCGGGGGGAGCCGTAAAATGCTTCCGTGAGAGGTCCGCCACAAGCTTCGATGCTGGGAAGGCCCAGCACCATATTGCCAGTGGTGGGGAGGCCTCGTGACGGCTCCCTGGTGCTTGGCGACAGGAGCCATATTTAAATATGGTGATTAATGTAAATTAAGGAATTAATGAATTACCTGGTCCCACTGGCTGTCCCACTCCGATATAGCGGTCGGCGGCTGGCACTCCCATACCAGCCGATCTCCGATCAGTGATGTATGGCAGGACACTGGTAGGGAGAGGGGAGGAGGTAAGTATATCAGTGCGGGAGGTAGAGGAATGGGTTAAACATACCTGATTGGTCCAGGAGGTGGTGGGAAGGGGTAAAGTTAAAACTTTCTGAACTTAGTAGTGCGGTGGCGGGGGGTGGGGGGAGGTCAGGTACATAAGGTGAGTATTTTGGAGGCTGAGAGGGCAAGGAATGAAATGTAAGTTTATTGGGGGAAGTGGAAGAGAGGCTGGGAACATTTTTTAATTATTTGTAATACATTTTAATGCAATGTGTCTTTAACAATGTAAATTAAATGTAAGGACTGGAAGTCCTTTAAAAATGATGCCAGCACCTGCACAGTGGTGCCAGATACTGTTGCAGGGGATGGATCCCCTGTGCACCCCACCCCCCACCCCTGCCAACAGAGGGAGGGGTGGGGGCGGTCCACCCCTGCCATGTAAATGAGCCACCGCGTATAATATCGCGGCGGCTCCGTGGAGTAAAGCCCGTGTGTGCGGGCTGCCATCTTTGAAGCTTGCTGCCGAGATAGGCAGTGAGCTAGTAACACTGAACCCAAGGAGTCTGGATGAGTGACTGATGGAACAAGTGCCGGACCAAGCCATTGGCTCGAAGACGGAGATAGTGGATTGGAGACAATACTACAAATCTGCAGGGAATGGGATTAAATCAAGGAAAAACGGGATTTAGCCAATATTGCTGCCACGGTATTGAACATGGGTACATAACTAAAGAGAATACGAACCAGGATTCTGAGCTAAAAGAGGATCAAATTATGAATGTTCACCTGAAAAGGGTGGTGGCACAGTTGGAGAATCATACCAAGACTATCAATAAACTCATCTGGGAGGACAGGAATGCCTTTGATGAAGCTGCCAGAAATGATGTGTGTGTTATGTATACCTAGTTGGTAGAGCAAGCCCATGAAAACATAAGACACATTTACAAAGGGGAAGTGCCCACATGGGTTACTCATGACCGTTTGGAAACACTGACTAAATATGCAAACAACATCACTATGTGTCAGCTCAGGGGTTTGGTGCACATGTATCCTGTACAGATGGATTGTAAAAGGGGGAATCTTAAGATGATGGGATTGATACTTTACTTTCTGGTAGTGGTGATGCCACTCCCAATATATCGGGTCAAGATCATATGAGTTTTAGAAAGGGATAACCATGTGTAGTATCATGATATCCTACCGTATGCAGTGAATTTGGGTGATTATGTGATGGGAACCCATCTGGAGTGTTGTAACACTCAAAGGGGTAAAGTAGTCTGTCCCTACAGGATGGAAAGGCATGTCCAATTGACCTGTGGTTTTAACGTCACAGAAGTAAATTGTGCCATGGAGTTGGTGTAGGCGATCTTTAAGCCTACTCAGGCAGCCTATGTAGGGGAGGGAGAGTACTGTGTCACCACAAACAGGAAACAGTATCAGTATGGGACAAATTTGAAATGTCCAATAACACTAGCTACCTTTTGTTTTACTCCTGAAAGACCTGCGAGGGTTGGGGAAAAAGAATTCATAAATATTTATAGTCATAACATCACTGAATTTAAAGCCCAGGACACTCATAAAGGGGAGTTGCGAGAGTATGTTTAACGATTTGCTTATGATATTCCTTCACTACCAGAACATCCAGTTGAGCTGTGGGAGGAGATCGATAAATCTGAGAAAATACATGATCAGTTGCAGCAAGCGAATCAGTTAATGGGCAAGCATTTATTAACCATGCAACTATTCCTTTATTTCTTCTGCATTAATGAAAGTAGACTGGTTGTGGTGGAGTCTTGTGTGTGTACAGTCTGTCTCACGGTGGCAACATGGAGCATTGGTTTACCCAGACTGAAGACATCGAATGATCTGTATTGTGGGCTTGAAACCGCAAGGCAGGTCAATTCTGATCATGACAGTGCCTTGTCAGATTTAGCAAGGTCTACATAACTAATTAAACTCCAAAAGTTTTAGCATCTGGGAAGAGACCCAGGCCTTAAGAGCTAAAAACATATTAGTCTGCACCAGGCTGAAGATTAATAACGGTGCCAGAGATAACGGAGCAGAGAAACAGTCTTTATTACCTGCCACAGTGGGCCTTGAAACTCCTACTTGAGATCCAAGCCTGGAGCTTTATACCTTGCTTTTCCAAAAGGACAGTGAGGTAACTGCAGACAAATTGAAGGAGTTAGAACCAGGTTTTACCTTATATGGAACAGGGCCATCGCAAAAAAAAGGTATAAAGAAAGAGCCCACGGGAGCACCTTTGCTGCAGTGGTTAGGGTGATGTAGTTGGCCATCTGGAAGACGCACACGGAAGATTCTCCAGCAGACTGACCTCCAGGCAAAACTCCGGCCGCAGGGCTGCTAAGCAACTGTTATTATCATGAGTATGTACTATTGCTTAGTGGCATAATAAAGGCAAACTATATCTCGTGGAACAGTCTCCAAGTTGTTGTGCGCCATTGATACCAGAGTAAGGGCGAGAACCTTTAAACCAGGTAAAGGTTCTTACATTCCATGGCCTCGAAAGTGTGGTCTTCATCACAGTCCAGTGGGTCTTGATTATGTTTGGAAGAACAGCCTGCAGCTTTTAGCAGGTTACTTTACTCCAAAAAAAAGCTGTGAATGGGGTGTTCAGATTGAGGTAGTACCCTTGCTCTCACTGCTGGCTCCAAGCAATACACCCCAGCACACCGTCTCAGCTGACAGGCGAAACGTAGTGAGGGGAGAAATGATGAACATGACACCACCTGGGTGGATGTCTTTCTTGATAAAGGAAAACAGCCAGGGCAGTAGGATTCCAAGTGGCTCAAGTGACCATCATGTTCTGGACTAAAGGCATACCACACCTTCGAGGTTTTTAAGTGCATTAAGGTGGATAAATCCCCAGGACCTGACCAGGTGTATCCTAGGATGCTATGGGAAGCAAGGGAGGAGAATGCTGGGGCCCTGGCAGAGATTAGCCATGGGTGAGGTACCTGAAGACTGGAGAATAGCTAATGTTGTGCCTTTATTTCAGAAGGGCAGCAGGGATAAACCAGGGAACTACAGGCCGATGAGCCTTATATCAGTGGTGGGAAAGTTATTGGAAGGAATTCTGAGAGACAGGATTTATATGCATCTGGAAAGGCATGGGCTGATGAGGGATAGTCAGCATGGCTTTGTGCATGGGAAATCATGTCTCACGAATTTGATTGAGTTTTTCAAGGAGGTGATCAAGAGGATGGTTGAGGGCAGGGCGATAGGCGTTGTCTACATGGACTTTAACAAGGCCTTTGACAAGGTCCTGCATAGTAGGCTGGTCCAGAAGGTTAGAACACATGGGATCCAGGGTGAGCTAGCAAATTGGATACAAAATTGGCTTGGTGATAGGAGGCAGAGGGTGGTAGCGGAGGGTTGTTTTTCAGATTGGAGGCCGGTGACTAGTGGTGTGCCACAGGGATCGGTGCTGGGCCCTCTGTTGTTTGTCATATATATTAATGACTTGGATGTGAATGTAGGGGGCATGATTAGTAAGTTTGCAGATGACACCAAAATTGGTGGTATAGTGGACAGTGAAGAAGGTGTCTAAGGTTACAACAGGATATAGATCAACTGGGAAAGTGGGCAAGGGATTGGCAAATGGAATTTAATGCAGACAAGTGTAAAGTGATGCATTTTGAGAAGTTAAACCAGGGCAGGACATATACAGTGAACGGTAGGGTCCTGGGGAGTGTTGTTCAGCAGAGAGACCTTGGGGTGCAAGTACATAGTTCCCTGAAAGTGGCAACACAGGTAGACAGGGTGGTGAAGAAGGAGTATGGCATGCTTGCCTTCATCGGCTGAGGCATTGAGTACAAGAGTTGGGATGTCATGTTACAGTTGTACATAACGTTGGTTAGGCCGCATTTGGAGTACAGTGTGCAGTTCTGGTCGCCGCACTATAGGAAAGATGTGATTAAGTTAGAGAGCGTACAAAAAAGATTCACAAGGATGTTGCCTGGTTTGGAGGGCTTGAGTTAGAAAGAGAGATTGGATAGGCTGGGTCTGTTTTCCCTGGAGCGAAGGGGGCTGAGAGGGGGCATGATAGAGGTATATAAATTTATGAGAGGCATAGATAGGGTAGATAGCCAGAGTCTGTTTCCCATGGTAGGGGTGACTAAAACTAGAGAGCATAGATTTAAGGTGAGAGGGAGGAGGTTTAAAGGGGATCAAAGGGGTAAATTTTTCACACAAAGAATAGTGGGTATCTGGAATGAGCTGCCTGAGGTGGTGGTGGAGGCAGGAGCAGTGGCAACATTTAAGAGGCATCTGGACAGGTACTTCAATGAGCAATGCATAGAGGGATATGGAATTAATGCAGGCAGATGGGATTAGTATAGATAGGCATTATGGGTCGGCATGGACGCGGTGGGCCGAAGAGCCTGTTTCTATGCTGTATGATTCTATGACACACCATATTGCGTGGACTATGGTTGTTGGTATAACAGCTATGGATAACATAGCAAGAGAAGGAGGGTCCCTTCAAGCCTTGGTCAGAAACCCACCCAGGAGAAAGAAACTCTGAATCCAAACCTATGGCTTGGAAACCTCGTTGCCGTTGTCCCAGTTCATTGGGTCATGACAGATGAGCTCCAGGCTAAAGGATGGGGTCAGTCAGCGCAAACTGTACTCCACCTCAAAGCAGCACTGCGCAGGCAGGAAGGAAATCCAAGCACCATAACTATAACTCAACAAGTAAGTCTTGTAGCGATGGGAATGGGTGAAAACAGCAGGTGCAAGATAGCGCTGGCAGCCACATTTCCAATCCTGCATGCAGGCAGCTCAGGATATTGTTTGTTTTGATGATGACCTAGAGACGACATCATCACCCAGTAGCACCCTGAGCAACCAAGCAGCCTTTTTGAAGGACAGCGCTGCTTGCTCCGAAATTGGACAGGGGCCTAGAAAAGATGGCCTAAACAAATGCTCATCTTCCTACCACCCAGGTGGCTTGTCGCGGTCAACGGGCATCTCTTAATGTGGTCAAACTACGACAGAGAAGGAAACACGAACTCCTAACCTCACTTCAAAAGGTGGGAAAAGAAAAATTCTGAAACTTGCCTGCTGGAACATGAGAACAATGCTCGACTCTGGTGACAACAGCTGCCCCCAACAATGCTCAGCCCTGGTGGCCCATGAGCTAGCCAGACCAGATGTTGATATAGCGGGCCTGAGTAAGGTCCACGTCTCAGAGCAAGGCAGCCGAACAGAACACAACGCTGGCTACACCCTCTATTGGTCAGGTAGACCACAAGGTGAACAATGCCCCTTCGGTGTCGGCGTCATGATGACGAAGACTATCGCCACTAAACTTTCAAGCCTGCCAATCCGGCCACTCCGAACGCATTATGTCCCTGCGCCTGCCCCTCCAAGACCAGCAGCATGCAACCCACATCAGTATTTATGCTCCAACCCTGAAGGCTAACCCAGCTGACAAAGATTCAGTTCTGCACAGATCTCCATGAACTCATCCAGAATGCCCCTCCCAAGGACAAAATTGTCATCCTTGGCAATTCCAACGCCAGACTGGGCCGGGACAGCCTGGCATGGAAGGGAGTGCTCGGAAACCATGGAGTTGGAAACTGCAATGAAAACGGATGTTTACTCTGGAACTCTGTGCAGAAAAGCAGCTGTCCATAACCAACAGCTTTTAACAAAAAGATTGCTTCAAGACCACATGGATATATCCTCGCTCTAAACACTGGCACCTGATAGATTACACCTTGGTGTGCCAGTGTGACCTAAAGGACATCCTGCATACTAGAGTCATGCCCAGTGCTGACTGTCATACAGACCACAGGCTTGTTTGCTCAAAGCTAAACTTCCATTTCAAGCCTAAGCCCAAGAACAGGCCTAGAGACAACCCATCAAAGAAATTTCGAGTCAGCAACCTGTAAACCCCATATTTCAGAGATAGATATCAAGCAACCTTACAGGCTAGTCTGGAACATCCTGATCTCACTGCTGATTCCACAACAGAAGAACTCTGGGAATACATCAAAGCTGCAGCACTGGACACCTCCAACGAGGTCATCGGACCCAGCACCAAGAAGAATTGGGACTGGTTTGATGAAAATGTCAAGGAAATTCAAGATCTGCTAAAAATAAAAAGGTCAGCTCATCAGGCTCACCTGGCTTAGTCGGCCAGTCAAGAGCCTATCGTCATGCATGCAACACCCTTCAATGTAAACAGATGAAGATCCAAAATGACTGGTGGATCGCACTTGCGGATACTGATACTGGCGACATAAGAAGTTTCTATGAAGCACAAAAATCTGTCTATGGACCAGGATATCAAACCCAAACCCCTTGAGAAGTGCCAATGGCAAGATCCTACACACCGACATGGATTCAGTCCTGGATCGCTGGTTGGAGCACAGTACATGATACTGCCATCAATCGCATCCAACAACAGCCTGTCAAAGCAGAACTGGATGAGAACCCAACTCTGGAGAAAACTGTGACCACGTTCAACCAGAAGAACAACAAAGCCCCCGGAGCCGATGGAATTCCACCCGAAGCCTTGAAGCATGATGGCCCTGCCCTATACACCAAGCTCCATGAGTTTTTCACAGCCTGCTGGGAACAAGGCAGGATTCCCCAGGATCATCGTGATGCCGTTATCATCACCTTGTACAAAAACAAAGGAGAAAAATCAGACTGTTCCAACTACCATGGGATCGCCCTCCTTTCTATTGCTGGGAAGATCCTGGCTAGAATACTTCTGAACAGGTTTGTGCCTACCATTGTGGAAGAAAACCTGCCAGAGAGTCAATGTGGTTTCAGAGCAAACAAAGGCATCATAGACATGGGATCTGCACTCAAAACAATTACAAGAAAAATGTTGTGAGCAAAACAATGGCCTGTACATCATTTTCATAGACCTCACCAAGGCATTCGACACTGTAAGTAGAGATGGACTTTGGAAAATCCTGGAAAAACCACCCAGGTTCCTGGTCATGGTGAAGCAGTTCATGAAATTCAGTACTGACAAGTCAAGCAAAACAGGGATCTGTAATGTCCCTTCCGTATCTCCATTGGTGTGAACACAGTTGGAAAACACGAACCGACAAGTAAGAGTAGAAACACTCAATGTGCTGAGGCACCTCATCATATCGGTCTCCCCACCCTTTGAGAGGATGAAGGCTCAGATTGTGGTTGCCATAAAACCAGTGCTCCTGGACAAGAGCAGTAATCTGGAGAAGAAGCTCATTGCCCAGCTGATAAGTGTTATGGCGCAGCAAGGTGACCTTGAGTCAGAGGGGGGAAAGGAAATGATGGAATTCATCATCCAACAGTGTGCTGCAACCATTCATTCAGAGACCCTGGTACCAGCCAAGCATCAGCTCGAGCAGGTAACAGATGAAGACTTAGTCACGGTCTGTGAAACAGTGATGTTCGATGACAACTGCAGTGAGGATGGAGGATGTCCTTTTGCCATTCTTACTGCAGTTTCTCACTATGGCCCAGTACAGCAAGGCTTTAACAATCATCTGTAATTGTTTGGCACATCTGGGAAGAAAGAAACTGCAAGTTGGCAGTGAAAGGTTTTTCCTCACTCACTATAAAGATGCCAATCTCCCGAAAGCCCATGCACTGCTAACCCGGCTCCTTGTCGTGGCTTGTTGCCCATATCAGGGAGGAAGCCGAGGAGCTGCAGCATTGAGGCTAATGCAGGTCCTGAGCCTCAATATCCACCCAGCAACAGTGACAGTATGGAAAGAGGAGCTTCCCTCATTGGTTGATGAAATACTGGAGAATTCCAAGGAGTCTCTGTCCCAATGGGAGTGGGAGGAGAAATTATTGCCGCTCTTGTCCAGAACTCTGGATACCATCGATGATGAGGAATGGACATGTCAGCTCACTGAGGAAATATGGAATCAAATCAACACTAACCATCATTCCCCACAAGAGAAGGGTTTTCTCTATAAATCCCTTGGAACCACACTCCGTCAGACGCACACTAAGAATGTCAAGGAGGAGCTTCAGCAAATGCTACTGAGTGTGCAGCACAGCGAGAGTGCAGAGAGAGAGGGAGCAGCCCGCGCCATTGGTTTCTGTGCCATGACGCACTTTGATGATACGCTCAGTAGTCTGGAGGAGTTTGCTAACTCCAGCAGATTTAAGAAAATGCAAAGATTCTTGAATATTCTTGGTGTCAAGCCAATAGTGGATTTAGATAAAGCCAAGAGCACAATGGTTCTCTGTTATGGGAATGTCCCACATTCTCCCATCCTTGTTACAACAATTCTTGACAAGTGGGCAGCAGAAATCCAGGGACCTGACACTAAAGCTCAGCCTAATAAAGACCATGACTCTGATAGCCAGATTCCTGCACTCCAATTGCCAGAAGACTTCCCAGCAACTTTACCAGAAACAGGAAGCTGCTAACGTACTTGCAGGATTTTATCGAGACTGAGCCACCAGAGTGGCTGGAGAGCCCTGTTCCACAGTTGGCCATGAACGCCTGCGCATATCTTCTGAAAGACATTGATCTAAACCCAGCAGAGACCTCCCAATTGATCCAAACCTGCCTGAGCAGGACTTTCAGTGTGGCACCTTCAGAACAGGACAAGGGCAAAGACACAAGTGGGAACATGAAAGAGATGGCAACACTGCATCTCCAAACAATGAGTTCCCTGCAAGAGCTGCTGAAACAAATATGACTTCAGCACCTGTCCCCTGAAGGACTCGAGGCCATTTTCAATCAGGTCGGCAATTGGATCAATTCATCAAAAGTTCACCAATGGGAGAGAGCCATGGAAACAACTTTAGAACTTTTGAAAGTTTACATGGAGGAGATCAATGTAAGGAATCTCCTGTCTGGAAGTAACACAGGGACACTGATTGGCCGACTGATTCCGAGTTGTACAGACCCATCACCTCCCGTTCGACAGATGGCCCTGGACACTTTGAAAATCATCCTTTCCATCCAGTTATCATGTGGACAGCACAAATCAGGAGTTGCAAAAGGAGGAGCTCGATGTTCTAGGAACACTGAGAGAACAGTTCGGGAACTCTAACGCTCCAGTCCTCTTTCCAACATGCTGTCACATCACAGAGGTGATTTCCAAGTGTTTGCCCCATGACCAGCTGGGAAACTTGCTCTTCATGACATTCAAAGGCCTGTCTGACCGACACACCAGCTGTTCCATTGCAGCCACTGCACTCATACAAACCATCTTTAATAGACGTGGCAGTGAACTTGGGGACCAGGTCTCGGAGATACTTGAGGTGCTGAAGATTCATTTGCAGTCAGTTCATTCTGAGCCGGTGAAACTTTCAGTCCTGCAGAGTATCGGCCTACTGGCCTCACACAACACAGCAACATTTGTGTCCTGTCTCCCCACTTACCCATTCCCTTCAGAAAAGTACATCACTGACGTCTGGAGAGCACTGGCCGAGGACACAGAATGTGCTGTGCGTGCAATGGGAATGCAGCTGAACACATTGAGCAAACAGATCCCATTTTGGATCAACAGAATCTGTTTCATGAGCGAGAATGTGCCACAGGATTCAATTGTTCATTCCCTGGCCGCAATCTGTGGGCTGCGCCAGCTGATAAATCACCCCAAGTCGGCAAAGGCAGTGACTGCATTATTCCCACAGTTATTTAGTGCCTTCCTCATTCACCAGAGCTCCTGGGTTAATCTTTGTCTGCTCAACAGTTTTGGTGCTGATGGCCAATCAGAGCAGCAAGAATTTACAGTTGACGCTCAAACACCTGACAACGTTAACCTGTGTGTGAACTGTGTGGAGGCTCTAAAGGAACTGCTGAGGCAAACAAATAATGAAGCCGTGCTAAATAAAATGGTGGAAAGCGGAGGATGGGATCTGCTGACGGATCTCTCCAGGTCCCACAGGGGGCTTGTCCTGCTGGCCAGGGCAATGGCAAAATATGCTGGTCCTAGTCTGACTGGCATTGTCAAACAGCTGGCAGTGGAGATTTACACCATCCAAGACTGTCAGAGAGTCACCGTGCTTTCCTTCTTTGGGGAGCTGCTGAAATCTCCACTGGTTTCACAACTGCACCTCACAGGCACACTGGCGAGCAGATTGATCAAATGTTTGCTCTTTAAGTCACCAGTTTCCCAGTTGGTTTGTATCAGAGGGCTGTACAACATCCCAATCGGAATAAATAGAAACGCTGAAAGATGGTGTCACAGAGTGTTACTGACAATGATTTGTCTGCTGGGGAATAGGAAGGGCCACAATGAGGTGTTACTATTTGAGGTGCTGAGCTGCTTGTCGAAGCACTTGATTCAGCTGAGAGCACAAATAATCCAGCCATTTGTGAAGAAAATCCTCTTTGGAATTCAACCTCTCTTTAATGTGGAATCTGATCAAGTGCGGGCTCAAGCACTCAGCATTTTGGGAATCTTGACCAAATGTGGTGTTGGCAGTTCCAGGTCCACCTTCCACCCAATGATCCATTCGAACCTGGTTTGCCTGCTGTTGCACCTGCATGGAAAGAATGAGGATGTCACCAGGGCTTGTAGTTCAACACTGCAGTGGCTCTTCCTGCTTATTGGGTCTGCCAATGCTGCCTTGTTGGTTGGGAAATTTCAGCAAGATCCCACCAGGAGCTACATGAACTTCCTCACAGACCTTTCCAGGCAATTGGTGCAAGACTTCCCCAAATGGATCACCTCATACACCAGGGACTGTAAGTCTTTCTTTCAGAATCCCCAGGAGCAACTGCAATCTCGCTCTGTGACCTTTGCCCATCTACTTGCACAGTCGGCATGTGTCCAACCTGTGTGCAGGCTCCACTGGTGGAACAGCTGTGGTATCAGCTGCTGTTCTTCACGATCGCACTGAAGAGTACCCGCAATGTGGTTGACTCTTACATGCCCGCTGAAAGCCGCTCAGTTGTATCTAACCGCTATGAAGTGAATAAGGAATGAAACCGGACGGACCGCCCGGCATTGACCAAGACATCAGAAACGACAACAGCAAACCCAGTCCTGTCGACCTTGCAAAGTCATCCTGACTGGCATATAGGGGCTTGTGCCAAAGTTGGGGGAGCTGTCCCACAGACTAGCCAAGCAACAGCCTGGCATACTCACGGAATCATACCCTACAGACAATGCCCCAGACACGACCATCACCATCCCAGGTATGTCCTGTCCCATCGGCAGGAGAGATGCAGCAGAGATGGTGGCACAGTGGTATACAGGAGGGAGGGAGTAGCCTGAGGATTCCTCAACATCAGCTGCGGACTCCATGAGCTCTCATGGCATCAGGTCAAACATGGGCAAGGAAACCTCCTGCTGATTATTACCTACCGCACCCCCTTCCCTCTGCCCTCAGCTGATGCATCAGTACTCCTTTATGGTGAACAGCACTTAGAGGAAACACTGAGGGTGGCAAGGGTGCAGAATGTACTCTGGGTGGGGGTCTTCAATGTTCTTCACCAGGAGTGGCTTGGTAGCACCACTACTGACCGAGCAGGCCAAGTCCTAAAGGAAATAGCTGCTAGACTGGGTCTGCGGCAGGTGGTGAGGGAATCAACAAGAGGGAAAAATATACTTGACCAATCTGCATGCCGCAGTTGCATCAGTCCATGACAGGATTGGTAGGAGTGACCACAGCACAATCCTTGTGGAGCCAAAGTCCCATCTTGACATTAAGGAGACCCGCCATTGTGTTGCGTGTCACTACCACCGTGCTAAATGGGATAAGTTTTGAACAGATCTAGCAATGCAATACTGGGCATCCATGAGGCGCTCTGTGCCATCAGCAACAGCAAAATTGTACACAACCACAATCTGTAACCTCATGGCCCGGCATATCCCCCACTCTACCATTACCATTAATCCAGGGGACCAACCCTGGTTCAATGAAGAGTGCAGGAGGGCATGCCAGGAGCAGCACCAGCCATATATCAAATGATATGTCAACTTAGTGAAGATACAAAACAGGACTACTTGCGCGCCAAACTGCATAAGCAGCATGCGATAGAGCTCAGCGATCCCATAGCCAACGCAACAGATCTAAGCTCTGCAGTCCTGCCACATCCAGCCGTGAATTGTGGTGGACAATTAAACAACTAACTGAATGAGGTGATTCCACATATACCCCCATCCTCAATGATGGGGGGGTCCAGCACATCAGTGCTTAAGATAAGGCTGAAACATTTGCAGCAATCTTCAGCGAGAAGTGCCATGTTGATGATCTACCTCGGCCTCCTCCTGATGTCCCCAGCAACACAGATGCCAGTCTTCAGCCGATTCGATTCATTCCACGTGAAGGATACTGTAAAGGCCATGGGCCTTGAAAACATTCAGCCAGTAGTACTGAAGACCTGTGCTCCAGAACTTGCTGCACGGCTAGCCAAGCTGTTCCAGTACAGCTACAAGACTGGCATCTACCCGGAAATATGGAAAATTTCCCAGCTATGTCCTGTACACAAAACGCAGAACAAGTCCAACCCAGCTAATGAACGCGCCATCAGTCAACTCTCAACCATCAGTAAAGTGATTGGAAAGTGGAACCGACAGTGCTATGAAGTGGCACCTGCTTAGCATTAACCTGCACAGTGATGCTCAGTTTGGGTTTCGCCAGGGTCACTCAACTCCAGACCTGATTTCAGCCTTGGTTCAAACATGGACAAAAGAACTGAACTCAAGAGGTGAGGTGAGAGTGACTGCCCTTGACAGCAAGGCAGCATTTGA
The DNA here is from genome assembly GCF_036365525.1 of Heterodontus francisci. Lineage (NCBI taxonomy): Eukaryota > Metazoa > Chordata > Chondrichthyes > Heterodontiformes > Heterodontidae > Heterodontus > Heterodontus francisci. The sequence goes on from NC_090407.1 coordinate 45,049,653, forward strand.
CCGAGTATGGCATCAAGGAGACCTCGTAAAACTGGAATCAGTGGGGAATCGGGGTAAATTCGCTGCTGGTTAGAGTTATAACTAGTATGAAGGAAGATGGATGTGGTTGTTGGAGGTCAATCATCTTAGGTCCAGGACAAAACTGTAGGGGTTTCTCAGGGTAGTGTCCTGGGCCAAACCATCTTCAGGTGCTTCCTCAATGACCTTCCTTCAATCATAAGGTCAGAAGTTGGGATGTTCGCTGATGATTGCACAATGTTCACAATATATATTAATGACTTGGATGAGGGAACTAAATGTAACATTTCCAAGTTTGCAGATGACACAAAGCTGGGGGAGAATGTGAGCTGTGAGTAGGATGGAAAGAGGCTCCAATGTGATTTGGACAAGTTGGGTGAGTGGGCAAATGCATGGCAGATGCCGTATAATGAGGGTAAATGTGAGGTTATCCACTTTGGTTGTAAAAACAGAAAGGCAGATTATTCCCTGAATGGTAATAGATTGGGAAAGGGGGATGCGCAATGAGATCTGGGCATCCTTTTATACCAGTTGCTGAAAGCAAGCATTCAGGTGCAGCAAGCAGTTAGGAAGGCAAATTGGTCTTCGTTGCAAGAGGATTTGAGTACAGGAGCAAGGATGTCTTACTGCAGTGATATAGGGCCTTGGTGAGACCACATCTGGAGTATTGTGTGCAGTTTTGTTCTCCTTAGGCTGATTCCTGGCATGGCAAAATTGATGTATGAGGAGAGATTGGGTCGACTAGGCCTATATTCAATAGAGTTTAGAAGAATGAGAGGATATCTCATAGAAACCTATAAAATTCTCACAGGACGAGACAGGCTAGATGCAGAGAGGATGTTCCCATTGGCTGGGAAGTCCAGAACCAGGGGGTCACAGTCTCAGGATACGGAGGATGCAATTTAGACCCAAGATGAGGAGAAATGTCTTCACTCAAAAAGTGGTGAACATGTGGAATTCTCTACTGCAGAAGGCAGTGGAGGCCTAGTCATAATGTCATAAGTAATGTCATAATGCCCCATTTTTCTGCTTCATCTTACTGTCTATCTCTTTTGTCACCCAGGGAGTTCTGGCTTTGTATGTCCTTCGTGGGAATGTCCCTTGACTGTAGCCAAGCCATGTCCTCTTTAAAGGCAGCCCATTTTCTGTACACTTTTGTCTGCCAGTCTTTGATACTGTTATACCTGGGCATGATCCCTCTGAAATTGGCCTTCCCCCAATGAATTAGTTTTACTCTGAATTACTCCTTGTCCTTTTCCATAGCTACCCTAAACCTTATGGCACTATCATTCCCTAAATGTTTCCTGATTGACATTTGATCCACTTGACCCAACTCATTCCCCAGCAATGCCTCCTTCCAGTTTTGATGAAGGGTCTGTGACCTGAAGCGTCAAATCTGCTTCTCTCTCCACAGATGCTGCCTGACCGGCTGAGTATTTCCAGCATTTCTTGTTTTTATTTCAGATTTCCAGCATCTGCAGTATTTAGCTTTTATCATATGCCTCCTTCCTTGTTGGACTCGAAAAATACTGATCTAGAAAAAACTCCTGAACACACTTCAGAAATATACCCCATCTCTGCCTTTCAGACTATTACTATCCCAGTCTATATTAGGATAAATAAAGTCCCCTATTCTAATTTCTCTATAGCTTTTGCACCTCTCCACAATTTCCTGGCAGATTTGTTCCTCTATATCTTTCCCACGAATGGTGGCCTGTAAAATACACCGAGAAATGCAATTGTACTGCTAATGTTTCTTAGCTCTAACAAAATAGATTCTGTCCTTGACCCCTCTAACACATCCTCTCTCTCCAGCACTTTAACAGTCTCCTTAATCAATATTGCCACTCCTCCTTCATTCTTTCCTTCCTGATCTTTTCTCAACACCTTGTATCTTGGAAAATCTTGTACCTCGTCTGGCCCTTTCTGAGTCAGGTCTCTGTTAACACCATGATGTCATATTCCCACGTGGCTATCTGTGCCTGCAGCAAGCCAACCTTCTTTAACATGCTCTGTGCGTTTACATACATGCACTGTAAAGCTAATTTAGAACCTATTGCACTCCTTTTTACTCTGACCTCACCTCATATCTTATTACTTCCTCCCCTCATCAACATCACTAAATATCCGCCCAGCAGGCACATTGGTCCCAGACCTGTTGAGGTGCAACCTGTCTGGCCTCTTTGAATCCTACCTCCCCAAAACCAGTCCCAGTGTCACAGGTAATCAAATGTCCTTCCTCCTGCACTATCTGTCCAGTCACACATTCATCTGCTCTATCCTGCTATTTGCACACTCAGTAGCACGTGACACTGGGATTAATCCTGACATTTGAGGTCCTGGTTGTGGATCTCTTTCCTAGCTTCCTGAAATCTGCCTGCAGGACCTCATCCCTCTCTTAACCTATGTTGTTGGTACAGATGGACTGCAACTGCTCGTCCTCCCGCTTGGGATGCACCTCAGTGACACCATTTGCTGCTCAAACTTCGATATGCAGAGATACAACTCCACCAACTGATGAATTTTCCTGCAAATGTGTTTGTCCAGGACACAGGACGTTTCCTGGCGTTTCCAAATGGAACTGGATGTGAATCGAATGGGACTGAGGTGCCCTGCATGTTGATATTTATTAGGCTAAATAAACCTAAGACTTAAATAAATAAACACTCAACAACTACTCACCAATCAGCTGCTTCTCTTGTGCTGACATCACTTTATTTGAGAAGGAGGTTCATTAGCACAAAACCAAAGACTTACTTAGACCTAAACCTACATACACATACCAAATTTAAAACTTACCAAACTTTCAAAGCTATTTGGCAATTAACTGTATTTCTTGGTTGAATCCACTCTCCTCTCTTAGAAAAATAAAAATTTCAGTTGTACTTCCCAGCTAAACACCTACCTGTTATCCTGTGAAGTCACTGGTTGATTTTTTATCACTGAATATACCACCTCCAGGCACTTACCCATTGTCTCTTGAGATAAGGAGGCCAAAGAAAGAAAGATATGCTGCCACTATATATGCACTCTTTTTTTCTTTTCTATTTTTGAATGTATATGGGAAAGCTAGAGTATAACTTCAACATTTGCCGATGGTGCTAAACTTGAGGTGTGGCAGACAGGGAGGATGATACCAATGGACTGCAACAGGATGTAGATAAACTAGGAGATTGTGCAGATAATTGGTAGATGGAATTTAATTCAAATAAATATGTGGTGATGGATTTTGTCAGAAAGGATAGGGAGAGACAATATACCCTTAATGACAGTTTGAAAGAGTGCACAGGAACAAAGAGACCCAGGGTTCATTTCCATAGATGTTTGAAGTTGGCAGAACATATTGAGAGAGTAGTAAGCAAAGCATATAGCATCTTGAACTTCATAAATATAGGTATTGTGTGCAAACTTAGAGAAATAATGCTGAAAATTTATTCAGCCTTGGTACGGCCACAACTGGAATATTGCATCTAGTTCCAGTCATCACGGATCTGTATTTATTTTCTCCTCTGTTTGTAACTGTGAGCATTTAAGACTCTGTTAAAACCAGTGTACCTTTAAGACAGGGGGAGAAGTTTTGGATTTCTGAGGCACAGTGTGCCAACTGCACTTGTTACCTAGGTGGCAGCAGGAGAGGGCACATGGTGTACTGTAACAATTTAACTGTGCGTAAAAAGTGTCTGAAACCAGTTTACAGAGAATCACCAACGAAGCATGCTACCGAAGAAAAGAGCTGTCCATTTCTCTCAGCAAAATTTCTACAAGGAGCTACAGACCAAGTTAATTGGCTAAGGGGGAAAAAAACCCTTTGAAGAGACCATTTGTATTGTCGAAGTAAAGTTTCGACTGACAGACTGTCGGTTTTGAAATTCAAGTAGACCTATTGCTGTGTTCATCGTTGAATGAACTATTTGACACCTGCTGTAGCCGAAGTGTTTTGAATGCCTATCTACAAAGAGATTATTTCATCAAATCCGTGTGGAGACTTTGAGTGGCATTTGATTATTTTCACATTAGAATACCTCACCCATCAGGAACGTAACCCACAAAGACTTATATGCCACTTATTTATTTATTCTTAAGAAACAGCTAATTTTTAAAAGACCATTTTTTAAAAGAAACCAGTTAACCTTCATTTTTGAGTGTATGTGTGTGTATGGGGTGTTAGGTTAAAATAAGAAGTTAGAAGGTGTTTAGACGTAAGTTTATCATAATCGTGTTTAAGATTTAGTTTTAATAAATATTAATTTGTTGTTGTCTAAAGATACCTGGTTTGGTCGGTTTTATTCTAGGGGTTATAGAATGTTTAATTTGGCTGTTTCCCGGTTAGGTGGGAATTTGCTACAACCATAGGAATGATGGCACTGAATTGACAGTGCGTTGCTCCCGCCTCAGTCGTAACAATGTGAGGGTCCCTGATTTACCAGAATGGTTCCAGGAATGTGGGATTTTAGCTACAAGTTTAGGTGTAGCTGTGGTTGTTTTCCTTGAAACAAAGGAGATTGTGAGGGGATTTAATAGAGGGGGTGATAGATTATGACAGCTTAAGATGCGGTAGACAAAAAAAAGATGCTCCCATTAGCTGATAGCACAAGGACCATGGGACACAGATGTAAGGTTTTGGGCAAGAGATGCAAGGGGGATGTGAGGAAGAACTCTTTTACGTTGTGAATGGTAATGACCTGGAACTCACCACAAGGGGATGGAAGCAGGTGAATGATTTCAAAAGAAATTTGGATGGGCACTTGAGGGAAATAAATTTCAGGGCTATGGGGATAGAGGGAGGGAATAGGATTGACTGAATTTTTCTACATAGAGCTAGCATGGACTCAACAGGCCAATGGCCTCCTTCTGCACTGTAATATCTCTCTGACTCTCCGATTGGCAAATGAAAGACTTTCTTAAAAGTGTCACAGTCATAGAGTGATACAGCACTGAAACAGGCCCTTCAGCCCACAAGTCTGTGCCAACCAACAACCGCCCACTTATACTAATCCTATATTAATTCCATATTCCCTACCACATCCCCACCATTCTCCCACCACCTACCTACACTAGGGGCAATTTACAATGGCCAATTTACCTATCAACCCACAAGTCTTTGGCTGTGGGAGAAACCAGAGCACCTGGCAGAAACCCAGATGATCACAGGGAGAACTTGCAAACTCCGCACAGGCGGTACCCAGAACCGAACCTGGGTCGCTGGAGCTGTGAGGCTGCTGCACCACTGTGCCGCCCACTGTGTCTGTGATATGTTTGTTTTCTATGTGAGTAGCACTCAGTATTTTGTTTAACTCATTGTAGTTATTGTCGTGTGCTGTTTTGAGATTGTTAATTGTTTGTCCTACTTATGCATACAGGTGCATTGTTTTTGAGATAATTCAGTCATGTTTTTGGTTCTCTACTGGTTGAAGCTGTGTTTTTGGGATCCAACCTCAAAGAGCTGCTGGCCAATCAGCAGTCCAGCAGCTCATCAGTATCAGCACTGCCACTGGGAGCAGTGGCCTCTGCCGATACTGCAATAGGCCTTGGGCCCAGGCCCAGCACTGGAGCCCAATCCTGAGGTAAGTGAGGCAGGGCTGCTGGGGCCAGACTGGTAGACTCTGGTGAGGGGTTGGAGGGGGGATGGTTGCCATTTAGTGTAAGGGGAGCAGGATTAACCTATGTGGATTTTTTTCCCATTGGGGGACCTCTGTGGGCCACAGATTGCTCACAAAGGAGGTCTCACCCCCTCCCAGGCCCACAGGGAGATTGCCTCGTTTGCAGCAGCAGCAGGAAGAGGCCCGTAAGTAGCCTTTCCACCGACCCTGACAAAATTTCAGTGAATTGGGAAAGTGACAGGCCCTCAGCCATCCGCCCTGCCTCCTGTCGCTATTCCATGGGCCCCCTGCCTCTGAGCCCATCTTGGTGGGGGGAGGAATAAAATTCCACCCCATGTATGAATGTTTCTGTGTCACTGGCTGTGACTCCACCTTCTTTTCGAAAAAGTGTTGTGCTTAGTTTAAAATATGGTCCGAATTAAATTGAAATTGCTGAGTGCGATTAAACTATTAAATTGTGAAATCCTGACTTTCATTGTCACCACAGTGAAATTCTGGTTATTATAAATTGTGTGTGAATCTCTACTTCTGGCTAGGAGATGGTCACATAAATAAATGGTATTTTTGAAATTCTGACCAATTTTCAAGGAGGCGGTGATTTGAGGTGACTCTGGTTGTTTTCTTGTCTTTGTGGTGCTGGGACATGTGATCATAAAGAAGAAGAAAAGGAGGGAGTTCTGCTGCTGTGTGTATTATAACGATCTGAAAACATCTTGTGGTTGGATTGCAATACAGAATTATTTCCGAGTGTTTAAAGTTTTCAGTTTATTTGAAAGCTGCAAGAGGCTGACGCGGACCGACACTGATGAATGGGACCGAATTTTTAAACGGGCACAGAGATGGGAGCAGAGACGGACAAGCCAGCATTTTCTCGTCACTGGCAGGTTTGCTGGCACAGTCCTGCACAGTCGAAGAGACTGGTTACAGCAGGTGACGGATACCGAGCTGCACAGGGCATTATCGCCAAAGTACAGACACCGATTGGAATTTTCCAGTTGGCAGTCGGGCTCCTCTATTGAGGCAGGATCCCAGCAGAGGCACAGAGGTACCCCCCCCCCCCCATATTTTAAAATCTTCAGAGGGTTCCTCCATCTTGTGGTGCCATCTCTTTCATCTGCCACCATTGGCAGCTGCCAAGTATGATGGTGGGGCTGCCAATGTGTCACTGCTGGAGGGCCTCCTGTTGGCCCTTCAGCCTCAGGAGCCCGCTTGGCTTAAGTAATTCAATGACGAGCACGCACCCTCGCTACTAATTAGCCTGAACTTCAAAAATCACATCGGGTATCAGGTGCCAACATGACGCGAGCTCGGGATCCGGAAATGTATCTGATATTGGGGTCTGGCCCAAGACAAAAATTCAGCCCAAGATGTCTGAGTTTGTCTTCTTTCGAAATGCAGACAAGTTAACTCCACGAGCAGCTGTGTGTGTGTGTTTTTTTTCTGCTTTCTGTCATCACATTAACTCTGTTTTTAATTGTTTATGCAGCAAAGTTGTTTTGAAAATTTTGAAAGGTCAAGTGGGCAGAAAAGTGGCAAATGGAATGTTACCCTCAGATGTGTGAGGTGTTGCATTTGACTAAGTTAAACAAGGCAAAGGAATACGCAATAAATAGGAGGAAACTGAAAGGTGTAGAGGAAGTGAAGGACCTTGGAGTGAATGTCCATAGATCACTGAAGGTAGCAGGACAGGTCAATAAGGTGCTCAAGAAGGCAGATGGAATCCTTTCCTTCACCAGCCGAGGCTGAGAATATAAGAGCAGGGAGGTTGTGCTGAGCTATATAAAACATTATTTAGGCCACAACCTGAGTACTGTGTGCAGTTCTGGTCACCTCATTACAGAAAGGATATAATTGCACTAGAGAGGGTACAGAGGAGATTTACGAGGCTGTTGCCGGGACTGGAAAATTGCAGCTATGCGGAAAGATTGGATAGGCTGGGCTTGTTCGCCTTGGAACAGAGAAGGCTGAGGAGAGATTTGACTGAGATGTACAAAACTGTTGAGGGGCCTGGAGAGAGTGGATGGGAATGACGTTTTTACCTTAGCAGAAGGATCCGTGACTAGGAGGCATCAATTTAAAGTGATTGCTAGAAGGATTAGAGGGGAGATGAGGAAAACATTTTTCAGCCACAGGGTGATGAGGTCTGGAACTCACTGCCTGAAAGATTGTAGAGGCAGAAAAACCTCATCTCATTTAAAAGGTGCCTGGATATACACCTGAAGTGCTGTAACCTGCAGGGCTACAGACAAATGCTGGGAAGTGGGATTACGCTGGGTGGCTCTTTTTTTCTGGCTGGCGTAGACACAATGGGTCAAGTGGCCTCTTTCTGTGCCGGAAACTTTCTATGATTCTAATTTACCAAAAGACGGGATTGTTAGATTATTTTGGTATCATCAGAGTCAGCATGGGTTTACTAAATTCAATGGAAATTGGTCTGGGGTTTTGTTGGAAGTTTGCACAGAATTGGTATCCTTGTCATGGGTTTGTTGTTACTGATGATCAGATACATACTCAAGCAGTCCATGCCCACATACAGCAAGACTTGGAGGATATTCAGGTTTGGGCTGATAAATGGCAAGTAACATTCGCACCACCCAATTGCCTGTAAGGTGGAGGAGGTGGAGGCAGATATGGCAGAGATGGAGGATGCAAACACGATGAAGGAGGCAGAGGAGGAGGTGGAGAAGTGGAGGAGGATGTGGAGGAGGAGGAGAAGATGGTGGAGGAGGTGGATGAAATAAAGGAGGAGGTAGAGGCAAAGGAGGAGGTGGAGGAAGAGGAGGAGTTGGATGAAGTGGAGGAGGAGGTGAAGGAGGTAGAGTAGGTGGAGGAGAAGGTGGAGGAGGTCCAGAGGTTTGTTGAGGTGGATGATGAGAAGAAGAGGAGGAGATGGAGGAGGAGTATGAGGTTCTCACAACTGCTGACCCTTTTCCCATGACATGTCATGTGTATAGTAATTGGAATATGGGGCAGCACAGTGGTTAGCACCGCAGCCTCACAGCTCCAGTGATCTGGGTTCGTGTTCTGGGTACTGCCTGTGCGGAGTTTGCAAGTCCTCCCTGTGACCGTGTGGGTTTCCGCCGGGTGCTCTAGTTTCCTCCCACAGCCAAAGACTTGCAGGTTGATAGGTAAATTGGCCATTGTAAATTGCCCCTAGTGTAGGTAGGAGAATGGTGGGGATGTGGTAGGGAATATGGGGTTAATGTAGGATTAGTATCAAATGGGTGGCTGTTGGTTGGCACAGACTCAGTGGGCTGAAGGGCCTGTTTCAGTGCTGTATCTCTAAATAAATAAAATAAATAATTGAAATTACAGCTGAACAAAACTGATAAATGAATTTAAAGAGTCTGTCAGGATTTGGGATTTTGGATTATTTGACTGCAGATGGAGAGGTCAACTCCTTGTTTCACCGAGTAACAGTGGATGGGACACATACTAAGGGGTGATGTGAATCAGTCATTGCTCCATCATAGTTCATGGCTGCTTAGTGTTAGATTTTCATTTTGTAAGCAACAGATTTGGCCACATTCCTGGTCTTTGGAATATTGCTGAGGTACCCATGGCTGGAGTTTGGCTGGAATACTCTGATTATGCAGGGTGACAGGTGTAGGAGGTTATTAAAGATTTCATTGAGCAATTATGTAACCACAGCAGCAATTGAAGTCTCTGCAGGGCATACCGGATGCTGAAAGTTTCCTGGAGCACACGTTCCAGGAGGTGCTCACCCTGCAGCTACAGAGAGTTCAGGAGGACTGTAAGTGGGTGACCATCCAGCAGGGTAAGGAAGAGACAGGCAGTGCAGGAATCCTCTGGGAATGTAACCCTCACAAACCAGTTTTCAGACCTAAATACCAGTGAGGGTGACAACATCTTGAGGCAGTGCAGTCCAGAGCATATTCAAGACACCGTGGGCAAATAGAACCTTGGTTAGACCACACCTGGAGTACTGTGAGCAGTTTTGGTCCCCTTACCTTAGGAAGATATTGGTGCCAAAGAGGGAGTGCATGAAGATTCACCAGACTTGTTCCCGGGACGGCAGGACTGCCCTGTGAAGAGAGATTGGGGAAACTGGGTCTGTATTCTCCAGAGTTTCGAAGAATGAGAGGTGATCTCATTGAAACCAACAAAATACTTAAAGGGATAGACAACGTACATGCAGCTAAGATGTTTCCCCTGGTTGGGGAGTCTAGAACCAGGGGACACAATTTAAAAATAAAGGGGAAGCCACTTAGGACAGAAATGAGGAGAAATTTCTTTACTCAGAGGGTTGTGAATCTTTGGAATTCTCTCCCCCAGAGGGCTGTGGAAGCTCAGTCATTGAGTATGTTTAAAGCAGAAATTGACAGATTTCTGAATACCAATGACATAGGGGATATGAGGATAGTGTGGGAAAAAGGCATTGAAGTGGATGATCAGCCATGATCATATTGAATGGCAAGGTACGCGCGATGGGCTGAATGGCCTACTCCTTTTCCTATGTTCCTTTTGCTACATTCAGAGAGTGAAGGAGGTCTGATACATGAAGAAGGGTAATTGCCTCATCTTCTCTCTAAACCAGGATAAGCAGGATGAGAGGTCACATGGCTTTGACAGGTGTTTGCCAATGGTTAAGGGAGCCTCCAACTGCACGTACATGGCTCTTTGGGCCTCTCAATGTCAATGGGAAGAGGTACAGGAGCAGCAAGGACTACCACTCCATCAATGTGCAATTGGTATGCAACTGGGTACAGGCAATAATGCTGATGAATTCCCGTTATCATGGCAGCAGCCAGTACACCTTCATCCTGACGCAGTTTTCCGTTCCCGCCATCTTTGGGCCTTCAAGAAGAACCAGAAATGGCTGCTCAGAAAACAAAGAACGCTCCCTACACCTCATTGATAACCACCCTCTGTCACCTTACCGCACGACGACAATGCCATATTATGAAAGCCATGGAGCCACAAGGGACAGTGTAGAGAAGACAATCAGTGTGCTTCTCTGCCTGGACCAGTCCAGGGGAGCCCTCCAGTAAATGCTAGAGCATATCCCCAAGTTCATTGTGGTCTGCTGCATCCTCCAAACCATCGCCATGAAGGACATAAGAACATTAGAAATAAGAGCAGGAATAGACCAGACAGCCAGTCGAGCCTGCTCTGCCATTCAATATGATCATGTCTGAGCTTGGGCTTCAACTCCACTTTCCCGCCCACTCCCCTATCTTGATTCCTTGAGACACCAAAAATCTATCTATCTCAGCCTTAAATATATTCAACGATGGAGTATCCACTATCATTTGGGGTAGAGAATTCCAAAGATTCACAACCCTCTGTTGTTTTCTCCTCAACTCAGTCCTAAATGATCATCCCCTTACCCTGAGATTGTGCCCCCATGTTTTAGCTTCCCCAGCCAGTAGAAACAATCTCTCAGTATCTACCCTGTCCAACCCCTTCAGAATCTTGTATGTTTCAATGAGATCACCTCTCGTTCTTCTAAACTAAAGAGACTATAGTCCTAATTTACTCAGCCTTTCATCATAGGACGACCCTCTCATCCCAGAGACTAATCTAGTTAACTTTTGCCATACTGCCTCCAAGTATATCCTTCCTTAAATATGGAGACCAAAACTGCACCCAGCATTCCAGTGCAGCCTCATGAAAACCCTGTATAATTGTAGCAAGACTTCTTTATTCTTATACTCCCATCCCCTTACAATAAATACCAACATGCCATTTGCCTTCCCAATTGCTTGCTGTACTTGCGTACTAAATTTCTGTGTTCCTTGTAAGAGCACACCCAAGTCCCTCCGACCATCAACATTTACAAGTTTCACACCTTTTAAAAAATATTCTGCTCTTCTATTCTTATGACCAAAGTGAATAACTTCACACTCCCTGCATTATACTCCATTTGCCACCTTGTTGCCCACTCACCTAACCTGTCTATATCTCTTTGCAGCCTGTTTGTGTCCTCACAGCTTGCATTTTCTCCCACCTTTGTATCATCAGCAAAATTGCTTGGTGACGGGCCCTCCATCCCCCGCACCCATGCCACCCATCACAATTCTATGGCCCCCCCCCCTCCCCACCTCCGACCCCGCCTCAGGGAAGCCCATAAAATCCAGTCCCTTATCTTTCCTATTAGCCTTTTGTGTGGCACCTTATCAAATGTCTTGAAAATGCAGGTATACTACATCTACTGGTTCCCCTTTATCTATCCTACTTGTTGCATTCTCAAAAACTCGAATAAATTTGTCAAACACGATTTTCCTTTTGTAAAACAACAATGACTTTGCCTGATCATACTATGATTTTCCAAATGCATTGTTAAGACTTCTTTAATAATACCACTTTTCTGAAACTGATGTCAGGCTAACTGGCCTGGAGCTCCTTATTTTCTCTTTCCCTCCTTTCTTGAATAGTGGTATCACATTTGAGGTACATTCTGAGCGGCCAGCTATAGAAAGAAAAGAAAAACTTGCATTTATATAGCACCTTGCACTACCACTGGCTTTACAGCAAATGACATACTTTTTGAAGTGTAGTCATTGTTGTAATATAGAAAATACAGTAGCCTGTATGTGCACAGCACAAACAGCAATGTGATAATGACCAAATAATCTATTTTGTGATGTTGGCTGAGAGATAAATATTGGCCAGAACACCTCGATAACTCCTTTGCTCTTCTTCAAAATAGCACCAATGGATCTTTTGCATCCACCCAAGCAAGTAAATGGTGTAAGTTTCAGGTGGATGTTACCTGAATAGCAGTGAGACATGGCTCACCTTGGGATTCTTGACGAAGATAGAGGTACAAGGTAAAGACTTGCGCTCTTTAATCAAGTCAGAGAGTTTATTAAGTTAATTCAGATTTACAAAGTTAGTACTTAACAGCAATAGGTATACAGCTGCAACTTAGCACCGACGGTTCTTGCTTCTGAGTCCACTGAGGCATGGTCTTTTCTCCTTCTTCCTTTCTTGCTGTCTTCTGTTGACTGTAGTCAATCTTCTCCTTCTAAGTGTGCCAACGATGTCTCAAACTCTCATCTTTTTATGCCTCTTAGGGGGTCTCTGTCTTGCTATATTAGGCCATGATCTAATTCAGCCAACATGATTGGGTTAAAACTACATCATTGTTTGCCTCTAGTCTCATGATGGCTTAGCACATGGACTTTTACAGATGGTTTCGGTTTTAAAACCTTGCTAGATACCTAAAGTTCCACTTTTTTCTGAGATAGGTCTATTTCTGCAGCATTGCGGTATAACGACTGTGGTCTTTAACCTTTTTTTATCCTTGCTCTTACACAATTGCAGAAAAACATGATTTCCAGTCTCTGCAAATGTCAATTCAACTTTAAACATCGAAACATTGATCTATTTCAGTCAAGCCTGTCCGTCATGCCTTGCCATCAAATCTTGGCATTGTAGTTCTTGCATAAAATATATTACAAAGTTATTCATAAATGTAAGCAATGAAAATGCTCAAATCCCTACAGTCCCCACCTTGAGGATGAAGTGCTCATGCACTGATTCCTCGCACAATCTTCAACGCAGAAATTAACTCTTCAGCAAATTCTTTTGTAAGCCCATCATTTCAGCGAATTACAAGTGTTACCCTTATGTAAGATAAAACAATAATCAAAGCAACTGGAACAAATATCTGAAGTACAACCAATACGTGAGATATTATCTTAATCTATGGCAATATTTCAATGTCTTGTTTAATATCCCACCAATGGCTGTCATCCCCAACCTCTGGTATCTCTTCCCCAATCTAATTATTTTGTTGTTGTAAGATGTAGGAGTGTTGGCAGGAGCCATTCATCTGTTGTATGAGTCCTGTCAGATATTCAGGTAATGGGGATATGTCGTAACTTAATCTGTAGCTGTTCTTTATGCTCATCCTTTACCTTAATAATCACGTTGGTTATTACATATATTCTGTGGCACTCGATTGCCAATCTTTATTTGGAAAACAGGAGTTATACAAAAGGTTCCTGTATCAATTGGGCAATCCACAGTTATATACTGTAGGAATACAATACTCGCTTTTCGCTCGGGTGACTACCATGGTGCAATTAGTTCCTCATGATCCCAAGAAAATCCACACATCGGAATCATATGCTCTTGACTATCGCAATATTTTCGATTCTGAAGATGGGGTTATGGTTTGACTCATTCTGTAAGATGGGATATTATAACACCAATCCAAGTAGATTTGTTCCATTATTTCCCCATTTTTTTTTATTATTCATTCATGGGATGTGGGCGACGCTGGCCAGGCCAGCATTTATTGCCCATCCCTAATTGCCCTTGAGAAGATGGTGGCGAGCTGCCTTCTTGAACCACTGCAGTCCATTTGGGGTAGGTATACCCTGAGTGCTGTTAGTATATCTATTAGCACTCATGCTCTACTGTGTATATCTGTGCCAAGCTCCCAACCTTCTCTTTCAGCCTGCATAACTGGGGTGGCAACATCATTCACATGAGCCTCCCAGTCATGGTCTAATAAAGAGAGATTCCTGACTTTTTATGGGTGTAGGCCTTATCACTATCAAACACCTTAGCAACATGTAAATCCATTGAGTGGGGTTATCTGCACATAGTTTTTTCTTGTACTTGAGTAAATAACACTCCCCACCTACAGATCATTCCATTCAATAATATTCCCTTTTCTTGTTGTCAGTACTTTGTTTCATATAATAGATCATAAATGGACTTAAAAGATTCTCCAACTCTGTCTTATGGATACTTCTTGTAAGAATTATTATTTTTTCTCCTAACCCCTTAACCATGTTTCTGGACTCTGGCCATTACCAGTGTATTTAATTCTATCATGATTATTGCAAAGTCAGTTTCTCTATGGAGTATGGGTCAATGCCTTGATAATTTAAAATGTTCTCTCATTCCACTGCCCATATTAACCATTTCCTGTCATTCTATTGTCGAGTAGCTGAGCATGACTGAGGCCCGTTCTTCAGTGCATTTCACCATGCATTTTACACGTTAGTTACTTCACATGTAACAGATCACATTTGCACACTTACACCGGTGTCCCACTATCATGTCACACATTCTTGACTCTCCATTGATCTTATCAAAAGATCAAAGGGGGGGGGGGGGATTTGTTTGAAAGCTTTGCTTATCTCCCCTTTCATGATCCCAATGTCTTGGGTAGTGGTCAGACTATCAAATGTGGTGTTCTTTTAAAAAAAACTCATAGGCAAGAATTCAAATATCTCCAAGAGAAAGTGATCAAATACAATTCTTAACCACACTTCCTGAACTGTTCCAATTTGTATTAATTATAATTCTATTTCATTCATGAGCCCTGGAGAAACTTTACTGTCCAATACTCATAATTTGTTTTTAAAAAACAGCAATCAAACATTCCCATTTGCTTCCAGGTATTAGCATATCTTGTTCTTTATCATAAATGAAATTTTATTTTCTTAAAAGTAACTTGCTAAATTACTCTGGACTTCTTGCATCTCAAATTTTCCCAAATTTAAATCATAGTGTTAATGGGCTGGCTGGTTTTGTCAATGTTCAATTAATTTCTCCCATAAGAAACATTTTTTTTGATATTCAGGAACCACCTATACTGTTTTGCGATCAACTTTTTTGTTGAATGAGAAATTGAATATCCCCTTAAATTTCAGACAAACTTTGCCTTTGAGTGCTTGAAATAGCTACTCATGCCAATATGTTTTAATCAATTCAAATTTCAGAAACAATTATGCCGAGGATTGATGGGTTAACATTTCGAAGTGGCTTCAGTATCTCCCCTTTTCAAACACTCTGCCTTGAAATATAACAAATGCCCTGAATGGGTTAAGGCCAAGTCTTTGAAAGGCAAAGCCTTTAGTTCAAATCATCACCATGCTGTGACATATGGGGCTGAATTTTATAAGCTTGTCACCATTCTTGGTGACTTGTGCCGCTGAGCCCCCGAGATATCGCGTGCAGGGGCTCATTTAAATGGAGGGGATGGAACAGCTGCCCCTGATGACAGGGGGGTGGCCTTTCCATCCTCAGCAGTGGGGTCTGGCACTACCGAGCAGGCGCCAGTGCCATTTTTAAAGGACTTCAAGCCCTTCAGGTGTATTTACATTTTTAAAGATACATTCATTTGCCATTGAGTTTCCAATGTTCAATAAAAGATGAAAGCCCCTCTACCACCCCCTGCCCACCCCATGACCACAATGGGCCTTTCCCACCCAAAAAAAACGTTATTCCCAACCCGATCTTTTCCCCTCAAACTTGGTCACCTTTGCCCTTCAACCCCTTCCCACATTCCTGGAATATCGGCGTGGGACGGCCACCTGGTTCAGGTAAGCTCATTTACATGTATTTGCATTAATTTTATCAGGGAAATGAAGGCTCTTCCGCCATGCAGCGGGGCAGGGGGGTGGGGGGGGTGGGTGCACCGAGGTCTTGCCACTGTTGGCAAAATGTGGCGGGGCCTTCTCAGCATCGGGGATCGAGGCGGGCCTCTCCCAGAAGAATTTTCTGGGCCTCCCGCCACGACCCCCGACATCAGAGGGCTGGCAAAATTCAGCCCAAAAAAACTGCTAGATCTCTGGCTGGGACATCAGTACTCATGCAGTCCTGGAAACTATCATCACCTGCTTTAAAAAAACCCACAAAGAATCCATTTGACCCAGTCCAATGGGTTAATTTGTCCAAACATATCTGCCAATTTAGAAACTTAAAATTTTATAATGTCCAATCTATAAATTTACACTCAGCAATACAAAAGTTGTGTGACAAATTAAATGGGGAAAAAACAGCTGTCAGCACAAAGGGTTAACTTCCCTTCTCATTTTCAAGGGCAGAGCAAAACATTCTCACTTTACGTAACTTTATTTGAAAAAAAAAAATTCCCGATCAATAACGAATTAAACTCCAGATCAAACTCCATTTTTAACAGCTTTTTCCAAATTATTGTTTTAGGTATCCTTTGGGATTGAAAAGAACAAAAATCATGCGTGACAGTATCAACTTCAAAGGAAAACATCTGCATCAGGGAAGGCAGTATTTTAGATTAAACTCTAATTTCCAACCACCCCTTTTTTTTCAAATTCCAATTCACACCAATAAACATTTAATATGAGTGAGCCTTATTTTCCAGAATTAAAGTCTCCTTCATACCTTAACATAATAACTGGGAATTTCACTGTGGCCACTAATGAAATTCCAGTCTTCCCAACGTAAGAGGTTAGTTAACATTAATAATTGAAGCTTAATTCAGACCAATACTTATTAACTATACACAGAACAGAACAGCACGTGCTTTTTTTTAAAAAAAAGATAAATTACATCACTTGTCTTGTTTTTTCTTCAGGTGTCTTTTCAAATGATGTAATGTAACTATAAACAAGGAACAAACTGAAGAAAAACTTCACTTTCATAGAGAAATAAAAATTGCAGCATTCTTGCAACAAAAGAAAAAGAACACTGCAACCCTGAATTTCAGCTCTGCAGCAGAGAGCACAAGCAGGCACAGATATAAACACTGAGTAGGAGTCCAATATCTCAATCAATTCACTATGTCCCGTACCGAACCAAATACTGCCTGCCCTGAGGGTAGTCTATGATTGTTCCCAAGATCCACACAATTGTAATGAAAACAAAATCCAATTCTCATTCCTCTAAAAGAGAAATGACTCATTACTTTCTCACAGCAGTTTTAACCTTGCTATGGGCTTTTTAATTTATTTCTTCTTCTGCTAGCTGTTTTCCCTCCTGCACAATCTTAAAAAAAACTGACAGCATTTACATCAGTCTAAGGGATGGTTTCACATCACTAACTCTTTTTTAAAATTTAAAAAAAAAATTGTCCACATCATAACTCATTTTGATCCTCACCATGGGTATTATGTTATTGCCAGTTGCCTTTGAAATCTATTTTTATTTCCCCAAATTTTATTATTTATTGAGAGATACAGCACTGAAACAGGCCCTTCGGCCACCGAGTCTGTGCTAGCCATCAACCACCCATTTAAACTAATTCGACATTAATCCCATATTCCTACCACATCCCCACCTTCCCTCACCACCTACCCACACTAGGGGCAATTTACAATGGCCAATTTACCTATCAACCTGCAAGTCTTTGGCTGTGATAGGAAACTGGAGCACCCGGCAGAAACCCACAGTCACAGGGAGAACTTGCAAACTCCACACAGGCAATACCCAGAATCAAACCTGGGTTGCTGGAGCTGTGAGGCTGCAGTGCTAACCACTGCGCCACTGAATTTACACTGAGTGTGATCTGCTTCCCTGTGGGGTTAATGAATATACTCCCTTGAAATCACCACACGCATACTGAAGTTGTTGGTATTCGTCAGCGTAGGAACAGTTAATTTGATTTAATTCCTGTTTCACTTGATGTTCTCAATGTATCGCATGACTGGCTTGGAGAGCTGTCAGGTTCTGTTGTTGTATGACTACAGACAAGGTAGCCAATCTGTTCTGCAATTCTTTGTTTCTGGTGTTCAATAATCCTTTTCTAGTACCCCGCATACAACATGACTTAGACACTCAGCTAAGAGTATCTGTATCTCTTCCCCTCTCAGCTAGTTCCACCCAAACAACCCACTGGCCAGGTGGGCAACTGAGAGTCTCTTTCTGAATCATAAACGAGAGTCCGGTTTTTACTTGGTCAATAGTCCCGTCTGGGGTGCCATTGTAAGTTTTAGGTCGATGTTACCTGAATACAGGTGAGACAGAGGATATCCAACCCATCTTGCCTTGGGATCTTGACCAAGATAGACCTACAAGGTACGGACTTACACTCTTTAATCAAGTCAGACAGATTATTTACAAAGTTAATGCTCAACAATGGCAATAGGTATACAACTGTAACTCAGCACTAAT
Organism: Heterodontus francisci; assembly: GCF_036365525.1. Lineage (NCBI taxonomy): Eukaryota > Metazoa > Chordata > Chondrichthyes > Heterodontiformes > Heterodontidae > Heterodontus > Heterodontus francisci. Next base: position 45,068,129 of record NC_090407.1, read on the forward strand.
TGTTCTTGCTTCTGTGTCCGCTGGGGCATGTTCTTCTCTCCTTCTTCCTCTCTTGCTGTGTTTTGTTGACTGTAGTCAATCTTCTCCTTCTAAGGGCTGGGTTTTAAGAGGCCGCGCCGATCTTGGCTGCGAGCTGAAAAAGTGGTGGCCCGCCCATGCGGGCCGCACGCCAAACAGCCACCATGATCTTAACTGTGGCAGCTCATATAAAGAGCCAGGGAATCCCACACCCCCAATCTCATGGAGGGGGTGGGCTGTCCGTCCCCAGCAATGGCATCAGCTGCCTGTGTGCAGGCACTGCTGCTATTTCTAAAGGGCAGGCAGCCCTTCTTCCCAATTTAAACTTTTAAAGACAGAATCCCCCAAAATTAATTTAAAAATTGTAACGTCCCTTTCCCACCTCCCAATATCAATTTTACATCTAACCTTGCCCCCAAACTGCACAAAGTTTAAGGTTCAACCATTCCCACCATTCCCTACACCCATTACGTATATTTGACCCTGACTCCCCCCCCATCCCACACTGATAAACTTACCTCCTCCCCTCTCCGCACCAGTGCAGTGCCTCATTTCGAAAGGGAGCTGAAGGTATGGGAGTGCTGGCCGCCATGACAAAGATCGCGGTGGGTCCTTCAAGGTCACTGGTAAGTCTATTTAAATGTATCAATTTTATTCATTTGAATATTTAAATTGTCGTCCTGTCGCCCAATGGCGGGGGCGCCATCACCACCGCCGGGAGAATCGGGCCGGGGCCTCCCGGCATCTGGGTCCATGGTGGGCCTTGTCCGGAGCCATCTTCAGGCCCCCACCCCCTCCACAGATCCCGACACCTGAGGGAGAACAAAATCAAGCCCAATGTGTGCCAGCAATGTCTCAAACTCTCCTCTTTTTATCTCTCCTTGGGAGTCTCTGTCTTGCCATATTAGGCCACGATCTAATTCAACCAACATGATTGGGTTAAGACTACATCATTGTTTGTCCCTGGTCTCATGATGGCTTAGCACATAAACCCTCAAAGATGGTTTCTGTTTTTAAACCTTGCCAGATACCCAAAGTTCCCCTTTCTTCTGAGAGAGCTCTATTTCTGCAACGTTGCAGTTTTAACAACTGGGGTCTTGGACCTTTTTTTAATCCTTATTCTTACACAAGTGCAGAAAAACATGTTTTCCAGTCTCTACAGATGTCAATTCAGCATTAAACAGCTATACATTGACCTATTTCAGTCAAGCCTGCCCATCATGCCTTGCCATAAGTTCTTGGCATTGTAGTTCTTGCATAAAAGATATTGCAAACTTATTCATAAAAGTGAGCTACAAAAATGTTCCAATCCCTACAATGAGGCCTCAGTTTAACGGCTCATCCTAAAGATAGCACCTGAGACTGTGCAGCGCTCCATCTATACTGCACTGGAGTGTCAGCCTTGATTTTTGTTCTCAAGCATTGCCACCAGCCATATGGAGTCTATTTCAGGGGGAGGAGGAAGAGGAGGAGATCTGGAGGATGCAGCCAGGACCCCTTCACTCTGGATGGATTGTATGAGAGCACCTGCTGAAACTCTGCTTCCCTTAGAGGAATATCTCTTCACCACCATGGCTCCACCATTCCCCACCTTACCATCCATCTGGGGCATTCCATCACTGAGTCCCCTTGGTCAAAATCCTGCAATAAAAGCCACCAATAATAATTTTTCCATAACATCTTTACCCAAAAACGTATTCACTGACACAAACAGTAATGAACTATTCATCCTTGTGCACTCCCTTAATGCCTGTCTTGCAGGTGTCTTTACCTGTCCTAGTGCTCCGACACAGTGCTGCTCCAGTGGCTGCAGAGCAGCTGGTGGAAGGCTGATGACTTTCACTGGGGGAGACACAGATGACCCTGCAGGATGTCCTTGAGCAGCTCTGGGCCTTGAGGGCTCGGCTTCGGATGACACCCTCTCGGCATGGGCAGCATCTGGGCAGGCTGATGAGCAGCAACAATGGCATTGGCGGAGTGGCAGTGGTGGGACGTCAAATGTTGTCATCCTGAGAGAGGGCAGCAGGAATCTGCCCCATGGAGCCACTGTCACTCTCTCAGGTTGTACCTCAGAAATCCTATCCATCTATGCAGGACAGATTGCTCAGTTGCTGTGAGAACCTGTTTGGCCCTTTCAGCACTGAGATCCACAACCACGACGGCAGCAGTCTGAGCCTGCATGGCAGCAAGCATGAATCTCATGCCTGTCTTATCTTCCACTGCAGCACTGAGATGTTGGGTGGCTTCTGCCTGTGCTGCAGTGGAAAGTGAGACAGCGACCATGTGTCATCGAGCTGGTCACTGCTTGACCAAGAATGGACTCTGAGGTCTATGCGAAATCTCTGCCATGTTGGAGCTGGACTCCTCCATGCTCCTTGACAGTGACAAGAGGCTGTCTGGCAGGCCTGTTAATGCACCAAGCATCACGGTGTGGATAGCCATCAGCCTTCTCCTGTCGGCCGCCCCATCAAAGTCCTCATCTCAGACCCTGCAACAGAACTCATGTGCTTCTTGTCCTCCAGTGAACTGGCACACAAACTATCCTTTCCCCCTGGTCTGGTTGTAGCTCACTCATGCCCAGTGACTCATCTCGTGCTGACCCGATTCTATACTACCCTCAATGTTTGTGCAGAGCAGTATCTGAGCTGTTGCCAGCAAGTGTTAGATCAAGTGACAGTGCTTCTTCATCATTGATGTTCTGCTGCTTGCTCTCTTCCTCTTGAAGCTACTGTGACTGGGCAGACAGCAGTTCTTCAGTATCTGAAAGCAGAAAATCTGAAGGGGAGGGTTGGGCTGTTGGAAGGGGGATTGGGGTGGAAAACAAGAGGTCCATATTCACACCTTCTGCAGTTTGCATTTCATGCCAGATATCAGGATGAGGGCGCGGAGGGAGTTGAGAAGGGACATAAGGCAGTAACATACCCTCATCCTGAATGTTCCCAGCAATGGCAGATGCTCGGTGTTTGGCGAGAGAAGTTGGTGGTGCGGTGGGTCGGAAATTTCCTTCGAAGATACATTCACTGGATGGTATTGCAATTCCCAATCCTGGGGGTACCCATCCCATATCCCAGCTGGGGGTCCAATTGCCCTTGAGTGAGGTGGCTGATTGTGGCTCTTTGGACCTAGAGTGTAAGATGTCTGATTATTGGCTAAGGAGAATGTAAGCCTAAGATGCCGGGTGGAAGCACTCTCATCCTGCCCCGCACTTCCATTCCCTCCCAAACCCCCACCCCACCCCACCCCACATTTCAGCCCCACCCTCTGCCCCAACTACTGCCCACCCTGGGAAAGATGGGCATGGATTTTGGAGGTGACCACACATTCATGGCTTTGGAGAGGGAGGTTGCAGATGGGCGCTAGTTTGCTCAGAGGGTGGGTCAAGGGTCGGCTTTTTGAGGAGATGGGTGATGACAGCAGATTTAAAGGACAAAGGGACAGCACAAATGTTGTTGAGTTGAGAAATACAGCACTGAAACAGGCCCTTCGGTCCACCGAGTCTGTGCCGACCATCAACCACCCATTTTTTTTACTAATCCTACACTAATTCCATATTCCTACCACATCCCAACCTGTCCCTATATTTCCCTACCATCTACCTATACTAGGGGCAATTTATAATGGCCAATTTACCTATCAACCTGCGAGTCTTTGGCATGTGGGAGGAAACCGAAGCACCCAGAGGAAACCCACGCAGACACAGGGAGAACTTGCAAACTCCACACAGGCAGTACCCAGAATTGAACCCGAGTCGCTGGAGCTGTGAGGCTGCAGTGCTAACCACTGTGCCACTGTGCCGCCCCAGAGAGAGAACCATTAACAATGCCAGCTGACATGGGAGCCAGGAAGGGAAGTTGGGTGGTCAATAGTTTTGTGGCAGTAGGGTCAAGAGAGCAGGAGGCGGGTGTAACAGGCTTGAGAGGCTGAATGGCTTCCACCTATTTCAGTTTAACAAGCTGAAGGCATCCTCCTTTTTCCAAGTAACATGTGTTACAGAACTGTTTTTTTTTCTCTGTTTAAAACAGTGTGCCTTTAAGACTCTGTCTAATAACAGTGTAACTTTAAGACTGAGAGAAGCTTTTATATTCAGTGTGCCCGCTGCACCCTGTTTCCTAGGCATTAGCAGGAGAGAGAAGCCATGTTCTGTAATTGTATCAATCTGACTGCATGGAAAAGACTGGTTTGAATTGGAGACAAACAAAGCATGCTGTACAGTGAAGGAAGACGCTGTCTATTACTCAGCAAAAAAAATCTACATTGAGCTCAGACTGTGTTTGCCTAAGGAGAAAAACCCCCTGAAAAAAACATTTTCATTGTTGGAAGTAGTAAATTCCATTTTACTTTGAAACCCTAAGAAGTCTGCTGCAGAAGTAACTCTCTCTATTGCCTATTTGTGTTTGCTGGAATTCTCAGTAAAGTTTCTACCAAAAGACTGCCAATTTTAAAATCCAAGTAGACCTATTGCTGTGCTTCTCATTGAAAGAACTGTGTGACGCTTGCTGCAGCTGAAATACTTTGAATGCCTATCTATTAAAGACTGTTTCGTAGAATTCGCCTGGAGACTTTGAGTGGCATCTGATTACTCTACTCTTTGACACCTCATCAACTGGGAATGTAGCCCACCAGGACTTACAACGCAGCTACTTATTTTGTTGCTAAGAAACACCATTTTTAAAAACCGATTAACCATTGTTTTTTTGAATGTATATGTGTGTGCATGAGGGGTTAGGTTAAATAAGAAGTTATAAGGTCTTTAGTCATAAATTAATTTTAATAGTGTTTAAGATTTAGTTTTTTAATAAATAGTTAATTTGTTGTTGTCTAAAGCTACCTGGTGTATTTTTATCCTGGGGATTAATAAAGGGTTTAATTCGGCTAATTTCCAGTAGGTAGGAAAACTTTAATAATATGCTGCGACCTGTGGAGTATTGAGACTGAATTGACAGTGCTTTGCTCTCGCCTTTGTCATAACACATGCTCAAGGGACCGAATGACCTCCACATGTTCCTATGCAACATCTTTGAGGAGCTGGTGAACCTTTGTTGGACTCCCTCCAAGATTGGTATATCCTCCCTGAGGTAAGGAGACCTAAACTGTACACATTACTCCAGGTGTGGTCTCACCAAGGTCCCTATACAATTGCAGTAAGATTTCTTCACTCTTATATTCCAATCACTTTGTAATAAAGGCTAACATTCCATTTTCTTTTCCTAATTTATCAATGTACCTGCATGTCAACTTTCTGTAATTGATGTGCAAGGAGATCCAGGTCCCTCTTTATACCAACATTTCCCAGGCTTTCACCTTTAAAAAGAAATACTGATTTTCTATTTTTCCTTCCAAAATGGATAACTTCACAATTCCTCCATGGCCTCCATCTGTTCCTGTTAACAGGTTTGAGAAACATAGAAACATAGGGCCAGATTTTCTTCTCCCGCTGCCGAGAGCAGTGGCGGGTGAAAAAAATGATGGCCCGCATGCGTTGCCATGCCATCATGATCTTCCTTGTGGCAGCCCAGGATAATGAACCAATTGGGCCTCCCCCCGCCCAATTACGTGGAGGGGGCGGGTTCTGCGATGCCAGCAACAATGTCAGCTGCCTGTGTGCAGGTGCTGGTGCCATGTTTAAAGGGCATTCAGCCTTGCCAGTTTCTTAAAATTTTTAAAGTGCTACCCGCACCCCACCGTAATGTACCACTGAAAAATCTATCGCCCCTTCTATTAAATCCAATATTTGTCCTGTCTCCCCCAAAACACTTACCTTCGATACTTGAGCTTTCACCGCGCCCCCCGCAAACTGAGCAAAGTTCAGAGGTCACCCCTTCCCACCCATCTGACCCCATTCACCACCCAAAACGTTAAAAATCATACGTTCCACCCTTCCCTACCATGGTGGCCCCTGCTTTACTTGAACGGGAAAGTGAAGGCGAGTGGGTGCCGACCGCCGTTCAGAAGATCCTAGGATAAAGATATAATCACAGCAAATGGTATTTAAATGTATTCATTGCCTTTATTTAAATATGTAAGTCGGTTCTATTGCCCAGTGGGTTGGGGTCCATCACAGAGCCTCTCCACTGCTGGGAAGACCATGCCATTAGCGGCCACTGCTGGAGCAATCTTCCAGCATCCCATGCCACGGAGCCTGATGTCGGGAACTCAGAAAAATCCCGGGCATAGGGTGTAAAATGCAGTCGTGTCGCACAGATTCTCTTAGCATTACGGAGCCTACCTCAGGTTTCCTTGTGCACGATGCTCCGCTGGACACTTCCTGAGCGGCCTATGTGGTGTTAATGACTGGTGCACGCAGGAGCGTCCCCTGTGTGAGCCTGAAGACCTTGAATGGACGCTATCCTGATGTCAATGACCCGAATAGACTGATACAACTCCAGGTGACCAAACCTGATCAACACATGTGCTGGCAGTATCTTCATTAATCACTCCGGAAACAAGTGTTATGAAGCAAGATGGGGCCTGTTCTGGGGCTAAAGGCATAATAACATAAGAAATTGGAGCAGGAGTTGGTCATTTGGCTTTTCGGGCCTGCTCCACCATTCAACAAGATCATGGCTGATTTGATTGTGCCCTTAACTCCAGTTATTGCCTGCCATCCATTACCCTTTACTGCCCTGTTGATCACAAATCTGTCTAACTAAACCTTGAGTAATTTCAACGGCCCAGACTCCACTCCTTCCTGGAGTAGAGAATTGCAAAGATTAATGACCCCTGAGAGAAGAAATTCCTCCTCATCTCCATCTTAAATGGGAGACTCCTGATATTGAAACTGTGTCCCATAGGTTCTGGATTCTCCCATGATGGGAAACATTCTCTCGGCATCTACCCTGTGAAACCCCTTCAGAATCTTTTATGTTTCAATAAGATCACCTCTCATTCTTCTGAACTCCAACCTGTACAAACTTTCCTCATAAGACAACCCCTTCATTCGTGGAACCTTCTCTGATAAGGAGACCAAAACTCAACAGTACTCTAGGTGTAGTCTCACCAATACCCTGTACAGTTGTAGCATGGCTTCCCTTTTTTATATTCCATCCCCCTTGCAATAAAGGACAACATTCCATTTGCCTTCCAAATTATTTGGTGTACCTGCATGCTAACATTTTATGATTCACGTACAAACACCCAGATCCCTCTGTACAACAGCATTCTACAGTCTCTCTCCATTTAAATAATGTTCTGCTTTCCTATTTTTCTCACCAAAGTGGACAATCTCACATTTTCCCACATTATACTCCATCTGCCAATTTTTTGCCCACTTATTTGACCTATCCCTTTGCAGACTCTATGTTTCCGCATCACAACTTGCTTTCCTACCTATCTTTGTATCATCAGCAAATTTGGTGACAAGAACTCGCTCCCTTCATCCAGGTCATTAATATAGATTGTAAATAGTTGAGGCCCAAGCACTGTTCCCTATGGCACTCCACTAGTTACAGCTTGCCAACCTGAAAATGACCCATTTATCCTGACTGTTTCCTGTTAGTTAGCCAATCCACTATCCATGTGAATATGTTACCCCAAACACCATGAGCTCTTATCTTGTGCAATAACCATTTATGTGGCACCTTATTGAATGCCTTTTGGAAATCCAAATACATTATATCTACTGGTTCTCTTTCATCCACCCTACTTGTTACACCCTGAAAGAATGCTAATAAATTTGTCAAACATGATTTTTCTTTCACAAATTGATTGTATTATGATTTTCAAATGTCCTGCCACTACTTCCTTAATGATGGATTCCAGCATTTTCCCAATAACAGAGGTTAGGCTAACTAGCCTACAGTTTCTTGCTTTCTGTCTCTCTCCTTTCTTGAATAGAATCTAGGGAATTTTGGAATTTTACAACCAATGCCTCCACTATCACTGCAGCCACTTCTTTTAAGAAGCTTGGATGCAGGCCATCATGTCCAGAGGACTTGTCAGCCTTTAGTTCTATTGGTTTTTTCTAGTGATAGTGATTGTTTTAAATTCCTCCCTCTCTTTAGCCCCTTAATTTTCTACTATTCTTTTGATATTGTTTGTGTCTTCTTCCCTGAAAACAGCTACAAAATGCTTGCTCCAAGTCTCTGTCATTTCCTTCTTTCTCATTGTTAATTCCCCACTTTCATTCTCTAAGGAACCAATGTTTACATTACCTACTCTCTTCCTTTTTATACACTTGTAGAAGGTCTTACTGTCCATCTTTTATATTGTTACTTTCTTCTCACATTCTAATTTCTCCCTTTCTACATTTTTAGTCATCCTTTGTCAGTTTGTGAAATTTTCCCAATCTTCTGGCCTATCAATAATCTTCATAGCATTGTATACCTTTTGTTTCAATTTGATATTATCATTAACTTCTTTAGTTAGCCACAGATAGTGCATCCTTCTCATAGAGTCTTTCTTTTTCAATTGAATATATCTTTGTTAAGAATAATGAAATATCTCTTTAAATATCTGCCACAGTATATCTACTGTCTTACCTTTTAACCTACTTTGCCAGCCCACTGTAGCCAACTCTGTCTTCAAACCTTTGTAATTGCTTTTATTTAAGTTCAAGACATTAGTTTCAAGCCCAAGTTTCTCACCCTCAAACTGAATGTGAAATTCTATCATGTTATGATCACTCTTGCCTACAGGATCCTTTACTATCAGATCATTAATTAATCCTGTCTCATTGCACATTAACAGGTGTTAAATAGCCTGTTTTATGGTTGGTTCCATAAAAAAACGGTCCCAAATAGACTTTTTGAACTTATCCTCAAGGCTAGCTTTGCCAACTTGATTTGTCCAATCGATACGAAGATCATCACAATTATTGCAGTAGCTTTCCTACAAGCCCCCATTATTTCTTGACTCATACTCTGTCCCACAGTGTGGCTACCATTAGGTGGTCTATAAACTACTCCCACCAGTGACTTCTTTCCTTTGCTATTTTGTATCTCCAACCAAATTGATTCTACATCTTGAACTTCTGAGCCAAGATCATTTCTCACAAGTGTACTGATATCATCCTTGATTAATAGAGCTACCCACCTCCTTTAACTTTCTTCCTATCCTTCCAAATCTCAAATACACTTGAATATTCAGTGCCCAGCTTTTGTTATCCTGCAACCACATCTCTGTAATGCCTATCTTATGCCCATTTATTTCTATTTGTGCTATCAAATCATCCATCTTGTTACAAATGCTGCATGCATTCAGATAAAACGCCTTTAATTCTATATTTTTACCATTTTCTCTACTCTGACCCTATTTGCCGGTGCAGTCTTATCTTTGTATGCTATGTCCCTTCCTGTCACACTCTTGTTATCATTACCCATATCGCTACACTGCACAATTACTTTATCCTTTCTTGTTAACTTTCTAAATTTAAATCTCCCCTCAACTATTTAGTTTAAAGCCCTCTCTGCAACCCTAGATGGAGGATTCACCAGGACACTGGTCCCAGCATGGTTCAAGTGAAGCCCATCCTAATGGTACAGCCCCCTCTTTCCCCAGTACTGGTGCCAGTGCCCCATGACTCAAAACCCATTTCTCCCACACAAATCTTTGAGCCACACATTTAACTCTCTGACCTTATTTTGCTCATGGCTCAGGTGGTAATCAGAAGATTATTACCTTTGTGGTTCTGCTTTTAGTCCTTAGCTGCTCATAATCCTTGAGCAGAACCTCTTTCCTAGCCATGTTGTTGGCTCCTCCATGGACCGTGACAACTGGATCCTTCTCCTCCCACTCCAATTCCTCTCTAGCCTCAAGGAGATGTCCTTAACTCTGGCACCCTGCAGGCAACACCATATTTGGGACTCACGCTCTCTCCAGAGAACTGTATCTATTCCCCTGACTATACTGTCCCCTATTACTACTACATTCCTTTTAGCTCCCCCACTTAAATGGCCCCTTGTACCAGGGTGCTGTAGTCAGTTTTCTCATCATCCCTGCTCTCGTCAACACAAGCTGAAAGAACCTCAAACATGTTGGACAAGTGCAAGGGCTAAGACTCCTCCAGTGTAACCTTCTGGATCCAAAAACCTGCCACACTCATAATCACGTCCTCCTGTCCCTGACCATGGACCAAATCTGAAGCACTTAAACTAAAGAGTGTGACTACCTCCCAGAACAAAGTGTCCAGGTAACTTTCCCCCTCCTTGTGCATCGCAGCGTCTGAAGTTTGGACTCCAGATCATCAACTTTGAGCCAAAGTTTTTCAAGCTGCAGACACTTACTGCAGATGTGGTTGCAGTGTCCACCAGCTCCCAAATGCTACAGCTACAACACATCACCTGCCCTGCCATTTTTATTGTATATTTTATAACCAATAGGGTTTCCAGTTTAGTAATAACATTCAACAGTAATTTGTAGTTACATTAAATCGTTTAACTAGTTAAGCTATAAATTTAATATAGTATTAATATCACCCTGGTATTAGTTCCCAAACTATGCCCGTTTATAGAAAATAAAAGGAACGGTAAAACTCACCAACCAGTCACCAACCCGCTAACCTATTAATGGCTGTGGACTTCCATTCTCAGGTCTCGCTGTGTCCCGATCCCTCTCACGGACCGCTCCTAGTTCTGTAATAGGCGAGCACAGCATCTCTTCCCTCAACCCATAAAATTCCTACACTCACCAAATTCCTGACTTAAGCACTCGTGCTACTTACTATTTAAAGCAACACTCAACATGGTGCAATTGAGGAGCTTTTAACTTGCTTGTGCTAAGGAAAAGTTTATGAAGCACTGTGGTGAGTGACTGGAGCAATTTGGAAATATTTGCTGTGCGAGGCAAGGGAGGAAAGACCAGTGCCTCACAAAGGTATGGGGACAGTTGTTGGTATACCACTTGGTCTGCAACATGAGAACAACATGGAGAGGAGGAGGCAGAGAGAGGAAGCTCTGTGAGGAGGCAGCAGAAGGAGGGATCTCCATTGAAGGCACTACCCATAAAGCATGTTCCGGGACACCACTCCTACTTTGCCATGAGTCAGGAGCAGTACCTGAGAAGGCTACGATTCACAATGGAGGTCATCATGGAGTTATATCACCTCCTTCACACCGAACTGGAATCACAAAGCAGGGTGAAGAGGGCCTTTGAGACATACTGGAGGATGGATGCTTGGTGACAAGGGCTACCCCACTCCCGTCGACACGTGGCTCATGGTCCCCTTCCGCCATCCCATCACACGAGGTCAGAGACCCTTCAATGAGAGCTGTGAAGTGTCTCACCACACTGTGGAACAAGACATTGGCCTCCTCAAACAATGGTTTCAATGCCTAGATTGCTTGGGGAGAATTGCTGAACCATGTGAAACTGGATGGAGTGTGAGGGACAGCATTGTGAGGCTTCACTTCAGTTAAAAGTTACTTACATACTGTCATGCAGGCCCCCACCTGTCAAGAATGAGGCACAAATTATTTCAACATATGAACATTAAAACCTAAAATTGTTCCTGGGAAGAAAAGAGGGCCTTTCACAAGGAATTGCCAGGCCCCTCGACAGAAAGACAAGTAGTGGACAGCGTTGGAACAAAGGAACCAGTTCCTGCTTCCCCAAGAGAAAGAAGACCTGGTCAGACCAGTTTAGTCACCTGACTAACTGGCTATTGCAGAATTTGAACTTGCCACAGAGTTCTAGAAGCCAGAAAGCTGTTTGCTCCTGGACTAGGAACATCTCTCTCGTGTCTGCTCCCATCTCTTTCTCACCAGCTTCAGGATCCATTGAAGATACATGAACCCCAAGAGTGAAAAGTCTCCTACTGGGCCCCAAAGAAAAGCAACAATTACCCACAAGCAAGAACTACCTACAAACAGACTACAATGAGCTCAAAGCACAGTAACAAGAAACTCTTCTGATAGTGCCTCAAGCCTCTCTACTTTATTTTTTCTTCTGCTCTTTTCTGTCTCTATTTGCATGTGCATATTGCGTATGTATGCTAGCATTGGGCGTGGCGTGTATCCGTAGGTGTTAACCAATCAGGGTTTAAGTTTAAGTTTTAATACATTTCACTTTTCTTCCTTAAACCTAAGAAGCCCTGTTTGTGCTCATTTCTCTGCCTAATAATTGGAAAGTGTTGAGCAAGGATTCACCTGGGGAGAGCTAAAAACACAGTGTGTTTAAAAATTAAACCCTGTTACAAAAAGACCAGATGAAGGCTGAAAGAGACCCCTAGACAACTTTCACACCTGGTCATAACACATATTCTAACATGGACCCACCATTCCATAACAGACTCCCCATCACAAACTCCCCTTGGCCAACATCATTCAATAAAGGCCATCAGCAGGCACTGAGACCAGAGGCTGAAGGAGGAAAGCAGTGAGGATATGTGACTGAGAAATCTGGGCTGGGAGGGCGAAGAGAACAATGGTTTTAAACGAGTGAAAAGTGAAACAAGTGCTCTGATGTCACAACTTCCTCATGACATCATGAAGCAGCTTCAATCCCTTTCGAGTTTAGTTCCTATCAAAACACAAATAAAAACATTGGAATCATTTGTTTGGACTGTGATGAACATACAAACCCAGAACTGTGTTTACTCAGGAATTATGAAATCATCCTTTCTAGTCAAATGGAAATGGGATCTGACCTGTTCCACCTTATTTGCTACAATCCTACTGGAGTAAAGGAGCCTTTTCATTCTCCCATATGACCTGGGTTGGAAATGATGCTTCTCCATTCGAACCCCAGAATGATCTCATGAGTTGATATATTTTATTTCTGGTGCATTTAAAATAAATGAGTCACATGGGGGTAATTCTGCTAGAAATGGTTCTCCTATGTTCCCATTTCTACACATTCTGTCACATGTGTAGTGTTTTGCTGATTTATTGTTCATTTGATATGTACTATATTGTTCACTTGAAGCCACCATACATGCTTGGTGTAGTACGCACAGTGTGCCATTAGAGCAGGACAATAATAAAGGTTCAGTTTACAGCAACATCCCAAAGGTAGGGCCATGTGTTTCTTCCATTGATTTACAATAGCAGATCTGCAATGTGAGATCTTACAATGTGCCCTTTGAGAGTCTGGTGTGGTGGTTTCTTTATCGGGAACAAACAGCTGCTCAATCCAGTATGGCTGTGAAGGTTTATCTCAGGTCTGCGTCGTAACTCCCACCATCCATCTTAAACTGACAAAACAAGCCGGCAGCAGTTATATGGGCACATGATCCAGGGCACTGTGCAAAGGAAGTGTTCATTATTGAAGTGAAAGTCAGAGAGGAGAATCAGTCAAGAAGAGATTTGATTTCATCTGAGTAAGTGAACAGACACTAATGGTTAATTGGTTAAAGCATTTCTTCATATTGAAGAGCAGTAGCATTTAGGATCATAGAATTTAGGGTAAATAACGACTGAGCTGCAGCGAGTCTATCAGACAACTTAGTGAATGGGTAGGAACAATGTCTTGTCTAGAAGTGAGCCATTCACAACTTCCAGTGAGCTCTGGAAAGACTGATACAAAGTTCCTCAGTATAGAATCAAACATACAAACATACATACGAGCATATGAATTAGGAACAGAAGGAGGCCACTCGGCCCCTCGAGCCTGCTCCACCATTCAATGGCTGAACTGATTTCTCTACATTTCCACCGACCCCCAATAACGTTTCACCGCCTTGCTTATCAAGCGTCTATCTACCTCTGCCTTAAACATATTCAAAGACACTGCTTCCACCACCTTTTGAGGAAGAGAATTCCAAAGACTCATGACCCTCTGAGAGAAAACATTTCTCCTCATCTCTGTCTTAACTGGCCGACCCCTTATACAGTTGCCCTGGTTAAGAAGATGGATGAAGAAGACGCAAGTTTCAGAAGAAAATATCAAAGATGCTGCAGACACTGGGGTGTCATCACCCAGAATACGTGTTAAGGAGCCAACATGACTATCTGTGCCACCCCACGATGCGGACAGCTCCACAAGGGGTGGTAACATTGGAGAGCATGCTGATGATAATCAAGGACACACTACATCAAATTAGCCCAGCACTTGCTGAAAAAGTGATCTCTTTGGCTTCACACTGGATGACAATGTTACCAGGAGCGGAAACTGACAGCCAGGAAGCTGCTAGCAATCTCCTGGTTGCCTTGAGCTTCAGGTTCCAAAATGAAGTTGTCCAGTTAACAATGAAGAGTTTCATAGAAGGACACCTTCCACATGTGTACATGGTCAAGACCTTAACAAAAATGGCCCTGGAAAATGTGTCCGCTATTTTGCTTACCCGACACTGACAAAATCCAAAAATGAGGTCACGATGACGGATTTTCAGACAGTTGGCCATGAGAGCCTGCACACATCTTCTGAAACAGATTGATTTAAACCAAGCAGACACCTCCCAATTGATACAACCTGCCTGATCAGTACTTTCAGCATGGCACCTTCAGAACAGCACAAAAACATCAAAGAAATGGAAACACTTCATCGCCAAACCACGAGTCCCCTGCAAGAACTTCTGAAACATACGTAACTTCAGCATCTGAAGGACTCGAGGCCATTTTCAGTCAGGTAGGCAATTGGATCAAGTCATCAAAAGTTCACGAACGGGAGAGAGCCATGGAAGCAACTTTGGAACTTTTGAAAGTTTACAGGGAGGAGATCAATGTAAGGAATCTCCTGTCTGGAAGTAACATAGGGACACTGATTGGCCGACTGATTCCGAGTTGTGCAGAGCATTCGACAGATGGCCCTGGACACTTTGAAAATCATCCTTTCCATTCAGTTATCATGTGACAGCACAAATCAGGAACAGCAAAAGGAGGAGCTCGATGTTCTGAGAACACTGAGAGAACAGTTAGTGAACTCTAACGCTCCAGTCCTCTTTCCAACATGCTGTCACATCACAGAGGTGATTTCCAAGTGTTTGCCCCATGACCAGCTGGGAAACTTGCTCTTCATGACATTCAAAGGCCTGTCTGACCGACACACCAGCTGTTCCATTGCAGCCACTGCACTCATACAAACCATCTTTAATACGGGGAGGCAATGGTGCAGTGGTAATGTCACTGGGCTAGTAATGCAGTGGCTTACACTTGTGCTCTGGGGACATGGATTGAATCCCACCATAGCATATGGTGAAATTTGAGTTCAATCAATAAATCTGGAATTAAAAAGCTAGTCTAATAGTGACCATGAAACCATTGATTTTTGTTGTAACAACCCATCTGGTTCGCTAATGTCCTTCAGGGAAGGAAATCTGCTGTCCTTACCTTGGCTGGTCTACCTGTGACTCCATACCCACAGCAATGCGGTTGACTCTTAATTGCCCTCTCAAATGGGAAATGGCCCAGCAAGCCACTCAGTTCAAGGGCAATTAGGGATGGACAATAAATGCTTGCCTAGCCAGCGATGCCCACAACCCACGAACGAATAAAAAAAATGTAGGAGTGAAATTGGGGACCAGGTCTCGGAGATACTTGAGGTGCTGAGGATTCATTTGCAGTCAGTTCCTTCTGAGCAGGTAAACTTTCAGTTCTGCGGAGTATCGCAAAACAAAAACTTACCCCGGAGATTCTCGGAGAAGACTTGGAGGGCGGAATTCCAGAGCGGTAAGTATAAAAAACTTACCTCGGAGATTCTCGGAGCAGACTCGGAGGGCGGAATTCCAGAGTGGTAAGTATATAAAAAAAACTTACCTCGGAGATTCTCGGAGCAGACTCGGAGGGCGGTGTTCCGGAGCGGTAAGTTACCTTGGGTGGGGAAAAAAAACAAAAAAAGTGACGTCACAGGAAAGCTGTGACCTGATTGGCTGGTAGGGAATCTGTACCAAATTTGAAAATAAAACTGATAAAAATTGATTAAAGCACTAATTAACTAATTAATAAATAGAGTAACTAAACCAGAGGGAGGAGATTACTGTATTTAGTTAGCATTTAGTATTTATTGCAGAAATCTAGCACTAGGGACCATATAGTTAAGTGGATCATAATTTAGTAAGGATTTAATAAGTATTTATTTATTTTATATTAATTAACTGATTAGTGCTAGAAATGACAGTTAGAGGGGTGAAGTGCTTCACCTGTGAGATGTGGGAGGTCCGTGACGCTTCCAGCGTTCCGGGCGACTACATCTGCAGGAAGTGTACCCAGATGCAGCTCCTCACAGACCGCATGGTTCGGTTGGAGCGCAGGGGCATTCTGAAGGGGAAGGGTGAACAGCCAGAGGTTGTGGTACACATCAGTACCAATGACATAGGCAGGAAGAGTGATGAGGTCCTGCAGGGGGAGTTTAGGGAGTTAGGTAGAAAGTTAAAAAACAGGACCTATAGGGTTGCAATCTCTGGATTACTCCCTGTGCCACGTGCCAGTGAGGCTAGAAATAGGAAGATAGTGCAGCTAAACACGTGGCTGAGCAGCTGGTGTAGAAGGGAGGCTTTCAGATATCTGGACCATTGGGCTCTCTTCAGGGACAGATGGGACCTGTACAAGAAGGACGGGTTGCATCTAAACTGGAAGGGCACTAATATCCTGGCTTCAAGGTTTGCTAGCGTCACTCGGGTGGGTTAAAATTAGTGTGGCAGGGGGGTGGGAACCAGAGCAGTACGACAGCTAGTGAAATAAATGAGGAGGACATGGTAAATAAGGCCAGTAGGACTAAGAGGAAGAGCAGGCAGGGAGATGTTGCTGAGCACAGCGGGACTGGTGGTCTGAAGTGCAGTTGTTTCAATGCGAGAAGTATAACAGGTAAGGCAGATGAACTTAGAGCTTGGATTAGTACTTGGAAATATGATGTTGTTGCTATTGCAGAGACTTGGTTGAGGGAAGGACAGGATTGGCAGCTAAATGTTCCAGGCTTTAGAAGCTTCAGGCGGGATAGAGGGGGATGTAAAAGGGGTGGGGGAGTTGCATTACTGGTTAAGGAGAATATCACAGCTGTACTGCGGGAGGACACCTCAGAGGGGTCATGCAGCGAGGCAATATGGGTGGAGCTCAGGAATCGGAAGGGTGCAGTCACGATGTTGGGGGTTTACTGCAGTCCTCCCAACAACCAGCAGGAGGTAGAGGAGCAGATATGTAGACAGATTTTGGAAAGATGGAAAGGTAACAGGGTTGTGGTGGTGGGTGATTTTAACTTCCCCAATATTGACTGGGACTCACTTAGTGCGAGGGGCTTGGATGGGGCAGAATTTGTGAGGAGCATCCAAGAGGGCTTCTTGAAACAGTATGTAGATAGTCCAACTAGGGAAGGGGCCATACTGGACCTGGTATTGGGGAATGAGCCCAGCCAGGTGGTCGAAGTTTCAGTGGGGGAGCATTTCGGGAGCAGTGACCGTAATTCCATAAGTTTTAAGGTACTTGTGAATAAGGATAAGAGTAGTCCTCGGGTGAAGGTGCTAAATTGGGGGAAGGCTAATTATATCAATATTAGGCAGGAACTGAAGAATTTAGATTGGGGGCGGCTGTTTGAGGGTAAATCAACATCTGACATGTGGAAGTCTTTCAAACGTCAGCTGATTAGAATTCAGGACCAGCATGTTCCTGTGAGGAAGAAGGATAAGTTTGGCAAGTTTCGGGAACCTTGGATAACACGGGATATTGTGAGCCTAGTCAAAAAGAAAAAGGAAACATTTGTAAGGGCTGGAAGGCTCGGAACAGATGAAGCCCTTGAGGAATATAAAGACAGTAGGAAGGAACTTAAGCAAGGAGTTAGGAGGGCTAAAAGGGGTCATGAAAAGTCATTGGCAAACAGGATTAAGGAAAATCCCAATGCTTTTTATACATATATAAAGAGCAAGAGGGTAACCAGGGAAAGGGTTGGCCCACTCAAGGACAGAGATGGGAATCTATGTGTGGAACCAGAGGAAATGGGCGATGTGCTGAATGAGTACTTTGCATCAGTATTCACCAAAGAGAAGGACTTGGTGGATGGTGAGCCTAGGGAAGGCAGTGCAGAAAGTCTCAGTGTTCTCATTATCAAAAAGGAGGAGGTGTTGGGTGTCTTGCAAAGCATTAAGGTAGATAAGTCCCCAGGGCCTGATGGGATCTACCCGAGAATACCGAGGGAGGCAAGGGAAGAAATTTTCATCCTCATTGGCTACAGGTGAGGTCCCAGAGGACTGGAGAATAGCCAATTTTGTGCCTTTGTTTAAGAAGTGTGGCAAGGATAATCCAGGAAATTATAGGCCGGTGAGCCTTACGTCAGTGGTAGGGAAACTATTAGAGAGGATTATTCGGGACAGGATTTACTCCCATTTGGAAACAAACAAACTTATTAGCGAGAAACGGCATGGTTTTGTGAAGGGGAGGTCGTGTCTTACTAATTTGATTGAGTTTTTTGAGGAAGTGACGAAGATGATTGATGAAGGAAGGGCAGTGGATGTTATCTATATGGACTTTAGTAAAGCCTTTGACAAAGTCCCGCATGGCAGACTGGTACAAAAGGTGAAGTCACACGGGATCAGAGGTGAGCTGGCAAGATGGATACAGAACTGGCTCGGTCAAAGAAGACAGAGGGTATCAGTGGATGGGTGTTTTTCTGAATGGAGTGATGTGACTAGTGGTGTTCCGCAGGGATCAGTGCTGGGACCTTTGCTGTTTGTAGTATATATAAATGATTTGGAGGAAAATGTAGCTGGTCTGATTAGTAAGTTTGCGGACGACACAAAGGTTGGTGGAGTTGCGGATAATGATGAGGATTGTCAGAGGATCCAGCAGGATATAGATCGGTTGGAGACTTGGGCGGAGAAATGGCAGATGGAGTTTAATCCGGACAAATGTGGAATGCATTTTGGAAGGTCTAATGCAGATGGGAGGTATACAGTAAATGGCAGAACCCTTAGGAGTATTGACAGGCAGAGAGATCTGGGCGTACAGGTCCACAGGTCACTGAAAGTGGCAACGCAAGTGGATAAGGTAGTCAAGAAGGCATACGGCATGCTTGCCTTCATCGGTCGGGGCATAGAGTATAAAAATTGGCAAGTCATGCTGTAGCTGTACAGAACGTTAGTTAGGCCACACTTAGAATATTGCGTGCAATTCTGGTCGCCACACTACCAGGACGTGGAGGCTTTGGAGAGGGTACAGAGGAGGTTTACCAGGATGTTGCCTTGTCTGGAGGGCATTAGCTATGAGTAGAGGTTGGAAAAACTCGGATTGTTTTCACTGGAACGACGGAGGTGGAGGGGCGACATGATAGAGGTTTACAAAGTTATGAGCGGCATGGACAGAGTGGATAGTCAGAAGCTTTTTCCCAGGGTGGAAGAGTCAGTTACTAGGGGACATAGGTTTAAGGTGCAAGGGGCAAAGTGTAGAGGGGATGTGCGAGGCACGTTTTTTACACAGAGGGTGGTGAGTGCCTGGAACTTGCTGCCAGGGGAGGTGGTGGAAGCAGATACCATAGCGACATTTAAGAGACATCTTGACAAATATATGAATAGGAAGGGAATAGAGGGATATGGGCCCCGGAAGTGCAGAAGGTGTTAGTTTAGGCAGGCATCAAGATCGGCGCAGGCTTGGAGGGCCGAATGGCCTGTTCCTGTGCTGTACTGTTCTTTGTTCTTTGGGCCTCACGCAACACAGCAACATTTGTGTCCTGTCTCCTCACTTACCCAGTCTCTTCAGACAAGTACATCAGTGACGTCTGGAGAGCACTGGCTGAGGACACAGAAAGTGCTGTGAGTGCAATGGGAGAGCTGCTAGACATGTTGAGCTGAATTTAATGCTGTCGGTGAAGGTGGGTATGGTGGCGTAGGGGCACGGAGAATCACATCACAACTGTCCGTCTGGAAATCTGGCATCGTGACATCATTTCTGGATTTTGCCAATGGCAGGAAAGCACAATGGCGGCATTGCTACTGCAATGTATTTGAATATAATTAATTCTGATTTAATGATCGGTGTACAATTCTGTGAATGGCTGGCAGTATTCATGTGCCTCCGGGACCTGAGACAAGAGGACACATTGCTGTAATAGGAAGGCAGCCTTGAGTAGTGCTGCATAAGGGAAGATGGGGGTTCAGAGGCCATTGTGGAACTTTGTTGCTGCATGCTCTGCGAGGGGCTTCGGGGGCTCAGCAAGGGGGTACGGAGGCCAGGTGCTCAGCAAGGGAGTCCGGGATCTTGAGGGCTCAGCAAGGATGTCTGGGAGCTTGGGGGGTGGGGGGGAGTCTTCAAAGGGGTCTGGGGGTTGTGCAAGACATTCTGGGGCTGGGGCTTTGCTCGGGGTCTGGGATCCTGAGAGGTTCAGCAAGGGGGTCCAGGGTCCCAGGACTTTGCAAGGTGATATGGGGTCCCAGGGCTCTGCAAGGGGGTCTGGGGAGCGCGGGCTGTGCAAGGGGCTCTGTGGTCGCGGAGGGCTCAGCAAGGGCATTTGGGTTCCTAGGGGCTCTGCAACGTGGTCTGAGGGCTGGTAGCTGTGCAAGCAGGTTAATTGTGGGTTTGTTGGGGGGGTGGGTAGTTAGTATAGGGTTAACGAACTGCTGTTTGATGGGTTTGCTGGAACAGAGTGTAGGCCATCATCAAGGTTTGGCTGAGGTCTATCAGCGACTCCACCGATAAAATTGTTACCTGGCATGCGTCTCATACACACTGTACTTCTGGAACCCCATAGCATCTCCAACGGAGAGAGGGCCAAGAGGCAGCTGTGCCTGTCTGTGAAGCTCCATGATGAGAGCAACAGCAGCCGCCCTTGCCAAGAAGACCCTACCAGTGCCACAGTGAAGTCCTTGGCCGGAGTGTTGTGTTACCCCCTGAGGCGGAGTCGGAGGCTGGGGGGCATGGAGCATCGAAATGGATGGCGGGGAGGCAAGGGCGTGGAGGGCCTGCTGCCTCGCAGTCACCAAGTGATCTTCCAGGGGGCGGGATAGGCCAACGATGGCCTTCCCTCCCAGAGGCCAATTGAAACCCTTAAGTGGCCTATTAACAGCCAAATAAGGGCCTCCTTCCAACATCGTTGGAATATTACCTGCGGTTGCAGGGCCTCCACCACGTGGGGAGGTCGCCTTATAACACAACGGAGAACTCCCACTGGGAACAACTTACCCTCTGGGACCCCCCTCCCCCTGGGATGCACAATCAACACCCTCGCTGGGGCCTTCTGGACTGGCCCCGGTGACCCCACCTCACCTGCCTCTTCTCCTGGGTTCCAGCACTGGAACTGTGTCAGAGGCCTCTGCAGTACCGGTAGTGGCCACTGCTCTTGGTTATGCTGCTGATACTACTGAGCTGCTGGCCCTCTGATAGGCCGGCAGCTCTTAAAAGGTAGAATCGCTCGGGGGGCAGGGGGAGGGGTGCATGAAAAGTGTGGTTCTCCCAACTTTTCGGTCTGGCGCCAGGAGCGCTGCTTCCAGCTCTATGGCCCTGCTGTAGGATGAGATGCAACCTCTGGGATTTGGGGGTCACCCTATGCCAGTGGCCCTGAGTATCACTGTTGCATTAAACCTCTACACATCTGGACCTCTCCAGGGACCCACCCTGGACATGTGTGGGATTTCCTAGGCAGCGGCCCACTGCTGCATTAAAGAGGTGACCAATGCCCTGTTCAAGAGGGCCGCGACTATGTGCACTACCAGACTGACCCTGACGTTCAGGCCGAGAAGGCTACCGGGTTCAGGGCCTTCGCTGGATTTTCCCAGGTGCAAGGTGTGACAGATTGCACACATGTGGCCATCAACAATTCTACAAGCAGCCAGAAGCCTTCTTCAACAGGAAGCGCTTCCATTCAATCAACATTCAACTGGTCTGCGACCACTGAAAGTGCTTCCTGCAGGTGTGGGCCCGCTTCTCTAGAAGCAGCCATGCCGCCTACATACTTTGACACTTCCAGGTGCCACAGCTTTGGATGGGTCCCGCTTGCCTTTAGGGATGGATTCATGGGGACAAGAGCTCCCATTGAGGACATGGCTTCTGACACCTGTGAGGAACCCTCACAATTTAGCAGAGGAGAGGTGCAACAATTGCTATGGTTCCACCTAATCAACCATTGCGCAGGACATTGGGCTGCTGAAGATAAGAATCCTTTGCCCCGAGCGATTGGGTGGAGCTCTGCAGTATGGCCTGGTGAAGGTATCGCATATCATGGAGCTTAGCTGTGTTCTACACAATGTAGTGCTACAAAGGGGAGAGGCCCTACGTTAGGATGGCATGCTTGAGCAACACTCATTCATCGCCGAGGAGGACGCAGAGGAGGGAGAGGGGCAAGCAGCAATGGACGATGAAGACCCTACACAGGAGGCCAGATGGGTTGAGCGACACATGAAGGAGGAAAGAGACAACCTCATAATGACTCATTTTCAGCCACCCTGATGTCCATTCACACAGAGTGAAATAAAGGCTCACTTTACACCTGAACTCTTGTCTCCTCCTTTCTGTTTGTGGTCCCTGTCTTGCGATCAGCTGCAGTGTGCGTGAGTGAACATGGGAGACCATATATTAATGAGGGGTCTCAGCACATTGGCATGATAATGAGGGCTGTGACCACATTGGTATTGCTCTAAGGGGGAAGGGGGAAGTCAGCAGCTCAAAATTAAGGCAGAATGGCACATGGCTTTCATACAATGATGGCTAATGATTTGAAAAAAGGACATTTTAATTAGTGACCATAGAACGTATTTGGTACACCTGTGAGACTCCAAAGTATGGCTAGGTGTTTCTCTTAATGTGTTTGCAGGTGCTCTGACACGGTATGATCCCCGCAACAGCAGTGAGCTGGAGACAGGCTGCTGATCAGGCTGCCCCATGGCCTGTGATGACTTTGCCAGGCGTTCTCTGACTGCCTGAGGCCTAAAAGGCCCCAGCTGCCTGGGGGTGTCCTGGACTCTCCTCAGGTGTCTCAGCTGCTGGAGTTGGGATCACTGGTGGAAGGACTGAGGGGCTCTGTACCCTGAGGGGAGCGCCCAGATGTGGATGTCATCTCTGCTCCTCCCTTTGCTCTCTTGAAACTCCTTGCTCACCAGAAAAGGACAAGGAGCAGCTCCTGTTCCTTCTCTCGCCTTGCCACTGCTGCGTTGAGCCCATGGCCATGGTGTGCATGTCTGCGTGCATCTGTGTGATCTGGCTCTCCATGAGGGTTGTCAAACTCTCGATGGAGGAAGCCATGCGCTTAATATGCCTGAGACATGGAAGCAGTCGTGGCATGGATGGACTCCTCCATCTTCCGCTCATGGTCGCGCATGACCTCTGGCAGCTTTGCCAGATGTTGCCTTACCTCTCTCTACAACTCCAGCATGCCCTGTGCTGTCGACATCAGAGCCTCATCATCATCTAGGGCTCAGCATGGGTCTGGCCACCCACTGTCCTTCGACTGTCAGAGGCCTCGGCTATCTCAGCCTCAGCCAACTGCATGGGTGCATGTGCGGTGCTCTCACCAGTTCGTGACCCTGATTCTAATACTGAGAGGATACCCATCGAGGAGAAAGTATATGTGCTGGTGGAGGGTGCAGAGGAGTCATGGGACGGTGCTTCCTCTGGTGGTCCTCTTACTTGGAGGTGGACAACTGTCCCCACTATGGCTATGGACCCCTGCGGACGTCGACATGCATGAGAAAACACAAACATGTGTGGATTAAGCTGTGCTGATCTCCTGATGCCAACCATGTGTGATGTGGGTCTCCAACATTAATGCGCATGCTGACGGAAGTCAATTCTCATTCTCTTCTGCAGGGATGCCAGGCTCCCTATCTGATATAGCACGGCCGCCATGGGGCCCGCCAGCTCCTATGCCTCTTCCTTGGCGGAGGTGAGTGAATGCAGATCTGGGATTCCACTGACAATCCAGGCTGCCTCTCTTCTATTGTGGGCCCTCTTGTCCTGAAGGAGGAAGGATGGAGATAGGAGAGAATGGCACACAGCTCAACATGACAGTTCTGCTAAGGTCAGCCCCTCATCCTCTAATGGGGGATCTGATGTATCTTACGCTGTGAGGAGAGTTAAGTGGGGCGAACTATGAAGGAAAGTGGCCTGTGGCCAAGATGCAGCCATACATCTGTCAGGATCAGATGAAACCCTTGTCCCTCAGCCATCGCCAGTGCAGTGCCACCCACCCCATGTCACATGCAATCCTCACAAAGGCGAGTAGTATGGAGCACTCACCTTGGCAGATCGCAGGAGGTCATTGACCCTCTTTCTGCACTGGACCCAGTTGCGTTGGGTGACCCTACAGCTGCTGACCTCCTCTGATTGTTCAGGCGGGAGGACCTCTTCTTGGATTGAGGGGGAAAGAGAACCTCTCGCCTTTTCCTTGCAGCCTAGAGGAGAATCTGCAGGGAGGCATCACTGAACTGTGGGACCACCCTGTGTCTTACCTCAGCCATCGTCTTCTACCTTCCTCAGGGGTCAGTGCGGTACAGGAAACAGTCAAGCGGAATTTTAAGCTGCACAAAGCTGCAAATGACTCTAAGGCAGGAGTGAATGCAGGGCTGGCAGGACTTTAAATATGGTGCCAGCATCTGCTCTGGAGTCATCTGATGCCGGAATCATGACTCGCCTTGCGCCCAGCCACGTGACTGAGGGAGGGTGGGGGGGATGGCGACACATGGCGCCCCTCTTTAAAATGGCCACCCAGCACCTAATCACAGTGCGTCTGCCGCCCAAGTGATGAATGGTGTTACGATCTGGTGAGCAGGGGTCGAAAAGCTCCCCTCCTGTCCTTCTCTTTGTTTGACTGTAACAGGGTCTATTTCTTTTACACAGTGGATATGCTTACCAATTCAGTGAGTATTTAACCCTTTATGAGCTATGATCATAAAAGAACCAATCAGACAGGTTTTCTTGAGCTTAAAAAAGAAACAGATTACTTCATTGTACTTAAAATCAAAACCCGATCTAAATAAAAGAATAAACTATGCTCCAACCTTCACACACACATGAGAATCACACACACACAAACAGGTTACAGAGTGAAGAAGAATAGATTGTTTGGATTCAAGGCCAAAACAAATTTAAAAAAATACATGCCTTTGGATTCCTAAACATTAAAAGCTGACAGTACCGAGGCAAGGCTTCAGTGCCACAATGGGTAGGGAGCCATGTCCAGCACTGAATATGGGACGAGTGGGGAGTGGAGGCCATTCTCGCCCTGCAGTTCTGTGCGTTCTGCAAGTCAGGGTGGGATGTTTGAGGTCTCCAGTGCTCTGCAAAGTGGGGGGAGTTGTAGTTGAGGTGCTCAGATGCTTTGCAAGGGGGACATGGGTCACGGGTGCTCTGAAAGAGAGCTCGAGGTCTCCAGTGCTCTGCAACGGGGCTCGTGTTCTCAGGTGCTCTGCAGGCAGCTCGGGTTCTTGGGTGCTCTGCAAGGGGGGGTGGGGTCGGGTTCTTGGGTACTCTGCTGGAGGCTCGGATTCTCAGGTGATCTGCAAGGAGGGGGAGTTCAGGTTCTTGGGGATTCTGCAAGGGGGGGGTTGGGTTCTAGGTGACTCTGCGGTGGGGGAGCGGGGGGATGGGGGGGGCTTCTGTTTGTGTGGCTGGACTGGGTGAACAGACTGTTGGGTGAGATGATTAGTTGCCAATACTGCTGGATGAGTGAGCTGGCCATCAGCAAGAGTGGGCATTGAGGGTCATTAGAGATCGGCCAAGTAGTAAAATCTCAGTTGCCAGTGCAGGATCATCTCTTCATTGACAGTGCTTTGGAGGCCCACTGGTCACCTGGAATGTGTCTCATACACCTGCATTTTTGGACTCCGTGGCATGTTGTGTGACTTCTAAGAGAGGGATGGATGGGCCAAAAGGCAACTGTGCCTGCCGTGAAGCCCAATGCTGAGAGCAACAGCAGCCGGCCATGACAAGAAGGACCCACCTGTGCCAGAAAGTGTACCATACTCGAATCAGCTACCTCCAAATGTCTGACTGGCATTGTCAGCAAGGACTATACCTCTCCAGAGAGGGCGTTGCCGACTTATGCGCCCTGCTGCAAGTTGCGACAAGTTGCAACCTATGGGATTTGGGGGTCACCCTACGTCAGTAGCTATGAAGATCACAGTGATACTAAATTTTTACATATCTGGATCATTCCAAGGATCCATCGGGGACATGTGTGGGGTCTCCCAGGCAGCAGCCCACCATTGCATTAAGGAGGTGACTAATGCCCTGTTCAAGAGGGCTAGCAACTGTGTGCGCTACCGGACCGAAGCTGATAGTCAAGCCGGGAGGGCCATCAGATTCAGCACCATCACTGGATTCCCCCAGCTGCAAGGTGTGATAGATTGCAGTGTTTGACCATCAAGGCTCCAATGGTCCAACCAACTGGCTTCATCAACAGGAACAGCTTCGATTCCATCAACGTTCGACTGGTCTGCAATCATCGAAAGTGTCTCCTGCAAGTCAGAGTTATACAGCATGAAAACAGGCCCGTCAGCCCATTGTGTCCGTGCCAACCATCAAGCACCTACCCATTCTAATCCCATTTTCCAGCACTTGACTCGTAGCCTTGTATACTACGGTGTTTCCATTGCTCATCTAAATATTTCTTAAATGTTGTGAGGGTTCCTGCTTCTACCACCCCATCAGGCAGTGTATTCCAAATTCCAACCACCCTCTGGGTGAAAAAGTTTTTCCTCAAATCCCCTCCAAACCTCCTGCTCCTTACCTTAAATTTGTGCCCCCTGGTTGTTGACAGCTCCGCTAAGGGAAAAAGTTTTTTCCTATCTACCCTATCTATGCCCCTCATAATTTTGTAAACATCAATCAGGTCCCTCCTCACCCATCTCTGCTCTAAGGAAAACAACCCTAGCCTATCCAGTCTCTCTTCATAGCTGAAATGCTCCAGCCCAAGCAACATCCTGGTGAATCTCCTCTGCACCCTCTCCAGTGCAATCACGTCCTTCCTATAATGCGGTGCCCAGAACTGTATAGAGTACTCCAGCTGTGGCCTAACTAGCGTTTTATACAGCTTCATCATAACCTCCCTGCTCTTATATTCTATGCCTCGGCTAATAAAGGCAATTACTCCATATGCCTTCCTAACCACCTTTATCTACCTGTACTGCTGCCTTCAGTGATCTATGGACAAGTACACCAAGGTCCTTCTGACCCTTTGTACTTCTGAGGGGCCTACCATCCATTGTATTCCCTTGCCTTGTTAATCCTCCCAAAGTGCATCACCTCACATTTCTCATATTAAATTCCATTTGTCACTGCTCTGCCCATCTTACCAGCCCATCTATATTGTCCTGTAATCTAAGGCTTTCCCCCTCACTATTTATGACACCACCAATTTTCATGTCATCGGCGAACTTACTGATCATACCTCCTATAGTCACGTCTAAATCATTAATGTGCACTACAAACAGCAAGGGTCCCAGCACCAATCCCTGTGGTACATCACTGGTCACAGGCTTCCAATCACAAAAACAACCCTCCCCCTCCTGCCACTAAGCCAATTTTGGATCCAATTTGCCAAATTGCCCTGGATCCCATGGGATCTTACCTTGACCAATCTTCCATGCGGGACCTTGTCAAAAGCCTTACTGAAGTCTATGTAGACTACATCAACTGCTTTACCCTCATCTACACATCTAGTCACCTCCTCGAAAAATTCAATCAAATTTGTTAGACATGATCTCCCCCGGACAAAGCTATGCTGCCTATCCTTGATTAATCCCTGCCTCTCCAAGTGGAGATTAATTCTGTCCCTCAGAATTTTTTCAAATAGTTTCCCTACCACTGATGTTAGACTCACTGGCCTGTAATTACCTGGTTTATCCCTACTACTCTTCTTGAATAATGGTACCACATTTGCTGTCCTCCTATCCTGGCACCTCTCCTGTGGCCAGAGAGGATTTGAAAATTAGTGTCAGAGCCCCTGCAATCTCCTCCCTTGTCTCACATAACAGCCTGGGATACATTTCATCTGGGCCTGGGGATTCATCCACTTTTAAACCCACTAAAACTGCTAATACCTCCTCCTTTTCAATGCTAATTTGTTCAAGTATATCACAATCCCTTTCCCTGATCTCTACACCCCATCTCCACAGTGAACACAGATGAAACATAATCATTTAAAACCTCACCTCCATCCTCTGGCTCACCTCACACACAGATTGGCACTTTTGTCCCGAATGGACCCCACTCTTTCCCTGGTTATCCTCTTGCCCTTAATATACTAATAAAATACCTTAGGATTTTCCTTTATCTTGCCCACCAGTGCTTTTTCATGCCCCCTCTTCGCTCTCTGAATTACTTTTTTAAGTACCCCCCTACACTTTCTATACTCCTCTCGTACCTCTGCTGTTTTCAGCCCTCTTAATCAGCCATAAGCTTCATTTTTTTTTACTTATTCAATCCTCTATATCTCTTGACATCCAGGATTCCCTGGACTTGTTGGTCCTACCTTCACCTTTACGGGAACATGTTGGCCCTGAACTCTCACGATTTCCTTTTTGAATGACTCCCACTGGTCTGATGTAGACTTTCCTACAAGTAGCTGCTCCCAGTCCACTTTGGCCAGATCCTGTTTTATCATATTGAAATCGGCCTTCCCTCAATTCAGTACCTTTATTTCCGGTCCATCTTTTTCCTTTTCCATAACTGCCTTAAATCTTACAGAGTTATGGTCACTATCCCTGAAATGCTCCCCCACTGACACTTCTACCACTTGTCCGGCTTCATTCCTTAAGATTAGGTCCATTACCACCCCTTCTCTTGGAGGACTTTCTACGTGCTGGCTCAAAAAGCTCTCTTGGATGCACTTTAAGAATTCCGCCCTCTTTAAGCCTCTTGCACAAAGACTATCCCAGTTAATATGGGGGAAGTTGAAATCCCCTACTATTATTATCCTATTATTTTTACACCTCTCTGAAATTTGCTTACATATCTATTCCTCTATCTCTCCCTGACTGTTTGGAGGCCTGTAGTACGTGATTGCCCCCTTTTTGTTTCTAAGTTGTACCCATATGGCCTCATTTGAGGAACCTTCTAAGATTATCATCCCTCCTTACTGCAGTAATTGACTCCTTGATCAATAGTGCAATACCACCTCCTCTTTTACATCCCCCCCCCACCCCCATCACACCTGAAGATTCTGTACCGTGGAATATTAAGCTGCCAGTCCTGCCCTTCCCTCAACCATGTCTCTGTGATAGCAATAATATCATAGTCCCATGTGTTAATCAACGATCTCAATTCATCTGCCTTACTAGTAAGACTCCTTGCGTTAAAATAGATGCAATCCAGCCTTGCATTATTCGCTTGTGCCTCAACAGGTCTATATTTGCTCAGTCTTCCAGACTGACTCAATTTCTGTTCTATATTTGACCGTGCATCACCCCCTACTGTACCTCCACTCTGTATCCCATCCCCTGCCAAATTAGTTTAAACCCCCCTCCTGCCCAACAGCACTAGCAAACCTCCAAGCAAGGATGTGGGTCCCGTTCTGGTTCAGGTGCAACCCGTCTGACTTGTACAGGTCCCACCTTCACCAGAAACAGACTCAGTGATCCAGAAAAATAAACCCCTCCCTCCTGCACCATCTCTTCAGCCATGCATTCATTTGCTCTATCCTCCTACTCCTATACTCACTGGCACGTGGCACTGGGAGTAATCCAGAGATTACAACCTTTGATGTCCTGCTTTTTAATCTGCTACCTAGCTCCCTAAATTCTTGTTGTAGTACCAATGTGAACCACGACCTCTGACTGTTCACCCTGCCCCTTCAGAATGTCCTGCAGCCCAACAACACTCAAGAAGCTCGACACCATCCAGGACAAAGTAGCCCGCTTGATTGGCACCCCATGCACCAACATTCACTCCCTCCACCACCGACGCACAGTGGCAGCAGTGCGTACCATCTGCAAGATGCACTGCAGCAATGCACCAAGACTCCTTTGACAGCATCTTCCAAACCTGCGACCTCTACCAATTAGAAGGACAAGGGCAGCAAATGCATGGGAACACCACCACCTGCAAGTTCCCCTCCAAGCTACACACCATCCTGATTTGGAACTATATTGCCGTTCCTTCACTGTCGCTGGGTCAAAATCCTGAAACTTTCTTCCTAACAGCACTGTGGGTGTACCTACCTCACATAGACTGCAGCGGTTCAAGAAGGCAGCTCACCACCACCTTCTCAAGGGCAATTAGGGATGGGCAATAAATGCTGGCCTAGCCAGCGATGCCCACATCCCATGAATGAATTTTTAAAAAGCCACTCTGTGACATCCTTGGCCCGAGCACCATGCAGGGAACATACCATCCTGGAGTCCCACAGAAACGCCAATCTGTACCCCTTATGATGGAATGCCCTATCGCTATAGCTCTCCCACTGTTTTTCCTCCACTCCTGTGCAGCTGAGCCACCCATGGTGCCACAGACTTGGCTCTTGCTGCATTCCCCTGAGAAGCTATCTCCCCCAACAGTATCCAAAGCAGAAAATCTGTTAGGTAGGGAGATGGACCCAGGGGACTCCTGCACTACCCGCCTAGTTCTTCTACTCTGCCTGGCGGTCACCCATTCCCTTTCTGCCTGAGCAGTCTTTACCTGCAGTGTGACCGCCTCCCTGTACGTGCTATCCACGATGATCTCAGCCTCGCGGATGCTCCAGTGTCCCCAGCCGCTGCTCCAGATCCGAAACGCGGATTTCGAGTAGCTGCAGCTGTGGACAATTCCTACGCACGTGTTCGCCCTGGACACGAAGTGTCCTCGACTTCCAACATTGCACAGGAGGTGCACACCATGCTGCCAATCTGCCCTGCCATGAGTTACCCTTAATTTACTCCCTTAAATGACTTAAAAATTAGAGATTATTTACACTAGGGACCTTGATTCACTAAAAATCACTACTTACTATATAAAAAACTGTAGACCTTACCTTTCTCTTTACTTTACTTAGCAACCCAGCTATCTACTGATACTCCCTAACAGAAGTTACTAACCAACCAATCCTTGCAGCTTTCCTGTGATGTTACTGTTCACTTTGTTTTCAAACTCCGGCGTACCTGGACTCTTCTCCTCTCCTCTCCCAGATGGTAAGTGCCCTCGGCCACGATTCTCGGGCTCTGGTTATCGGCTCCTCGCTCGGTGTTCTTCCCACAGGTCCGCTCCTCTCCCAGACGGTGTGCCCACTTCCCAGGAAGTAGCCATGATGCTTACATACATCGACAGTCCCAGGTTCTACAGTTTTTCAGATTCCCCCCAGTCACCTTCAGGGATGGATTCTCGGGGACAAGGGCTGCCCATTGAGGATACGGCTACAAATGCCTGTGAGGAACCCTCAAAATGCAGCGGAGGAGAGGTACAACACTTGCTATGGCTACACCTGAGTGACCATCGAGCAGGCCATTGGGCTGCTGAAGATGTGATTCTGTTGCCTAGATCAATCTGGCGGTGCCCTGCAGTATGCCCCAACGAGGGTCTTGTCTATCATTGTGGTCTGCTGTGTTCTGCACAATCTACCACAGCAGGCAGGGGAGACCTTGCATGATGATGACATGACTGAGCAACACTCCTCCACCCACAAAGAGGGCATGGAGAAAGGAGATGAGCTAGCATCACTGGCTGTTGAAGCCCTTGCAAGGGAGGCCAGGCATATTGAGTGATGGGCCAAGGAAGCAAGAAACAATCTCATAATCACCCATTTCCAGCCACCGTGATGGCCTTGCAGAGAAAAAACAATAAAGATTCAGATCAATGTACGCAATACCTGTCTCCTTCTTTCTGTTTGTGTTCGGTACTGAGTGCCCAGCTGAACCACGCATTGGTGCCCGTGGGAGATCATATTCAAATGAGGGCCGTATCTGCATTGGCATTTTACTAAGGGGGAAGGGCAAAGTCAGCAGATCACAATTAATGCATGATGGAATAAGCACTTTTATACAATGAAGGTTCACGGCTTGAACAAAAGAACTTGATATGATGCAGCACATGTCAAATTTCACCCATCCATGAAGGTCCCAAGTGTCTCCAGGTGGTTTTCTTTATATGTTTACGAGTGCTTCTATGAGGTGTGACCCCACCATTAGCAGCAGGGCTGGAGGCAGGCTGCTGATCAGGCTGCCCCTCATTCTGTGATAACTTCAGTGGCTGGCCTCTGGCTGCCTGAGGTCTGGAGAGCCCTGATTATCTGAGGGTTTCCTGCACAGCGTAGAGCTCATAGTCAGGGCAATGGTGTGCAGGTCTGTCCGCATTTGTGGGATCTGGTTCTCCATTAGGGTCGCCAACCACTCGATGGAGGAAGCCATGCACTCACACGTCTGAGACATTGCAGTATTCATGGCATTCATTCTATCATCCGCTCATGGCTGCATATTGTCTTTGACATCTCTGCCATATGTTGCCTTACATCTCTCTGCAACTCCAGCATGCCCTGTGCTGTCGACACCAGAGGCTTATCATGATCCTGGCGCTCAGCATGGGCCTAGCCACCCACAGTACTCCGACTGTCAAACCCTCAGCTGTCTCAGCCTCAGCCAGCTGCTCAGGTGCATGTGCGGTCTCTCAGCAGCTTTAACTCTGATTCTACAGCCAAGCAGAAACGCACTGAGGTGAAAGAATCTGCAGTGATGGAAGGTGCAGAAGAGTCATGGGGTGGTGCATCCTCGAGTGCTCCTCATCCTCCTCCTCCTCCTCAGACGTTGACAGCTGTCCCCCTTCTGGTTTAGTCTGTTGCAGATGCCGACCTGCATGAGGGAAAACAAATATGTGTGGGTTAGGATGTGCTGATCTCATCATGCTGACTAGATGTGATGTGGTTCTCCAGAAGTGAACTGTATGTCTTTTTTTTATTCATTTGTGGGATGTGGGTGTCTCTGGCTAGGCCAGCATTTATTACCTATCCCTAATTGCCCTTGAACTTGCTCAGCCATTTCAGAGCACGTTTTAAGAGTCAACCACATTGCTGTGGGTCTGGAGCCACAGGTAGGCCAGACCAGGTAAGGACGGCAGATTTCCTTCCCTAATGTCGATGGAAGCCAATCCTCACTCTCTTGCACAAAGATTCCAGTCTTTCCATTTGATATGGAGCGGCTGTCCCTGGGTTCCCACCAATTCTAATGCCTCTTCCCCTGCTGTGGAGAGAAGCCGAAGATCTCGGATGCCTCCACCAGTCCAGGCTGTCTCCCTGCTGTTATAGGCCCTCTTGTCCTCAAGTGGAAAGAGGGAGATGGTCATACTTTGCAGAGAGATCAACATGCTGCTACTGGCAGCTCCTCGTCCCCAACTGGGGTATCGCATATTGCTCATGCTCCCGTCCGCTCTTAGGGGAATTAATGGGGGTGACTTGTGGCTCGGATGCAGCCATGTATCTGTCAGGATGAGATGGTGCCTAACCCACTCTGCCATTGCCGTTGTAGTGCCTCCCTCTCCATGTTCCGCTTTCTCCTGAGTAGCCACTTGCAATCACCAAAATGGAGAGAGTTATGGAACACTCACCTTGGCAAAACGCAGGAGGTCATTGACCCTCTTGCAACACTGCACTCATGTCCAGGGGGTTGCTGGTTGGTGGGGAGTGACCCCATGGCTGCTGACCTCCTCAGCAATCTCCATCCAGGCTTACTTGGTCAGCCAGGAGGACCCTTTCTTGCCATTGCTGGGGAAGAGGACCTCCCACATTTCCCTAGCAGCCTGGAAGAGTATCTGGAGGGAGGCATGGCTAAACCGTGGGGCCACCATGCGTCTTGCTTCTGCCATCCTGAGGGGTCTGGCTCAGGGTGGGGGGGTGGATGTGGTGGGGTGGGTGTCCAGAAACACTGCTACATGGGTCTCAGTTTTGACGAGCTAGCAGCACGAGTGCAAGAAAACAATGCAGCAGGGCTTGCAGGCCTTTAAATATGGCAGCAGTATCTGGTCTGGAGTCAACTGATGCTGTTTTCAGCATCTCGCAACCCGCATCCCGCTCCTGCTGAGTGATTGAACGAGCCCCATGCCGCAATTATGCAAAGTGGTCACTTGTAATGTGATTATGGTGCACCACCTCCGACAAGACTAGTGGGAATGGCACCCACTTCTGGGTTACAGGTCTGGCACTGTGACCCGTGACGGGCTCACTAATTTCAGCCCATTTAATGCCTTCCTCATTCAACTGAGCTTCTGGGTTAATCTTTCCCTGCTGAATGGTTTTGGTCTTTTTTTCATTTGTTCGTGGGACGTGGGCATTGCTGGCTAGGCCAGCATTTACTGCCCATCCCTAATTGCCCTCATGGGTGCTGGTGAGCTGCCTCCTTGAACTCCTGCAGCCCTTGGCATGTAGGAACACCAAGACTGCTATTCGGAAGGAATAGCCAGAAATTTGACCTAGTAACAGCGAAGGAACAGCGATATAGTTCCAAGTCAGGATGGTGTGTGGCCTGGAGGGGAACTTGCAGATAGGGGTGTTCTCTTGCATCTGCTGCCCTTGTCCTTCTAGGTGGTAGAGGTCGCAGGTTTGGAGGATGCTGTCGAAGGAGCCTTGGTGAGTTGCTGCAGTGCATCTTGTAGATGGTACACACTGCTGCCACTGTGCATCGGTGGTGAAGGGAGTGAATGTTGAAGATGGTGAATGGGGTGACAATCAAGCAGGTTGCTTTGTCCTGGATCTATCAAGCTTTTTAAATGTTGTTGGAGCTGCATCCATCCAGGCAACTGGGGAGTATTCCATTCACACTTCTGACTTGTGTCTTGTAGATGGTGGGACAGGCATTGGGGAGACAAGAGGTGAGTTACTTGCTGCAGAATTCCTCGCTTCTGACCTGCTCCTGTAGCCACAGCATTTACGTGGCTGATCCAGTTCAGTTTCTGGTCAATGGAAAACTCCCAGGATGTTGATAGTGGAGGTAATATGGATAGTGATGGTAATGCCATTGAACATCAAGGGGAGATGGTTAGATTCTCTCTTGTTCGAGATGGTCCTAACACTTGTGTGGCGTGCCTGTTACTTGTCACTTATCAACCCAAGACCAGATGTTGCCTAGGTCTTGCTGCATATGGACATAGGCTGCTTCAGTATTTGAGGAGTCATGAATGATACTGAACATTGTGCAATCATCAGCGAACATCCCCACTTCTGACCTTATGATTGAGGGAAGGTCATTGATGAAGCAGCTGATGATGGTTGGGCATAGGACACTACCCTGAGGAACTCCTGCAGTGATGTTCTGGGACTGAGATGAGTGACTTCCAGCAACCACAACCATTTTCCTTGGTGCTAGATATGACTCCAACCAATGGGGAGATTTCCCCTTGTTATGATCCTGTAGTTTTTTTTCGGGAAGAATGCAGTGTGCCTTTAAGGCTGGAAAGGGAGCAGTACTGCTTTAAGACAGCAAGCACCAAAAACGGAGTCAAAGAATACATTCTCATTGCCCCGGGATACAGCCATTTGGAGACTGTGAGTCAAAGAGTGCATTCTCGTTGCCCGGGATACAGCCATTCAGGACCAGAGATTGAGAGATACACTGTTACAATTTAATTTTTGAACTTGCTTACAGTGGAAACAGACTGTTCTAACTCAGAGATACAGACAGACAGCTGGACCAGCATATACTGAAGGAAAGACAGCTCTCTCTCTGTTTATTTAAAGCCTATTTATTATACTCTCAGAATTCTGATGTCAAGCCAGATTAATTTCTTAAAAATAAAATAATCTATTCCTTTAACTGCTGAACTGTAATTGTTGGAATTCATCGCTGGAGAAGGAAAGCATCCCTTCAACTGCTGAGTTAGACTACGGACTGTTCTACTGTTGAAGAAACTATTTTATCTTCCAATCGGATGGCTCTGAGGACTTCAAGCAACCTTGGACTGTTCCACATTCGGCAGTAGCGTAAATCTGCAAGGACACTCATTTTTTCTATTTTAAGTGTTGTATTATATCTGAGTAGTGTTTAAGAATTTAGTTTTTCTAATTAAACTGTTAATTTGTTGATCTAAAGACACCTGGTTTGGTTAGCCTCATTCCAGGGTTAATAGATGGTACAATTTAGCTGGGTCTTTCTTTAATTTGGAAAGTTTAAAATGATACGATAGGCGATCTTTGGAGGGACGGGATTGTATTAACAGTGCGTTTCTCCCACCACAATCAGAATCGTATATTTTGATTGGGGGCTTTGGCTGAAGCAGTCAGTCGTAACACCCCTGATTCCCATTGACTCCAGTTTTTGCCAGGGCTCCTTGATGTCATACTTGGTCAAATGCTGCCTTGATGTCAAAGGCAGTCATTCCCAACTCATCTCTGGAGTTCAGCTCTTTTGACCATGTTTTGACCAAGACTGTAATGAGGTCAGGAGCTGGGTGGTCCAGGTGGAACTGAAACTGTACATTACTCACTGTACTCGAACTAGGGGACACAGTTACAGAATAAGGGGGCAGACATTTAAAACCGAGATGCGAAAGAATTTATTCTCAAGAGGGTGATGAATCTCTGGAATTCTCTACCTCAGAGAGTCATGGAGGTTAGGTCACTAAATATATTTAAGGAGGAGGTGAATAGCTGTTTGAAATCTCGGGGAGTTGAGGGTTATGCAGAGCAGGCCCGAAAGAGGAGTTGAGGCCTGGGACAGATCAGCCATGATCTTATTGAATGGCGGGGCAGGCTTGAGGGGCTGAATGGCCTACTCCTATTTCTTATGTTCTAATGTCAGTGAGCAGGTTATCGCTGAGCAAGTGCCGCTTGATAGCACTTACTGATGATCGAGTGTAGATTGATAGGGTGGCAATTGGCCACTTTGGATTTATCCTGCTTTTTGTAGAAATCAGAGCAGTGAAAATTTACAGTTGGCAATCAAACATCTGAAAGCATTAACCTGTGTGTGAACTATGTTGAGGCACTTGTCATGCAGGCCCCCCACCTGCCAAGAATGAAGCACACATTATTTCGCCACATGAACATTAAAACTTAAAATTGGTGCTGGGAAGAAAAGTGGGCCTATAACAAGAAATTGCCAGGCCACTCACCGGAAAGGCCTTTTTTGTATGCTAGCAGTCAGTGTTGGAACAAAGGACCCAGTCCGTGCTTCCCCAATACACAGAAGAAGTGGTCAGACCATTTAAGTCACATGACTGACTGGCTGCTGCAAAATTTGAACTTGCCACAGAGAATTTGAATTCAGAAAGCTGTTTGCTCCTGGACTGAAAAGATCTCTCTCTTGTCTGCTCCCACCTCTTTCTCACAGAACTGAAGACCCATTGAAGACACATGAACCTCAAGAAAAAAAAGTCTCCTGCAGTGAATAAGGTTTAACAAGAATACTGGGAGCCAATGAAAAGCAAGACCACCTACAATCAAGAACTACTGCAAGCATGAAGCACAGTAAAAACCCCTATTCAGACATTGCCTCAAACATTTTTACTTTATTTTTCTTCTGCTCTTTTCTGTCCCTATTTGCATGTGCGTATTGCGTATGCATGCTTGCGTGGGCGTGGCATGTATCCATAGGCCTTTACCGTAATAGAATTTAAGTTTAAGTTTTAATAAATTTCACTTTTCTTCTTTAAACCGAAGAAAGCCTGTTTATGTTCATTTCTTTGCCTTATAATTGGAAAGTGGTGAACAAGGTTTCACCAAGGGGGAGATCAAAACGCAGTGTGTTTAAAATTAAATCCTGTTATAATAAGACAAGGTGAAGACTAAAAGGGACCCCCAGACATCTTTTTCACCAGGTCGTAACACACTAAAGGAACTGCTCAGTCGAACAAATAATGAGCCACGCTGAATAACATGGTGGAATGCAGAGGATGGGACCTGATATTGGATCTCTGTAAGTCCCACAACAGGGCTGTCCTGCTGGCCAGGGCAATGGCAAAATATGCTGATCCTAGTCTGACTGGCATTGTCAAACAGCTGGCAGTGGAGATTTACACCATCCAAGACTGTCAGAGAGTCACCGTGCTTTCCTTCTTTGGGGAGCTGCTGAAAGCTCCACTGGTTTCACAACTGCACCTCACAGGCACACTGGCGAGCAGATTGATCAAATGTTTGCTCTTTAAGTCACCAGTTTCCCAGTTGGTTTGTATCAGAGGGCTGTACAACATCCCAATCGGAATAAATAGAAACGCTGAAAGATGGTGTCACAGAGTGTTACTGACAATGATTTGTCTGCTGGGGAATGGGAAGGGCCACAATGAGGTGTTACTATTTGAGGTGCTGAGCTGCTTGTCGAAGCACTTGATTCAACTGAGAGCACAAATAATCCAGCCATTTGTGAAGAAAATCCTCTTTGGAATTCAACCTCTCTTTAATGTGGAATCTGATCAAGTGCAGGCTGAAGCATTCAGCGTTTTGGGAATCTTGACCAAATGTGGTGTTGGCAGTTCCAGGTCCACCTTCCACCCAATGATCCATTCGAACCTGGTTTGCCTGCTGTTGCACCTGCATGGAAAGAATGAGGATGTCACCAGGGCTTGTAGTTCAACACTGCAGTGGCTCCTCCCGCTTATTGGGTCTGCCAATGCTGCCTTGTTGGTTGGGAAATTTCAGCAAGATCCCACCAGGAGCTACATAAACTTCCTCACAAACCTTTCCAGGCAATTGGTGCAAGACTTCCCCAAACGGATCACCTCATACACCAGGGACTGTGAGTCCTTCTTTCAGAATCCCCAGGAGCGACTGCGATCTCGCTCTGTGACCTTCGCCCATTTACTTGCACAGTCGGCATGTGTCCAACCTGTGCGCAGGCTCCACTGGTGGAACAGCTGTCCTATGAGTACATGGAACTGGAGGTAAGCTACTGACATGGATAGAGAACTGGTTGGCAGACAGGAAACAAAGAGTGGAATAAACGGGTCTTTTTCCTGGTGGCAGGAAGCGGCTAGTGGGGTACCGCAGGGATCAGTGCTAGAACCCCAGCTATTCACATCATATATTAATGATATAGATGAGGGAATTAAATGTAATATATCCAAGTTTGCAGATGACACAAAGCTGGGTGGGAGTGGGAGCTGTGAGGAGGATGCAGAGAAGCTCCAGTGTGATTTGAACAGGTTGAGTGAGTGGGCAAATACATGGCAGATGCAGTATAATGTGGATAAATGTGAGGTTATCCACTTTAGTGGCAAAAACAGAAAGGCAGATTATTATCTGAACGGCGATAGATTGGGAAAGGAGAAGGTGCAGCAAGACCTGGGTGTCCTTGTGCACCAGTCGCTGAAAGTAAGCATGCAGGTGCAACAGGCAGTTAAGAAGGAAAATGGTATGTTGGCCTTCATAGCCAGAGGATTTGAGTACAGGAGCAAGGATTAGAATTAGAATTAGAACATTATAGCGCAGTACAGGCCCTTCGGCCCTTGATGTTGCGCCGACCTGTGAAACCATCTGACCTACACTATTCCATTTTCATCCATATGTCTATCCAATGACCACTTAAATGCCCTTAAAGTTGGCGAGTCTACTACTGCTGCAGGCAGGGCGTTCCACACCCCTACTACTCTCTGAGTAAAGAAACTACCTCTAACATCTGTCCTATATCTATCACCCCTCAACTTAAAGCTATGTCCCCTCGTGTTTGCCATCACCATCCGAGGAAAAAGACTCTCACTATCCACCCTATCTTACCCTCTGATTATCTTATATGTCTCTATTAAGTCACCTCTCCTCCTCCTTCTCTCCAACGAAAACAACCTCAAGTCCCTCAGCCTTTCCTCGTAAGACCTTCCCTCCATACCAGGCAACATCCTAGTAAATCTCCTCTGCACCCTTTCCAAAGCTTCCACATCCTTCCTACAATGCGGTGACCAGAACTGCACGCAATACTCCAGGTGCGGGCTCACCAGAGTTTTGTACAGCTGCAGCATGACTTCGTGGCTCCGAAACTCGATCACCCTACTAATAAAAGCTAACACACCATATGCCTTCTTAACAGCCCGATTAACCTGGGTAGCAACCTTCAGGGATTTATGTACCTGGACACCAAGATCTCTCTGTTCATCTACACTACCAAGAATCTTCCCATTAGCCCAGTACTCTGCATTCCTGTTACTCCTTCCAAAGTGAATCACCTCGCACTTTTCCGCATTAAACTCCATTTGCCATCTCTCAGCCCAGCTCTGCAGCCTATCTATGTCCCTCTGTACCCGACAACATCCTTCGGCACTATCCACAACTCCACCGACCTTCGTGTCATCCGCAAATTTACTAACCCACCCTTCTACACCCTCATCCAGGTCATTTATAAAAATGACAAACAGCAGTGGCCCCAAAACCGATCCTTGCGGTACACCACTAGTAACTAAACTCCAGGATGAACATTTGCCATCAACCACCACCTTCTTTCTTCTTCTTTCAGCTAGCCAATTTCTGATCCAAAGCTCTAAATCACCTTCAACCCCATACTTCCGTATTTTCTGCAATAGCCTACCGTGGGGAACCTTATCAAACGCCTTACTGAAATCCATATACACCACATCCACTGCTTTACCCTCATCCACCTGTTTGGTCACCTTCTCGAAAAACTCAATAAGGTTTGTGAGGCACGACCTACCCTTCACAAAACCGTGCTGACTATCGCTAA
Source organism: Heterodontus francisci (assembly GCF_036365525.1). NCBI lineage: Eukaryota > Metazoa > Chordata > Chondrichthyes > Heterodontiformes > Heterodontidae > Heterodontus > Heterodontus francisci. Next base: position 45,108,480 of record NC_090407.1, read on the forward strand.
TGAACTTATTCTTTTCAAGATGATTATAAATCCTGTCTCTTATAACCTTTTCCAACATTTTACCCACAACCGAAGTAAGGCTCACAGGTCTATAATTACCAGGGCTGTCTCTACTCCCCTTCTTGAACAAGGGGACAACATTTGCTATCCTCCAGTCTTCCGGCACTATTCCTGTCGACAATGACGACATAAAGATCAAGGACAAAGGCTCTGCAATCTCCTCCCTGGCTTCCCAGAGAATCCTAGGATAAATCCCATCTGGCCCAGGGGACTTATCTATTTTCACACTTTCCAAAATTGATAACACCTCCTGTCTTGCTGCAATTATACAAGTCCTTGGTAAGATCACATCTGGAGTATTGTGTGCAGTTTTGGTCTCCTTATCTGAGGAAGGATGTTCTTGCTATGGAGGGAGTGCAGCGAAGGTTCACCAGACTGATTCCTGGGATGGCAAGACTAACGTATGAAGAGAAATTGGGTCGATTAAGCTTGTATTCGCTAGAGTTTAGAAGAATGAGAGGGGATCTCATAGAAACCTACAAAATTCTAACAGGACTGGACAGACTAGATGCAGGAAGGATATTCCCGATGGCGGGGGAGTCCAGGACCAGGGGTCACAGTCTAACGATAAGGGGTGAGCCATTTAGGACTGAGATGAAAGGGATTTCTTCACTCCAAGAGTGGTGAACCTGTGGAAAGCAGTTGAGGCCAAATCATTAAATATATTCAAGAAAGAGTTAGATATAGTTCTTAGGGCTAAAGGGATCAAGGGATACGGGGAGAAAGCGGGAACAGGGTTATGAGCTTGGATGATCAGCCGTGATTGTATTGAATGGTGGTGCAGGCTCGAAGGGCCGAATGGCCTACTCCTGCTTCTATTTTTCTTTGTTTCTATATGGAATTCTTTCCTTTTTTAGGCCGAGGTATAGAATATAAAAGGAGGGATGTAATGCTGGAACTGTATAAAACGCTGGTTAGGCTACTGTTTGAGTATTGCGTACAGTTCTGGTCACCACATTACAGAAAGGACATAATTGCTCTGGAGAGAGTAGAGAGGAGATTAACAAGAATGTTGCCAGGGCTCGAAAGTTGCAGCTCTGAGGAAAGATTGGATAGGCAAGGACTGTCCTGGCAGACCCATTATTTCAGCCTGTTCCTGCCCCACTGAACTTATTTCTTCCTATCTTGACTCTATCTTTTCTCCCCTGGTCCAGACTCTTCCCACCCGTGACTCTTCTGACGCCCTACGTCATTTTGACAATTTCCAGTTTCCTGGTCCCAACTGCCTCCTCTTCGCTATGGACGTCCAATCTCTCTACACCTCCATCCGCCACCAGGACAGTTTGAGGGCTCTCCACTTCTTCCTTGAACAGAGGCCCAGCCAGTCCCCATAAACCACCACCCTCCTCCGCCTGGCTGAACTTGTTCTCACATTGAACAACTTCTCCTTCAACTCCACTCACTTCCTATGGGTACCCGCATGGGTCCTAGTTATGCCTATCTTTTTGTGGGATATGTCGAACATTCCTTGTTCCAGTCCTACTCAGGCCCCCTCCCCCAACTCTTTTTCTGGTACATTAATGACTGTATCGGTGCCGCTTCCTGCTCCTGCCTGGAACTGGAAAACTTTATCAACTTTGCTTCTAATTTCCACCCTTCTCTCACCTTTACATGGTCCATCTCCGACACTTCCCTTCCCTTCCTCAACTTCTCTGTCTCCATCTCTGGGGATAGGCTGTCTACTAATATTCATTATAAGCCTCCATCCCAAGCTACCTCGACTACACTTCTTCACACCCTGTCTCCTATAAGGACTCCATTTCATTCTCCCAAGTTTCTCCGTCTCCGACGCATCTGCTCTGATGATGCTACCTTCCATGACAGTGCTTCTGATATGTCTTCCTTTTTCCTCAGTCAAGGATTCCCCCACTGTGGTTGACAGGGCCCTCAACCGTGTCTAGCCCATTTCCCGCACCTCAGCCCTCACCCCTTCTCCTCCCTCCCAGAACCATGACATGTTTCCCCTTGTCCTCACTTTCCACTCCACCAGCCTCCACATCCAAAGGATCATCCTCCACCACTTCCGCCACATCCAGCGTGATGCCACTACCAAAGGCACCTTCCCCTCCCTTCCCCTGTCAGCATTCCGAAGGGATCATTCCCTCCGCGACACTCTGCTCCACTCCTCCATTACCCCCACCACCTTGTCCCCTTCCCATGGCACCTTCCTTTGCAAGCGCAAGAGGTGTAATACCTGCCCAGTTACCTCCTCTCTCCTCACTATCCAAGGCCCCAAACACTCCTTTCAGGTGAAGCAGCGATTCACTTGTACTTCTTTCAATTTAGTATATTGTATTTGCTGCTCACAATGTGGTCTCCTCTACATTGTTGCGATCAAACGCAGATGGGTGACCGCTTTGCAAAACACCTCCGCTCATTCTGAAAGCATGACCCGAGCTTCCGGTTGCTGGCTATTTCAACACCCACCCCTCTGCTCTCATGCTCACATCTCTGTCCTGGGATTGCTGCAGTGTTCCAGGGAACATCAAAGCAAGTTCGAAGAACAGCACCTCATTTACCGATTAGGCACGCTACAGCCTGCCGGACTGAACTTTGAGTTCAGTAATTTCAGAGCATGATGGGCCCCCCTTTTTATTTTTAGTTATTTTTTATTTTTTGTGTTTATTTTATTTTAGTTTGTTTAGTTTGTTTCTACTGTGCCTACCCACTGTTTTTTTCATGTTTGTGCTTGGGGTGAAGCTGCTCAGTTTTCTATCCATTAACACCCTCTCTGTACTCTTTCAGCACACCATTAACATGCCGTTTGCCTTTGTTCCACGACCTTCTGGTCAGTTATTCTCTGTGACCTTGTCCTATCAACACCTTCTCTTTTGTTATCTCTTGCCAATTCCCGCTTTACTTGCTTAAAACCTTTTACATTTCTAATATCTGCCAGTTCTGATGAAGGGTCACTGACCTGAAATGTTAACTCTGCTTCTCTCTCCACAGATGCTGCCAGACCTGCTGAGTATTTCCAGCATTTCTTGTTTGTGTTTGGGATAGGCAAGGGTTGTTTTCCTTAGAACAGAGGAGGCTGAGGGTGACTTAATTAAGGTGTACAAAATTATGAGGGGCCTAGATAGAGTAGATAGGAAGGACCTGTTTCCCCTTGCGAGAGGTCAATTACCAGGGGGCACAGATTTAAGGTGATTGGTAGAAGGATTAGAGGGGACATGAGGATAACAATTTTCACCCAGAGGGTGGTGGGCGTCTGGAATTCACTGCCAGGAATGGGGGTAGAGGCAGAAACCCTCAATTCTTTTAAAAGGTACCTGGACATGCACCTGAAGTGCTATAACTGGCAAGGCTATGGACCAGGTGGCTGGAAGGTGGGATTAGATTGGGCGGCTCGCTTTTTCGTCCGGCATGGACATGACGGGCTGAATGGCCTCCTTCTGTGCCGTAGTTTTTCGATGGTTCTAGGAAGCCAGGAGGAAGCAGTCCTGATCCTCTTGGTCCACAAACAGTGCTGTAAAGGCACATACCTTCCCCCTGATGCTGTCATCACCTCCATTTATCTGCTGGGTTTCCCAATGTCTGGAAAACATGGCTGGCCAGAGGTAAACCTGGAAGATAGTTTAAATCTGAAGCACACAGACTCATCAGAATATTTAAATGACCAACCTGCCTCCTGGGAGTGGGTTGGTCATCCGCCAACAACCCTGCCCCAACCCCAATCAAGTTCCTGTGTAACAGGTTCAAGGGCTGAATGGCCTCCTTCTATTTTCGTGTAACAGGTTCAAAGGGCAGAATGGCCTCTGCATGTTCCAGTATAACAGGCTCGAGGGGTTGAATGGCCTCCACATGTTCCTATGCAACAAATTTGAGAAGCTGAATATCTTCCTCCTGTTTCTAGGCCACAGGCTTGAGGAGCTAAATAGCCTCCTCCTATTCCTTGTCACAAGATGCCTCCTTCTGTTCATGTATAATAAGTTCGAGGTGTTGAATGGCCTCAACATTTTGCTGTTTAACAGGCATGAGGGGCTGAATGGAACACTTCTGTAATTGTGTAACAGTGTAGGTGCGTTAATAGCCACCCCCCTGTTCCTGTGGAACAGACTTGAGGGAATGGTCTCCTCCTGTTTGCAGGTAATTGGTTCCAGGGGCTGAGAGGCCTCCTGCTGTTCCTGTGTAACAGGTGAGAGGGGCTGAGTAGACTCCATATTTTCCTGCTTCAGGGGCAGAATGGCCTCTAAGTTGCAGCTGAGGAGTTTTACACATGTACTGAAGCAAAGTGTTTGTGAAGCACTGTGGTGAGTTACTGGAGCAATGTGGAGATATTTGCTGTGCACAGTAAGGGATGAAAGACCAGTGCCTTGCATAGGTATGGGGGCAGTTATTGCTGTACCCCATGGTCTGCAACATGAACACAGCATGCAGAGGAGGAGGCCGAGAGGTGAAGCTCTGTGAAGAGGGAGGAGAAGGGGGCTCTCCATTGAAGGCACTGCGCACAATGGGTGTTCCTTGATCATCACTCCTTCTTAGTCATGAATCAGAAGCAGTGCCTGAGGAGTCTACAATTCGCAAAGGAAGTCATCATGGAGTTACGTCACCTCCTCACACTGACCTGGAGCCTCAATGCAGGATGATGACAGCATTCCAGACGCACTGGTGGATTGCCACTGGGCGACAAGGGCTACCCCACCTCATCAACACGTGGCGGATGACCTCCTTCCAAAATCTCATAGAGTCATAGAGAGATACAGCACTAAAACAGGCCCTTTGGCCCACCGAGTCTGTGCCGACCATCAGCCACCCATTTTATCCTAATCCTACATTAATCCCAACCACATCCTCACCTTCCCTCAGTTCTCCTACCACCTACCTACACTAGGGGCAATTTACAATGGCCAATTTACCTATTAACCTGCAAGTCTTTGGCTGTGGGAGGAAACCGGAGCACCCGGCGGAAACCCACATGGTCACAGGGAGAACTTGCAAACTCCGCACAGGCAGTACCCAGAACCGAACCTGGGTCGCTGGAGCTGTGAGGCTGCGGTGCTAACCACTGCACCACTGTGCCGCCCCAAATGTCTGTTTGATTGTTGAAGAAGTCTGTTACCTCCCCAATCAGCTAACTGAAGAAAACTGATACAAACTCGCTGTGAGCAGGGTTTGAACCTGCACGGGGAAACCCCATTGGATTTTGAGTCCAACGCCTTAACCACTCGGCCATCACATCTCACCACACTAGGTCAGACAGCCTTCAGTGAGAACCAGGGAACATACCTCCACACTTTGGAACAAGCCACCAGCGTCCTCAAGTAAAGGTTTCACTGCCTAGATTGCCCCGGGGGCATTTCTGAACCACGTGAAACTGGATGAAGTGAGAGGGGCCTCATTGTGAGGCTTCACTTCAGTTAAAATGAACTTCCCCACGCCAACATGGGGTGCATGTGGACTTCCAAAAGGTATTTGATAAAGTGCCACATAACCAGCTTGTCAGCAAAGTTAAAGCCCATGGAATGAAAGGAACGTTGGCAGCATGGATATGAAATTGGCTGAGTGACAGGAAACAGAGCAGTGGTGGATGGTTGTTTTTCAGACTGGAGGAGGGTATATAGTGGGGATCCCCGGGGGTTGGTATTCGGAGTATTGCTTTTCTTGATCAATATGAACGACCTCGACTTGGGTGTGCAGGGCACAATTTCAACATTTGCAGAAGATACAAAAATCTTGCAAGTATTGTCAACTGTGAGGAGGATAGTGGTAGACTTCAAGAGGGCATAGACAGGCTGGTGGAATGGGCAGACAGGTGGCAGATGGAATTTATTGCAAAGAACAGTGAAGTGATTCATTTCGGTTGGAAATAGAAGGAAAGGTAATATAAAATATAAAATGAGGCGAGATATTCACAAATCGCTGAAGGTGCAGGGCAGGCTGAAAAAGTGGTTTATAAGGCATATGGGATCCTGGGCTTTATAGATAGAGGCATGGAGTACAAAAGCAAGGAGGTTATGGTGAACCTTTATAAAATGCTGGTTCGGTCTCAACTGGAGTATTGGGCAAAATATTACTCGCCTCATGGCGATGAGAAGGGAGGTGGGGAGGCCGATAAAATGGCATGGGCCTGCCTGACACCTTCCCGCCGACGACCAATTTTTCAAGATGCGGGCAGCGGGATGAATCAGTGGCAGACACATCGATGGCGGGCAGGCAATTAAAGTCATTAAAGAGACAGTTGTCAGGCATTTTCCTACCTTTTTCCGCTTTTATGAACAGAGCACAGGATGCACGGAGGCTCAGAGTCTTGCCTACTTGTAGCCAGTCCTGCAGCAAGAACACATTTAACTTTAAGTAAACTGACAGTACATGGTTAAGTGGCTCTACTGTAAAGGTAGTTTTCAGGAGAAAATTATTTCTATAGGGACACAGACATGATGAATTGACTTCATAAAAGTAGCTGGAGGAATCAAATCACACAATAGCATGTGTTTGTTTAAATTTAACTAACTGTCCTATCCATTGAACTCCTGTAGTCAGGCAACAAGACTTACAAATCAACACAACAGGGAATGCCTACGGTTCCACCGTGTCTGAATCAGTTCCCTCATCCTTTGGAAATGTGAATATCAAAATGTTGCTGGAGTTAAACACATTTGCCAACCTTTCAGAATGCTACCACGCCCAGAACTTCTCCCCATCAAAACACCTTTGTGTGATAATGGTCAAACATTGAACAGAGTAAGGGCATTTCCTTCTGTCATAATGAAGATAGAGGGACCTCATGCATGTGAGTACTGTTTGAAGTTAAAGGGGACAGTGCGTGTGAGTACTACAAAGAACAAAGAACAGTACAGCACAGGAACAGGCTATTCGGCCCTCCACGCCTGTGGTGATTATGATGCCTGTCGAAACTAAAATCTTCTGCACTTCCGGGGTCCGTATCCCTCCATTCCCATCCTATTCATGTATTTGTCAAGATGCCTCTTAAACATTGCTATCGTACCTGCTTCCACCACCTCCTCCGGCAGCAAGTTCCAGGCACTCACCACCCTCTGTGTAAAGAACTTGCCTCGCACATCCCCTCTAAACTTTGTCCCTCGCACCTTAAACCTATGTCCCCTAGTAACTGACTCTTCCAACCTGGGAAAAGATGACTATCCACTCTGTCCATGCCGCTCATAACTTTGTAAACCTCGATCAGGTCGCCCCTCCACCTCCGTCGTTCCAGTGAAAACAATCTGAGTTTATCCACCCTCTCCTCATAGCTAATAACCCCCAGACCAGGCAACATCCTGGTAAACCTCTTCTGTACCCTCTCCAAAGCCTCCACATCCTTCTGGTAGTGTGGCGACCAGAATTGTACGCAATATTCTAAGTGTGTCCTAACTAAGGTTCTGTTCAGCTGCAGCATGACTTGTCAATTTTTATACTCAGTACCCCGACCGATGAAGGCAAGCATGCCGTATGCTTTCTTGACTACCTTATCCACCTGCGTTGCCACTTTCAGCGATCTGTGGACCTGTACGCCCAGATCTCTCTGCCTGTCAATACTCCTCAGGGTTCTGCCATTTACTGTATGCTTCCCACCTGTATTAGACCTTCCAAAATGCATTACCTCACATTTGTCCAGATTAAACTCCATCTGCCATTTCTCCGCCCAAGTCTCCAACCGATCTATATCCTGCTGTAACCTCTGACAATCCTCATCACTATCCGCAACTCCACCAACCTTTGTGTCGTCCACAAACTTACTGATCAGACCAGCTACATTTTCCTCCAAATCATTTATATATACTACAAACAGCAAAGGTCCCAGCACTGATCCCTGTGGAACACCACTAGTCACAGCCCTCCATTCAGAAAAGCACCCTTCCACTGCTACCCTCTGTCTTCTATGACTGAGCCAGTTCTGTATCCATCTTGCCAGCTCACCTCTGATCCCGTGTGACTTCACCTAATGTACCAGTCTGCCATAAGGGACCTTGTCAAAGTCATTACTGAAGTCCATGTAGACTACATCCACTGCCCTTCCTTCATCAATCAGCTTCGTCACTTCCTCAAAAAACTTGATCAAGTTAGTGAGACACAACCTCCCCTTCACAAAACCATGCTGCCTCTCGCTAATAAGTCCATTTGTTTCCAAATGGGAGTAAATCCTGTCCCGAAGAATCCTGTCCAATAATTTCCCTACCACTGACATAAGGCTCACCAGTCTGTAATTTCCTGGATTATCCTTGCTACCCTTCTTAAACAAAGGAACAACATTGGCTATTCTCCAGTCCTCTGGGACCTCACCTGTAGCCAATGAGGATACAAAGATTTCTGTCAAGGCCCCAGCAATTTCCTCCCTTGCCTCCCTCAGTATTCTGGGGTAGATCCCATCAGGCCCTGGGGACTTATCTACCTTAATGTTTTTCAAGATGCCCAACGCCTCCTTTTTGATATCAACATGACCAGACTATCTACACACCCTTCCCTAGACTCATCATCCACCAAGTTTTTGTCTTTGGTGAATACTGATGCAATGTACTCATTTGGTACCTCGCCCATTTCCTCTGGCTCCACGCATAGATTCCCTCCTCTGTCCTTGAGTGGGCCAACCCTTTCCCTGGCTACCCTCTTGCTCTTTATATACATATAAAAAGCCTCGGGATTCTCCTTAATCCTGCTTGCCAATGACTTTTCATGACCCCTTTTAGCCCTCCTGACTCCTTGCTTAAGTTCCTTCCTACTTTCTTTATATTCCTCAAGGGCTTTGTCTGTTCCCAGCCTTCTAGCCCTTACAAATGCTTCCTTTTCCTTTTTGACTAGGCTCACAATATCCCTCATTATCCCTGTTTGAAGTTAAAGGGGACAGTGTGTGTGAGTACTAGTTGAAGTTAAAGGGGACAGTGCGTGTGAGCCCTACCTGGAGAGAGTCGAGAGTGGCGGCAGACCTGCGAGGAACCAACTACCGAGGAGTGGATAAAGCGAAACCCAGGCTCGGGGCCTTCACCTACCTGGAGGGAGTCAAAAATGGCAGCGGACCTGCGAGGAACATACCATGCATCGGAGTTTGAAATAAAACCATGACATCACAGAAAATCGATGAGTTGATTGACTGGTGTGTATTACTGCTTAGGGACTCAGTCCAAACAACTGGAAGTTTAAAAACTTAAAAAATATTAAATATTAATAAGTAACAAGTGGGTAGCTGGTGAGTCATAGAAACATCGAAAAATAGGAGCAGGAGTAGGCCACTCAGCCCTTCAAGCCTGCTCAGCCATTCAATATGATCATGGCTGATCATCCAAACTCAGTACCCTGTTCCCTCTTTCTCCCCATATCCCTTGATCCCTTTAGCCCTAAGAACTATATCTAACTCTTTCTTGAATATGTTTAATGATTTGGCCTCAACTGCTTTCCGTGGCAGAGAATTCCACAGGTTCACCACTCTCTGGGTGAAGAAATCCCTCCACATCTCAGTCCTAAATGGCTTACCCCTTATCCTTAGACTGTGACCCCTGGTCCTGGACTCCCCCGCCATCGGGAACATCCTTCCTGCATCTAGTCTGTCCAGTCCTGTTAGAATTTTGTAGGTTTCTATGAGAACCCCTCTCATTCTTCTAAACTCTAGCGAATACAAGCCTAATCGACCCAATCTCTCTTCATACATTTGTCCTGCCATCCCAGGAATCAGTCTGGTGAACCTTTGCTGCACTCTCTCCCCAGCAAGAACATCCTTCCTCAGATAAGGAGACTAAAACTGCACACAATACTCCAGATGTGGTCTCACCAAGGCGTTGTATAATTGCAGCAAGACATCCCTGCTCCTGTACTCGAATCCTCTCGCTATGAAGACCAACATACCAGTGTGTTAGAGCGGCACAGTGGCGCAGTGGTTAGCACCACAGGCTCACAGCTGCAGCGACCTGGGTTCAGTTCAGGGTACTGCCTGTGCGGAGTTTGCAAGTTCTCCCTGTGACCGCATGGGTTTCCGCCGTGTGCTCTGGTTTCCTCCCACAGCCAAAGACTTGCAGGTTGATAGACAAATTGGCCATTGTAAATTGCCCCTAGTGTAGGTAGGTGGTAGGAGAATGGTGGGGATGTGGGAGAGAATATGGGATTAATGTAGGATTAGTATAAATGGGTGGTTGTTGGTCGGCACAGACTCAGTGGACTGAAGGGCCTGTTTCAGTGCTGTATCTCTAAATAAAATAAATATACCATTTGCCTTAAATACCTGCTGCACCTGCATGCTTACTTTAAGCAACTTGTGCACAAGGAGACCCAGGTCTCGTTGCACCTCCCCTTTTCCCAATCTATTGCCATCCAGATAATAATCTGTTTTTTTGTTTTTGCCACTAAAGTGGATAACCTCACATTTATCCACATTGTACTGCATCTGCCATGTATTTACCCACTCACTCAAACTGTCCAAATCACACTGGAGCTTCTCTGCATCCTCCTCACAGCTCACACTACCCCCCAGCTTTGTGTCGTCTGCAATATTGGGTACATTACATTTAATTCCCTCATCTATGTCATTAATATATATTGTGAATAGTTGGAATACTAGCACTGATCCCTGCTGTAACCCACTAGTCACTGCCTGTCACTCGGGAAAAGACCCCTTCATTCCTACTCTTTGTTTCCTGTCTGCCAACCAGTTCTCTATCCATGTCAGTACCTTACCCCCAATCCCATGGGCTCTAATTTTGCATGCTAATCTCTTATCTTATCGAAAACCTTCAGAAAGTCCAAGTACACCACATCCACTGGTACTCCCCTATCTATTCTACTAGTTACATCCTCAAAAAATCCAGTAGATTTGTCAAGCATGATTTCCCTTTTGTAAATTCATGTTGACTTTGTCCGATCCGTCAATGTTTTCCAAGTGCTCTGCTATTACATCTTTTATAATGGACTCTAGCATTTTCCCCACTACTGATGTCAGGCTAACCGGTCTATAATTCCCTGTTTTCTCTCTACCTTCTTTTTTAAATAGTGGGGTTACATTAGCTACCCTCCAATCCGTTGGAACTATTCCAGAGTCTATAGAATTTTGAAAATGACCAGCAATGCATCTACTGTTTCTAAGGCCACTTCCTTAAGTACTCTGGGATGTAGATTATCAGGCCTTGGGGATTTATCAGCCTTCAATCCCATCAATTTCCCTAACACCATTTCCCTACTAATACTGATTTCATACAGTTCCTCCTTCTCACTAAACCCTATGTTCCCAACATTTCTGGGAGGTAATTTGTGTCCTCCTTTGTGAAGACAGAACCAAAGTATGTATTTAATTGGGCTGCTCTTTCTTTGTTCCCCATTATAAATTTTCCCGTTTTTGACTGTAAGGGACCCACATTTGTCTTCGCTAATGTTTTTCTCTTCATATATCTATGGAAGCTTTTACAGTCAGTTTTTATATTCTCTGCAAGCTTACTCTCATACTCTATTTTCCCCTTCTTAATCAATCCCATTGTCCTCCTTTGCTGAATTCTAAACTGCTCCCAATCCCCATGTTTGCTGCTTGTTCTGGCCATTTTATATTTCTCCTCCTTGGACCTAATACTATCCGTAATTTCTTTTGTAAGCCATGGTTGAGCCACCCTTGTTTTACTTTTGCGCCAGACAGGAATGGACAATTGTTGTAATTCATTCATGTGCTCTTTAAATGCTAGCCATTGCCTATCCACTATCACCCTTTAAGTAGCATTTCCCAATTTATCATAGCCAACTCGCGCCTCATACCTTCATCGTTTCCTTTATTTAGATTCAGGACCCTAGTCTCAGAATCAACTCTCTCACTCTCCATCTTAATGAAAAATTATGTCATGTTATGGTCGCTCTTCCTCAAGGGACCCCACACAACAAGACTGTTAACTGATCCTTTCTCATTGCACAATACCCAGTCTAGGATGGCCTGTTTTCTAGTTGGTTCCTCAACGTATTGGTCCGAAAGAACCATCACATACACACTCCAGGAATTCCTCCTCTACAGTATTATTGCTATTTTGATTTTTCCAATCTGTATGTAGATTAAAGTCACTCATAATTATAGTTGCACCCTTATTGCATGCGTCTCTAATTTCCTATTTAATGCCATCCTCTACATCACCACTGCTGTTTGGGGGTCCATATACAACCCCCACCAATGTTTTCTGCCCCTTGGTGTTTCTTAGCTCCACCCATACAGATTCCACATCAGGATTCTCTGAGCTAATATCTTTCCTCACGATTGTATCGATTTCCTCTTTTACTGACAATGCTACTCCACCTCCTTTCCCTTTCTGCCTGTCTTTCCTAAATATTGAATACCCTTGGATGTTCAGTTCCCATCCTTGGTCACTCCGCAGCCATTTCTCTGTAATCGCAACTACATCATACCCATTTACATCATACCCATTTACATCTATTTGCCCAGTTAATTCGCCGACCTTATTGCGAAGACTCTGTGCATTGAGACACAATGCCTTTAGGCTTGTCTTTTTAACATTCTTCGTCATCTTAGCATTATTTCGCACTATGGCCCTATTTGTTTCTTGCCCTTGATTTCTATGCCTTCCACTTTTGCCTTTTTGTTTCCTGTTTTTCGTTTCTATCCTTGTTCCTCCTCCTCATTCACTCTGCTCAGGTTCCCATCCTCCTGCCATTCTAGTTTAAATCCTCCCCAACAGCACTAGCAAACGCCCCTGCGAGGACATCTGTTCCGGTTCTGCCTGGGTGTAACCCGTCCTGTTTGCACAGGTCCCACCTTCCCCAGAACCGGTCCTAATGTCCCAGGAATAAAAATCCCTCCCTCCTGCACCATTTCTCCAGCCACGCAATCATCTGGTCTATTCTCCTGTTCCTATACTCACTAGCACGTAGCACAGGAAGTAATCCTGAGATTATAACCTTTGAGGTCCTGCTTTTTAATTTAGCACCTAACTCCTTAAATTCATTTTACAGGACTTCATCCCTTTTTCTACCTATGTCATTGGTATGTACCAAGACCGCTGGCTGTTCACCTTCCCCCTTCAGAATGTCCTGCAGCCACTCCGAGACATCCTTGACCCTAGCACCAGGGGAGGCAACATAGCATCCTGGAGTCTCGTTTACGGCCACAGAAACGCCTGTCTGTTCCCCTTACAATTGAATCTCCTATCACTATGGCTCTCCCAGTTTTTTCTGTCCTGCTGTGCAGCAGAGCCATCCGTGCTGCCACTTGGCTGTTGCTGCTCCCCTGGGAGCCATCCCCTTCCCAACAGTATCCAAAGCGGTTTGAGAGGGGGATGGCTACCTGCCTGCGCTTGACACTCTGCCTGGTGGTCACCCATCCCTTTTCTGCCTGTGCAGCTGCCTGCGGTGTGACCACCTCGCTAAACATGCTATCCACGACGTCCTCAGCATCACGGATGCTCCATAGTGAACCCACCCGCAGCTCCAGCTCCGTAATGCAGGTAGCCAGTAGCTGCAGATGGATACACTTCCTGCACTCATGGTCGTCAGGGACACTGGAAGCGTCCCTGATTTCCCACATAGCATAGGAGGAGCATACCACGGATGCCAGCTCTCCTGCCATGACTTACCTTCAGATTAATTAGTTACTCCCTTTAAAAATACTAATTACACTAGAGGCCTTGTCCTACTCCAACACGACTCACTACGATCTAAAGTCCTTATCTTTAATTTTTAAATTATGTTTATTTCTATTGGTGGGGTTGTTACTACTATTGGTAATGTCTTAATATTGGTAAAGTGTATTAATAATGGTAATGTAGATTTGTATTGGTAAAGTTTATTATTAGCAGTGGTAAGGTTACTATTACTATTGGTAAGGTTTATTACTATTGGCAGGGTTATTAGTGTTAGTACTAGCAGGGCTTATTAGGAGCAGGGTTTACTGGTAATACCAATGTTTATTATCTGATAGATAGCAGAATGGCAAAGCTACTCCAATCTCTGGAGAGCACATCCTGTGCTATGTAGAAACTCCAGGAAACTTCTCGTGCCCTGGATAACCATATGTGCAGAAAATATTGTCAGTTGCAGCAGCTTGAGCTCCGGGTTTCGGATATTGAGCAGCAGCTGGCGTTACTGCAGTGCATCCATTAGGTTGAGAGCTTTGTGGATAGCACATTTCTAGATGTGATCGCACCACAGCTTAAGAGTATACAGGAAGAGGGGGAACGGGTGACCACCAGGAAGTCAAAGAGGAACAGGCAGGTAGTGCAGGAGTCCCCTGAGTGCATCTCACTCTCCAGCCGGTATTCAGTTCTGAATACTGAAGAAAGTGATGGTTCATCTATAGGGGTGCAGCCAGAGCCAAAGCCAGGGCACCATGTATGGCTCAGCGGTACAATGGGGCTACAAGGAAGACTGGAAGAGCGATTATGATAGGAAATTCGATAGCCAGGGGAATAGACAGGCATTTCGGTGACTGCAGATGTGAATCCAAGATGGTGTGTTGCCTCCCTGGTGTCAGGGTCAAGGATGTCACTGAACAGCTGCAGAGCAGCCTGAGGGGGGACGGTGAACAGCCAGCAGTCGTGGTCCACATTGGTACCAACGGCATAGGTGGGAAGAGGGAATGTGGTCCTGCAGAAAGAGTTTAGTGAGCTAGGTAAGAAATTAGCAAGCAGGACCTCAAAAGTCGTAATCCCCAGGTTACTCCCAGTAAAACGCACAAGTGACTATAGGAGGATAGTGCAGATGAATGCATGGCTGGATAGTTGGTGCCAGAGGGAGGGTTTTAGGTTCCTGGTGCACTGGGACCAGTTCTGGAGAAAGTGGGACCAGAAATTAGCAAGCAGTACAAGCCAGACGGGTTGCACCTGAACAGAGCTGCGACAAATTTCCTTGCGGGCAGAGTTGCCAGTGCTATTGCGGAGAGATTAATGGGAATGAGTAGATTATACAAGAGGAACAGAAAGTGCACAGAGAATTAGAAGAGACAGTTAGCACTAGAGTAGGAAATAGCAAAGTATTGTGCACCACCTGCCTCCAATGCAAGTATATCCTTTCCTAAATGTGGAGACCAAAACTGCGCACAGTACTTCAGATGTGGTCTCACCAAAACCCTGAGCAATTGCAGCAAAACATCTTTATTCCTGTACTCCAGTTCCCTTGCAATAAAGGCCAACATGCCATGGGCCTTCCTAATTGCTTTCTGTACCTGCATGCTACCTTTCTGCATTCCTTGTACAAGCACACCCGAGTCTCTGTGAACAGCAACATTTAGAAGTTTCACACCATTCAAACAAAATCTGCTTTTCTATTCTGATGGCCAAAGTGAATGACTTCACAATTCCCTACATTATACTCCATCTGCCATCTTGTTGCCCACTCACTTAACCTATCTATATCTCTTTGCAGCCTCTGTGTCTTCCCCACAGCTTAGCTTTCCACCAACTTTGCATCAACAGCAAACGTAGATTCATTCGCGCCACACAAGAGCCAGGTAATGATCTCAAACAAGAGAGAATCCAACTATCTCCCCTTGATGTTCAATGGCATTACCATCGCTGAATCCCCCATTATCAACATCCTGGGGATCACCATTGATGAGAAACTGAACTGGACCAGCCACATAAATACTGTGGCTGCAAGAGCAGGTCAGAGGCTGGGAATTCTGTGGCGAGTAACTCACCTCCTGACTCCCTAATGCCTGTCCACCATCTACAAGGTACAAGTCAGGAGTGTGATGGAATTCTCTCTACTTGCCTGGATGGGTGCAGCTCCAACAACACTCAAGAAGCTTGACACCATCCAGGACAAAGCAGCCCACTGATTGACACCCCATTCACCACCTTCAACATTCACTCCCTCTACCACCGATGCACAGAGGCAGCAGTATGTACCATCTACAAGATGCACTGCAGCAACGGCCAAGGTCCCTTTGACAGCACCTTCCAAACCTGCGACCTCTACCACTTAGAAGGACAAGAGCAGCAGATGCATGGGAACACCACCACCTGCAAGTTCCCCTGCAAGTCACACACATCGAGAATTGGAACTATATCGCTGTTCTTTCAGTGACACTGGGTCAAAATACTGGAACTTCCTTCCTAACAGCACTGTTGGTGCACTTACACTCCAAGGACTGCAGCTTTCAAGAAGGCAGCTCACCACCTTCTCAAGGGCAATTAGGGATGGGCAATAATTGCTGGCCTAGCCAGCGATGCCCACATCGCGTGAACGAATAAAAAAACATACTCTGTCTCTTCATCTAAGTCATTAATATAGATTGTAAATAGCTGAAATCCCAGCACTGATCCTGTGGCACTCCACTATTTACTGCCTACCAACTTGAAAATGCCCTGTTTATGCCCACTCTTTGCTTCCTGTCTGTTTAGTTTAGTTTAGTTTAGAGATACAGCACTGAAACAGGCCCTTTGGCCCACCGAGTCTGTGCCGACCATTAACCACCCATTTATATACTAATCCTACACTAATTCCATATTCATACCACATCCCCACCTGCCCCTATCTTTCCCTACCACCTACCTATACTAGGGACAATTTATAATGGCCAATTTACCTATCAACCTGCAAGTCTTTGGCATATGGGAGGAAACCGGAGCACCCGGAGGAAACCCATGCAGACACAGGGAGAACTTGCAAACTCCACACAGGCAGTACCCAGAATTGAACCCGGGTCGCTGGAGCTGTGAGGCTGCGGTGCTAACCACTGCGCCGCCCACTGTTAACCAATCTTCTATCCATGCTAATATATTACCCCCAACACCATGAGCTCTTAACTTGCCTATTAACTTTTGTGTGGCACCTCATCAAATACCTTTTGAAAATCCAGGTATACTACATCTACTGGTTCCTCTTTATCTGCCCTGCTAGTTACATCCTCAAAAACTCAAATAAATTTGTCGAACAGGATTTCCTTTTCGTAAACCATGTTGACCTTGTTCTAATCATACTGATGTTTTCTAAGTGTATTGTTAAGACTTCCTTAATAATAGATTCCAGCATTTTACCAACAACTGATGTTAGGCTAACTGGCCTTTAGTTCCCCATTTTCTCTCTTCCTCCTTTCTTGAAAAGCGGAATAACATTTGCCAACTTGCAATCTGATAGGACTGCTGGCACATCCACTCTTCTCTGCAGCTATCTCTGTTAGAATCCTCGGGCTCAGGCCATCAGGTCCCAGGGATTTGTCAGATTTTCGTCCCTTAAGTTTCTCCAATACTTTTTCTCTGCTGATATTAATTCCTCACTCTTTTTAGCACCTAGGTTACTGTCTATTTCTGGTATGAAACTTGCGTCTTCTACTGTGAAGACAGACACAAAATATTTGTTCAATGCCTCTACCATTTCTTCATTCCCTGTGATAATTTCTCCTGTCTCTGCTTATAATGGACCAACGTTTACTTTAGCTACTTTTCCTTTCTATACACAGATAAAAACGCTGACAATCTGTTTTTATATTACTGGCTAGTTTACTCTCATTTTATTTTTTTCCTTTTTATCAACTTTTTGGTGGTCATTTGCTGGTTCTAAAACATTCCCAATCCTCAGACTTGCTACTGTTTATTTGCAATTTTGTAAGCCTCTTTAATTTAATACTAGCCTTAACTTCCTGAGTGAGCCACAGATGGGTCTTTCTTGTTGAGTTTTTGTTTTTCAATGGAATGTATTTTTGTTGAACATTTTGAATTTTTTATTTAAAAGTTTCCCACTGTTCATTTCCCAGCATACCTTTTAGTCTAATTACCCAACTTACCTTAGCCAGTTCTCCCCTCATATCTACGTAACTGACTTTGTTTAAATTTAAGATTCTTGTTTGTGATTGAAGTATGTCACTTTCAAACTTAACATGGAATTCAATGGTATTATGGTCACTATTTCCCAGTAGATCTTTTACTATGACATTATAATTAACCCTGCTTCATTACAAAATACTAGATTTAAGATAGCTTGATCCCTAGTTAGTTCCCCAATGTATTGCTCCATGCAACTGTCATGAAAACATTCTGCAAACTCATCTTCTCGACCACTCTTGCCAATTTCATTGCCCCAGTCTATATGAAGATTAAAATCCCCCAAATTATTACACTGCCTTTGTTACAAGCTCCAATAATTTCTTGGTTCATGCTTTGTTCAATGGTGTAACTACTGTTCGGGGGCCTACAAACTATTCCCACCAGTGTCTTCTGACTCTTGCTATTCTTAATTACCACCCATACTGATTCTATTTCATGATCTTCTGAGGCCAAATCCTTTCTCACTAATGTCTCACACAGGTAAAGTCTCCATTCCATGCGCCCCTTTCTCCATAAGCAGAGGGAGTAGAAGTAATGGATAGGATAAAAATTGAGAGGGGAAAGGGACTAAAAAGGTTGGCTATGCTTACATCATCTGGTCCAGATGCCTTGCATCCCAGGTTGCTAAAGGAAGTGGAGATGGAGATAGCAGAAGGGCTTGTCATAATCTTCCAATACAGGGGATGTGCCAAAGGATTGGAGAGTGGCAAATGTGACACCCTTATTCACAAAAGGGTGTAAGGACAGTCCTAGCAACTACAGGCCAGTTAGATTAACATCAGTGGTGGGTAAGGTTTTAGAAACAATAATCAGGGAAAATATCAACGGACATTCAGAGGTTCAAGTTAATTCAGGATTGCCAGCATGGATTTGTAAAAGACAGATCATGCTTTACTAATCTAATTGAAGCAACAGAGAAGGTTGATGAAGGAATGTGATGGATGTCATTTATACGGCTTTTAAGAAAGCATTTGATAAAGTACCACATAAAAGGCTACTTAACAAAATTAAGGCTCATGGAATAGGAGGGTCAGTGTCCAACTGGATAAAAAGTTGGCTTAAGGACTAAAACAGCGAGTTGTAGCAAATGGTTGCTTTTCAGACTAGAGGACACAAACAGTGTTGTTCATCAAGGGTCAGTCCTGGGACCACTGCTTTTTTGACAGATATAAATGACTCCGATCTTGGAATACAGAGTCAAATCTCAAAATTTGCTGACAGCACTAAACTTAGAGGTGGAGCAAACTGTAAGGATGATATGAACTGCCTGCAACAGGACATAGATAGGCTAGCAGAATGGGCAGATAGGTGGTGGATGAAATTCAATACTGAGCAATGCATTTTGGCAGAAGGAATAGGGAGAGGCAATATATACTTAATGGCACAGTTCTAAAGAGTGTGCAGGAACAGAGGGACCTGGGAGTGCATGAAGGTGGCAGGACATATTGAGAGTGGTTAGTAAAGCATATGGGAGCTTGGGCTTCAGAAATAAAGGCATTGAATACAAAAGCAGGGAAGTTATGCTGAACACTTATAAAGCTCTGGTTAGAGCCCAACTGAAGTACTGTGTCCAGTTCTGATCACCACACTTTCGGAAGGATGTGAGGGCCCTTGGGAGGGTGCAGAGGAGATTTACCAGAATGGTTCCAGGTATGGAGGATTTTAGTTACAAGGTTAGTTTGGAGAAGTTGGATTTGTTCTTCTTAGGTCAAAGGAGACTGAGGGGAGATTTAATAGATGTGTATAAGATTATGACAGGCTGAGATAAGTTATACAAGGAAAACGATTCCCATTAACAAATGGTGCAAAGACTAGGGGACACAGTTTGAAGGTTTTGGGCAAGAGATGCAGGTGGAATATGAGGAAGTACTTTTTTATGCAACGGGTAATCATGGCCTGGAACTCTCTGCCCACAAGGGTAGTGGAAACAGCGACGACCAATTACTTTAAGAGGAAGTTGGATGGCCATCTGAGGGAAATAGACTTGCAGGGCTACAGGGAGTGGAACTGACTGCATAGCTCCGTGAAGAGCCGGTATGGACTTAATGAGCCGAATGGCCTCTTCCTGTGTCGTAAATGACTCTCTCTATGACTCTCTCTCTATTGCTTGAAGTTAAAGGGAACACTGCATGTGGATACTGTTTGAAGTTAAAGGGAACAGTGTATTGATGTTGGGATGTTATCTATAATACAATAGACAGTTAAAAGAGTTCTGAGCTGTACTGAGTTTCAGTCTTGATAATTTTACCCCACCTAGACGAATTCAGGTTGAATGCTGGAATTAGAGTGGAAGAGGGAAGGTGCAGGTTCAGCTACCTACAGATTTAGTGGTGCCCAATGTGGGGCCTCATAAGCGCAAATGGAAGGGAGGGAATATCAGTGTTTGGGTAAGAAATTCCTTTGAAAGAGGGATGGATACCAGTCATCGCAGCTGCTTCCGAGCCTTTAAAAGAAGCTGAGGAATGGGAGGAAACTTCCATGACTAAGAGAAAGCCTAAAATCAGTGCACCCTGTGGGTTTGTCAGCATAGAGGTGAAAAACCTAGGCAGGAGAAGGATGAAAGGCTGCGGGAAAAGAATGCAGTAATAGCGACATTGATCAAAGAATTATCAGCTGCTAGACAGGATAGAGAAAAAGAAAGAAAAAGATGGAGACAGGGTGCAGCTGCCTAGAAGTACAGGCAGTTAATCCGTAACAGCAGTGTGGACAATCATGGATAGTGAACAGGAAGAAAATAGTCAAATGTTTCAGCAGTGTAGTGACTTAAAGGCAGTGTTTTGGGTGCTGCAACAGCAGCACAAGGAACTTGACATGTTTGCTGATCATGTGAGGAAGAGATTGAATGGTTCCATTGGAAGTTACAGAGCCAGAGAGCTATAGTCTGTGCTGTGGCAGAGGCCGTGGAGGAAGGGAATGTATTTGACACATTGTGGAAGAAGGCAGAAAAGGAAGTTGTGGAAGGTGAAGAGAAAGATGATGGTAGTATAGGGCAAGCAGTAATGTGCCTGGTATGGCACCTGATAACAACACTGGTGGCTGGGGGAACCTGGTAGTGTTTCTACTGGCAAGGGACCGGCACAGTGGCACAGTGGTTAGCACCGCAGCCTCACAGCTCCAACGACCCGGGTTCAATTCCGGGTACTGCCTGTGTGGAGTTTGCAAGTTCTCCCTGTGTCTGCGTGGGTTTCCTCCAGGTGCTCCGGTTTCCTCCCACATGCCAAAGACTTGCAGGTTGATAGGTAAATTGGCCAGTATAAATTACCCCTAGGATAGGTCGGTGGTGGGAATATGGAATTAGTATAGGATTAGTATAAATGGGTGGTTGATGGTCGGCACAGACTCGGTGGGCCGAAGGGCCTGTTTCAGTGCTGTATCTCTAAAAAAAAACCTCTGACGGGGAGTAGCTGTGGAAGGGCAGTTTTTGCATTTAGAAACAATGGCAAGGAGGAATCGATTGGCAGGAGACGGTCAGGGTTTGATTTGGGAGACCTAGGCTTGACAGAAGTTCATGTGTTGAGGAACTCGATTATATTTTGAGAGGATAAACAGGAAAAGCAGGATAGGAACAATGTAGAAGTCGGCGTGGGGTGGAGGGGGATGCGGGTGGGGGGACAAAGGAAAAGTACAGGAGGTGAAACCCCAGGTAACTCCAGACCTGGCCCCTAACCAGGGACAGGGGGAGGCAGTGAAGATATGAAGGCACAAAACCAAGGGGGCCACCTGTGGGGAAAAACGAGTGTAGGTAAGCAGCAAGGTAGAGATAGCAAAGAATACGGTAACTGTGGGAAACTCAACCTTATAACGTGGGTGTGCTATGAATGAGGAATAGGGAAGGACTGAGAAAGAATCCTGTGGGTAATGGGTCTCAGGATGTAATAGTGCATCTGGCCCATGCCTTGGAGAAGGTAGTAAGCCAGGCTTGAGGTAAATGTAATTCCACCAAGGGAGGAGACGGAGGGGAATCAAAGTTGGAATCCTCCGCACCTTCTGAACAATAAAGGGGCTATAACAGTCAGCTATCATAGCTGTGCCCACTCAGATATGACAGCCATGGAAGACCAACCTTCGATTTAATAACAGAAGAAAAGAAAGGGGAATACCTGGTAGATACAGGGTCGCATACTGTGGTCCACATGCAGGATCTGCGGAGGTCCAGTTGGTCTAGCAGTGAACCCCACACTTTGGGTGTTTTATGGGAAATATGCTGGCTGGCACAGTATCGATACCTCCTCTCACACGAGTGGGTATGCATATTAAGGAACTGGGATGAGGAGAGAGGAGTAGTGGGATCAGACTGCATGGAAGCAAATGCCTTTGTAATAGATCTAGTTAATCACTGTTTACGGAAGTCAGCCAAATGGGCGTGGACAGAGGATATGCGCAGACTTTTCACACACTTAAGGAAAAGCTGCAAACAGCCCCATCTTTGGGAGTAATAGATCCTACACAGGATTTCTGGCTAGAGAGCACAGTTATGGAAGCTAGATTAAGTGCAGTACTGTTACAATCAAACCAATAGCAAACACTTTTTGAACATTATCCCCAGTAGAAATGGCATTCTCATCCTGAGAGAGACATCTGTTAGCTACCTATTGGGAAGTTAAGCACCTTGATGTATTTACAGGAACCACCATGGTGACCTGAGAAGGGGACATACTCCGACAAGATTATTAGTAGGTGCGAGAATTAAAGAAGGGACAGCGTCCAACCCGACTATTCATGGATGGACCGTGTTACTGCGGTTGTACGATCTGAAGGTGGAACCATCAAATTAGCTGACCCAGGTAGTAAATATAGGAAAACCACATCATTGTAAAGTAGAAGGGCTGTGGGAAATAGGAGGAGGATTTAAGAAGGGCATTCATCCACAGGGGAGAGACATCTTTGTAGATGAATCCAGTTATATGGGAAAGGGAGAAAGGCAAATGGAATGTGGAATCTGGGATCCGAGTAATGAGAAAGCCGCGTCACTGAAATTACTGAATAATCTGAGTACAAAGCAAGTGCAGTTGATTGCTGTAACATATGCAGTAATCCATGCAACCGAGTTCCTACCACCATATACTGTCTGCTCAGATTCGATGTTTCTTGATAATTCACTGACAGAATTTCAAGTAATCTGCGAAAAGCGAGGATTTAGATCAGCAGATGGGAAACCACTCCAAGTGGCCCTAAGCTGAAGATGGTGCTGTAGGTGATCAGGAACAATGAAGGGAAATATAACTATTTTAAACACAAATGTGAAAATGTGAAAGCAGACATTCTAGCAAGGAAAGGCGCAAGAGGAGGAGTGTCTTAGGATCCTATGCAAGGAACTGGAGAAATAGCAATGATGGCAGTGGTTGAGCCAGTGAGAGTGAGTGATCTTATGGAAGTGCAAAAGACGGATCCAGCACTAAGGGAGATGTTAGGCAAACTAGAAAAGGGGGAGACTGTTGAGGGACCCTATGGAAGACTGGAAGTGAGAATAAAAGGGATGTTGTTTCACAATGATAGATGGGTGGTGCCTACAGCCCAGAGAGAGGATGTTCTCTGGTTCGTAATTGGGGAACTGGGAGCAGGGCATCCTGGAAGAAATATGGGGAAGAATGAACACAGTGGGATTGTGGCCTCAGCAGAGAGAGGATGTGAAGAATTTTATGTGATTTGTACGGCCAATAATCCAGACCCACAGAGAAGAAAGGCACCTTTGGGGCACACTCAAAGATACGGAGAGCCTTGGGAGTGTGTGCAGATAGATTTTCTCGGATCCTTCCCAACTTCCAGCAGATGATTTCAGAACAACCTCATTAAAACAGCAAAGGGCCTTGATAATGTCATGTGACTGCCTGCACAGCTCTGGAGAGACTCTAAGCTTTGTCACACTGAAAGCAGAGAGCAGTAACTGAAAAGCCATCAACGAAGCGTGTCTCCCTCTCTCTCTCCAGTAAAGATCAAGAGAAGACCTGGCTGCAACTGGAAACCTCCCTGCCCTCAAGCCTACAGACTGTCACAGCCAGCAACTAGGGAACAAGGACTGAACTTCTCTCCTGCCTTCAGAAGCCCTGAGAAAAGCAAGCCCACCACCATGCACGTAGCTCAGCAAGGACTTCAGGTATACAACTTTAGCTGTGGACTTGAGATTGAAAACTGTATGTAAATTCCATTTGTTCCAGACTTTACTCCAACCACCAAATCTGTTTTCCCTCTGTAATCTACTTGTGTGTGTGTGTGACTCTCTTGTGAATGTGTGCGTGAATGCATAGCGTATTTTAGTAATTTTAACCGGTTTAGAGTGTTAAGAGTAATAAACTTACACCTTTCTTGTTTTAACTCAAGAAAACCTGTCTGATTGGTTCTTTTGCAATCATATTAGAGGAAAGGGAGCAAGCGCTCACTGAGATGGTAAGTTTAATCACTGTGCTAAAATAACGATAAACACTCTTGTGGTCAAACCACAGAAGGGGGCGAAAGGGGAGCCTGAAACCCCTCCTCATCTGGCTGTAACACTGACGCTCAGTTTGAGTTCTGCCAGGGCCACTCCACTCCTGATCTCATTTCAGCCTTGGTCCAAATGTGGACAAAAGAGCTGAACTGCAGGGGTGAGGCGAGAATGACTGACCTTGACATCGAGGCAGAATTTGACCAAGTATGGCATCAAGGAGCCCTCGCAAAACTGGTGTCAGTGAAAATCAGGGGGAAAGCTCTCTGCTGGTTGGAGTTCACCTAGCACAAAGGAAAATCATTCTGGTTGTTGCAGGTCAATCATCTCAGTCCCAGAACATCACTGCAGGAGTTCTTCAGTGTAGTGTCCTAGGCCTACTATCTTCAGCTGCTTCATCAATTACCTTCTCTCCATCATAAGGTCAGAAGTGGAGATGTTCGCTGAAGATTGCACAATGTTCAGCACCATTTGCAACTGCTCAGATACTGAAGCAGCCCATATTCAGATGCAGCAAGGCATGGACAATATCCAGGCTTGGGCTGATAAGTGGCATGTAATATTTGTGCCAATCAAGTGCCAAGCAATGACCATTTCCAACAATAGACAATCCAACCAGCAGACAGCTTACCCCCTGATTCCCATTGACTCAAGTTTTGCTTGGGCTCCTAGATGCAATAATCGGTCAAATTCTGCCTCGATGTCAAGGACAGTCACTCTCACCTCACCTCTACAACCATTTCCTCTTGACATTCAATGACATGATCAGCGCTGAATCCCCCAGTATCCACATCCTGGGAGTTACTGTTGACCAGAAACTGAACTGGACCAGTCACATAAATACTGTGCTACAAAAGCAGGTCAAAGCTGGGAATTCTGCAGTGAGTAACTCACCTCCTGACTCCCCAATCCCTGTCCACCATTTAGAAGGCACAAGTCAGGAGTGTGATGGAATACTTTCCACTTGCCTGGATTGGTGCAGCTCCAACAACACTCAAGAAGCTTGACATCAACCAGGACAAAGCAGCCCGCTTGATTGTCACACCATCCACCACCTTCAGCATTCACTCCCTCCAACACCGATGCACAATGTGTACCATCTACAAGATGAACTGCTGCAACTCACCAAGGATCCTTCGACAGCACCTTCTAAACCTGTGACCTCTACCACCTAGAAGGAAAACAGCAGCAGATGCATGGGAACAACACCACCTGCAAATTCCCCTCCAAGCCACACATCATCCTGATTTGGAATAGTAACACCATTCCTTCACTGTTGCTGGGTCAAAATCCTGGAACTTCCTTCCTAACAGCACTGTGGGTGTACCTACACCCCAAAGACTGCAGCAGTTCAAGAAGGCGGCTCACCACCACCTTGTCAAGGACAATTTAAAGGGCAAAAAGAATTTACAGACCTAGGCAGCAGATTAAAAAGTAGGACCTCAAAGGTTGTAATCTCTGGGTTTCTCCCAGTACCACGGGCTAGTGAGTATAGGAATAGGAGGTTAGAGCAGATGAATGCATAGCTGAAGAGATGGTGCAGGAGGGAGGGCTTTAGTTTCCTGGATCACTGGACCTGTTTCTGGCTAAAGTGGGATCTGTACAAGTTGGAAGGGTTGCACCTGAACCAGAACGGGATCAACATCCCTGCTTGGCTGTTTGCTAGTGCTGTTGGGGGGAGGATTTAAACTAATTTGGCAGGGGGATGGGATCCAGAGTACAGTAAGGGGTGATGTACAAATCAAATATAGAAGAATGGCTAAGTCAGTCTGGAAGGTAGAGCAAATATAGACCTGTTAAGGCTCAAGCAAATAATGCAAGGCTGGATTGTATCTATTTTAATGCAAGGAATCTTACTAGTAAGGCAAATGAATTGAGGGTGTTGATTAGCACATGGGAATATGATATTATTGCTATCACTGAGACATGGTTGAGGGAAGGGCAGGACTGGCAGTTCAATACCCCAGGGTATAGAATCTTCAGAGGTGATAGGGGAGGAGGGTAAAAGAGGAGGTGGCATTGCACTGTTGATTAAGGAGTCAATTACTGCAGTAAAGAGGGATGATATCTTAGAAGCCTCTAATGAGGCCTTTGCAGTAGAACTTAAAAATAAAAAGGGGCAATCACTTGGCTGGGCGTGTACTACAGGCCTCCAAACAGTCAGGCAGAGATAGAGGAGCAGATATGTAGGCAAATCTCAGAGAGGTGAAAAAATAATAGGGTAATAATAATAGGTGATTTCAACTTCCCCAAAATTAGAGGGGATAGTATTAGTGCAAGAGGCTTAAAGGGGGCAGTACGCTTAAAGTGCATTCAGGAGAGCTTTTTGAGCCAGCACGTAGAGAGTCCGACAAGAGAAGGAGTGGTACTGGAATTAATCCTAGGGAATGAAGCCGGACAGGTGGTAGAAGTGTCAGTGGGGGAACATTTTGGGGAAAGTGACCACAACTCTGTAAGATTTAAGGTAGTTATGGAAAAGAACAAAGAGGGACCGGAAATAAAAGTACTGCATTGGGGGAAGGCAGATTTCAATATGATCAAACAGGACCTGGCCACAGTGGACTGGGAGCAGCTTCCTCTAGGAAAGTCTACATCAGACCAGGGGGAGTCATTCAGAAAGGAAATAGTGAGGGTTCAGGTCCAACATATTCCCGTAAAGGGGAAGAGTAGGACCAACAAGTCCAGGGAACCCTGGATGTCAAGGGATATAAAGGATTGGATAAGGAAAAAAAAGGAGGTTTATGGCAGATTCAGATCGCTGAAAACAGCGGAGGCCCTAGAGGAGTATAGAAAGTGTAGGGGGGTACTTAAAAAAATAATTAGGAGAGCGAAGAGGGGGCATGAAAAAACATTGGCAGACAAGATAAAGGAGAATCCCGAGGCGTTTTATAAGTATATTAAGGGCAAGAGGATAACGAGGGAAAGAGTGGGGCCCGTTAGGGATCAAAGAGGCAATCTGTGTGTGGAGCCGGAAAACATAGGTGAGGTTTTGAATCTGTGAATTAGTTTTCATCTGTGTTCACTATGGAGAGGGACGATGTAGGTGTAGTGATCAAGGAGGGGGAATTTTGACATACTTGAACAAATTAGCATTGAAAAGGAGGAAGTATTAGCTGTTTTAGCAGGCTTAAAGATGGATAAATCCCCAGGCCAAGATGAGAGGTATCCCAGACTGCTATGTGAGGCAAGGGAGGAGATAGCAGGGGCTCTGAAACAAGTTTTCAAATCCTCTCTGGCCACAGGAGAGGTACCAGGAAGGACAGCGAATGTGGTATCATTATTCAAGAAGGGTAGCAGGGATAAACCAGGAAATTATAGCCCTGTGAGTCTAACATCAGTGGTAGGGAAATTATTTGAAAAAATTTTCAGAGACAGGTTTAATCTCCACTTGGAGAGGCAGGGATTAATCAGGGATAGTTAGCATGGCTTTGTCAGGGGGAGATCGTGTCTAACAAATTTGATTGAATTTTTCAAGGAGGTGACTAGATGTGTAGATGAGGGTAAAGCAGTTGATGTAGTCTACATTGACTTCAGTAAGGCTTTTGATAAGGTCCCACATGGGAGATTGGTTAAGAAGGTAAGAGTCCATGGGATCCAGGGCAATTTGGATCCAAAATTGGCTTAGTGGAAGGAGGCAGAGGGTCGAGGATTGTTTTTGCGAATGGAGGCCTGTGACCAGTGGGGTACCGCAGGGATTGGTGCTGGGACCCTTACTGTTTGTAGTGTACATTAACGATTTAGACGTGAATACAGGAGGTATGATCAGTAAGTTCGCAGATGACACGAAAATTAGTGGTGTCGTCATTAGTGAGGAGGAAAGCCTTAGATTACAGGATGATATAGTTGGGCTGATAAGATGGGCAGAGCAGTGGCAAATGGAATTTAATCCCGAGAAGTGTGAGGTGATGCACTTTGGGAGGACTAACAAGGCAAGGGAATATACAATGGATGGTAGGACCCTAGGAAGTACAGAAGGTCAGAGAGACCTTGGTGTACTTGTCCATAGATCACTGAAGGCAGCAATACAAGTAGATGGTGGTTAGGAAAGCATATGGGCTACTTTCCTTTATTAGCTGAGGCATAGAATATAAGAGCAGGGAGGTTATGTTAGAGCTGTATAAAACGCTGGTTAGGCCACAGCTGGAGTACTGCGTACAGTTCTGGGCACCACACTATAGGAAGGATGT
The DNA here is from genome assembly GCF_036365525.1 of Heterodontus francisci. Taxonomy (NCBI): domain Eukaryota; kingdom Metazoa; phylum Chordata; class Chondrichthyes; order Heterodontiformes; family Heterodontidae; genus Heterodontus; species Heterodontus francisci. The sequence continues at coordinate 45,136,838 of NC_090407.1, forward strand.
GATTGCTCTGGAGAGGGTGCAGAGGAGATTCACCAGGATGTTGCCTGGGCTGGAGCATTTCAGCTATGAAGAGAGACTGGATAGGCTAAGGTTGTTTTCCTTGGAACAAAGAAGACTGAGGGGGGATCTGATTGAGGTATACAAAATTAGGATAGATAGGAAGAAACGTTTTCCCTTAGCAGAGGGGTCAATAACCAGGGGGCATAGATTTAAGGTAAGGGGCAGAAGGTTTAGAGTGGATTTGAGGAAAACATTTTTCACCCAAGGGTGAAATCTACAATCTACAATCTGTAAATTCATGGCCAGACATGGCCAAACTACAATCTGTAAATTCATGGCCAGACATATCCCCCACTCTATCATTACCATCAAGCCAGGGGACCGACCCTGGTTCAATGAAGTGTGCAAGAGGGTATGCCAGGAGCAGCACCAGGCATACCTAAAAATGAAGTGTCAGCCTGGTCAAGCCACAACACAAGACTACTTGCATGCCAGACAGTGGAAGAAGCATGGATTGGACAGGGTTAAACAATCCCACAACCAACAGATCAGATCTGAGCTCTGCAGTCCTGCCACATCCAGTCGTGAATGGTGGTGGACAATTAAACAACTGACAGGAGGAGGTGGCTCCACAAACATCCCCATCCTCAATGATGGGGGAGCCCAACACATCAGAGTGAAAGACAAGGTTGAAATGTTTGCATCCACTTTCAGCCAAAATGCCAAGTAGATGATCCATCTTGGCCTCCTGCTGAGGTCCCCAGCATCACAGATACCAGTCTTCAGCCAATTCGATTCACTCCGCGTGATTTCAAGAAATGACTGAAGGCTCTGGATACTGCAAAGGCTTTGGGCCCTGACAACATTCTGACAATAGTACTGACGACCTGTGCTCCAGAACTAGCTGTGCCTTGAGCCAACCTGTTCCAGTACAGCTACAACACTGGCATCTACCCAGCAATGTGAAAAGTTGCCCAGGTATGTCCTGTGCACAAAAAACAGGCAAATCCCACCTGGCCCATTCCCACCCCATCAGTCTACTCCTGATCATCAGCAAAGTGATGGAAGGGGTCGTCGACAGTGCTATTAAGCGGCACTTGCTCAGCAATAACCTGCTCACTGACGCTCAATTTGGGATCTGCTAGGGCCACTCAGTTCCTCACCTCATCACAGCCTTGGTCCACACATGGACAAAAGAGTTGAAATTCAGAGGTGAGGTGACAGTGACTGTCCTTGACATCAAGGCAGCGTTCGACTGAGTATGGCATCAAGGAGCCCTAGCAAAACTGGAGTCAATGGGAATCAGGGGGAAACTCCTCGCTGGTTGGGGTCAAGCTAGCAAAAAGGAAGATGATTGTGATTGTTGGAGGTCAATCATCTCAGTCCCAGAACATCACAGCAGGAGTCCCTCAGGGTAGTGTCCTAGACCCAACCATTTTCAGCTGCTTCATCAATGACCTTCTCTCTGTCATAAGGTCAGAAGTGGGGATGTTCACTGATGATTACACAATGGTCAGCACCATTCAAGATTCCTCAGATACTGAAGCAGCCCATGTCCAGATGCAGCAAGACCTGGACAACATCCAGACTTGGGCTGATAAGTGGCAAGTAACATTTGTGCCACACAAGTGCCAAGCAATGACCATCTCAAAGAAGAGAGAATCTAACCATCTCCCTTTGAGGTTCAATGGCATGACTATCACTGAATCCTGGGGGTCACCATTGACCAAAAACTGAACTGGAGCAGCCGCATTAATGCTGTGGCTACAAGAGCAAGTCAGAGGCTGGGAATTCTGTGGCGAGTAACTCAACTGTCTCCCCAGAGCCTGTCCACCATCTACAAGGCACAAGTCAGGAGTGTGATGGAATACTCTCCATTTGCCTGGATGGGTGCAGCTCCAACAACACTCAAGAAGCTCGACACCATCCAGGACAAAGCAGTCTTCTTGATTGGCACCCCATTCAGCAACTTCAACATTTGCTCCCTCCACCACTGACGCATAGTGGCAGCAGTGTGTACCATCTACAGGATGCACTGCAGCAATGCACCAAGGCTCCTTCGACAGCACCTTCCAAACCCATATCCTCCACCACCTAGAAGGACAAGGGCAGCAGATGCATGGGAACATCACCACCTGCAAGTACCCCTCCAAGCCTCACACCATCCTGACTTGGAACTATATCGCCGTTCTTCACTGTCGCTGGATCAAAATCTTGGAACTCCCTTCCTAACAGCACTGTGTGTGTACCTGCTCCCCATGGAATGCAGCGGTTCAAAAGGCAGCTCACCACCACCTTCTCAAGGGCAATTAGGGATGGGCAATAAATGCTGGCCTAACCAGTGACACCCACACCCCCGGAACGAATAAAAAAAATCATTTTGCTTTGATTGATTTGAAGAGTGCTCTCGGTATTAAAGTTTCACTATGCTGCAAATACTTGCCTTTTTTATATGGCTGCTTTGCAAAATAAATATTTTTTTTGATGACATACTGATAATAGACAGTGTATTCCAAGTAGTCCTACACTATGACATGTTAGATCAATGCAGAAACAAGTCATTATTTCCTGGCTAAGCTGCTAATGTTGCTGACTGGGCATTTATTGTTGTGGTAACAGCCTGAATTGGAGGATGATGTGATTTCTCTATCACACAACAAAGGTGTCACATCAGACTAACAGGGCTCTTTATGAGACAGCAACACTGGAATGCAAGTGTGCATCGAGAAAAATTCAAAGCTTTCATCCTAGCTTTAGTGAATTGTTTCCATTGCTGATTATTAGACACACAGAAGACACTCAGTCCTGCCTGTGTCTGCCACCCCCTTTTTTTTATTTGTTTCATAGAATGTGGGCATCATTGGCCAGGCCAGCAGTTTATTGCCCATCCCTAACTGCACATGAGTAGGTGGTGGTGAGCTGCCTTCTTGAACCGCTGCAGTCCATGTGTCCAATATACTAAGCGCATGGGATTGGGGGTAATGTATTGCGGTGGATAGAAAATTGGTTGGCAGCCAGGAAACAAAGAGTAGGGATAAATGGGTCTTTTTCTGAATGGCAGGCAGTGACTAGTGGGGTACCACAGGGTTCGGTGCTAGGACCCCAGCTATTCACAATATATATTCATGATTTAGATGTGGGAATTTGCAGATGACACAAAACTGGGTAGGAGGGTGAATTGTGAGGAGGATGCAGAGAGGCTTCAGGGTGATTTGGACAAGTTGAGTGAGTGGGCAAATGCATGGCAGATGCAGTATAATGTGGATAAATGTCAGGTTATCCACTTAGTTAGCAAAAACAGGAAGGCAGATTATTATCTGAACGGCTATAAACTGAGCGAGGGGAATATGCAGCGTGACCTGGGTGTTCTCGTACACCAGTCACTGAAGGTAAGCTTGCAGGTCCAACAGGCCGTAAAAAAGGCAAATGGTATGTTGGCCTTCATAGCGAGAGGATCCAAGTACAGGAGCAGAAATGTCTTGCTGCAATTATACAGGGCCTTGGTGAGGCCTCACCTGGAATATTGTGTGCAGTTTTGGTCTCCTTATCTGAGGAAGGATGTTCTTGATATAGAGGAAGTGCAGCAAAGGTTTACCAGACTGATTCCTGGGATGGTGGGACGGATGTACGAGGAGAGATTGAGTCGGTTAGGATTATATTCGCTGGAGTTCAGAAGTGTGAGGGGGGAATCTCATAGAAACCTATAAAATTCTAACAGGACTTGACAGGGTAGATGCAGGAAGGATGTTCCCGATGGTGGAGGATCCAGAACCAGGGGTCACAGTCTAAGGATACAGGGTAAACATTTCAGGACTGAGATGAGGGGATATTTCTTCACCCAGAGAGTGGTGAGCCTGTGGAATTCACAACCACAGAAAGCAGTTGAGGCCAAAACATTGTATGTTTTCAAGAAGGAGTTAGATATAGTTCTTGGGTCCAAAGAGATAAAAGGGTATGGGGCGAAAGCGGGAAGAGGTTACTGAGTTGGATGATCAGCCATGATCATAATGAATGGCGGAGCAAGCTCGAAGGGCCAAATGGCCTACTCCTGCTCCTATTTTCCATGTTTCTATGTGGGGTAAGTACACCCATAGTGCTATTAGGAAGGGAGTTCTGGGATTTTGACCCAGTGACAGTAAAGCAACGGCAATATAGTTCCAAGTCAGGATGGTGTGTGGTTTGGAGATAGACTTGTGGGCGGTGGTGCTGCCCTTGTCCTTCTAGGTGGTAAAGGTTGCGGATTTGGAAGGTGCTGCCTGATGAGCCTTGGTGCATTGCTGCAGTGCATCTTGTAGATGGTACACACTGCTGCCACCGTGCGTCGGTGGTGGAGGGAGTGAATGTTGTGGACGGGATGCCAATCAAGCGGGCTGCTTTATCATAGAGTCATAAAGCATAGAAACAGGCCCTTCGGCCCACCGAGTCCATGCCACCCATAATGCCGATCTATACTAATCCCAACTGCCTGCATTAATTCCATATCCCTCTGTGCCTTGCTCATTCAAGTACCTGTCCAGATGCCTCTTAAATGTTGCTACTGTTCCTGCCTCCATCACCTCCTCAGGCAGCTCATTCCAGATACCCACTATTTATTGTGTGAAAAATTTACCCCTTTGATGCCCTTTAAGCCTCCTCCCTCTCACCTTAAATCTATGCCCTCTAGTTTTAGTCACCCCTACCATGGGAAACAGACTCTGGCTATCTACCCTATCTATGCCTCCCATAATTTTATCAACCTCTATCATGTACCCTCTCAGCCTCCTTCGCTCCAGGGAAAACAGACCCAGCCTATCCAATCTCTCTTTCTAACTCAAGCCCTCCGAACCAGGCAACATCCTTGTGAATCTTTTCTGCACCCTCTCTAGCTTAATCACATCTTTCCTGTAGTGTAGTGACCAGAACTGCACACAGTACTCGAAATGCGGCTTAACCAACGTTATGTACAACGTTAACATGACGTCCCAACTCTTGTACTCAGTGCCTTAGCCGATGAAGGCAAGCATGCTATACGCCTTCTTCACCACCCTGTCTACCTGTGTTGCCATTTTCAGGGAACTATGTACTTGCACCCCAAGGTCCCTCTGCTCAAGAACACTCCCCAGGGCCCTGCCAAGCACTGTATATGTCCTGCCCTGGTTTAACTTCCCAAAATGCATCACTTCACACTTGTCTGCATTAAATTCCATTTGCCACTCCCTTGCACACTTTCCCAGTTGATCTATATCCTGTTGTAACCTTAGATAACCTTCTTCACTGTCCACTATACCACCAATTTTGGTGTCATCTGCAAACTTACTAATCATGCCCCTTACATTCACATCCAAGTCATTAATATATATGACAAACAGAGGGCCCAGCACCGATCCCTGCGGCACACCACTGGTCACCGGCCTCCAATCTGAAAAACAACCCTCCACTACCACCCTCTGCCTCCTATCACCAAGACAATTTTGTATCCAATTTCTAGCTCATCCTGGATCCCATGCGTTTGAACCTTCTGGACCAGCCTATCATGTAGGATCTTGTCAAAGGCCTTGCTAAAGTCCATGTAGATAACGTCCATCGCCCTGCCCTTGTCAATCCTCTTGGTCACCTCCTCGAAAAACTCAATCAAATTCGTGAGACATGATTTCCCACGCACAAAGCCATGCTGACTATCCCTAATCAGACCATGCCTTTCCAGATGCATATAAATCCTGTCTCTCAGAATTCCTTCCAATAACTTTCCCACCACTGATATAAGGCTCATCGGCCTGTAGTTCCCTGGTTTATCCCTGCTGCCCTTCTTAAATAAAGGCACAACATTAGCTATTCTTCAGTCTTCCGGTACCTCACCCATGGCTAACGATGATACAAAAATCTCTGCCAGGGCCCCAGCAATTTCCTCCCTTGCTTCCCATAGCATCCTAGGATACACTTGGTCAGGCCCTGGGGATTTATCCACCTTAATGCGCTTCATAACCTCCAACACCTCCTCCTTTGTAATGTTGATATGCTCCAGGATATCGGTGTTCCCTCCCTTGAACTCACTAGCTTCTATGACCTTCTCCATGGTAAATATGGACGAGAAATATTTATTTAAGACCTCGCCCATTTCCCATGGCTCCGCACATAGATTCCCACACTGATCCATAAGGGGACCTACTCTCTCCCTAGCTATGCTTTTACTCTTAATATACTTATAGAATCTTTTAGGATTCTCCTTTATCTTATCTGCCAGGGAAATCTCATGGCCCCTTTTTGCCCTCCTAATTTCCTTCTTAAGTGTACTCCTACATCCCCTGTACTCCTCGAGGGACTTGCTTGATCCCAGCTGCCTATACCTGACATATGCCTCCTTCTTTGTCCTGACCAGACCCTCAATATCCCTCGTCAACCAAGGTTCCCGAAACTTGCCAGCCTTGCCCTTCCATATAACAGGAACATGCCGGCCCTGAACTCTTCCTATCTCACTTTTAAAAAGCCTCCCACTTGCCAGACGTCCCTTTACCTGTAAACAGCCTCTCCCATTCAACTTTTGAGAGTTCCTGTCTGATGCCATCGAAATTAGCCTTCCCCCAATTTAGGACTTCAACCAGAGGACCAGTCCTATCCTTTTCCATAACTATCTTGAAGCTGATAGAGTTATGGTCACTGGTCCCAAAGTGCTCCCCCACTGACACATCAACCACCTGCCCATCCTCATTTCCTAAGAGGAGGTCGAGTGTAGCCCCTTCTCTAGTAGGGCCATCCACATACTGCTTCAGAAAACTATCCTGGACACACTTAACAAATTCTTCCCTATCTGATCCCTTAGCACTAAGACAGTCCCAGTCAATATTAGGGAAGTTAAAATCACCTGTTATTACAACCCTATAATTCCTACACCTATCTGTGATTTCCCTACAAACATGCTCCACCACTTCCCTCTGACTATTGGGGGGCCTATAGTATAATCCCATCAAAGTGATCACCCCTTTCTTATTTCTAAGTTCTACCCATATGGCCTCGCTGGACATTCCCCCCGGGATATCCTCTCTAAGTACTGCCGTGATGTCCTCCCTAATGAATAGTGCAACTCCCCTTCCTCTCTTACCTCCACCTCTGTCTCGCCAGAAAGATCGGTACCCCGGAACATTGAGCTGCCAGTCCTGCCCATCCCTCAACCACGTTTCTGTAATAGCAATAATATCACAATCCCACGTACCGATCCATGCTCTGAGTTCATCCGTCTTACCTATAAGGCTTCATGCATTAAAGTAAATGCAGTTTAGCCTACCAGACCTTCCACACTCCCTGTCCTGCCCCTGCCCGGCCTGCCTACTGGACTTGCTTGCTTTAGCCTCTACATTTGCATCAACTATCTCATCTGAGATACTACTACTTTGGGTCCCACCCCCCCTGCAAGACTAGTTTAAACCCTCCCGAGTAGTACTAGCAAACCTCCCCGCAAGGATATTGGTCTCCCTCCAGTTTAGGTGCAACCCGTCCTTCTTGTACAGGTCACCTCTGCACCAGAAGAGATCCCAATGATCCAAGTAGCTGAAGCCCTCCCGCCTACACCAGCTCTTCAGCCACGCATTCATTTGCCTAATCCTCCTATTCCTACCCTCGCTAGCACGTGGCACCGGGAATAATCCTGAGATTACAACCCTAGAGGTCCTGCTTTTTAACCTTCTGCCTAACTCCCCATATTCACTTTGCAGGACCTCATCTCTTTTCCTGCCTATGTCGTTCGTACCAATATGGGCCACGACCTCTGGCTGCTCACCCACCCCTTTCAGAATGTCCTGCAGCCGCTCCGAGACATCCTTGACCCTAGCATCAGGGAGGCAACATACCATCCTGGAGTCTCGTTTGCGTCCCAAGAAATGCCTATCTGCACCCCTTACGATAGAATCCCCTATCACTATAGCTCTTCCACCCCTTTTCCTCCCCTGCTGTGCAGCAGAGCCCTCCGTGGTGCCACAAACATGGCTGTTGCTGCTTTCCCCTGGGAGGTCATCCCCCCCAACAGTATCCAAAGCGGTACATCTGTTGAGAGGGGGATGGCCACAGGGGACCCCTGTGCTACCTGCCTGTGCCTACTAGTCCGTCTGGTGGCCACCCATCCCTTTTCTGCCTGTGCAGCCATTACCAGCAGTATGACCACCTCACTAAACGTGCTATCCACGACTTCCTCAGCATTGCGGATGCCCCACAGTGAATCCACCCGCAGCTCCAACTCCGTAATGCGGGGTAGCCAGTAGCTGCAGCTGGATACACTTCCTGCACATATGGTCATCAGGGACACTGGAAGCGTCCCTGATTTCCCACATAGCGCAGGAGGAGCATATCACAGGGCTGAGCTCTCCTGCCATGACTTACCCTTAGGTTAATTAGTTACTCCCTTAATTAACAAATACTAATTATACTAGCAGCCTTGTTCTACCCACTCCAATCTAAAGTCCTTAAAAAAAAACACTTTAGTTGTACTCACCTTATCACCAGAGGTTTTATTTTCAACAAAAAAAACTTACCCCTTATTTTTTTAAGATATTGTAACAGCTGCTACTCCCCAAACAATCACCTTGCAGCTCTCCTGTGATGTCACTGTTGGCTTTTTTTTTCAAAACTCAGGCGCGCTGTCTCTGCACTTGTTAAACACCGCTGGTCTCACTCAGTCTCCTTCTTTCCCGCTGTTGCTGCTCTTTTTAAACACCGCTGGTCTCACTCAGTCTCATTCCTTCCCGCTGTCGCTGCTCTTTTTAAACACTGCTGGTGTCACTCAGTCTCGCTTCTTCCCGCTGTCTCTGCTCTTTTTAAACACCACTGGTCTCACTCGGTCTCTGTCTTGGATGGTGTCAAGCTTCTTGAGTGTTGTTGGAGTTGCATCCATCCAGACAAGTGGAGAGTATTCCATCACACTCCTAGCTTGTGCCTTGCAGATGGTGGACAGGCTTTGGGGAGTCAGGAGGTGAGTTACTCACTGCAGGATTCCTAGCCCCTGACCTGCTCTTATAGCACGGTATTTATATGGCTACTCCAGTTCAGTTGCTGGTCAATGGTAAACCCCAGGATGTTGATAATGGGGGACTCAGCAATCGTAATGCTGTTCAAAGTCAAGGGCAGATGGTTAGATTCTCTCTTGTTGGAGATGGTCATTGCCTGGCACTTGTGTGGCATGAATGTTACTTGCCTCTTATCAGCCCAAGCCTGGATATTGTCCACGTCTTGCTGCATGTCTACATGGACTGCTTCAGTATCTGAGGAGCTGCAAATGGTGCTGAACATTGTGCAATCATCAGCGAACATCCCCACTTCTGACCTTATGGTTGAAGGAAGGTCATTGATGAAGCAGCTGAAGATGGTTGGGCCTAGGAGAGCTCCTGCAGTAATGTCCTGGAGCTGAGATGATTGAACTCCAACAATCACAACCATCTTCCTTTGCGCTAAGCACGATTCCAACCAGCAGAGAGTTTTCCCCCTGATTCCTATTAACTCCAGTTTTGCTAGGGTTCCTTGATGCCATACACGGTCAAATGTGTCCTTGAGTTCAGCTCATTTGTCCATGTTTGAACCAAGGCTGTAATGAGGTCAGGAGCTGAGTGGCTCTGGCGGAACTCAAACTGAGCATCATTGAACAGGTCTGGCAGCATCTGTGGAAAGAGAAGCAGAGTTAACGTTTCGGGTCAGTGACCCTTCATGGGAACAGACAAATATTAGAAAAGTCACAGGTTATAAGCAAGTGAGGTGGGGGTGGGGCAAGAGATAACAAAGGAGGTCTAGATTGGACAAGGCCACATAGCTGACCAAAAGGTCACGGAGCAAAGGCAAACAATATGGTAATGGTGTGTTGAAAGACAAAGCATCAGTACAGATTAGGTGTAAATACACTGAATATTGAACAGCAGCAAGTGCAAACCTGAAAAAAACCAGTGGGTAAGCAATTAGGTTAGGTTTGCACTTGCTGCTGTTCAATATTCAGTGTATTTACACCTAATCTGTACTAATGCTTTGTCTTTCAACACACCATTAACATATCAATATAAAAGCAAAATACTGCGGATACTGGAAATCTGAAATAAAAATAAGAAATGCTGGAACCACTCAGCAGGTCTGGCAGCATCTGTGGAAAGAGAAGCAGAGTTAACGTTTCGGGTCAGTGACCCTTCATCGGAACTGACAAATATTAGAAAAGTCACAGGTTATAAGCAAGTGAGGTGGGGGTGGGGCAAGAGATAACAAAGGAGGTCTAGATTGGACCAGGCCACATAGCTAACCAAAAGGTTACGGAGCAAAGGCAAACAATATGTTAATGGTGTGTTGAAAGACAAAGCATTAGTACAGATTAGGTGTAAATACACTGAATATTGAACAGCAGCAAGTGCAAACCTGAAAAAAAACAGTGGGTAAGCAAACTGAACAAACTAAGATGAAATGAAATAAATGCAAAAAAAAAATTGTAGAAAATGTAAACAAGAATGTAAAAAAAAAGGAAGAAAAAATAACTAAAAATGAAAGTAAAATGGGGGGCTGTCATGCTCTGAAATTATTGAACTCAATGTTCAGTCCGGCAGGCTGTAATGTGCCTAATCGGTAAATGAGATGCTGTTCCTCGAGCTTGCGTTGATGTTCACTGGAACACAGCAGCAATCCCAGGACAGAGATGTGAGCATGAGAGCAGGGGGGAGTGTTGAAATGGCAAGCAACCGGAAGCTCAGGGTCCTGCTTGCGGACTGAGCGGAGATGTTCCGCAAAGCGGTCACCCATCTGCGCTTGGTCTCCCTAATGTAGAGGAGACCACACTGTGAGCAGCGAATACAGTATACTACATTGAAAGAAGCACAAGTAAATCGCTGCTTCACCTGAAAGGAGTGTTTGGGGCCTGGGATAGTGAGGAGAGAGGAGGTAAATGGGCAGGTATTACACCTCCTGCGATTGCAGGGGAAGGTGCCCTGGGATGGGGACAAGGTGGTGGGGGTAATGGAGGAGTGGACCAGGGTGTCGCGGAGGGAACGATCCATTCGGAATGCTGACAGGGGAAGGGAGGGGAAGATGCGACTAGTAGTGGCATCACGCTGGAGGTGGTGGAAATGGCGGAGGATGATCCTTTGGATATGGAGGCTGATGGGGTGAAAAGTGAGGACAAGGGGATCCTGTCACGGTTCTGGGAGGGAGGGGAAGGGGTGAGGGTAGAGGGGCGGGGAATGGGTCGGACACGGTTGAGGGCCCTGTCAACCACAGTGGGGGGAAATCCTCGGTTGAGGAAAAAGGAGGTCATATCAGAAGCACCGTCATGGAAGGTAGCATCATCAGAGCAGATGCGTCGGAGACGGAGAAACTGGGAGAATGGAATGGAGTCCTTACAGGAGGTAGGGTGTGAAGAAGTGCAGTCGAGGTAGCTGTGGGAAAGGGTGGGCTTATAATGGATATTAGTGGACAACCTATCCCCAGAGATGGAGACAGAGAAGTCAAGGAAGGGAAGGGAAGTGTCAGAGATGGACCATGTAAAGGTGAGAGAAGGGTGGAAATTGAAAGCAACCATTAACATATTGTTTGCCTTTGCTCCGTGACCTTTTGGTCAGCTATATGGCCTGGTCCAATCTTGACCTCCTTTGTTATCTCTTGCCTCACCCCCACCTCACTTGCTTCTAATCTGTGACTTTTCTAATATTTGTCAGTTCCGATGAAGGGTCACTGACCCGAAACGTTAACTCTGCTTCTCTTTCCACAGATGCTGCCAGACCTGCTGAGTGGTTCCAGCATTTCTTGTTTTCATTTCAGATTTCCAGCATCCGCAGTATTTTGCTTTTATTATATCATTGAACAGGTTATTGCTAAGAAGTGCCGCTTGATAGCACTGTCAATGACACCTCCCCATCACTTTACTGATGATCGAGAGTAGATTGACAGTACGGTAATTGGCTGGGTTGCATTTGTCCTGCTTTTTCTGTACAGGACATACGTGGGCAATTTTCCACATTGCCGGATGATGCCAGTGCTGTAGCTATACTGGAACAGTTTGGCTAGGGGCACGGTCAGTTCTGGAGCACAGGTCTTCAGTTCTATTGCTGGAAGGTTGTCAGGGCCCGTAGCCTTTGCAGTATCCACTGCCTTCTGTTGCTGCTTGATATCACGCAGAGTGAATTGAATTGGCTGAAGTCTGGCATCTGTATGCTGGGGACTTCAGGAGGAGGCTGAGATGGATCATCCACTCAGCACTTCTGGCTGAAGTTTGTTCCAAATGCTTCAGCCTTATCTTTTGCACTGATGTTCTGGGCTCCCCCATCATTGGGGATGAGGATATTTGTGCAGCCACCTCCTCCTGTTAGTTATTTAATTGTCCACCACCATTCACAACTGATTGTGGGAGGACTGCAGAGCTTAGATCTGATCCGTTGGTTGTGGGATCGCATCGCTCTGTCTATTGCATGCTGCTTACGCAAGTAGTCCTGTGTTGTAGCTTCACCAGGTTGACACCTCATTTTGAGGTATGCCTGGTGCTGCTCCTGGCATGCCCTCCTGCACTCTTCATTGAACCAGGGTTGATGTCCTGGCTTGATGGTATTGGTAGAGTCAGGGATATGCTGGGCCACAAGGTTACAGATTGTGGTTGAGTACAATTCTGCTGCTGCTGATGGTTACACAGCGCCTCATTGATGCCCAGTTTTGCACTGCTAGATCTGTTCAAAATCTATCCCATTTAGCACGGTGATAGTGCCACACAACATGATGGAGGGTGTCCTTAATATGAAGATGGGACTCCGTCTCCTCAAGGACTGTGCAGTGGTCACTCCTACCAATACTGTGATGGACAGATGTATCTGTGACAGGTAGATTGGTGAAGACGAGGTCAAGTAGGTTTTTTTCCCTCTAGTTGCAATGCTCCATACCTGCCACAGACCCAGTATAACAGCTATGTCCTTCAGGGCTTGGCCATCTCGGTCAATAGTGGTGCTTCTGAGCCACTCTTGGTGATGGACACTGAAGTCCCCCATCCAGAGTACATTATGCACCTTTGCCACCCTCAGTGCTTCCTCCAAGTGGCATTAAACATGGAGGTGTACTGATTGATCAGCCAAGGGGTAGAGGGTGTGAGTGGTGTGCGGTAGGTGGTAATCAGCAGGATGTTTCCTTGCCCATGTTTGACGTGATGCCATGAGACTTCATGGAATCCAGAGTCCATGTTGAGGACTCCCGGGACAACTCCCTCCCACTGAATACCACTGTGCCGCCACCTCTGATGGGTCTGTCCTGTCTGTGGGATAAGACACTCAGGGATGGCAATGGTGGTGCCTGGGGCATAGCCATACTCATGGAAGCATACCCTACAGACAATGTCAGGCCTTTGCTTGACTAGTCTGTGGGACATCTCTCCCAATTTTGGCATAAGCCCCCCAGATGTTAGTGAGGAGGTCTTTGCAGGGTCGATAGGGCTGGGTGTGCCATTGTCATTTCCAGTGCTTAGGTCGATGCCAGGTGGTCCATTTGGTTTCATTCCTTTTAGACTTTTCTCTGGCAGTTTGGTACAACTGAGTGGCTTGCTCGTCCATTTCAGAGGGCAGTTAAGAGACAACCACATTACTGTGTATATGGAGTCACATGTGGGCCAGACCAGGTCAGGACGGCAGATTTCCTAAAGGACTTTACTGAACCAGACGGGTTTTTACGACAATCAGCAATAGTTTCATCGTCACCATTACTAAGACTAGCTTTTTCATTCCAGATTTATTAATTGAATTTAAATTCCACCAGCTGCCATGGTGGGATTGAACCCATGTCCCAAGAGCATTAGCCTGGGCCTCTAGATTACTAGTCCAATGTCATTACAACTACCCCACAACTCCCTGTAAATCCTGTGTAAAACAGGTCTCGTCAGCTTGGGTGCAGCCTTTAAAGAGACTGCACATTTCAGCAGGAGACTAGGAGACAGCCAAGTGAGGACAGAGCGGTTCTTGGCCATTCACTTGACTCTCAGATAACTTCATTCCCTACCTCATCGATCATTTCCTAATACTTTTCAAGACTGTCGACAGCAGGACAAACAAAGTCATGGCACCCAACACAGAGGACAACAGAAAATATTTCTGACACAGATCTTCAAGTCCTCCTCAAGACAATTGATTTAAGGGGATACAGACTCCAGGGTACATGTGCCGGCAAACCTGCCAGGCATGCCACTCATGCCATTGGAGAGTGGAGGCACTGGCACACTGAGTGGCAACTCTTACAACTCTTGGGACTGCCAAACAGTGCCACATGAAGTTCATTGCCCTAACAGGGCAGGCAGGAGCAAGCCTTTGACTTAGTGGTAGCATTCCCTTGACTGTCCCAGTGAGTGGAATCTGGAGTTCTGACTCTGATGCTGGGTCAACATCCAGCAGGATCCTCACGTCCGGTGGGTCTGGCTGACCGCCTCCCCCTTCATCTATGGATTGTAGAACCCTCCCGCAGTATCGGGCTCATCCCTCTATTGGTTGGAATAAAGATCGTGAAGGCATGGAAGGAGTGTTTATGTTGCGGCCTGTCAGAGTGTTATTCAGCCTGCAAATCCTTCCACTACTTCACTACTGATGGAAAAGTGTTAAGATACAACCAGAGCAGTCACCCAATTACACCAGACATTGTCCCTTCTCTTCCTTACCCACCCAGAAATACTTCACCACCTAAAAGGAACAGTTGTATGACTAACCCTTCACACTGCTCTCTGGTTACAGAGGTTTCTAACTCAGCATCTTCCACAGTGGTTACCTATCCCCCCCTAACAGTAATTACTTAGTCAAAACCCTAAAATTCCATCTTTCACTTTAACAGCTTCATATTCCCATTTCTCTTACTTCAGCTCACCCATGCCACTTGGCTCATGCTGCTGAACTGTTGGCCCTCCCCTAATATACTCAATCGTCTTGAAAAATAAAATGCTCCACCAGCGACAGGCCACCAGAAGAACATCTCTACCTTTAAACTCCTTATGCTTTACAGGGAGAAGGCAATGTAGCACCTGGGAGTCATGGACTCCATGGCTGGGATTTTATCTGGGTGATGGGGATCTCGACCACTGGCAGGAGCCCCACGTCACCTCCTCTGGGGAAACTCCGCTGGATCAGGTGCCAATTAAGCATTTAAGTGGACAGCAGCAGGCTTTCCCCGGGATCAAGGACTCTGGCGATGGAAATCCTGCCTTCTGAGAACCGTCAGCCGATCAGAGGCTGGCAGCTCTTTAATTTAGCAGCACCACCACCTGGTACTGGACTCACCCAGGCCCCTGGACCCACCCGAGCCCCTGGACCCAGGCCACAGGTAAGTCAAAGTGTGAGGAGTTTTGCTGGGTGGGGGACATGGGGAAGAAGGTTGTAGGGTATGTTGGCAGCAAGGGTAGGGTACGTGGCTCTCTACGGGTCCCTCCCTTCCCGATGTCGTGTCCCTCGACCAGGCACTAAGTGCCTTTTAATGAGGGACCACTCCCCCGCCCCCACCCCCCGAAAGGGGAGTTTTCCCCAGTATCCTGGCCAACTTTTATCCCTGAACCAACATCACTAAAACCAGGTGATCTCGTTATTATCTCATTACTATTTGTGAGTGCTTGCTGTGCACAAATTGACTAGTGTTTTCTACATTACAGCAGTGACTAAACTTTTTTTAAAAGTACTTAATTAATTGTAAAATAGTTTGGGACATTGTGAAAGTTGCTATTTAAATGCAAGTTATTTCTATTAGTGAATTTTTGGGTTTTGCTTAGTGTATAATTAATTAACTTTTTTTGAAAGGAGCATTGCTCCTTTCTACGTCAGGTAAAATCCTCAAATACAAATAGTGGCATTCTGCTCTTTCACAAACCACCAGCTGGTGTGAGTAATCTGTGTTTTAGGGAGGAATCTAATCTTTGACTTCGGCTTGTCATATTCTTCTCATTATGCGTGAATGATAGGGGAGAGACAGCATGGTATACAGGGGTAGGCACCAACATGTTGCACCACCAACATTTGACAGAATTATCGACTCAGCCACGGACATGGGGGCAATTAATCTGTATATAAAGTGTATAGTCAAACTAACGCCATCAAAACACAGTCTGATTTAAAACACATTTCTCCCTATTTAATGAGATACCTGGCATTGTTTCTGCTTGCACAAGTTGTCAATGTCTGCCCACACACCTGATGTAGTGATGCGGAGAATCCAGACAAGATATTCATCTGTCAGTTGTGATCTTGATCTCTTTCTCTCCCCCTCCCCCTCTTCTCTCGCTCTCTCTCTCCCTTCCCTCTCCATGCCCATCTCTCACCCCCTCTTTCCCGCTCCTCCCTCTGTATCCATCCATCTCCCTTCTCTCTACCACCCTCTCCCCCATTCTCTCTACTTCTCCCTCTTCTCTCCCCTCCCTCTCTCTTCTTCCCCTCCCTCTCCCCTCCCTTTCTACCTCGCCCCTTTCCCCCTCCCTCTCTATCTTCTCCCTATTTCATTCCCCTCTCTCCTCCCTCCCTCTTCCCCTTCCTCTTCCTCTCTCCCCTCCTCCTCTTGCCCATCCCTCCCTCCTTCCTCTTTCTCCCTCCCTCCCTCCTCCTCTTTCTCCCTCCCTCCTCCTCTTTCCCCCTCCCTCTCTCCTCCTCCTCCTCTTTTCCCCTCCCTCCTCCTCTTTTCCCCTCCCTCCCTCCCTCCTCCTCTTTTCCCTCCTCCTCCTCCCTCTCTCCTCCTCTTTTCCCTCCTCCTCCCTCCCTCCTCCTCTTCTTTCCCCTCCCTTCTCCTCCCGCTCCCCTCCCCCTCCCCTCCCCCTCCCCTCCCTGCCTCCTTCCTCCTCTTTTCCTTCCCTCCTCCTCCCCCTATCTCCTCTCTTTCTCTCTGTGACAGTTGCAGAGAGCTGGAACTCTCCCCACAGCTGTTTTGTGATTGGTCAGTTTTGTTTTTAAACTCACAGTTGACAGGAGCGAGAACAGCGGTTTCCGAACTCAGGACAAGTTAATGGTTTTCGGCGGGCTTTTAAAAAAAAATCGGCGCCCACCGGAAAACTCCGAACTTGTCCAGAGTTTGGAAGCCGCTGTTTCTTGTCTTGTCAGCTGTGAAACTGACAGCTTTGTTTAAAGTCGGACTAGTCTGGAAAAAAAGTCATTGGGAAATTTCTCATTCCTGAAATTAGCAGCCATGGTCCTCAAAATATTTTTACCACTCAAAAGACCAATAATACTCCCATATACCGAGTGTCCTGGCAGAAAATCCCACCCACTCCTGATATACTGTTAGAAATCCACAATGTTTAGGTTTGAGTGAATTAAACATTTACACTTGACATTTTCCACTCTTTTAACATCAGTTATATGGACACTTCACATTCTCTATTCAGAAATGATTAATGTGACTGGAGTATTTATCTGTTAATCAGCTCGTGCAGTGCAGATGGGGTGGGCGCGGAGGGCGCAGCCGTTACTGAGCCGGGCGCGCGCGGAGGGCGCAGCCGTTACTGAGCCGGGCGCGCGCGGAGGGCGCAGCCGTTACTGAGCCGGGCGCGCGCGGAGGCCGCAGCCGTTACTGAGCCGGGCGCGCGCGGAGGGCGCAGCCGTTACTGAGCCGGGCGCGCGCGGAGGCCGCAGCCGTTACTGAGCCGGGCGCGCGCGGAGGGCGCAGCCGTTACTGAGCCGGGCGCGCGCGGAGGGCGCAGCCGTTACTGAGCCGGGCGCGCGCGGAGGGCGCAGCCGTTACTGAGCCGGGCGCGCGCGGAGGGCGCAGCCGTTACTGAGCCGGGCGCGCGCGGAGGGCGCAGCCGTTACTGAGCCGGGCGCGCGCGGAGGCCGCAGCCGTTACTGAGCCGGGCGCGCGCGGAGGCCGCAGCCGTTACTGAGCCGGGCGCGCGCGGAGGGCGCAGCCGTTACTGAGCCGGGCGCGCGCGGAGGGCGCAGCCGTTACTGAGCCGGGCGCGCGCGGAGGCCGCAGCCGTTACTGAGCCGGGCGCGCGCGGAGGGCGCAGCCGTTACTGAGCCGGGCGCGCGCGGAGGGCGCAGCCGTTACTGAGCCGGGCGCGCGCGGAGGGCGCAGCCGTTACTGAGCCGGGCGCGCGCGGAGGGCGCAGCCGTTACTGAGCCGGGCGCGCGCGGAGGCCGCAGCCGTTACTGAGCCGGGCGCGCGCGGAGGGCGCAGCCGTTACTGAGCCGGGCGCGCGCGGAGGCCGCAGCCGTTACTGAGCCGGGCGCGCGCGGAGGGCGCAGCCGTTACTGAGCCGGGCGCGCGCGGAGGCCGCAGCCGTTACTGAGCCGGGCGCGCGCGGAGGGCGCAGCCGTTACTGAGCCGGGCGCGCGCGGAGGCCGCAGCCGTTACTGAGCCGGGCGCGCGCGGAGGGCGCAGCCGTTACTGAGCCGGGCGCGCGGCCGCCTCCTGCGCCAACTGAAATCTCGATGCATTTCCTCCCGGTCAAAAAGAATTTATCAGAAGAAAATGGAGCGCGTTGAAACAAATCAGAGCAAGAGCTTCCTCCACTTGGCTCCAGAGCTGAGATCCAATAACAGTGAGGAGTTATCCTGAAATATTAACGTTGTCCTGGAAAAATCTACATGCATATCAGTTCAAATTGTGGTGCAGTAGGATAACAGGGGGAGGGGGGAAGACAGAACATTTTACTGTAATATTCAGCAGCATAAAAAGACCATGGAAACTGATTTCCAATGGCATTCCACAGTGTTGGATTGTTTGCTTTTGTGGTATATATTAATGATTTGGACTTAAATGTGGGAGGCATGATTGGGAAATTTGCAGATGGCACAAAAATTGACCTCATAGTTGATAGTGAAGAGGATAGCTATAGACTCCAGAAAGATATCAATGGTTTGGTTGAGTGGGCGGAAAGGTGGCAAATGGAATTCAGTGGAATTCAGGCCACCTCCTGAAGTCCCCAGCATCACAGATGCCAGACTTCAGCCAATTCGATTCACTCCGCCTGATATCAAGAAACGACTAAAGGCACTGGATACTGCAAAAGCTATGGGCCCTGACAATATTCCGGCAATAGTACTGAAGACCTGTGCTCCAGAACTTGCCGCGCCCCTAGCCAAGGTGTTCCAGTACAGCTACAACACTGGCATTACCCTGCAAGGTGGAAAATTGCCCAGGTATGTCCTGTACACAAAAAGCAGGACAAGTCCAACCCGGCCAATTACCGCCCCATTAGCCTACTCTTAATCATCAGTAAAGTGATAGAAGCGGCACTTGCATAGCAATAACCTGATCAGTGACGCTCAGTTTGGGTTCCGCCAGGGCCACTCAGCTCCTGACCTCATTACAGCCTCGGTTCAAACATGGACAAAAGAGCTGAACTCAAGTGGTGAGGTGAGTGTGACTGCCCTTGACATCAAGGCAGCATTTGATCGAGTATGGCATCAAAGAGCCCTAGCAATGGGGCGGCACAGTGGCGCAGTGGTTAGCACCGCAGTTTCACAGCTCCAGCGACCCGGGTTCAATTCTGGGTACTGCCTGTGTGGAGTTTGCAAGTTCTCCCTGTGTCTGCGTGGGTTTCCTCCGGGTGCTCCGGTTTCCTCCCACATGCCAAAGACTTGCAGGTTGATAGGTAAATTGGCCATTAGCAATTGCCCCTAGTATAGGTAGGTGGTAGGGAAATATAGGGACAGGTGGGGATGTAGTAGGAATATGGAATTAGTGTAGCATTAGTATAAATGGGTGGTTGATGGTCGGCACAGACTCGGTGGGCCGAAGGGCCTGTTTCAGTGCTGTATCTCTAAACTAAACTAAAACTAAAACTGAGGTCAATGGGAATCGGGGAAAACCTTCCGCTGGCTGGAGTCATACCTAGCGCAAAGGAAGATGGTTGTGGTTGTTGGAGGTCAAACATCTGAGCTCCAGGACATCACTGCAGGAGTTCCTCAGGGTAGTATCCTGGGCCCAACCATCTTCAGCTGCTTCATCTTCCTTCAATCATAAGGTCAGAAGTGGGGATGTTCGCTGATGATTGCACGATGTCCAGCACCATTCGTGACTCCTCAGATACTGAAGCAGTCTGTGTAGAAATGCAGCAAGACCTGGACAATATCCAGGATTGGGCTGAAAAGTGGCAAGTAATATTTGCGCCACACAAGTGCCAAGCAATGACCATCTCCAACAAAAGAGAATCTAACCATCTCCCCTTGACATTCAACAGCATTACCATCGCTGAAACCTTACTATCAACATCCTAGGGGCTACCATTGACCAGAAACTGAACTGGAGTAGCCATATAAATACCGTGGCTACAAGAGCAGGTCAGAGGCTAGGAATCCTGAGGCGAGTAACTCACCTCCTGACTCCCCAAAGCCTGTCCACCATCTACAAGGCACAAGTCAGGAGTGTGATGGAATACTCTCCACTTGCCTGGATGGGTGCAGCTCCAACAACACTCAAGAAGCTCGACATCATCCAGGACAAAGCAGCCCGCTTGATTGGCACCCCATCCACAAACATTCACTCCCTCCGCCACTGACACACAGTGGCAGCAGTGTGCAACATCTGCAAGATGCACTGCAGCAATGCACCAAGGCTCCTCAGACAGCACCTTCCAAACCAGCGACCTCTACCAACTAGAAGGACAAGGGCAGCAAATACATGGGAACACCACCACCTGCAAGTTCCCCTCCAAGTCACACACCATCCTGACTTGGAACTATATCGCCGTTCCTTCACTGTCGCTGGGTCAAAATCCTGGAACTCCCTTCCTAACAGCACTGTGGGTATACCTACCCCAAATGGACTGCAGCGGTTCAAGATGGCAGCTCACCACCACCTTCTCAAGGGCAATTAGGGATAGGCAATAAATGCAGGCCCAGCCAGTGTCGCCCACATCCCATGAATGAATAAAAAATAAAATCCAGAGAAGTGTGAGGTAATGCATTTGGGGAGGGCAAACAAAGCAAGGGAATACACAATAAACGGGAGGATATTGAGAGGGGTAGAAGAAGTGAGAGACTTTGGAGTGCATGTCCTCAGGTCCCTGACGGTGGCAGAACAGGTAGATAAATTGGTGAAGAAGGCAGATGGAATGCTTTTCTTCATTGGACGAGGTACCGAATACAAAAGCAGGGTTGTAATGCTGGAACTGTATAAAAAAACTGGTTCGGCCACAGCTGGAGTATTGCGTACAGTTCTGGTCACCACATTACAGGAAAGACATAATTGCTCTGGAGAGAGTACAGAGGAGATTTACAAGAATGTTGCCAGGGCTTGAAAGTTGCAGCTAAAAGGAAAGATTGGATCGACTAGTGTTGTTTTCCTTAGAACAGAGGAGCCTGAAAAGTGATTTAATTGAGGTGTACAAAATTATGCTTCCCTGAGCTGAGATGTCAATTAGCAGGGGGCACAGATTTAAGGTCTTTGGTAGAAGGATTAGAGGGGACATGAGGAAAATCTTTTTCACCCAGAGGAATTCACTGCCCGAATTGGAGGTGGAGGCAGAAACCCTCAACTCATTTCAAAGGTATCTCGACATGCACCTGAAGTGCTGTCACCTGCAAGGCTACAGACCAGGTGCTGGAAGGTGGGATGAGATTGGGTGGCTCGTTTTTTCACCCGGCGCAAACACGATGGGCTGAATGGCCTCCTTCTGTGCCATAACTTTTCTATGGTTCTGTGTGGTGTAGGTACACCATAGTACTGTTAGGGAGGGAGTTCCAAGATTTTGAGCCAGCAACAGAGGGGATCTTGGTTGTGTTCCCATATGTCTGCTGTTTGGAAGGAAATTCCAGGATTTTGACCCAGTGACAGTGAAGGAACGGCGACATAGTCCCAAGTCAGGATGGTGTGTGGCTTGGAGGGGAACCTGCAGGTGGTGGTGTACCCATGCAACTGCTGCCCTTGTTCTTCTAGGTGGTAGAGGTCATGCTGTCTAAGGAACCTTGGTGCGTTGCTGCAGTGCATCTTGTAGATGGTACACACTGCTGCCACTGTGCATCGGTGGTTGAGGGAGTGAATGTTTGTGGATGGCGTGCCAGTCAAGTGGGCTGCTTTGTCCTGGATGGTATCGAGCTTCTTGAGTGTTGTTGGAGCTGCACAGATCCAGGCAAGTGGTGAGTATTCCATCACACTTCCGACTTGTGCCTAGTAGATGGTGGACAGGCTTTGTGGAGTCAGGAGGTGAGTTACTCGCCGCAGGATTCCTAACCTCTGACCTGCTCTTGTAGCCACAGTATTTATATGGCTACTCCAGTTCAGTTTCTGGCCAATGGTAACCCTCAGGATGTTGATAGTGGGGGATTCAATGATTGTATTGCCATTGAATATCAAGAGTAGATGGTTAGATTCTATCTTGATGGAAATGGCCATTGCCTGGCACTTCTGTGGCGCGAATGTTACTTGCCACTTATCAGCCCAAGCCTGGATATTGTCCAGGTCTTGCTGCATTTCTACACAGACTGCTTCAGTATCTGAGGAGCCGCGAATGGTGCTGAACATTGTGCAATCATCAGTGAACATCCCCACTTCTGACCTTATGATTGAAGGAAGGTCATTGATGAAGCAGCTGAAGAGGCTTAGGCCTAGGGCACTACCCTGATGAACTCCTGCACTGATCTCCTGGAACTGAGATGATTGACCTCCAACAACCACAACCATCTTCCTTTGCGCTAGGTATGACTCCAACCAGCAGAGTTTTTTCCCCCTGATTCCACTGACTCCAGTTTTGCTAGGGCTCCTTGATGCCATACTTGGTCAAATGCTGCCTTGATGTCAAGGGCAGTCACTCTCATCACACTTCTTGTTTGGACCAAGGTTGTAACCAAACTGGGCATTGGTGAACAGGTTATTAAACATAGAAAATAGCAGCAAGAGTATTTTATTCGGCCCTTTGGGCCTGCTCCGCCAGTCAAAAAAGATCATGGCTGATCGTCTAATTGAGTACCCCGTTCCCGCTTTCTCCCCATATCCCTTGACCCCTTTGGCATTAAGAAATATATCTATCTCCTTGAACATATTTAATGAATTGTCCTCCACTGCCTTCTGTGGTAGAGAATTCCACAGGTTCACCACCCTCTGAGTGAAGAAATTTCTCCTCATCTTGGTTCTAAATGGCATACCCCGTATCCTGAGACTGTGATCCCTGGTTGGACTCCCCAGCCATCGGGAACATCCTTCCTGCATCTAGCCTGTCCAGTCGTGTTAGAATTTTACAGGTTTCTATGAGATCCCCTCTCATTCTTCGAAACTCAAGTGAATATAGGCCTAATTGACCCAATCTCTCTTCATATGTCAATCTTGCCATCCCAGGAATCAGCCTAGTAAATCTTCTTTGCACTCTCTCCATGGCAAGAACATCCTTCCTCAGATAAGGAGACCAAAACTGCACACAATACACCAGATGTGGTCTCACCAAGGCCCTGTAAAACTGCAGTAAGACATCCTTGCTCCTGTACTCAAATCTTCTTGCAATGAGGGCCAACATACCATTCGCCTTCCTAACTGCTTGCTGCACCTGAATCCTTGCTTTCAGCAACTGGTTACAAGGACACCCAGGTCTTGTTGCACTTCCCCCTTTCCCAATCTATCACCATTCAGATAATAATCTTCCTTTCTGTTTTTACAACCAAAGTGGATAGCCTCACATTTATCCTCGTTATACTGCATCTGCCGTGCATTTGCCCACTCACGCAACTTGTCCAAATCACATTGGAGCCTCTTTGCATCCTCCTCACAGCTCACATTCTTTGTGTCATCTGCAAACTTGGAAATGTAACATTTAGTTCCCTCACCCAAGTCATTAATATATATTGTGAATAGCTGGAGCCCAAGCACTGATCCCTGTGGTACCCCACTAGTCACTGCCTGCCACCCAGAAAAAGACCCATTTATTCCCACTCTCTGTTTCCTGTCTGTCAACCAATTCTCAATCCATGCCAGTATATTACCCCAATCCCATGTGCTTTAATTTTGCACACTAACCTCTTATGTGGGACCTTATTAAAAGCCTTCTGAAAATCCAAATACACCACATCCACCGGTTCTCCCTTACTCGTTACATCCCCAAAAAACTCGAGTAGATTTGTTCAGCATGATTTCCCTTTCGTAAACCCCTGCTGACTTTGTCCAATCCCGTTTATGCTTTCCAGGTGTTCTGCTATCACATCCTTTATAATAGACTCTAGCATTTTCCCCACTACTGAAAGAAGGCTAACTGGTCAGTAATTCCCTTTTTTATCTCTCCCTCCTTTTTTAAATAGTGCGGTTACATTTGCCACCCTCCAATCTGTAGGAATTGCTCCAGCGTCTATAGAATTTTGGAAGATTACCACCAATGCATCCACTATTTCCAGGGCCACTTCCTTTAGTACTCTGGGATGTAGATTATCAGTCCCCGGGGATTTGTCAGCCTTTAATCCCATCAATTTCTCTAGCACTATTTTTTTTTACTAATACTGATTTCCTTCAGTTCCTCTCATTAGACCCTTGGTTATTATTATTATTGCTGTGTAAATGCAGTTTGATAGCACTGTCGACGACACATTCCATCACCTTTCTGATAATTGCAGTAAGAATGATGGGCTGATAATTGGTCCAATCAGATTTGCCCTGCTTTTAGTGGACAGGAGCAATTTTCACCTTGTTGGGAAAATGTCATCATTGTAGCTGTACTGGAACAGTTTGGCTAGGGGCATGGCTAGTTCTGGAGCACCAACTCTTCAGTACCATAGGGCTCAAAGACTTTGCTGTATCTAGTGGATTCAGCCGTTTCTTGATATCATGAAGAGTGAATCGAATTGGCGGAAGAGTGGCATCAGTGATGCTGGGGTCCTCAGGAGGAGGCCGAGCTGGATCATCCACTCGGGGCTTCCGGCTGAAGATGGTTGCGAATGCTTCTGGACTCAACTATTCAAATGGACTCCTGGCTGGCCTCCCATCCTGCACTCTCCATAAACTTGAGCTCATCAGAACCTCTGCTGCCCGTATCCTAAATCGTGCTAAGTTATGTTCACCCATCACCCCTGTGCTCACTAACCTACGTTGGCTCTCAATGCAGCAATGCCTCGATTTAAACATTCTCCTCCTTGTTTTCAAATCCCTCCAAGGTCTCACCCCTCCCCATCTCTGTAACTTCCTTCAGCCCTACTACCCTTCAAAATATCTGCACTCCTCCAATTCAGGCTTCTTGTGTATCTTTGATTTTCTTCCCACCACCGTTGGCAGCATTGACTTCAGCAGCCTGGCTCCTAAGCTCTGGAGCTCCCTCCTAAACCTCTTTGTCGCTCTACCTGTCTTTCCTCCTTTAAGAAATTGTTTAAAACCTACCTCTGACCAAGCTTATGGTCATCTGTCCCAAAATCTCCTTACGTGGCTCAGTGTCAAACTCTGTTTGATAATCGCTCCTATGAAGCCCCTTAGAATGTTTTACTAAGTTAAAATTGCTATGTAAATACAAGTTGTTGTTATAAGAATGATGCCCTGAGTGAGGTCTGCTTCTCGGAGCAAGGCAACCTGACAGAACACAATGCTGGCTACACCCTCTATTGGTCAGGCAGACCTCAAGGTGAACAATGCCTTTTTGATGTCGGCTTCCTGGTGAAGGAGACTATCACCACTAAACTTTCAAATCTGCCATTCGGCCATTCCGAACACATCATGATCCTATGCCTCCCTGTCCAAGACCAGCAGCATGCAACTCTCGTCAGCGTTTATGCTCCAAACCTGAAGGCTAACCCAGCTGACAAAGATAAGTTCTGCACAGAATACCCTTCCCAAGGACAAAATTGTCATCCGTGGCGATTTCAATGCCAGACTGGGCCGGGACAGTCTGTCATGGAAGGGAGTGCTCGGAAACCATGGAGTTGGAAACTGCAATGAAAACGTTCTTGGAACTCTGTGCAGAAAAGCAGCTGTCCATAACACTCTTTCAACAAGACCACATGGATGCATTCTTGCTCTAAACACTGGCACCTGATAAACTGGTGGGCCAGTGTGACCTAAAGGACATCCTGCATACTAGAATCATGCCCAGTGCTGACTGTCATACAAACCACAGGCTTGTTTGCTCAAAGCTAAACTTCCATTTCAAGCCGAAGCCCAAGAACAGGCCTAGAGACAACCCATCAAAGAAATTTCGAGTCAGCAACCTGTAAACCTCATCTTTCAGAGATAGATATCAAGCAACCTTACAGGCTAGTCTGGAACATCCTGACCTCACTGCTGATTCCACAACAGAAGAACTCTGGGAACACATCAAAGCTGCAGCACTGGACACCTCCAACGAGGTCATCGGACCCAGCACCAAGAAGAATAGGGACTGGTTTGATGAAAATGTCAAGGAAATTCAAGATCTGCTAACAATAAAAAGGTCAGCTCATCAGGCTCACCTGGATTAGCCGGCCAGTCAAGAGCCTATCGTCATGCATGCAACACCCTTCAATGTAAACAGATGAAGATCCAAAATGACTGGTGGATCGCACTTGCGGATACTGATACTGGCGACATAAGAAGTTTCTATGAAGCACTAAAATCTGTCTATGGACCGGGATATCAAAGCCAAAACCCCTGAGGAGTGCCAATGGCAAGATCCTACACACCGACAAGGATTCAGTCCTGGATCGGTGGTCGCAGCACTTTGAAACTCTCTTCAGCACCAAGTGCACAGTACATGATACTGACACCAATCGCATCCAACAACAGCCTGTCAAAGGAGAACTGGATGAGAGCCCAACTCTGGAGGAAACTGTGACTGCCATCAACCAGATGAAGAGCAACAAAGCCCCCAGAGTCAATGGAATTCCACCCGAAGCCTTGAAGCATGGTGGCCTTGCCCTATACACCAAGTTCCATGGATTTTTCACGGCCTGCTGGGAACAGGGCAGGATTCCACAGGATTTTCGTGATGCTGTTATCATCACCTTGTACAAGCAGAAAGGTCAGACTGCTCCAACTACCATGGGATCACCCTTCTTTCTATTGCTGGGAAGGTCCTGGCTAGAGTACTTCTGGACAGGCTTGTGCCTACCATTTCGGAAGAAAACATCCCAGAGAGCCAGTGCGGTTTGTTACAACCTGGTGAGGAAGGCAAATAGTGTGTTGGCCTTCATAACGCGAGGATTCGAGTACAGGAGCAGGGATGTCTTGCTGCAATTATACAGGGCCTTGGTGAAGCCACACCTGGAATATTGTGTGCAGTTTGGTCTCCTTATCTGAGGAAGGATGTTCTTGCTATAGAGGGAGTGCAGCGAAGGTTTATCAGACTGATTCCTGGGATGGCGGGACTGACGTATGAGGAGAGATTGAATCGGATAGGATTATATTCGCTGGAGTTCAGAAGAATGAGGGGGGATCTCATAGAAACCTATAAAATTCTAACAGGACTTGACAGGGTAGATGCAGGAAGGATGTTTCCGATGGTGGGGGAGTCCAGAACCAGGGTTCATAGTCTAAGGATACAGGGTAAACCTTTCAGGACTGACTTGAGGAGAAATTTCTTCACCCAAAGAGTGGTGAGCCAATGGAATTCGCTACCACAGAAAGCAGTTGAGGCCAAAACATTGTATGTTTTCAAGAAGGAGTTAGATATAGCTCTTGGCTCTAAAGGGATCAAAGGGTATGGGGCGAAAGCAAGAACAGGCTACTGAGTTGGATGATCAGCCATGATCATAATGAATGTCGGAGCAGGCTCGAAGGGCCGAATGGCCTACTCCTGCTCCTGTTTTCTATGTTTCTTTGATTGTTGATTCTCAAAG
Organism: Heterodontus francisci; assembly: GCF_036365525.1. Taxonomy (NCBI): domain Eukaryota; kingdom Metazoa; phylum Chordata; class Chondrichthyes; order Heterodontiformes; family Heterodontidae; genus Heterodontus; species Heterodontus francisci. The sequence goes on from NC_090407.1 coordinate 45,164,470, forward strand.
TTCTCCAGTCACACTCAGTGGAATGTGGAGCTCTGGCTCTTACACAGCCAAAGAAGGTTGATTGTCATGATTGCTCAGACCAATCTTGTTAATTGAATCAGGGAGCACTTCCATCATCTCTCTATTCAACTGTCTCTCAGAATGCAAATGTGCAACCATGTTTCAGCTGTCCAACTCTGTGGTCTTTTTCAAACAAGTTCTGTGCAATGTCCAACAAAAGGGTTCAAGTAGTGTTTCATCTGAAAAAAGTAATATGTTTCTATTTGGCAGGTGTGGTTTTCGTCTCAGGTTTATTTGCACTCAGAAAATTACAAGAAAAGTGTCATGAGCCAAACAAAGGCTTGCATGTCACTTTCGTAGCCCTTACCAAGACATTCGACATTGTGAGCAGAGATGGACTTTGGAAAATCCTTGAAAAACTGGGACATCCACCCAGGTTCCTGGCCACGGTGAAGCAGTTCCATGAAAATCAATATGGACACATCAAGCAAAACAGTGACCTCTCAAGTCTCTTTCGAATCTCCAATGGCGTGAAGCAGGGATGTGTGCTGACCCTGACCCTATTCACCATCTTTTTCAGCATGATGCTGCAGCAGACAGTGGAAGACCTTAAGGAGGGAGTTTACATATGCTTCCGAACTGATGGAGGCCTTTTAAATCTCAGGCATCTTCAGGCTCACACAAAGAAAGGCACAAGAAAAACTCATCCATGAACTTCTTTTCACCGATGACTGCACTCTCCTGGCCCACAGTCAGTCAGACCTGCAACGTATAACACCACGTTTTTCCGAGGTGGCAAAACCTTTCGGACTAAAAGTCAGTTTAAAGAAAACTGAAGTCCTTCATCAGCCTACACCTCAAGAAGAATATAGTCCACCAAGCATTGTCATCGAGGGAACTGAGCTGAATGCCGTGAAGCAATTTACTTATTTGGGAAGTGTCATCTCATTTGATGCCACCATAGACACAGAAGTGGACAATAGGCTTTCAAAAGCAAACAGCGCATTAGGCAGACTCTACAAACGAGTGTGGAGCAACCACAGCCTCAGAGCACAGACCAAACTCAGTGTACAAAGCCATAGTCCTCGTTACCCTTCTGTATGGCAACAAGTTATAGGTCCTATACTGCTGTCATATACACCTTCTAGAGCGCTTCCATCAGCGCTGCCTCCACAGCATCCTCAAGATCCGCTGGCAGGACCACATCACAAACATTGAAGTCCTGGAAACAGCCAACATCATCAGGATCGAAGCCATTCTCTTGCAAAGCCAACTGTGTTGGGTGGGTCACATTGCCCAGATGGACAACAGTCGCCTGCCCAAGATCATGTATGGAGAGCTAACCACTGGTGAAGTCCCTCTCTGTGTGTCACATCGACCATCGCCAGTGGAAAGCGCTGGCCATAGATCGTGATGCCTGGAGATGCTACATCAGGAGTACTACAGACACCTTAAGACTGAGCAAAGAACCAGCATGAAAGAGAAAAGGAGGAGAAGGACAGATCCAATTGCCACCAGCAGCGGCTACACCTTCACTTGCACCCGCTGTGGGAGAATCTGCTGGTCACGGATAGGCCTGATTAGCCACCAGCGGACCTGCAACCGATGAGTACAACCTTCCTAAAATCTTGGTCTGCATAGAAATGCCAAGAGACAAAGCTTTTGGTCATCTGTCCTAATATCTGCTTTTGTGGCTCAGTGTCAAACTGTTTTTGATAATCGCTCCTATGAAGCAACTTAGAATGTTTTACTAAGTTAAAAATGCTATGTAAATACAAGTTGTTGTCATATGAAAAAGATGCATTTCTTTTGAGTCTGTTCAGTTCCTGAATGTTATGTCAGTAATAAACACAAGCTCACCAGAGTCAATTGTCAGCAATTATCTGGAGCATGTACTACATCATTTATACAGCTACTTTACCTCATTGGGATTCTAGGCAAATTAACTTTGGCTTCACCATCTCCAGTTCTTGTCCCACTATTAAATATCCAATGTGTGCTGGAGTGGAGTACAGTCCACCCAGTTTTCAATGTTTGGGAGTTGACATGCACAAGTTAGAATAAGTTGAACTGTTACATGCAAAGAGCTAACGGGTACAAAAACAACACCTTGCATTTATAAAGCACTTTTAACATTATAAACCATCCCAATGCACTCATAGGATTGTAATCAGACAAAAATTGACCCTGAGCCAAAGGAAACATCGCAAAAGGTGACCAAAAGTTTGGTGAAAGAGATAGATTTTAAGCAATGTTTTAAAGGAGAGAGAGGTAGAGAGGTTTAGGGAGGGAATTCCATAGTTAGGGTGAAAGCATGGCTGCCAATAGATACAAGAACAAATTGTGGAATTTTGCTGGCAGTGTTGGCAGGTCAAGGAATCAGGGCCTACCTCTGACCCACATACTTGTAGTGAGACTCCAAGCATGGACTGCAGGGTTGATGAAATTGTCCTCCTAAAATATCACCGTCTGGTGGACAGGCTGAGCAATTACTTGTGCCTTTCTAACACTAGTCCACTGTGATCGCTCTATTGCAGTGCCTGAGAAACAAGCAGTGATATCGTAAATAAATCCTCTTTCCTGATACAAAGGAATGCTAAGCACAAGCTATGAAGTACCGGATGTGAGAAAGTTTATCAGTTGTTTCCACATGCAAACCATAACCTTGCAAGCAAGTTTTTAAGCTAGAGATGTGCAGTCTTCAGTAAGCAGATATGTTGTCAAAATAGTTGCCTTAATATTGTGATCCATAATTGCTTTACTGATGCCAATATTATGTGAGCATTTTAAAACCCTGACTAGGACTAGAGTTTACATGGAAAATTATCAGCTTACAGAGTATTTAATATTAGCAAAACCTTCAAGCAAAAGACAATGTGACAAAATTGTGCTGATTAAGTTGTCAAAGCAACCATTCATTTACAGACCTTCTCTCCCATTGTTGCTTTTAAGCTAATGCAGTCATTATTTTGTGAAATGCAGTAGATACGCAGAGATCAGAAGTAATAAAAGGGTTACTCAGGAAAACGCAATGATCACAGATCACACGACATTGATAATTATGAAAATAGTTTTTCTATCTTCAACTTCTTATAATTGACACAATGATGCAAAGCCCCCTTTTTATGCAAAGTGCCCTGATGAGTCTTTGTTGCTATCTTGCCATCTCTTGTATTCTATGAATTCAGCTAATTGAAACTGTGTTTATTGATATTTCCATATATTTATATATTCTATATCTCGAGGGGGCACAGAAACCGTGAGGGTGATGCCCCACCTATTTGAAGTGCCACAGGAGAGTGCAGCCAAGTCTGCACAAATAACTACAGGTAGGAGTGTCCCAGAGAACAAAGGGGAGAGTAACAAAGACTCCTCCCCCACAGTCAGAGGAAAAGGGAACCACCCATCCCCTGAAGTCAAAAGTCTTTGCTTGACTCAGAGAGTTCAGGATAGACCCGCCCACTACTAACTTTCCTGAGGAAAAAAGGGGGAAATTAAAACAGCTCTGGCACCCAGAAAAGACCATTTTTAATAGGCTTTAAGATTGATGAATGAATGAGAGAAATGCATAGTTTTTCTTTCTGTATCTTATGTTTCTCTCAAACCGTGTGATGAAATGCGCCATTTTTTTCAAATCACATTTCATTCCCCTGGGTGTGGAGGTGTCCGGCAAGCCACCCACCTGCCAAGACTGAGGCACACATTATTTCGCCACATGGGCATTAAAACTTAAAATTGCAAGCCCCTGATTGGAGAGAAACATTAGCATGTCCACAAACAAGTACTTCAAAGGACAAAGGAGCTAGTCCCTGCTCCAATTTAATCCACATTGGACTTTTGATTAACAGACATTGAAGGTGGAAAGGCTAGCATTCCAAGTTAACTGCTAAGATGGCCGAATACACAAACAGACGTAGTTGAACCAGTTTGGACACATGACTGACTGACTTGGAGTTTTTTGAATTTGAGCTTCCAACAAGGAATTTGAAATCAGAAGGTTGTTTTCTTCTGGACTGAGAACACCTCTCTCCTGTCTGCTCTCATCTCGCTGCCACCAGCATCGGAAACCATTGAAGGCATATAAACACCGAGAGAAAAGTCTCCTACAGTGAACAAGGTTTAAGAAGAGTACTGGGCCCCAACGAACAGTAAGAGCTGTCTACAATCAAGGACTCTATGGCGAGCTGGAAACACAGAAACAGTAACAAGAAACACCCTTTAGAGACTGCCTCAAACCTCTGCATTTTATTTTTATTCTCTTTTATGTCCCTATTTGCATGTGTGTCTCACGTGCGCATGCTAGCGTGGGTGTGTCGTATATCTGTAGGTGTTAACTGTACAACAGTTTAAGTTTTAATAAATTTCACTTGTCTTCTATAAACCTAGGAAAAAGCTGGTGTGCTCATTTCTTTGTCTTATAATTGGAAAGCTGTGAACAAGGATTCACAAAGGGGGAGCACAAAACACAGTGTGTTTAAAAATAAAACCCTGTTACAATAAGACCAGGTGGAGACAGTAAGAGGCTCCCAGAAACCTTTCTCACCTGGTCGTAACAACAACCTAAAAGTGTTACAAAGAGAAAGCATGCTAGTCAGTGTGAAGTGAACAGCAGCCTCTCGGTGTCTCTCTTCTGGTGGCATTTCTGAAGTGTTGAAACAATGATGTCTTCATCAGCGATTTCTCATGGGAGATTAAACTCAATTGTAGCTCAGTGATGGTGCTTCTGCAGTGAGAGGGCAATACTGAGGCAATGGCCAGTTAGACAGTGATGAAGCGCTGGAAGGAATCAGAACTGACTTGAAGCATGACCCCAGTGAAACCAACTTCATCAGTTTGTAGATTTTCAAACCCCTGAAATTTGACCAACATGCATAGAAAAAAAACATAGAAAATAGGAGCAGGAGTAGGCCATTCAGCCTTTCGAGCCTGCACTGCCATTCAATATGATCACGGCTGATCATTCAAACTCAGTAGCCTGTTCCTGCTTTCTCCCCATATCCCTTGATTCCTTTAGCCCTGAGAACTATATACAGAACCTTAGAAAATAGGCGACATGTTTAGAGAGAGGATCTGGATCGGCGCAGGCTTGGAGGGCCGAAGGGCCTGTTCCTGTGCTGTAATTATCTTTGTTCTTTGTTCTTTGTTCTAACTCTTGAATATATTTAATGATTTGGCCTCATCTGCTTTCTGTGATTGAGAATTCCACAGGTTCACCACTCTCTGGGTGAAGAAATCCCTCCACATCTCAGTCCTAAATGGCTTACCCCTTTTCCTTAGACTGTGACCCCTGGTCCTGGACTCCCCCGCCATCGGCAACATCCTTCCTGCATCTAGTCTGTCCAGACCTGTTAGAATTCTGTAGGTTTCTATCAGATCTCCTCTCATTCTTCTAAACTCTAACGAATACAAGCCGAATCGATCCAATCTCTCTTCATACGTCAGTCCTGCCATCCCAGGAATCAGTCTGGTGAACCTTCGCTGCACTCCCTCCATAGCGAGAACATCCTTCCTCAGATAAGGAGACCAAAACTGCACGCAATATTCCAGATGTGGTCTCACCAAGGCCTTGTATAATTGCAGCAAGACATCCTTGCTTCTGTACTCGAATCCTCTCGCTATGAAGGCCAACATACCATTTGCCTTCTTAACTGCCTGCTGCACTTGTATGCTTACTTTCAGCGACTGGTGCACAAGGACACCCAGGTCTCACTGCACCTCCTCCTTTCCCAATCTACCGCCGTTCAGATAATAATCTGCCTTCCTGTTTTTGCCACCAAAGTGGATCACCTCATATTTATCCACATTATACTGCATTTGCCATGTATTTGCCCACTCACTCAACCTGTCCAAATCACACTGGAACTTCTCTGCATCCTCCTCACAGCTCACATGCTCACCCAGCTTTGTGTCATCTGCAAACTTGGATATATTACATTTAATTCCCTCATCTATATTATTAATATATATCGTGAGTAGCTGGGGTCCTAGCACTGATCCCTGCGGTAACCCACTAGTCACTGCCTGCCACTCGGAAAAAGACCCCTTAATTCCTACTCTTTTGTTTCCTGTCTGCCAACCAGTTCTCTATCCATGTCAGTACCTTACCCCCAATCCCATTTGCTTTAACTTTGCACGCTAATCTCTTATGTGGGACCTTATCAAAAGCCTTCTTAAAGTCCAAATACACCACATCCACAGGTTCTCCCTTATCTATTCTACTAGTTACATCCTCAAAAAATTCCAGTAGATTTGTCAAGCATGAGTTCCCTTTCGTAAATCCATGTTGACTTTGTCCGATCATGTCATTGTTTTCCAAGTGCTCTGCTATTGCATCTTTTATAATGGACTCTAGCATTTTCCCCACTACTGATGTCAGGCTAACCGGTCTATAATTCCCTGTTTTCCCTCTGCCTGCTTTTTTAAATAGTGGAGTTACATTAGCTACCCTAATTCACCATTCAAGGTCTGCATAGCTTTACAATGCCACATCGTCTTGGATGCCTCAGTAGGTAAATGTCTTGTAAACGTCTTAGCCATTCAGATCTTGATGGTCCCAGGTTTCATCCTCTGTAACTTGACCACAAACCCAGCAGAGCAGCCTGCTTCTCCTCCAAATCCTGTCCAAGTCTCATATCTTTTGGAACTGGGAAGAACTTTCCCGGAGTCTTTCCTGAAATGCCCATTGTGCTCTTCTCTATTGTTACTCGTGGTTCAGGACAGCAATGCAATGCTTCAAGCAGGGCAATTTTAAAATTATCTGCCAGGTAAATGAACATCCGGGGTATTCAGTATTGAGGAAGGACAGAAAAAAAGCAAAAGGCGGTGGAGTTGCATTGCTGGTAAAACATTAGCGGGGGGTTGTATATAGACCCTCCAACCTGTAGTGGTGATGTTGGGAATGGTATTAACAGGAAATTAGAGACGCATGCGATAAAGGAACATCTGTAATTATGGGTGATTTTAATCTGCATATAAATTGGGCAAATCAAATTAGTCACAATACCGTAGAGGAGGAATTCTTTGAGTATATACGGGATGGTGGGGTAGTCCAGAACCAGGGGTCATATTCTAAGGATACGGGGTAAACCATTCAGGACTGATATGTGGGGAAATTTCTTCACCCAGAGAGTGGTGAGCCAATGGATAACGCTACCACAGAAAGCATTTAAGGCCAAAACATTGTATGTTTTCAAGAAGGAGTTCGATATAGCTCTTGGGTTTAAAGGGATCAAAGGATATGGGGCGAAAGCGGGAACAGGTTGCTGGGTTGGATGATCAGGCATGATCATAATGAATGGTGGAGCAGGCTCGAAGGGCCGAATGGCCTACTCCTTCTCCTATTTTCTATGTTTCTATGTTTTTGTTCCAAACAGCTAAGTTTATTTAATTCCTCTTAGGTCTCTACTTCTATGTACTCACTCACCCCCACCTCTGCAACCCCCACCGCCCAAATGCTAACCCCCCGGGAAGTAGCTCAGAACCAAACCCAACTCCTACTGTCAAGCAGGACCCCACATGCCAAGACTGAGGCACACATTATTTCACCAAATGAACATTAAAACTTAAAATTGTGGCTTGGAAGAAAAGAGGGTGTTGGAGAAATCCAGATTATGCCAAATTGTTGAACAAATTCTCCGGACTCAGACTTTGAGAATAAACACTTTATTGCATGATATCATGGTGAGCACGCCTTCCCTAAAGGCGGTCCAGTGCTACTCCACAGAACAAAGGAAATCCACAACGGATATACAGTTACTCAGCCCATCCCGGCTGGACACAATCCAATCAGAACGGTTATTGATTACATACATTACACATAGTACCAATTAGATTACTGATTAGGCATCATGTGACAACGTGATCAGCTCATGCAAGCCCCGATCACCAATTGATGATCTCAGGCCCCATCAATTATCCTTGAGTCTTCCAACTGTCACTTTTAATTGGGCCTGCATTCCTGATTGCTTTGTGCAGTCTGCAATTACACAAAGCTGCTGTCTTATACACTGATATGAGAGGCCCTCCTTGGTCAGGCTAATTGGCTGTGCTAAGCAGTACCATGCTCAAGCTGCAAGCTAAGTAACTTGTCCCACAATGCCTCGGGTAAATACTCCATTTTGTACCAATATGTAGCTATACTTTCAACTTATATATGAGAGTATATATATATACACATATTCACTAGGATTATATTAATCTACTTCCTCAAATAACAGTTATAGAAGCAAAGCTCAGCAAACTTCTCCCACAATCCCTCCTTTTATCATACCATGATAACAAAACATCATCGTATGCAGAGGGGAGAGGTAGGGGGCTTAAAATGCCGCTGAAACATAATGTCTCTTTCTGCCATCGCGTTGTACCAGCTGCAAGGCCAAGCTAGCAATACATGATTGATTAATTTCATCTTAAATGTCCCCATAAAATTCTGTTCTTAAAATTCTAAAATTCCATTCCCACAGTCCCCCTCTTGACTCTTCACAACCCTTTCAAGAATCCTTCCCTTGATCCCACCTAGGTGCCTTTAATGGTCTCTATTTGTCTAGTAACAGCCTTCAACACCCGGAGGGGTCACACTCAATACGTTGCCTGCTTATGCCACAAGAGGGGCCTGCGGATACTCTGTAAAGGCATAAGTTTTGCAGGGGCTTCAATTACTTGTTTACAACATAAAAGGTGGTACACCTGTACAATTACAATTTCGATTGTACAAACATCTTAGAGTACATTGATCATTCATTAATTCATTTTAAGTATATATGAAAAGGTTATACAATTACCCTTTTATGGCATAACTAATTGTCCCTCCTTTGACAGAGCAAGTTCGAACACTAATTGCTTTTTCGGGTAGCTGTCCAACCTGTGTTCATACATCCTCTTACATCGCCTAATTAATTTCTAAAGTTGCCAAATTAAGTAGGTCACATATAACACCATGATACCCAAAACCACTATCAGGACATGGGAGATAATTCTAAACCAGGGGTGTATCTGCACGTCTGACCCCCAGTTCCATAAGTCCTCCTGCCAGGTAGAATCATTTATCTCGTCAATCTCATCCTGTAGCATCTTCGACTGTTGTTCCAAATTGTAGTACACTACAGCAATGACTTCTAGCTGCTGTCTCTCTTTACCCAAGCGTGTGGGCAATGGCTGAATAGTCAAATCCTCCTTAATACTTTCTGTCACAGTTATCGTTTCTGTCTTTTGTTTATGTATCTCTACCAACTCCATCTTCCCTACTCGGGTTGTTATTTGTTGGTTGAACCAAAATGTACTGTTGCTCCATGTCCATGTTGCTACTATGTCCATACTGGTACTCCCTCGCTGTGGTAGTTAAGCAATATCTCCCCTTTCCCATATAGGCCACATGGGTTAGCCCTGGCAATGCTTTCCTAGTTTCCATGGTGCAATTTCCAGTGGCATTAAATCCACATTTTGATTCTGCCAATTTATCTATAGGATGAGGACATATGACCACCTGGTTTTCCAGACTACACTCAGACAATGGACAATGTTGTTCCAATTACCTCTTTTCCAATTTCCATAACATAGGGTAAAATATTATTGTATTTTATGTAATCTTTTCCCCTTATAACCCCTATATTTTCTACTTTGTTCTATAAAGCTGATCCTGGCCTCTAAATCTAGTGGCACCCATGGCATCGGCAGCCTGCTGCATTACAATCTTACTTAATACACTATACATATTTCTTGCCTGTTCCGTACAATATCCCGGCATTTGCATCCCTGAGATATTGACCAGGACAGGCACAATCTCATGTTTAACATTATCATACAACGCTTCCCCTGGGCTCGATGTACCCACACACATCCATGTTCCTTTCAACTTTCCTTATCATCTGTTGCCCAATGGAAGGGGCACAAACAATTCCAAAGACACAGCTCTCAGTTACCCCTTCCCCTTTCTGTCTGGTCACGCAGTTAGCACGGTCATCTGTGGAACACCGTACACACTTCCCATCCAACATGTTGTGCAATGCCCCGTAGTTCATATAGTCCATATTAATACTCCTTTCATTAATCCGTTGTGCATCCACTACCGGGTCTTTGTTCTTCCTCTCCGGATATTAGCATCAGGCCCCACAGCTACTGCAGTCCGGTTCTTTCCCATTCGCCACTAGTGGTTATATCTGTAATTTAAACACATTGCCCTGGTGGTCACCAGGTGTTAGTACTTGTCCATGTTGTGAGTATCCCCCGATGAGGGATACATGTCTACCTGTGGGGACCAAACATGTCCTGGGGAATCCAGGAGTTAATTTATTTTCTTATCATCTCTACTCTTTCGAAATTATCTATATGGTCCCGTTGTGCTCGGGTTTCGTTCCCCGCAATCCTTGCCCAGTTAGTAACCCCTCCAATAATAATCCAAATGCCTATCAATCCTACCATTATTCCCTCATTACCAAATTCCTGTCTCAGCAATTGTTACAGTAATACCTTGTACAACTCTCGGGTCTTCTCAGGGCACCAGCCAGGTTGCTGGATATCTGAGATATTCAATATTACCGGTACCAACTCGAGCTTTATATTATCATATACAATTTTATTAGTTTTTATTATCGCAAGTCCATTTTCTGGTTCTGTAGTCAAGGCCGGGCAAGGGAGACCAGTCATTTGTGGCTGTTGGGTCGTAACCTTACTCGTTAGTAATTAAAATGTGGGGGTAATCGTGGTGATTGGAGCTTGTTGTCCGTTTAATACATTTTGAATGCTGGTTTGATTGCTGGCTCCTTCTCTTGTACACCCCCCAATTATTTTGACACAAAAGGTCCCTGGAGGGCTTTTGCTGTCAAAATCTGACACACCTGGTAGATTAAATTGTCCACTAAAATAAAAGCAAAATACTGCAGATGCTGAAAATTGTCTCATTGATAAAGATGCTGTGATATTTGATGTCTGCAATTAAGGTCTTAAATTCTCAAAGCTGCTGGATCTCTTGCTGTGGCATCAATTCTCACATGGCCTGCCATCACCTGCTTAAAAAACCCCCACAAAGAATCCATTGTGGCTCTGCCCCTGAGCCCAATGGGTTAATTTGTCCAATTCTATCTGTCAATTTAGAAATTTAAAATTTAACAATGTCCAATATGCATAAATTTTACTCTCAGCAATGCAAAATTGTGTGGTGGGTTAAATGGAAAAACAGCAGCTGCAGCGGGGTTTTTTTTCAAGGGGCGGAGCAAAATCGTCTCAGCTGCGTCACTTTACAAAACCTTTTCTTCTCTGATCGGAAAAAAAAAACCCCACTCCATTTTAATCTATTTTTTTTTAATCCTTTTGGTATCCTTCGGGTTGCTCTCCTTTGAAGTTGAAAATGCCACAAATGCTTCCGTTGCTTTCCAAATAACAAATCACATCTGCACACTTACACTGGTATTTCACTGTCATGCCACATATTCTGAACTCTCAGGTGATCTTATCAAAAGATCAAATATCAGCGGTGAGGAAAAGGGTGGGGGGGTGGGGGGGGTTGGCGCTGGTGGTGTCTATCTGAGATCTTTGCTTACCTCCCCCTGCAGGGTCCTGATGTCTCAGGTTATGGCCAGACTTTCAAATGTAGCTCTCTTAAAAACTCATATCTCCAAGAGAAAACTATCAATTGCTCGTTTTATTCACATTTTCCTGACTTTCACTGGAAAATTCGAGGCTTTTTGGAAATTAGCTGTTTATTTCACTATTTGTTTATCCCCAGAATTCCTTCATTCGCGCTTGCATCACCCAGATCTGATTGCCAATTCCCATTAATTATAATTCTATTTCATTTTGAGCCCTGGAGAACCTTTACAATTAATATTCATAATTCCTTAAAACAGAAATCAAACATTTCCATTTGATTCCAGACATTAGTGTATATTGTTTATGTTTTTTTTATACCTTAGATGACATTTTAATTCCTTAAATAACTTGCCAAATTAAACTGGATTTTCGACATCTCAGATTATTCCAAATTCAAATTACAGTAAATTTCCCTTTGAATGCTTTAAATAACCACTCATATCAATTTAATTTTGTTTATCGATTCCAATTTCTTATGCCCAGACTTGGTTGTACTTTTTGTACGTTAAAGACAGAAGTGCTTGCAACTATCTCTTCTTCTCAAGCACTTTGCCTCATTGATAAAGATAGTTGCAGCAGGGTTAATTTCTTGCTTGTCTCCCAGGGGGCAGAGCAAAGCATTCTCCGCTGCGTCGCTTTACGTAACCCTTTTGTTTTAATGGAAAAGAACTAAACTCCATTTAAAATTTTTTTTTGTATCCTTAGGATTTTCAAACAACAAAATCTTCAGTAACATTATCAACTTCAAAGGAAACCATCTCCATCAGGAAAGACAGCATTTTAGATTAAACTCCAATTGTTTCCAAACTTTTTTTTTTTGCATCTTTTATAAGAGGTTTCTAATCCAAGGATTCTTATAACAAAGATGATTCCAATTCCAATTCACTGCAATAAATATTTAAATCAAAACTGCCAATGTTATATGAACGAGTCCTCTGTCCGGAACTTAAGACTCCTCCAAAACATGACATAATAAACTTGAAAGTTCATTGTGGCAACAAATGAAATTTCCAGTTCTTCAACTTAAACAGGTCAATTAACCTTAACAGTATTAATTCAATTCAGACTTATTAACTTATAATACTTATTAACTACACACAGAACAGAATAGCACGTGCTTATTTTAAAAGATAGGTAAATTATGTCATTTTCTTGTTCTTCAGGCGCCTTTTCAAATGACTGTAATAAAACCAAAAACTAAAGAAAAAGTTATTTAACATTCTTACAACAAAAGACTTAACACTAGGTCCTTACACAAACTTTAAACAGGATTTCTTTCCTATATCTCTTTTGTTTATCCTTCTCTCCCTTAAAACAATATTCAATTCCTGACATTTGCTACTTAAAACAGTCAGTAAAACATGTCTTTAATTTAAACTCAAAAAACTAGAACAGATTTTAAACTGGAACTCCAATTAAAGCAGGAGTGGTAAACTTCAAATTGGATTTCTGCCAAACATCTTCAGACCTTCAAGGCTGAAGCTTATCTCTTAGAAAATTGTTCATTGCCTTTTCACAGTTGCAAAACCAACTTTTAAAATAAAAATAAAATTTTAACTTAAAATATAATTCAATTTTTATATCCCATTCCTGGGTGCACAATCTTAAATCGAAATGAACACACTCAACAATCACTTTTCACACTCATTCAATTCCAAACAACTTCGAAAATTGATTTCTGTAATGGGTTACGAATTCAAAATACCAAATCTCTTTCAAAATTCCCTGTCCCGATGTCAAGGAACACACACAGGTTCAACTAATTCACAACCAAAACATGACTCAAGGTTCCCACAAAATATACACTTGTAAAAATAGAAAAAGTAACAGACTCATTCTCTCATCATTAAGGCCAGACAACAAAGAGTTAACGACAGTCAGTTCTACAGAACACAAGTTCTACAGAACACAAGCTGTACATCCCAGACATTCAATTCATTCGCGGAAGCTTCCAACATTCTCACAGTCGAATCAAAGACACAGTAACTTGTTTTTACTCTAATACATACCTATCTTTAAAACACATATTTACCGTGGTGCTTCTGCGTCTCCTTCGAGGGGGGCAAACGGACGTGGGTCGCCTTTCTCCAGAGGACACGAATTACTTGTCCCCGGGGGTGACCCTTTCCTCTTGGAAGCCGTCGAGTCCAGATTTCCTTCTACTTTCTCAAAAACCTTCTTCACTTACGAGTTCTTTTCTATGAATCAAGTAGCATTAAAACAAAAGAAAACGAACAAGACACAAGAAAACGAATAGACACAGTAATACAAACAAAGGACGAACCACACACAAGGAGACACGAGTTCAAAGTGAAAGGGGAAATGTTTAGGGGGGATATGCGTGGAAAGTTCTTTACGCAGAGGGTGGTGGGTGCATGGAACGCATTGCCAGCGGAGGTGGTAGACGCGGGCACGATAGCGTCTTTTAAGATGTATCTAGACAGATACATGAATGGGCAGGAATTAAAGAGATACAGACCCTTAGAAAATAGGCGACAGGTTTAGATAGAGGATTTGGATCGGCGTAGGCTTGGAGGGCCGAAGGGCCTGTTCCTGTGCTGTAATTTTCTTTGTTCTTTGTTCTTTGAGACGAACAGGCGCAGTTAATGTTAAATTCTCAAGGTCAGCTAACCGGCTCACCCCTGTCTCTCAGGCCAACGCTCTTTCGTTCTCCCTCCGTCTCACAGCCTCTCTCTCTAGGGCCAGATCCCGGCTCGTGTACTCAGGAGCAACGATCACATGCCTGTCGGGTCAATTTGGTATTAAATTTAGATACAGCCCCAGTCGTTTACCGTCCCAGACGGTTTTCCTAACTCCTTTTGTCCCACAGCCTCTTTACTCCACCCGGTGGAGGAACAGCCTGTGCAAACTCAAATTAGGATCACCAAATTCCCGGAATTTGGTACTATGCCAAATTTTCTAATTTTCTGGATTTTCTACTTTAGGTTCCTAATCCCCATTAGGTTCGCTTAGGATCCTGTACAAAAGGGATCCTGCCGACTACGCCAAACTTGGAGAAATCCAGATTATGCCAAATTGTTGAACAAATTCTCCGGACTCAGACTTTGAGAATAAACACTTTATTGCATGATATCATGGTGAGCACACCTTCCCTAAAGGCGGTCCAGTGCTACTCCACAGAACAAAGGAAATCCACAACGGATATACAGTTACTCAGCCCATCCCGGCTGGACACAATCCAATCAGAACGGTTATTGATTACATACATTACACATAGTACCAATTAGATTACTGATTAGGCATCATGTGGCAATGTGATCAGCTCATGCAAGCCCCGATCACCAATTGATGATCTCAGGCCCCATCAATTATCCTTGAGTCTTCCAACTGTCACTTTTAATTGGGCCTGTATTCCTGATTGCTTCGTGCAGTCTGCAGTTACACAAAGCTGCTGTCTTATACACTAATATGAGAGGCCCTCCTTGGTCAGGCTAATTGGCTGTGCTAAGCAGTACCTTGCTCAAGGTTGCAAGCTAAGTAACTTGTCCCACAATGCCTTGGGTAAATACTCCATTTTGTACCAATATGTAGCTATACTTTCAACTTATATATGAGAGTATATATATACACATATTTACTAGGATTATATTAATCTTCTTCCTCAAATAACAGTTATAGAAGCAAAGCTCAGCAAACTTCTCCCACAGAGGGCCTGTCACAAGGAATTGCCAAGCCCCTGACTGAAAGACGTTTGCATGCTAGCAAACAGTGTTGGAACAAGGGACCCAGTCCTTGCTTCCCCAATACCCAGAAGAAGTGGTCAGACTAGTTTAGTCACATGACTAACTGACAGTTGAAGTTTTTTTAATTTGAACTTGCTGAGAGAAAGAAACTCAGAAAGCTGTTTGTTCCTGGATTGAGAACACCTCTCTCCTGTCTGCTCCCATCTCTTTCTCACGGAACAGAAGATCCATTGAAGACATGTGAACTCAAAGAGAGAAAATTCTCCTACGTGAACAAGGTTTAAGAAGAATACTGGGCCCCAATGAAAAGCAAGATCTGTCTACAATCAAAGACTCTATGGCAAGCTGGAAACACAAAAACAGTAACAAGAAACCCCCTTCAGAGACTGCCTCAAACCTCTACTTTATTTTTCTTCTGTTCTTTTCTGTCCCTATTTGCATGTGTGTGTCGCATGTGCATGCTCGCTTGGACGCGTCGTATATCCGTAGGCGTTAATTGAATTAGAGTTTAAGTAAATTTAATATATTTCACTTTTCTTCTTTAAACCCAAGAAAGCCTGTTTGTGCTCATTTCTTTGCCTTATAATTGGAAAGTGGTGAACAAGGATTCATCAAGGGGGAGCTCAAAACACAATGTGTTTAAAAATTAACCCTGTTACAATAAGATCAAGTGAAGACAGTAAAAGACCCATCGACACCTTTCTCACCTGGTCGTAACACTACTTTATCTCTCCAGGTAGCTTCCAAGCTACATAATTTTCCATCATATCCCGCTCATTGCAGGCAGAAAGGTTGACCGGTAGAATTTTAATAACATTTTATTAAGCCTCAGCCTCATTTCTGGAGCAGTGGGCTACCCATCCACTTCAGACCCGACCCAACTTGAGTTTAAATTGTGGCCTTAGTGTTCAGGGTGTCTGGATTTGTCTGAGGGGCTTCTCCCTCTTCTATCCTGCATTAATTTTCTACCAGTAAAAAGACAGAACCAAGAATGACAATTTCCAGTTAAAACCAGTGAAGAACTTGAATGTGTAGATTTTATAGGTTCTGTCGTGGGACTGTTGGATTAACCAAGCACAAAAAGCACTGGAAAAGTGAGCAAGGTCCCTAATAGCCCTGTGTACCTCCTACCCTGGGTTCAGCACTGGGAAAAAGTAACTCGTGCTACTTCCATTTGATCCACTGCTCTTTTTGACGTCCATGCTTGGCCCAGAGTAGCTTTCAAATTCCGTTCAGCGTATAGCAGGATTCCAGGAATACATGGTGAGCCAGGGGTTGACAACGTATCCGTATGTGGACACCAGTATCCGCAGTAAAAAATTTTGAGGTTCATAGTTTCCATCCGACCTGCCAATCTTCTGTGACTGAGAGCAGGCTTCCTGGGTAGGCAGGATGAGCGCTGATTGGCAGTTTGTGGCGCAAGCACGCTGGCATTGGCCGCCACTGCTGTGTTTGTGTGGTTGAGAGAATGAGCGGGAATGGTTGCTGTGGGGGAGAGAGAAAGAGAGGCTCAGGGGAGAGCAGGAAGTGGGACAGCAGACAGAAAGAGTTGTGGCTTGGAGCAGTTGGAGCAGGCTGAGAGTCAGGCAGCACTTTAAACAAGTACCGGCCCAGGGATCAGAGGAGTGGGGAGAGGCAGGTGGAAGCAGAAGCAGAGGCTGCGGAGTGGAGAGAGTGATGGACACAGGTCGGGGGACAGGGGGATGGACACAGAGAGGGATGGACACAGAGAAGTGGAGAGAGAGATCATGATCTCTCTTGACAGATGGACATCTATCTGAATTCTCTGCATTGCTACATCAAGTCTGTGGGCAGACATAGATTACTTGTGCAAGCAAATACAGTGCCAATTATCTCATTAAATAGGAAGAAATGTGTTTTAAATCAGAATGTGTTTTGATGGCATGTGGTTGGCTATGCACTTTATATACAGCTGAATTGCCCCCATGTCTGTGGCTGAGTCAGTAATTTTGTCAAATGTCTGTGGTGCAACATGTTGGTGCCTATCCCTGTGCTGAGCTCTATGGAGATTGAAACAATCCTTGATGGAATCAGCTGGTTGTTTAAATACATCATGGGGTTACAAATTATTCACAGGTCTCTAAGGCCTTGCTGCTCTGATAGTACCTTAATTAATCAATGAAAATGTAACAGCCTTTTCAAGCATAAAGTTTTCAGAGATTGATCAGAAAGGGTAATTGAAACGATTGGTGGTTTTGTCAAAGGGAGATATTGAGAAATATGTTTTTTTGATTTCAGCCCGTGAGCCTCAAGTCGAGCCTCGAAGACCAGCAAAATGTCCTCTTCACAGTCACTCTGATATCATGGCTGGTCTCTTCTGTCAGTGTGATAGCAACTATTACCGATCTGCTTCTGGCCTTCCCTCCGCACCTTGTACCAGTGAGTAACATGGTCTGGTCTGGCCAGCACTCGCAGTCCAGCCAGCCTTCCATTCATTTAATGATGTGAAATTGCTGCTGTTCATGTTACATTCTTTAATTATCTTTGGTCTTTCAATATACTCTACATCATGCTGAACAAATTCAATAGGATCAAACATCTTAAAAATATGTAAATCCCAAAAGGATTGCTGCACTTTTGTTACCCTGCTGCTTTACTGTCCTTTCAACCAATCTTGTTTATTTAAAATTGTCTGCAGCAAGAACAGGCTGTGTGATCAAGGAAACCCACCACACCATTCTACCTTGGGCTTCCCTCTCTTCATTCAACCCAGGGCTCCACTCTCTTCATTCTACCCTGGGCTCCACTATCTTCATTCTATCCTCGATTATCCTTTCCCACATTCGACCCTTGACTTCATTCTCCTCATTCTACCCTCAACTCCCCTCTCCCCCATTCGACCCTCAGCCCCATTCAACCCTCAACACCATTGTCTCCATTCGACCCTTGACTCCCCTTTTCCCATTCTACCCTTGACTCTCCTACAATCTACCCTCAACTCCCCTCTCTCCCTATTCAAGCTTCGACTCCCCTCTCCCCCATTCAATCCTCAGCTCCCCTCACCCCATTAAACCTCCTGCTCCCCTCTCCCCATTTGACCTCGACTCTCCTCTCCCCATTCGACCCTCGACTCCCCCTCTTCATTCTACCCTCAACTCCCCCTCCCCCTCTCTTACTTCCACCAGCTGTGTTCCCCTATTTTAAGTGTGTTAAGTTCCTTTCCCTACCTTCTCTGGGAAAATGTTATCAGGTCGTGTTGTTATTATCTCCATAACGCTTAATCCATCATCTGAACAAGTATTAATCCAGGTCCTTTCAAAGATAAAGCAAAATACTGTAGATGCTGGAAGTCTGAAACAAAAAGTGCTGGAAATACTCAGCAGGTCTGGCAGCATCTGAGGAAAGAGAAGCAAAGTTAATGTTTCAGGTCTGTGACTTTTCATCAGAACTTTTCATTTGATTGATGTGAAACCATTTTACCTTCTTGGTTAGTTGCTCCACATATACCATTGGGCTCGCTATATTATACGGTCCCTTATACAGCAACATGAACATTTCCACTTGAGCATAATTCCTTACCATCATCTGATCCCCTATGTCCCATTCTTGTGGTTCTACATTCATTTTATTAGTTTGATGTTTTCTGTCAATATTCCCTGCAGCTTGCCTACAGAGCTCCTCTAACTGTTCAGGTGTCTCACAAATCTACTTCCTTCTCCTATCTTTCAGTCAGAACAACTACCAATAAGTGTACCAGTATTCTCATGGGTCTCCCTGTCATCAACTCATGAAGTGAATATCCTGTTGTATGACAGGTACTCCCCCTAATATTTATCAAGACCAGTGATAACACTTCATCCCATTTCTTCTTTTGTTCATCCAGTTCATTCCTAAATCTTTCTTTTCGCGTTCTATTCATGCTCTGTACAATTCCTGAGGACTGTGGATTATGGCTTACGTGTCCCTTCAATACCTAGCAGTTTCAAAGCATTCAAAGGAGCAAAGTCAGCATTACTTGTCCAGTGAAGTGGCTTCCCTGATTTGATTCCATGATCTGTGGTGGTCCCAATCTAGAGAATACTGTTGTATATTTGGTTCTTTATGCTGCCACCATATAAAGTCTAGCCAGAGAGCTTCTTAGACTGTACTGTTTAAACATTAATCTTCATTGCATCATAACTATACACACTACATACACTGGGCGGCACTGTGGCGCAGTGCTTAGCACTGCAGCCTCACAGCTCCAGTGACCCAGGTTTGGTTCTGGGTACTGCCTGTGCATAGTTTGCAAGTTCTCCCTGTGACCACGTGGGTTTCCACTGGGTGCTCCAGTTTCCTCCCACAGCCAAAGATTTGCAGGGTGATAGGTAAATTGGCCATTGTAAATTGCCCCCAGTGTAGGTCGGTGGTAGGAGAATTGAGGAAAGGTGGGGATGTGGTAGTGGGCATGAGATTAATGTAGGATTAGTATAAATGGGTGGTTGATGGTCAGCAAGGACTCGGTGGGCCGAAGGGCCTGTTTCAGTGCTGTATCTCTCTATGACACTCCACACTAGCCTGTGTGTCTCCTTCAAAAGTCATGCTGTAACTGATCTCGAGTCTCTCCCACATGACCTCTTACCTCATCCTTCATCCTGGTGGGCAGTAATCTTTACATTGTCTCAAGATTAATCCTTTGATACCCTTAAACTACATCTCCCCCCAAGTCTTTATCCCAATATAAATTTACTTACATTCACTTTTTTATTTACATGCTACCCCATCTCCCCCAAGTCTCTGACTTCATAGATTCAACCTATCAGGAGGCTTCACAACTCTCCCTGATCTTCTTGTCATCAGATGTGGAAGATTGGCAGTCTTTCTCTGATCCCTTGTCCCTTGTTTCTTGACTTTTGGTGCTTTTTGAATTTTCAGTTCATCATCTGAGTCGTCTAAATGGATGACCAATTGATGTCTTTGATGTAAAGATTCCTTCTATTTCTCTGTATAGAACCTTCTTGAGTTCATAGCAGATGAGATTGCTGTTGATTCTTGTCTTTCTGGAGAATTACCCTTTCTCTATTTTGGTCTCGTACCCATACCTTTTGCTCTTCTGACAAATTTGGTAGGTTTCTTGTACGGTATCTTCTGTTATAATTATGGATCTGTTGTTTCAATACAACTTTTCTTTGTCTTGTACTTTCTGATAATCCTTTCTTTTCAATCCTGGAAGTAATTGCTTGGATAGAATTGGAAGTTGCGTTCGAAGTTTTCTTCCCATTAAGAGTTCTGATGACACCAATCTGCACAATGATGGAGTAGTTCTGTATGTCAGTATTGCTAATTGGAAATCTTAATTTTTCATTAACATAGTTTTAATGGTTCTGACTGCTCGCTCAGCTTCTTTATTTGATTGTGATACTTAGCAGAGCTTGTTAGGTGAATACATTCACATTGTTCTGCAAAGTGCGTGAAGCAATCATTTGCAAATTTTGGGCCATTATCAGATACTATCTAATCAGGTTGCCCATTTGTTCATCCATTTAACTTCGATCCATCTTGAGAAGTAATCAACTATAATTAGATAGGTAAAAGCAAAATACTGCGGATGCTGGAAATCTGAAATAAAAACAAGAAATGCTGGAACCACTCAGCAGGTCTGGCAGCATCTGTGGAAAGAGAAGCAGAGTTAACGTTTCGGGTCAGTGATCCGAAGAAGGGTCACTGACCCGAAACGTTAACTCTGCTTCTCTTTCCACAGATGCTGCCCGACCTGCTGAGTGGTTTCAGCATTTCTTGTTATTATTTATAATTAGATAGGATCTTCCCTCAAAGAAGAATAAATCCATCGCCAACTGTTCCCACGGTCTAGTTGGGAATTGGGTCAAAATTAGAGGCTCTCTTTGATCTTGTCTGTGTACCTGCCAGTTTTGTTGGATTTGCTTTTTCCCAAGTTCTCTGAGTGTGCAGCACTCCTGTAGGAATTTGCTGCATTCTTCCTCTTGTTGTCTCTGAGCGGTATGGCGGGCTGTGCTGTGTTATACAGGTCTCACTGCAGTATAGCCGTGTGGTGACAGCAACTGCTGTGTACACTAGGCCTTTTGTTGACTTGCAGAGGACTTTGTTGACAAACACTCGCTGCTGTAGTTTGTAGAAGGCTGATCTGATGCAGCTGATCCAGTGTTGGATCTCCTCATCAATGGTGGCCTTTTGAGAGAGGTGGCAAAAATACAGAGTCTCTCCTTCAACATATATGGGAAGTTGGATATTTGGCTGACCAGGTATGGGTTGATACATGAGTTTTGTTTTGGCAGCATTCAAGGGCAGGCCAAGTCTTTTGTATGCAGAATTGAAGAGATCAAGAATGGCTTGCCAATCTAATGCAGAGTGGGCTATGACATTGCAGCCATTTGCAAACTGTAGCCCATGTATGTCTATAGTGGTCAGTTTAGTTTTGGCACAGGGACGACTGAGGTTAAAGAGTTTTCAATCTAGGCGGTATTTAATACTCACACCAGAAGGCAGCTGATCTTCGATGGGTGAATAACCACTGTGAGGTAGATTGTAAATAGTATGGGGGCTATCACACAGCCTTGCTTGACCATGGTCTGGATTTTGAAGGCATCTGCTTCAGGTCTCCCACTCAAAAGAGTTGCATTCATATCATCATGGAGCAATTGCAGGATTGTGATGAAGTTTCTTGGGCATCAAATCTTTGAGCCTTGTGATTTATTGAGTTGATTGCTTTGGTCAGGTCAACCAATGCATTGAAAAGTTCCTGGTGTTGTTCACAACATTTTTCTTGGATTTGTCTGGCAATAAAGACCATGCCAGAGGTTCCTCTGGAAGGTCTAAAGCCACACTGGGTTTCTGGGAGGATTTCCTCAGTCACAGGAAGTAGGCGATTCAGGAGAATGCATTTCAGGATTTTCCCTGCTATGGACAAGAGGAAAATACTCGATAGTTTCCACAGCATGATTTATCTCCCTTCTTGAAGATAGTTAAAACTGTCGTATTCCTGAAGTCACGGGGTGGGGGTGGCTGGTGGTGGGAGAGTCTTTTTCCTCCCAAATCCATAGGATGAGTGCATTGCGTCTTAATGTGAGCAAAAGCCCACCAGTTTTGAAGACCTCAGCTGGAATGCCATCGTTGCCGCAGACTTTTGTTTTTTGATTGCTTTTTGCAGCTCTTCATCGATGGTGGTTCACCCATACATTTACTACAGGTTACTGGGGAATAGCCTGGAAGAGTATCAGCTGCCACTGTGGATTCATGTCTGAGGAGTTGTTGAAAATGTTCTGTCCAGCGTTGACAGATGGCATTGTCATCTTTAAGAAGAGAGACACCAGAAGGGGATTTTGTCCATTTGACATTTGTTATGGCCATGTGGTAAGGCGGATGGGTATTCCCCACTGTTCAACTCCCAACTGACCACAGCAACTGTTTTTGTTACTACGGTGTTAACGCCTTTGTGTTTTGTCAAATAAACAGACAGCACCTGGTTTTCTGAAGGCTTAACACAGAAGACAAACTATTTATTGAGCAATATTCATTCCCAAAATGGTCACAACTGTATCCACGCACATATTCACTTGCGGCGCACGCACATACGCACACACTCTCTCAAACACACACACACATACACACACACACAAAGAGATAGATAAACATGAAAACGGGTAAGTGGTTTGAAGTGAGGTAGATTTTCGGGGTTCACAGTACATCATTTGAATTTTCACAGTGGTCAATTTCTCTTTTAAAGTTGCCTTAAAGTTTTGTAGATTTCTATGCCAGCAGAGTCTTCAATCTGGAGATGGAAGATCACTTTCTGTTCCCTGCTGCACAAGTTGAAGTGTAGAACTCACAGAAGGGCACATTCATTGGTTTTTTCTGGATTTCTCCTAGCTCTCAGCTGGACAGGCTTTCATGATGTTTGTCCTGGGCCACTCTCTTTCTCCAGAGAGCTATTTTTAAGGTCGGAATGGTCTCATATGTTGCCTTTATTGGGAGGCGTAGATTTCCCTCCCTGTGGTGACCCACAAGATGTGGCTACTTCGCATTTTCTTTGTTTCAGAAGGACCCATTCAATTCAAAAATGTCTCTTGATGAGTTCAAGATGGGTGTAATTGAAACCTTTTATCTTGGAATACATCCTTCTGTTCTTGCCAGATAGTAAGACAGTTTGATATACAGGGCCAGGTCTTTTGACATTCAGCAGCCATTTTTCCAGCACATTGTAAACCTTTTAAAGGAAAAGTCCATTTTTATTCATCTTCAGTTTGGGTTCTGTGTTTCAATCACTGCACATTGCGTGTGTGTGACACCTCTCCCAAAAGGGAAAAATGGGATTTCTTGGATTTCATTTTTGTGTTGTTTGATTTGTTATGGTTTATGAAGAAAGAAAGTAGGAAGGTTTAGGGGTCATACCACTGCACACCTCAATATGACAACTGCGAAAGCTAGCAATGTCTGTAACAGCCATTTCAAGTTCAAGTCTATTTTCCATCCTTTCTTTGGATGAGGCACAATTATAATTACATTTCCTTTTTTGGCCATTGATGTTTTACGCGAGGAAACTATCTGTTTAGAAAATTTGGTGTTTTTAAAATCCATTTTCCACTTATTCTGTTCCAGGGCTTGTAATATGCAAATTTCTGTTACTATTTGTTTTTGGCTGTTTGTAAATTTCGCTGTCTGTACAGGCCTTAACCTCTTAACTATTGTTTCTGCAATGCATTGGTTTAATAGTTCTGGTGCTGGCACATTGATAATTCTTATCGCTCGAGTGATAGTGGGTGATTTTTTTTTTTAGCCGCTGTGAGGCATTTGGGTTTCCCACCTGCACCTTGTCCTTTGTGAGTTCCAAATCGGTTTTGCTGGGTTCAGTTAGCTCTCGATTTGGAACCAGACCGTTTGATTCTTCAGTAGTTACATCCACAGTAACCTCACTTTTCATTTTTTGGTGGCTTTCACAAGTATTGTTTACCTTAGGGCATTTTACTTTCCCTCTTCCCTTTACTTCAGGGATGGGTTTTTCTCTAATCTCCCAATGTTCTCTGGTACACTACTGGTTGCAGCTGGTTGTTCAAGTTCCGCTGCACAATCATGTGGCACTTCAACTAGGTGAGGCATCTCCCCCACTCTTGGCTTGCCAATTTGGGAACTTTCCTTGTCCCTATTTAAATCTTTAAAGAAGATTTCAGCTAACTACAGCTCTGGTACTTTTCCTTCAACCTTTCCTGCTTTTATCTCAGTTCATTTAAATTCCTCTGGCTCTATCATGGCTTCTTTAAATTCCACTGGTTCTACCTTTGCTTTTTTAAATTCCTCTGGCTCATTTTGACCTTTTTAAATTCTACTGGTTTTCCTTTAGCCGCTTTACTCTTTACTGTCCCTGTTTCCCCCTGAGGAATTTTTGAGACTTCCTCTACCCTCTGCAGCTGTGCAGCATTTTGTTTGTTCCCCTCAGTCTCTGTGGACTGCTCTGGACGTTCTGGATACAATACTGTGCTTCCTGCCAAGTCATTTCCCAGCAATAGGTAGGCCCCCTGTAATGGTAAGCTCGGAATGACCCCAACCATCACTACCCTGGTGATCAACTTACTCTGGATGTAAACTTTAACTAAGGGAACCTTCAAGCTTTTTCCAGCAAACCCTTTTACCAATACCATGGTATGTGTTCTGCTTTCTGGTGGCAATTCTGTAAACCTGGCTGCCAGTAGGGTTTGAAAACAACTGGTATTCATGAGGGTGCTTATATTTTTGCCTGGTGCCTGAGATACAAAAGGAGTCATTTTTCCTTTTTGTAAAAAGTTTTGGTAGGTATTCTATTCTTGAATTATGTTGTAACACATGCTTATTACTTTCATAGCAATGAACTGGCTTGACTGCAGTGCCCCCTGCTGAGTTTTTGGAATTTTTCGTGGACCTGCCCAGATTTTCCGCACTGGAAATGCGTCGGACAGACCCCTACTGGTTTATCACCTGGATTCCTTTTAAAAGTTGAAGACTGGTCTGGTTTTCCTTCCCTACCCTCCTTTTCTTTTGAGTCAATTTCTGCTTCATCTGCATCCCTGCTATCTCTCCCTAGCCTGTACGAGTTACTAGACCCAAATTTATTCTGAGTTCAAGGTCTATGTATTAACTCATAGGTGTCAGCCATTTCTGCTGCTTCTCTTTGTTCTTTAATGTGGTTTCTTATATGAACAGGGATGCATTTTTAAATTCTTCCAGCGACATCACTTCTCTCAAATTTTCATATGATAGTTCTAGCTTGAAAGATCGTATCCAACGATCAAAAGCCTTTAATTCTTTTAAATTCAATGTACATCTGGGTGGGCCTTTTCCTGGTGTGTCTGAATTTCTGTCGATAGGCTTCAGGAACTAACTCATATGCATTTAGAAATGCTGTTTTAGTTTACTCATAGTCAGAGGAGCTCTCTTTTGATAACAGGGAAGAAGCTTCATGAAGCTGACCCATGAACTCGTCTTGTAGTAGGAGAATCCAAAATTCTTTTGGCCATTTTAGCCTGGTAGCTATTTTCGTAAATGAGGTAAGATATGACTCTAACTCTTCCTCATTAAATTTTGGCATTGAGTGTATCAATACATCATTGTTTTGCTGCGCATTGGGGATAAGGTTTGAGTGACTGGTAGCATATTGACCTTGTGCTTGTAGCCTTTGTAACTCAAACTTTCTTGCTGCTTCCTCTCTTCGCACCTCTCTTTCCTCTTTTTCCTTCTGAAACTGCATCTCCTCTCTTTTTAACTGCAACTCCTCTCTTTTTAACTGATTTTTTGCTACAGCTACCTTTTCAGACTCAGATTCCAGGCTTTCTTCTTCTGGTTGAGGGGTAAGTTTAAAATGGTTAGCTAGACTCTTCACCAGTTCAGATTTCTTTGCTTTTTGTTTGACTATGATTCCCACATCTGTAGCTAAGCTTTTTAAAACTTCAATACTTAATTTATTTAGCTGATCATGGGAAATGTCTCCCTGCTCTACAATCTCTTCAGCATTAAATGTGGCCATTTATTTTATTTCTAGCATCATAGAGAAGCAACAGAAGAATACAAGAAAGCCTATTTGTTTACTTTTCCACAATTTTACAGGTCAATTTTCCTCCCGTTTTCAAATCTCTCACTTGTCTGAGAATTCAAATTGCAACTTCCAGCCCCCAGTTTGTAACAGCCAAGTGGTAAGGGATGGGGGTGGTCCACACTGTTCACCTTCCAACTGACTGCAGTGTTTTATTACTAGGGTGTTAACTCCGTTGTGTTTTATTTGTCAAATAAACAGACAGTAATAGGGTTTCTTGTAAGTTGAAAACAGAAGATTAAATATTTATTGAGTAATATTCATTCCCAAAATGGTTAAAAATGTACGCATTCACTTGCACACACACACACAAACACTAGAAGTGATAGAGAGGAAAATGGGTAAGTGGTTTGAAGTGAGGTCGCTTTTGGGGTTCACGGTAAACCTGTTGAATCTTCATGGTGGTCAGTTTCTCTTTCAAAGTTGCAGGTCTGGGTTTGTAGATTTCTCTGGCACCTGAGTCTTAAATCTAGAGACAGGAGAGCACCTTCACTTCTCTGCTACACAAACTGAAGTGTAGAATTCACAGCAGGACACCTTCTTTTGCTTTTTCCAGATTTTCCCCAGCTCTTAGCTGGACAGCCTTTTGTGATGTTTGTCCTGGGTCTCTCTCTCTGCCCAGAGAGCTACATTAAAGGTCAAATAGTCTCACATCGTGCCTCTGTTGGGAGACGTAGATCTCCCTCGCTGTGGTGACCCACAATGGGCCAGAATGTGGCTACTTCACACCTTCTTTGTTTCAGAAGAACCCATTCAGTTCAAGAATTTTTCTTGATGTGTTCAGGATGGTTGCAATTGACACCTTTTCGCTTGAAATGTATCCATTTGTTCATACCAGACAGTAAGGCAGTTTGACCTTTGGCAGCCATTTTTCCAGCACATCGTCTATTTTTTTTAAAGGAAAATTTTTATTAATCTTCAGTTTAGATTCTGTATTTCAATTGCTGCATGTCCCATGAGAATTTTACCTTGGTTTATAGATGGCACTGGTGGCCTCAAAAATGCTTTGCATGTCATGATGGTCTGCATATTGTTGGATCTCTTAGGCCTTCTATTCCCACCACTTGTCTTTTATCTTCTGGATTTTCCCTTGAGTGTCAGCCTTGAGCTGTTGGTATGCTGCCTTCTTGACTTGTGACCATTGGTTCTTCTGCCAGGCAATGAAGGCTGCTCGTTTTTGTTCCAGGAGGTCACATATTTCAGCATCATTTTCTTTGAACCAGTCCTGCTGACAACAATGGTCGAATTCAATGGTCTGGACACAGGAGTCTAGTTCAGCTGACTTTATTTGTTTCCACTATTCTGAAATTGAATTGGATGTGTGAAGATTTTCCAGATTGGTTGTGAGCTGCACTTGGAATTCCTCTCTTCAGTCAGGCTGCTTTCGGGCTGAGGCATTTATCTTCTTCCTCTTGGACCTTTGGGTACTTTGATGTCTTGGTGCTAGGTGAATCTTCATCACCGAATCCAAACAGACAGTATAGTCTGGTAGGAACTGAGTTGGTTGGATTACTCCATATGCTACAACAGCCAACTCCACTTGCTATGCACTTAAATTATCAGGTCACAGGGTAATTTATGGCACAGAAGGAGGCCACTGAGCCCATTGAGTCCGTGCCGGTTCTCCACGGAGCTATTCAATCAGTCCCACACCCCCACTCAATCCTTGTGGCCCTGCAAGTCTATTTCCTTCAACTGTCCATCTAATTATCTCCACTGCCACCATCATTGTGGGCAGCAAGTTCCAGGTCATTATCACCCGCTGCATAAAAAAGTTCTTCCTCATATTCCCCCTGCATCTCTTGCCCAAAACGTTCAATCTGTGTCTCCTAGTCCTTGTACCATTAGTCAATGGGAACAGATTTTCCTTGTCCAACTTATCTAAGTCTGTCATAATCTTGTACACTTGTATTAAATCTCCCCTCAATCTCCTTTGTTCTAAGAAGAACAACCCCAGTTTTTACAATAATAAATAAAAACAAGAAATGCTGGAACCACTCAGCAGGTCTGGCGGCATCTGTGGAAAGAGAAGCAGAGTTAACGTGTCGGGTCAGTGACCCTTCATCGGAACTCAACCAGTTTTTACAACCTAACTTTGTAACTAAAATCCTCCATCCCTGGAACCATTCTGGTATATCTCCTCTGCACCCTCTCAAGGACCCTCACATCCTTCCTAAAGTGTAGTGACCAGAACTGGATGCAATACTCCAGTTGGGGCCCAACCACAGCTTTAAAAAGGTTCAGCATAACTTCCTTGCTTTTGTATTCAATGCCTCTGTTTATGAAGCCCAAGATCCCATATGTTTTACTAATGACTCTCTGAATATGTCCTGCCACCATCAAAAACGATACACATGCACCCCCAGGTCCCTCTGTTCCTGCACACTCTTTAGAACTGCACCATTAAATATATATTGCCTCTCCCTATTCCTTCTGCCTCACACTTGTCAGTATTAAATTCCATCTGCCAATGTCTGTCCATTCTGCTAGCCTATCTATATTCTGTTGCAGGCGGTTCATATCATCCTCAATGTTTGCTGCACATCCAAATTTGGTGTCCTCGACAAATTTTGAGATTCTACTCTGTATTCCAACAACCAAGTTATTTACATATTGCAAAAAAAGCAGTGGTCCCAGCACCGACCCTCGGGGAACACCACTATTTATCATCCTCCAGTCAGAAAAACAACCATTTACTATGACTCACTGTTTTCTGTACTTAAGCCTTTTTTTTTAATCCAATTGGTCACTGACACTCCTATTCCATGAGCCTCAATTTTGTTAACCAGCCTTTTATGTGTTACCTTATCAAACACTTTCTTAAAACCCATATAAACAACATCCACTGTATTCTCTTCATCAAGCTTATCTGTTACTTCATCAAAAATTCAGTTAGATTAGTCATGCATGATCTACTTTTTACAAATTTACCCTGGCTATCCTTAATTAACTCAAACCTCTCCAAGTGTGTGTTGATTTTTTTCCCCCTGAATATTGTTTCTAATAACTGATGTTAAACAAACTGACCTGTAGTAGCTAGAACTGACCTTACACCCTTTCCTGAATAAGGATTTCACATTTGCCACTCTCCAATCTTCTGGCACCTCCCCCATATCCAGGGAAGATTAGAAGATTATGGCAAGCCCTTCCGCTATCTCCATCCCCACTTCCTTTAGCAACCTGGAATCAAGTGAGCTGGATCAGGAGACTAAGCACATCCAGCCTTTCCAGTAGCTCTTCACTCTCAATTTTTGCCCTGTCCATTGCTCTACTCTCTCCACTTCCACCGATATTTTGTCAGATTCCACTTCATTAGTGAACACTGATACAGAGTATTCATTAAGTATGTTAGCTTCTCCCTGTGCCTCTAAGCACATATTACCCTCTTTGTCCCTAATAGGCCCCACTCCACCTCTTACGACCCATCTATTATTTACATGCGGGAGAAGATTTTTGGTTTCCCTTTAATGTTGACTGCCATTCTATTCTCATACTCTCTCTTTGCCAGTCTAGTTTTCTTCTTCACTGCCCCTCTCAAGTTATTGTATATGGCCTGGTTCTCACTTAAAAAATTCACCTGACATGCATTATACACTTTCATTTTTTGTTTCATCATAATCTCTATCTCCCTTGTCATCCAAAGAGCCCCGTTATTGGTTCTCATTCCTTTCACACTTGTTGCAATGTATCTAGCCTGTACCTAAAGCATTTATTCCTTAAAGATTGTTCTGATACAGCTGCTCTGTCATTCTATGGTTTCATTCTACCTTTGCGACATCCTTCTTATCGCATTGAAATTAACCCTCTTCCAATATAGACATTCTACCTTATTTCAGTGACGCGGCTATCTCATCACTCGGATTGCAGATTCCACATCCTGTCTGCCTTTCTCCCTTTTCCATATAACTGGATCCATCTACAAAGATGTCTCTTCCCTGCAGGTGAATGCCCTTCTTAAATCCTCCTTCTATTTCCCACATCACCTCTACTGTACAGTGATGTGTTTTTCCCATGTACCCTATATTTACTACAAGGATGTCCTCATCGGAATAGACCAAACACATGAGAAATATCCAGTACAGTGTATACTTTTACTGAACTTGGTATACTGTTAATCATATCTGTGACAGCAGGCACTTTTGGGGCACATGCTGGAATCTTCTTATTTCATACCCTATAATCTATCATCATCCTCCATGATCCATCCGGTTTCTTAACAGGTCAAATCAGTGAATTTACGTGTGTCGCCATATGTCTGGCGACCCCTTGATGCATAAGGGACTTTACTGCTACCTCTAACTTCCTCTCTGTTTCTTTGGGGAAATTACATTGCCTCTATGGTGTTTTTATAGACCCTGCTTCCACTACTACCTCTACCCCCGGTATTCTGTAGCAGTCATATTTGTGTTGGGCAAATGCTCCCTTCTGCTCTATAATGGCTTTACTCCACTCCGGGCTTCTTTTCAATAATGCCTTCTAGTCGTATCACCCCTTTTTTGAAACCACACACATCTTTCCTTGCCCGTCCAGCAGAATCCGCTGTCCCTCATTCTACTTCTGTAATAGTTTGTGCCATGATTTTGAATAGGTCACCCCATCCGTACTCACATGCAAATGTGTCGCTTAGTATCATCTCAGGTTTCCGTCGGTTGGCATTACATAGTGTCTTGGTTTAGCCTAGCCAGAACCTCCCCATCCAGACTAAAAAGCAAACATCATTTTCTCTCGGATTTGTCGAAACCCTGCATCGCAGCCATCGTCTCCAAAATCTCCAAACCTTCCACATCTCCTCCCCGTCTGAGGGTTCCTAAATCCCTTGCTGCTTCCCTTAATTGCACGGGAGTATAAGCTTCGTCATAATTTGACACTACAGGGTTTCACCGGCTACCAGTGTCATTTTTGTGTGGTGTACTGGACACATTACACCTTGCTTATACTACTATCACCTTTCTCTTCATCTTCCATGACTTCCTTTTCTATCTTCTCCCACCACTTATCTAATACGCCCCCTTTGTCTACAGCCCCTGCCATAGCACAGATAGTACCTCTCTGGCTCTGTAATTTGTGCTGGAGCCATTCGATTTCTTCCTTGCGTGCTGAATCATCAGCACAGTTCTCCAGTTCCTTGTGCTGCCAATGCAGCACCCGGAACGCCACCTTTAAGTCATTACACTCCTGAGACACTTGACTACTTTTTTCCCATTCACTATCCACTTCTTCCCGCAGTTGCCTGCACTGTTGTTGCCAATCAACTGTCTGTGCTTCGAAGTAGCAGCACCTTGTCTCCATATTTTTCCTATCTTCTCTCTCCTGTCTAGCCTCTGACATTTCTTTGATTAATCTCGATGTCACAGCATCCTTTTCCTGCAGCCTTTCATCCTTCCCCTGCAATATTTCTTCATACCGCTAATATTCCTGTGCTAACTGTTGCATTTTTTGCCTGTATGCCAACAACCGCACGCGGTGTATCCATTTTGGCTTCCTCTTGGCTATGGTAGTTTGCTCCAATTCCTCAGCTTCCTTTACAGTGTCAGACGCAGCCGCGATGATTCGTACCCATCCCTCTGTTAAAGGTAATTCCTTACCCAAATAATTCTCTACCTTCTCTTCCATTTTCCCCTATCAAACTCCATGTTAGGCACCAGAAATCTGTAGGTAGGTAAACCTACTCCTCCTTCTTATACACCTAACTCTAATGTTCAGCCTGAACCTGTCTGGGTGGAGAAAATAGTCAAGGCGCACAACTGTTCTTTTGATAGTTTATTGTAACATCAATAAATTTACAAAGATCAACATCATACTCACAAACACTACTCACTTCTGAGCTGCACTCATGCTGTTAACCCTCGAATTGCTGCTTCTGAAAAGCTGCTGCTTCTGTACTGCTGCCTGCCGCTAAGACTACTGATAAAACACATTATATTTTTTACTAAAAAAATCAAGCTGTGACAATGATTGCTACAAATCCCTCCCTAAGTCTGTGCTTGCTTACACATTGTGACAATCTCATTCATGAATGATCCATTAACATATAAGGGTGTTTTGATGGGGAAGATTCTGGCTTATCAACATCAGCAGACTTTGGTCCAATGAAACAGTTCTGTTGGATTAGCATTTCCAAGGAATGTGGGGGTATACCCATACATTGTGGTTCTATAGCTTGTAAACTTGAAAGCATTAGTTACAGTTCCATAGCCATCCACAGCAGTGCAATGCTGAGACAAATCATTCAAATCTTGGATAGACGCATTTCATTGTATGCCTTAATTGTCTCTGCCATCTGTGGACTAGCATATTGAAGAAGTCACTCATTGTGTCTGTGTTTGATTTCCAAGGTTTTTCTTTTAGGTCCAGTTCCAAGATCCCGTGGAATGCTCGGAGCCAAAGGTTGGCCAATTTCTGAAGATTTCTGTTACAAACGGTCTTTTTGCAATACCTTTTTGGGCTTTAAAATGTTGGTTTCTTTTAAGTTGGATGCAGGATCTTATCGAGGCTGAGCCACCAGAGCTGCTGGAGAGCCCTGTTCAACATGTAGCCATAAACGCCTGCACACATTTTCTAAAACTACACATTGAATTAAACCAAGCAGACTCCTCCTAATTGATTCAAACATGCCTGAGCAGTACTTTCAGTGTGGCACCTTCAGAACGGGACAAGGATAAAGACACATGTGGTAACATCAAAGAGATGGGAACATTTTATCGCCAAATCATGAGTTCCCTGTAAGAGCTTCTGAAGCAAATATTACTTTGGCACCTGTCCCCGAAGGACTTGAGGCCATTTTAATCAGGGAGGAGATTGGATCATTTCATCAAAAGCTCATGAGTGAGAGAGAGCCATTGAGATAAGCTTTGAACTTCTGAAACTGTACTGGGAGGAGATCAATGTTAGGAATGTAGGGTCTGGAAATAACACAGGGACTTTGGTTGGACGACTAATACTGAGATGTGCAGATGCATCATTTCCCATTTGATAGATGGCCCTGGATACTTTGAACATCATCCTGTCTATTCAGCTACCATGTGACAGCACCAATCTGGAGCAGCAAAAGTAGGGAAACACTGAGACAACAGTTCGTGAACCCTGACACTTCAGTTCTGTTTCAAACATGCTGTCACATCACAGAGGTCATTTCCAAGTGTTTGCCCCATGACTAGCTGGACAGCTTGCTCTTCATGGCCTTCAAAGGCCTATCTGACCAACACACCAGCTGTTCCAGTACAGCCACTGCACTCATGCAAACCATCTTTAAAAGACGTGACAGTGAACTTGGGGGCCAGGTCTTGAGGTACTGAGGATTCATTTGCAGTCAGTTCCTTCTGAGCAGGTGAAATTATTGGTTCTGCGGGGTATCACCATACTGGCCTCATGCAACACAGCAACATTTTTGTCCTGTTTCCTCACTTACCCAGTCCCTTCAGACAAGTACATCAATGACGTCAGGAGAGTACTGACCAAAGACACAAAATGTGCCTTGAGTGCATTGGGAGTGCTGCTTATCACGTTGAGCAAACAGTTACCATTTGGGATCAATAAAACCTGTCTTGTCAGCGAAAATGTGCCACAGGATTCAATTCTTCAAACTCTGGCTGCAATCTGTGGGCTGCGTCAGCTAATAACTCACCCCAAGGCGGCAAAGGCAGTGGCCGCATTATTCCTAAAGTTATTTAGCGCCTTCCTTATTCACCTGAGTTCTAGGGTTAATCCTTCACTGCTCAATGGTTTTGGTGCTATTGGCCAATCAGAGCAGCAAAATTTACAGTTGATGCTCAAACACCTGAAAGAATTAACCAGTGTGTGAGGCACGTAAGAAACTGCCCACTCAAACAATTAATGAAGCCGTGCTTAATAACATAATGGAAAGCGTAGGATGGGACCTGATGATGGATCTCTGCAAGTCCCGCAAGGGGGTTGTCCTGCTGACAAGGGCAATGGCAAAATATGCTGGTCCTAGTCAGACTGGTATTGTCAAACAGCTGGCAGTGGAGATTTATACTATCCAAGACTGTCAGACAGTCACTGTGGATTCTTTCTTTGGGGAGCTGCTAACATCTCTACTGGCTTCACAACTCCAGCTCACAGACACACTGACGAGCAGATTGTTTATTCATTGATTCACCAGTTTCCCAGTTTGTTTGTATCAGAGGATTGTACAACATTCTGGTTGGAATAAATGGCAAGTTTGAAAGATGGTGTCGGAGAGTGATGAACACAATGATTAATCTGCTGGGGAATAAGAAGGAGCATAATGAGGTGCAAATATTTGAGGTGTTCATGTGCTTGTCGAAGCACTTAATTCAACTGAGAGCACAAACCATTCAACCAATTATAGAAAAACTCCTTACAAGAATTTAACCTCTCTTTGAGGCAGAATGTGATAAACTGCGGGCTGAAACATTCAGCGTTTTGGGGATCTTGACCAAATGTAGAATCAGAAGGTCCACCTTCTGCCAATAGATCCATTCGAACCTGGTGCATCTGTTGTTGCACCTAGGTGTAAAGAGTAAGAATGTCACCAGGGCTTGCAGTTCAACACTGCAGTGAGTCTTCCCATTTATTGGATCTGCCAGTGCTGCCGTGTTGATTGGGAAATTTCAGGAGGAGCCCACCAGGACCTACATGGATTTCCTCATAGACTTTTCCAGGCAATTGGCTCAAAACTTCCCAAATGGATCGCCTCATACACTAGGGACTGTGAGTCTTTCTTTCAGAAACCCCAGGAGCAACTGTGATCGCGCTCAATGGCCTTTGCAAATTTACTTCAGCAGTCAGCATGTGTCTGACCCGAGCACAGGCTCATCTGGTGGAACAGCTGCGTAATGAACTGCTGCTGTTAACAATCTGAATGATGACTAACCACACAGGCCAGCAACCTTCCCCACACCCTTTGCTTCTTAGCAGGAAACTCATTAGTTTTTCACAATGATCTGTAAATATGCAATTTGATGAATTGTAAATAAATTAATATACTGTTTGTAGTATTGTAACTATCGTTAGATCTTCAAACGGTGCAGGTCTCATGGTGCTGTAGGACTGAGAGTGAATTCTCTTGATACTCTTTCTCTCTCACACACATACTCACATACACCCCTGACATTAGACACAAATCTTAATCCTCACTCCATACAATTTCTTACTGGATCACCATGCTACTGTACTTATAGACAACGTTCACAATGAACTGTGCTAGGATTTGCCTGTCGGCTGGATTTGGGATTTGTCAGGCCAGGACAGATTGTGCTCCATGGGACAGCCCAGGATGGGGAGAGATTGCACTCTCTGGGACACTGCAGACAAAGGGGAGATTGCAATCCCTGGGCCAGCCCAAGGTGGTGGGAGATTGTGCTCCCTGGGACAGCATATGACAGGGCTTGATTGCACTTCCTTGGACAGCCCAGGACTAGGGTGATGTTTTTTATTCTTTCACATGATGTGGGCATCGCTGACTAGGCCAGCATTTGAATAGGGACACCCACAGTGCTGTGTGGAAGGGAGTTCCAGTATTTTGACCCAGTAACAGTGAAGGAATGATGATATACTTCCAAGTCAGGATGGTGTGTGGCTTGGAGGGGAACTTGCACTTGATAGTGTTCCCATGCATCTGCTGCCTTGTCCTTCTAGATGGTAGAGATTGTGGGTTTGGAAGGTGCTGGTGAAGGAGCCTTGGTACGTTGCTGCAGTGTATTTTGTAGATGGTACACACTGCTGCCACTGTGAATCGATGTTGGAGGGACTGAAAGTTAAAGGTGCTGGAAGGGGAGCTAATCAAGCGGGCTGTTTTGTCTTGGATGGTTATGAGTTCTTGAAAGTTGTTGGAGCTACACTCACCCGGGCAAGTGGAGAGTATTCCATCACACTCTTGACTTGTGCCTTGTAGATGGTGGACAGGCTTTACAGATTCTGGATTGGAAGGAGAAAGGTCAGGTTGGGGGCTTTCCTCAAAGTGGGGATGGAAGGGACATAGAGTCACAGCAGCCCAGGTTGTTTCTGGGGAGCTGGGAGGTGGCTATTTCCCCATAGTGACGGAAGGAATTCAGGAATTGACAAATGTATGTTCTCCTACGCGTCACCTTTTTAGGATTCCTACTTTAGTATAAGGGTCGTCGTCCCTTATAGAGGCATATGTGAAAGGGCAGCAGGAAATATTTTTATTGACACAGGGTCCACTTTTGCATTTGCAGATACTTCTGTTCCACCATCTACAGATCTGACCATTCAGGAAGCCACTTGTGTTCCAGAAGACATTCCCATCATGCACATTGTTGTGATTCCACTCAGGAACAGGGTAGTTATGGGTGAATGCAGACGATTCCCTCTGCGAACTCCTATAAATTTTTATTAGGGACGCTGACCCAATGCACAGTTAGAGGCAATTGTTAACCTAGTAAAAATGCAGCTATAGGGAACTAAATCTGGAAAGATGAGAGATGGTGGTGTAGTGGTCAAGAAACTGAACTAATAAGAATATAGGAGCAGGAGTAGGCCATTCAGCCCATCGAGCCTGCCCCGCCATTCACTATGATCATGGCTGATCATCCACTTCAATGCCTTTTTCCACACTATCCCCGTATCCCCTTATGTCATTGGTATTTAGAAATCTGTCAATCTCTGCTTTAACCATACTCAATGACTCAGCTTCCACAGCCCTCCGGGGTAGAGAATTCCAAAAATTCACAACCCTCTGAGTAAAGAAATTTCTCCTCATCTCTGTCCTAAGTGGCTTCCCCCTTATTTTGAAATTGTGTCCCCTGGTTTGAGACTCCCCAACCAGGGGAAACATCTTAGCTGCAACTACTCTGTCTATCCCTTTAAGTATTTTGTAGGTTTCAATGAGATCACCTGTCATTCTTCGAAATTCTAGAGAATACAGGCCCAGTTTCCCCAATCTCTCCACATAGGACAGTCCCACCATCCTGGGAACAAGTCTAGTGAATCTTTGTTGCACTCCCTCTATGGCAATAATATCCTTCCAAAGGTAAGAGGACCAAAAACTGCACACAGTACTCCAAGTGCACTCTAACCAAAGTTCTATACAATTGAAGCAAGACTTCACTACTCCTGTACTCAAATCCTCTTGCAATAAAGGCTAACATACCATTAGCATTCCTAATTGCTTGCTGCACCTGCATGTTAGCTTTCAGTGACTTATTGACAGGGAGA
Source organism: Heterodontus francisci (assembly GCF_036365525.1). Classification (NCBI taxonomy): domain Eukaryota; kingdom Metazoa; phylum Chordata; class Chondrichthyes; order Heterodontiformes; family Heterodontidae; genus Heterodontus; species Heterodontus francisci. Next base: position 45,201,952 of record NC_090407.1, read on the forward strand.
CCTAGGTCCCTTTGTACATCTACACTTTCTAATCACTTACCATTTAAGAAAGGCTGGTGTGGTTGAAGTGGGTTCCAGTTCGTGGGGCACTGGCACGTACCGTCAGGACAGTCTGCACCTGAACCATGCTGGGGCTGTTGTTCTAGACAGCTATATAACTAGGGAAGTAGAGAGGGTTTTAAACTGAATAGTGTGGACAAGGGATCAAATTTGGGAAGATATGGTAAATCAAGGAGTAGAGACAAGGCAAGAGAGAAAGGTATTAATATGAGAAATGATAAACAGACTGTGAAAGGAAGGGACAGAGCATACAAATCTAAGAGTAAATCAACAGATAAGGCTAGAGGTTAGAAAAATAATAAAAGGACACAATTAAAGGCTCTGTATCTGAATGCACGCAGCATTCGAAACAAAACAGATGAACTGAGAGCACAAGTAGAAATAAATAAGTATGATCTGATAACAATTACAGAGACATGGCTGCAGGATGACATAGATTGGGAACTGAATATTGAAGGGTATGTGGCATTTGGGAAGGACAGGAAGCTAGGAAAAGGTGGAGGGGTAGCTCTGTTAATTAATGATGGTATTAGCGCAATAGAGAGGGATGACCTAAGTTCAGGAGACCAGGATGTAGAAGCAGTTTGGATAGAGCTGACAAATCATAAAGGCAAGAAATCACTTGTGGGAGTGGTGTACAGGCCACCTAACATTGACCACACTGTAGGACGGAGTAGAGTGTAAGAAATAATGGCGGCTTGTCAGTAAGGTACTGCGATAATTATGGGGAATTTTAACCCACATACAGATTGGAAAAATCCGATGGGCACAGATAGCCTAAATGAGGAGTAAATAGAATATTTTCGGGATAATTTCTTGGAACAATACATTCTGGAGCCAACCAGAGAGCAGGCAAGACTAGACCTTGTATTGTGCAACGAGATAGGATTAATTAATGACCTCATAGTTAAGGCACCCCTAGGTAGCAGCGATCATAATACGATTGAATTTTATATTCAGTTTGAGGGAAAGAAGAATGGGTCCAAAACTAGTATTTTAAACTTAAATAAGGGCAATTATGAGGGCATGAAAGCAGAGCTAGCTAAAGCAAACTGGCAAATCAGGTTAAGGGATGGGTCAATGGAGGTGCAGTGGCAGACATTTAAGGGAATATTTCAGAATACACCGAATAGATACATTTCAACAGGAAAGAAACATTTCAAGGGTGGGACCCACCATCTGTGGTTAACTAAAACCGTTAAAGATAGTATCAAGCTTAAAGAAAAAGCCTATAATTGTGCAAAGATGGGAAGAAGGTCAGAAGATTGGACAGAATATAAAAACAGCAAATAATGACTAAATGATTGATAAGGAAGGTAAAATTAGAGGACGAGAGAAAACTATCTAGAAATATAAATACAGATAGCAAGAGTTTCTATAGATATTTTAAAAAGAAGAGTTAACACAGTGAGCGTTAGTCCTATAAAAATTGAGTCAGGGGAATTAATAATGGATAATAAGGAGATCATAGATGAATTAAACAGATATTTTGCATCAGTCTTCACTATTGAGGATACAAGTAACATCCCAGTATTAGCTGTAAGTCCGGAAATGGAAGGGAGGGAGGAACTCAAGAAAATTACAATCACCAGGGAAGTGGTACTGAACAAATTGTTGGAGCTGCGGACTGACAAGTCTCCAGGTCCTGATGAAGTGGCTAGTGGCTAGTAAGATAGTTGATGCATTAGTTTTAATTTTCCAAAATTCCCTAGATTCAAGGAAGGTTCCGTTAGATTGGAAAATAGAGAATGTAACTCATTTATTCAAAAAGGGAGGGAGACAGAAAGCAGGAAACTACAGTTCAGATAGGTTAACATCTGTCTTAGGGAAAATATTAGAAGGTATTATTAAAGATGTTATAGCAGGGCATTTAGAAAAATTCAAGGTAATCAGGCAGATTCAACATGGTTTTATGAAAGGGAAATCATGTTAAACCAATTTATTGGAGTTCTTTGAGGGAGTTATATGTGCTGTGGATAAAGGGGAACTGGTACTGTACTTAGATTTCCAGAACGCATTTGGTAAGGTGCCACATCAAAAGTTAGTGCAGAAAATAAAAGCTCATGGTGTATGGGGTAACATATTGGCATGGATAGAAGATTGGTTAGCTAACAGGAAACAGAGAGTAGGCAAAAATGGGTCATTTTCTGTTTGGCAAGATATAATGAGTGATGTGCCACAGGGATCTGTTCTGGGGCTCAACTTTTTACAATTTATATAAATGACTTAGATGAAGGGGCCGAAGGTATGGTTGCTAAATTTGCTGATGACACAAAGATAGGTAGGAAAGTAAATTGTGAAGAAGACATAAGGAGGCTACAAAGGGATATAGATAGGTTAAGTGAGTGGGCAAAGACCTGGCAAGTGGAGTATAAAGTGGGAAATTGTCCACTTTGGCAGGAAGAATAAAAAAGAAGCATTATTATCTAAATGGTGAGAGATTGCAAAGCTCTGAGATGCAGAGGGATCTGGGCATCCTGGTGCATGAATCGCAAAAGGTTAGTATGCAGGTAATTAGGAAAGCTAATAGAATGTTATCATTTATCGCGAGGGGAATTGATTACAAAAGTAGGGAGGTTATGCTTCAGCTATACAGGGCATTGGCGAGACCACATCTGGAGTACTGTGTACAGTACTGGTCTCCTTATTTAAGGAAGGATGTAAATGCGTTAGAAGAAATTTAGAGAAGGTTTGCTAAACTAATAGCTGGAATGGGAGGGTCGTCTTATGAGGAAAGTTTGGACAAGCTAGGCTTGTATCTGCTGGAGTTTAGAGGAGTAAGAGGCGACTTGATTGAAACATATAAGATTATGATGAGTCTTCACATGGTGGATGTGGAAAGGATGTTTCCACTTTTGGGAGAATCCAGAGCTAGCGGTCACTGTTTAAAAATAAGGAGTCGATCATTTAAGACAGAGGTGAGGAGAAATTTTTTCCCTCAGAGGGTCGTGAGTCTTTGGAATTCTCTTCCTCAAAAGGCGGTGGAAGCAGAGTCTTTGAATATTTTTAAGGCAGAGGTAGATAGATTCTTGATAAGCAAGGCGTGGAAGGTTATCGGGGGTTGGTGGAAATGTGGAGCAATCAGTTCAGCCATGAACTGATTGAATGACGGAGCAGTCTCGAAGGGCCGAGTGGCCTACTCTTGCTCCTAATTCGTATGTAAATACTCTGCACCTCTGTTCCTCCTACCAAAGTGGATAACCTCACATTTTTGCACATTATATTCCATCTGCCAAGTTCTTGCCCACTCACTAAGTCTGTCCAAATCCCCTTGAAGCCACTTTGCACCTTCCTGACAATACACATTCCCACCTAGATTTGTGTCATCCATGAACTTGGAAATGTTACATTTGGTCCCCACATCCAAATTATTGATATATATTGTGAACAGCTGGGGCCCAAGCACTGATCACTGAGGTACCCCACTAGTCACAGCATGCCAGCGTGAGAATGACCCGTTTATTCCTACTCTTTGTTCTCTCCCTGTTAACCAATGCTTAATCCATGCGTGTATATTACCTCCTATGCCATGTGCTTTAATTTTGCTAACCAATCTCCTGTGGGGGACTTTATCGAAGTTTCTGAAAATCCAAGTATACCACATCAGAAGGGGTTCTGATGAAGGTCACTGACCTGAAACGTTAACTCTGCTTCTCTGTCCACAGATGCTGCCAGACCTGCTGAGTATTTCCAGCATTTCTTGTTTTTATTTCAGATTTCCAGCATCTCTAGTATTTTGCTTTTATTTTGTTAGATGGAGGCCTGATTTGCCCTTATAGCTCCCCATATTCATGTCCTGTTCAATAGTCCAACAGGTGATGCTGTTTCAGTGGCGGACTATAGGGAACTAAAGCAAGTTCCACACAGGTGATTGCAGCTTTTCCTGGAATGATTGCTGTCATGCAAGCCCCCACCTGCCAAGAAGGTGATAAAAGCCCAGGCAGTCCTGAGAGAGAAAGGAAAGCAGGAGACACATGGGGCCCTCCTCCAGCCAAAAAGGAAGGTGCTGTGAGCAAGTGTGAGACCCTGTGTGCTTCCATTGTAATAAAGCAGGGCATTTAGAAGCTGACTGCTGGAAACTAAAAGGAAAACTGGTAGGGTTGATCAGGGCACACCCACTCAATGAAGAAGAGACCCTGGTGGAAAGCACAGCAGAACAAGCTGTGTCTTTAATTTCAGTAAGAGTGAGACCCAGGAAGCTTACTACTTCAAGGGCAGGAAAATTTAATAGGATTCCTGAAGGTTATCGGGGTTTTGTGTTTGAAGGGAAAATAACCCCATACCCCTCGAGTGGGGCCAGCAAACCCATAGTAATTCTCAGGGACACAGGGGCCACCAGCCCCCTTTTACTGGGAAAAGACCTGACTGTTACCCCAGAGAGTGCAGTGAACACCAAAATGGTGGTAAATGGTATTGAAGGGCAGTGTATACCTGTACACTGGGTGTACCTGAAGTGCAACCTAGTTTCGGGACCAGTGACTGTAGGGATTGTCCCTAGTTTGCCTGAGGACAGTGTTGATCTGCTCCAAGGTAATAATCTGGCAGGAGTGAATGTAGAAGTGATGGGAGATGGACACCTGCAGTGTCCCTGAATGTGTAGTGGATCAGGCCATGATCAAACCAGCTCCCTCAGAGGAGACTGCATTGGCACTGCAGGCAGATGACCATGAGGTCTGTCTGTCTGAGACTTTCTTAGGGAAGTTAGAAGACCCAGGGAATGAATTAAATAAATTTTCCCCAGCTGAGGCTCGGCGAGTCAACCCAGTATTGCAAGATGTAGCACAGACTGAAAGTGAAGCAACGGGAGTCCATGATTAATACTATTTAAAGAATGAGGTACTGATGACGAAATGAAGTTCTCCTCACAGACCTGAGAGCAAGGAGTGGACAGTAGTTCACCAGTTAGTGGTGCCACAGAGGGACCAGAGAGAAATATTAAGAAGGGCCCACGAGACTACAGTGGTTGTACATGCCAGTATACGAAAGACCAAAGTCTGTATAAACAGCAGTTTGACTGCCCAAAACTCCACAAAGATGTGGTGAAGTACGGCAGGAGTTGTCACATGTGCCAGGTCGAGGGGAAACCCCAACCTGCAGTGAAACCTGCACCCCTATGTCCTGTACCTGTGTTAGGAGGACTCTCCGGCAGAGGGCTAGTGAACTGTAAGGGACCCCTGCCGAGAACAAAAAGGGATAGGCAGGCACAAGGCTGGCAAAAGGTTAGACAGAGAAGGGGAATAAGTGATCAAGAGGGCAGGTTAAAGGAAGTCTGGGAGGAATTCCAGATGAAAACCCCTACTCTCCGATCAGCCAACCCTGAAAAATGTGAAAAATTAGACCCCACATTCTCCTATGTAAATGCAGACACCAGAGGCATCCGACCAGAGTTGCGAACAGCATTTACAGGAGCCTGCAGAGACAAAGAAAGACTCTAGGGGGCAGAAAAACCATGAAGGTGATGCCTCACTTAGTCGAAGTGCCACAGGGGAGTGCAGTAGAGTCTGCACAAATGCCTGCAGGCAGTAGTTTCCCAGAGAACAAAGGGGAGATTAACAAAGAATCTTACCCCACAGTCAAAAAAAAAGCGAACCACCCATCCCCTGATGTCAAAAGTCTTTGCATGACTCAGCAAAGCACTGAAAGAGAGTTCAGGAAAGACACCGCAAACCCCGCACCGCCACCCACCTCCCCCCCCCCCCCCCACCCCGCCCCCGGCAGACCTCAACAGGAACAAAGAAGCTAGGCAGTCATGGCAATGGGCAAACTGAATAAAAACTTCCCCAAAGAACCACATGTTTATTGGGATGCCAAAAAGGGGGCAATTAAAGCAGTACTGGAGCCAAGAGTAGACAGATAATTTTAATAAGCTTTAGGATTTATGAATGAATGGAAATGAATGAGAGAAATGCATGTTTTTTCCTGTATCTTATATATTTTCTCCCAACCCTTTTAATGAAATGCACTTTTCTCAAATTGCATTTCATTCTGCTGGGTGTGGAGGTGTCATGCAGGCCCCCACCTGCCATGAATGAGGGACATTAATTTCGCCACATGGACATTAAATTTCAAATTGTTGCTGGGAAGAAGAGAAGGCCGATGACAAGGGGCTGGAAAGATATTTTTGCATATTAACAGTGTAGAACAAAGGAGCTATTCTCTGCTCCAATTCAATCTGCAAACAGATGTAGTCCGACCAGTTAGTCATAGAGTTATGCAGCACAGAAACAGGCCCTTCGGCCCATCGTTTCTAACTGGCTGTTGCAGAGTTTTGAACTGAGAGCCTGCAGAAAGCAGAATGCTCCTGGACTGAAGAAGACCTCCTGTCTGTCTGTCTGCTCCCAACTCTTTCTCACAGAACTCCAAAACCCACTGAAGACACATGAACCCTAAGATAGAAAGGTTTCCCACAGCGAACAAGGTTTAAGAAGAATACTGGGCCCCAATGAAAAACAAGACCTACTGACAATCAAGAACTCTACAGTAAGCTCGAAGCACAGTAACAAAAAAACCCTCTTCAGAGATTGCCTCACTTTTCCACTATATTTTTCTTCTGCTCTTTTCTGTCCCTATTTGATTGTGTGTATCGCGTACGCATGCTGGCATGGGCGTGTCATGTATCCGAAGGTGTTAACCAAATTAGAGTTTAAGTTTATGTTTAATAAATTTCATTTTTCTTCTTTAAACCTGAGAAAACCTGTTATGCTGGCTTCATTGCCTTATAATTGGAAAGCGGTGAACAAGGAGTCACCAAAAGGGAGCTAAAAACACGGTGTGTTTGAAATTAAATCCTGTTACAGCAAGACCAGGTGAAGGCTGAGAGGGAAACCTTGACCTCTTTCTTAGCTGGTCATAAGAATGGCACTTTTAGATCCGGCAACAAAGCGGTTCACCATTCTGGACGTTGCTAATTGTTTCTGGTTCCTTCCTATACATCTAGACAGTATCAAACTGCCTTTAACTGTACCTGGAGGGCAGTATTGTTGGACAGTTTTTTCACAAGGATATTGTGTTGCACCTGCATTCTTTTCTGCATCAGTGAAATTGACTTTAGACCATATTCCTTTAAGGGATTGGATCATTCAATATGTGTATGACATATTGAACCAGCCTCTGACTGGAACTATGCAAGACTTCAGACATGGTTAGATGCAGGCTTGTACAACACATTTATACAACCATGCGTTGGATATCTGGGTGTTCAGTTGGGGACAGAGGGGAAATCCATCATGTAAGATGGAGATTGCCAATTGTTTAAATGACCCCTCCCCACTGACCATAAGGCACTGCAGTCCTTCTTGTATCTCACAAGAGTTTTGTAGAGAATTTGTGCCTGACGCTACATGAGGTTGTTGAGCTACTGCAACAGTTGTTGTGCAATTTCTCCTTCAGTTGGACGGAGAAGCATCCGATAATGCACCTAAAGCATCTGCACACTAATTCTCCTGGACATGCACAAGCCCTTTATATTTTACCCCATAGCCTCTGATCGCACTATCACAGCTGTTGTAATTGTTGTGAGGTCTCAGGAATGTTTGGTTATCTACTGACATTGGGTAGTGCAGTATCCGGAGATTAAATTTGGCCCCTGTGAAAAAATTGCACTAGCTAGTCATTGGAGGAGATGTAAAATCAAATATCTGACGGGGGATTAATCCATCATTTTACATTCCCGCCATGATCCGTTGATAAGAGGTGGTCAGATACATTTGATCCCTGTTTCCAGCGCATGGCTTCAGTCAGGTATATGCATTCTCTTGTCTGTTAATGTTATATTGAATGCCTGAAAGAACCTTGTACAGAGGTTATGGGCCTTTTGATAACAGCTGTACTGCATGAATGTGAAGCACTCACAGCCCCTGCAGCACGTCCAGTGTTTGTAGAAGGATGTGTAGGAGAACAAAGAACAAAGAACAGTACAGCACAGGAACAGGCCATTCGGCCCTCCAAGCCTGCGCCGATCTTGATGCCTGCCGAAACTAACACCTTCTGCACTTCCGGGGCCCATATCCCTCTATTCCCTTCCTATTCATATATTTGTCAAGATGTCTCTTAAACGTCGCTATCGTATCTGCTTCCACCACCTCCCCTGGCAGCAAGTTACAGGCACTCACCACCCTCTGTGTAAAAAACTTGCTCGCACATCCCCTCTAAACTTTGCCCCTCGCACCTTACACCTATGTCCCCTAGTAACTGACTCTTCCACCCTGGGAAAAAGCTTCTGACTATCCACTCTGTCCATGCCACCCATAACTTTGTAAACTTCTATCATGTCGCCCCTCCACCTCCGTCGTTCCACTGAAAACAATCCGAGTTTTTCCAACCTCTCCTCATAGCTAATGCCCTCCAGACCAGGCAACATCCTGGTAAACCTCCTCTGTACCCTCTCCAAAGCCTCCACATCCTTCTGGTAGTGTGGCGACCAGAATTGCACGCAATATTCTAAGTGTGGCCTAACTAAGGTTCTGTACAGCTGCAACATGACTTGCCAATTTTTATACTCTATGCCCTGACCGATGAAGGCAAGCATGCCAAATGCCTTCATGACTACCTTATCCACCTGCATTGCCACTTTCAGTGACCTGTGGACCTGTACGCCCAGATCTCTCTGCCTGTCAATACTCCTAAGGGTTCTGCCATTTACTGTCTACCTCCCACCTGCATGGGACCTTCCAAAATGCATTACCTCACATTTGTCCGGATTAAACTCCATCTGCCATTTCTCCGCCCAAGTCTCCAACCGATCTATATCCTGCTGGATCCTCTGACAATCCTCATCATTATCCGCAACTCCACCAACCTTTGTGTCGTCCGCAAACTTACTAATCAGACCAGCTACATTTTCCTCCAAATCATTTATATATACTAAAAACAGCAAAGGTCCCAGCACTGATCCCTGCGGAACACCACTAGTCACATCCCTCCATTCAGAAAAACACCCATCCACTGTTACCCTCTGTCTTCTGTGACCGAGCCAGTTCTGTATCCATCTTGCCAGCTCACCTCTGATCCCGTGTGACTTCACCTTTTGCACCAGTCTGCCATGCGGGACCTTGTCAAAGGCTTTACTAAAGTCCGTATAGACAACATCCACCGTCCTTCCCTCATCAATCATCATCGTCACTTCCTCAAAAAACTCAATCAAATTAGTAACTACTAACTACTGTAACTACTTGGTTCTTTGATGGTGTTACGGTCAAGTGAGGAGGGGTCAAAGGGCTTCCCTCTTTTTCTTCTCCTTGTTTGACCACAACTGGTTTAATTCTTTTTTACAATGGAAGTACTGGCCAATTCAATAGGTGTTTGATTACTTACTTGCTGTGATCATAACAAGAACCAATGGGACAGGTTTTCTTGAGTTAACAAAGAAAGAGGTGAACTTTATTCTACCTAAACCAAAGCAATGAAAACAATAAACCACGTGCCAACTTTCACTCACACACACACACACACACAGACAGACAGACACACACACACACAAGAGGTTTTTTTTTAGATACAGCACTGAAACAGGCCCTTCGGCCCACCGAGTCTGTGCCGACCATCAACCACCCATTTATACTAATCCTACATTAATCCCATATTCCTACCACATCCCCACCTGTCCCTATGTATTTCCCTACCACCTACCTATACTAGGGGCAATTTGTAATGGCCAATTTACCTATCAACCTGCAAGTCTTTGGCATGTGGGAGGAAACCGGAGCACCCGGAGGAAACCCACGCAGACACAGGGAGAACTTGCAAACTCCACACAGGCAGTACCCAGAATTAAACCCGGGTCGCTGGAGCTGTGAGGCTGCGGTGCTAACCACCGCGCCACTGTGTCGCCCTTTTACAAACACAAATAGGTTACAGAGTGGAGAAAGGTAGATTGGTTGAGTTAGACTCCATAGATAAAAAGGGGTCTACAGTCTGTGGTGTTTGGTGATTCAGCTGGCTTCTAGCTGAATGCAGTGGTTCTGAGGCTTTTAGAATATAAAGGTAGATGACTGGTTCAGTGGGTCTCTTGGAGACAATGATGCAGGTGATTTCCTCCAATGGGGTTTCTGATGTTGGCTGGAGTATGCAAAGATGGTCAACCAACAGACAGAGTTTGAAGCTTGTAAGCTGAAATGGAGAGAGAAAGAGACCCCCACCTTGGGTCTGTACATACCAGAGTCCAGAAGCTTCTCCTTTTGGCTGCAGCGAAACACAAGTTTCAAACCAAAGATGGGCAGGGGCTTGTCACATGACAGTCATTCAGTGAGTCAAACATAGCAGTTAGCAGTGTTTCTTCTCCTTGCTAAAAAGAACAAGTAGTTCCCTTAAGCTTCCTGGGTCTTGGTTCTTTCTAGGGACTGAGCAGACATTTTGTCTCCCTCCTCACAAGTCAAGCAATAAAGGATACAGTGTTGCAAACTGGGTGGCCATCCTAAGCTGCCAGCAAAGTCATCCTTTTAGCTGGTCTTTTTAAATGTCTTTTCAAAGAATATAAATTCAGATCTCCAGTCAGTGGATTCAAGAAAATTATCATTCAACAAAGCAAGTTGGCATGACAATGGTTGTTCTTTTATTCAGCACAGTAGCTACCACACAGGGTTTGCAGGTGCTCTTATTACAAAGACTTAGATTCAGCAAGAATTTGGATTTAGAGTTAAAAATGGAGGTGCACAGGCTGCTGAATTAATTACTCTGGTACACTTGGTGGTTGAGGTCTTCAACACTAGTCAAGATATTACAGTAGATGTAGGTTCAGATAACCTGAGTAGTGAGCCCATAACAGCTTATTGCAACCGATGGGTCAGATATTAAATTTAAACAGTTATGGAAAGATTTGCATGACATAGCTGTTAATAAAGAAGGGAAAATCCAAATAGTTAATGTTAACATCCAGGGCGAAGACCTCAGAGGGCGGAGTTCCGGACTGGTCAGTATAAAAACCTGACCTCGGGGATTCGCGGCCTACATCCAGGGAGAAGACTCGGAGGGCGGAGTTCCGGACCGGTAAGTATAAAAACCTTACCTCGGGGATTCGCGGCCTACATCCAGGGAGAAGACTCAGAGGGCGGAGTTCTGGACCGGTAAGTATAAAAACCTTACCTCAAGGATTTGCGACCTACATCCAGGGAGAAGACTCGGAGGGTGGAGTTATGGACCGGTATGTATAAAAACCTTACCTCAAGGATTTGCGACCTACATCCAGGGAGAAGACTCGGAGGGCGGAGTTCTGGACCGGTAAGTATAAAAACCTTACCTCAAGGATTTGCGACCTACATCCAGGGAGAAGACTCGGAGGGTGGAGTTCTGGACCGGTATGTATAAAAACCTTACCTCAAGGATTTGCGACCTACATCCAGGGAGAAGACTCGGAGGGCGGCGTTCCAGACCGGTATGTATAAAAACCTTACCTCGGGGATTCGCGGCCTACATCCAGGGAGACGTCTCGGAGGGCGGAGTTCTGGACCAGTAAGTTACCTCGGGTGGAAAAAAAACGGGAAAAAAAACCTAAAAAAAGAGCAACTGAAAAAGTGACATCACAGGAAAGCTGTGACCTGACTGGCTGGTAGGGAATCTGCACTGAATTTGAAAATAAAACATTGATAAAAATTGATTAAAACCCTAATTAAATAATTAATTAATAAGTAGAGGAGTAACAAAACCGGAAGGAGGAGATTACTGTATTTAGCATTTTATATTTATAGTAGTAATCTAGCACTAGGGACCATATAGTTAATTGTAACTTAATTTAATTAGCATTTAATAAGTACTTAATTATTTATTTTAAATTAATTTATTAATTAGCGCTAGAAATGTCAGTTAGAGGGGTGAAGTGCTTCACCTGTGAGATGTGGGAGGTCCGTGACGCTTCCAGCGTCTGCAGGAAGTGTACCCAGTTGCAGCTCCTCACAGACTGCATGGATCGGTTGGAGCAGCAACTGGATGCACTTAGGAGCATGCAGGTTGCGGAAAGAATCATAAACAGGAGTTTTAGAGAAGTGGTTACACCCAAGGTGCAGGCAGATAGATGGGTAACCGCTAGAAGGGGCAGGCAGTCAGTGCAGGAATGTCCTGTGGCAATCCCCCTCTCTAACAAGTAGACCATTTTGGATACTGTTGGGGGGATGGCCTATCAGGGGAAAACAACAGCAGCAGCCAGAGCAGTGGCACCACGTCTGGCTCTGTTGTTCAGCAGGGAGGAACAAAGCGCAGAAGAGCAATAGTTATCGGGGACTCTATAGTCAGGGGCACAGATAGGCGCTTCTGTGGACGTGAAAGAGACTCCAGGATGGGATGTTGCCTCCCTGGTGCCAGGGTCAAGGATGTCTCTGAACAGACAGGGGCATTCTGAAGGGGGAGGATGAACAGCCAGAGGTTGTGGTACATATTGGTACTAACGACATAGGCAGGAAGAGTGACGAGGTCCTGCAGGGGGAGTTCAGGGAGTTAGCTAGAAAGTTAAAAGACAGGACCTCGAGGGGTGTAATCTCGGGATTACTCCCTGTGCCACATGCCAGTGAGGCTAGAAATAGGAAGATAGTGCAGCTAAACACGTGGCTGAACAGCTGGTGTAGGAGGGAGGGTTTCAGATATCTGGATCATTGGAATCTCTTCCGGGACAGGTGGGACCTGTACAAGAAGGACGGGTTGCATCTAAACTGGAGGGACACAAATATCCTGGCTGCGAGGTTTGCTAGCGTCACTCGGGAGGGTTTAAACTAGTGTGGCAGGGGGGTGGGAACCAGATCAGGAGGACAGCAGGTGAAATAACTGAGGGGGAACTAGTAAATAAGGCCAGTAAAACTAAGAGGAAGAGCAGGCAGGGAGATGTTGCTGAGCACAGCGGGACTGGTGGTCTGAAGTGCATTTGTCTCAATGTGAGAAGTATAACAGGTAAGGCAGATGAACTTAGAGCTTGGATTAGTACTTGGAACTATGATGTTGTTGCTATTACAGAGACTTGGTTGAGGGAAGGACAGGATTGGCAGCTAAATGTTCTGGGATTTAGAAGCTTCAGGTGGGATAGAGGGGGATGTAAAAAGGGTGGGGGTGTTGCATTACTGGTTAAGGAGAATATCACAGCTGTCCTGTGGGAGGACACCTCGGAGGGGTCGTGCAGCGAGGCAATATGGGTGGAACTCAGGAATAGGAAGCGTGTAGTCACGATGTTGGGGGTTAACTACAGGCCTCCCAACAGCCAGCGGGAGGTAGAGGAGCAGATATGTAGACAGATTTTGGAAAGATGTAAAAGTAACAGGGTTGTAGTGGTGGGTGATTTTAACTTCCCCTATATTGACTGGGACTCACTTAGTGCTAGGGGCTTGGATTGGGCAAAATTTGTAAGGAGCATCCAGGAGAGCTTCTTGAAACAATATGTAGATGGTCCAACTAGGGAAGGGGCCGTACTGGACCTGGTATTGGGGAATGAGCCCGGCCAGGTGGTCGAAGTTTCAGTGGGGGAGCATTTCGGGAACAGTGACCATAATTCCATAAGTTTTAAGGTGCTTGTGGATAAGGATAAGAGTAGTCCTCGAGTGAACGTGCTAAATTGGGGGAAGGCTAATTATAACAATATTTGGCAGGAATTGAAGAATTTAGATTAGGGTGGCTGTTTGAGGGTAAATCAACATATGACATGTGGGAGTCTTTCAAACGACAGTTGATCAGAATCGAGGACCGGCATGTTCCTGTGAGGAAGAAGGATAAGTTTGGCAAGTTTCGGGAACGTTAGATAACGAGGGATATTGTGCGCCTCGTCAAAAAGAAAAAGGAAGTATTCGTAAGGGCTGGAAGGCTGGGAACAGATGAAGCACTTGAGGAATATAAAGAAAGTAGGAAGGAACTTAAGCAAGGAGTCAGGAGGGCTAAAAGGGGACATGAAAAGTCATTGGCAAACAGGATTAAGGAGAATCCCAAGGCTTTTTTCCGTATATAAAGAGCAAGAGGGTAACCAGGGAAAGGGTTGGCCCACTCAAAGACAGAGGAGGGAATCTGTGTGTGGAGCCAGAGGAAATATGCAAGGTACTAAATGAGTACTTTGCATCAGTAATCACCAAAGAGAAGGACTTGGTGGATGATGAGTCTAGGGAAGGGAGTGTAGATAGTCTGGGTCATGTCGTTATCAAAAAGGAGGATGTGTTTTGGGCATCTTGCAAAGCATTAAGGTAGATAAGTCCCCAGGGCCTGATGGGATCTACCCAAGAATGCTGAGGGAGGCAAGGGAAGAAATTGCTGGGGCCTTGACAGAAATCTTTGCATCCTCATTGGCTACAGGTGAGGTCCCAGTGAACTGGAGAATAGCTAATGTTGTTCCTTTGTTTAAGAAGGGTAGCAAGGATAATTCAGGAAATTGTAGGCCGGTGAGCCTTACATCAGTGGTAGGGAAATTATTAGAGATAATTCTTCGGGACAGGATTTATTCCCATTTGGAAACAAATGAACTTCTTTTCTCAGATGGTTGTGAATCTTTGGAATTCTCTACCCCAGAGGACTGTGGAAGCTCAATCATTGAGCATGTTTAAAGCAGAGATTGACAGATTTCTAAATACAAATGACATATTGCTATCACAGAGACATAGTTGAGGGAGGGGGCAGGACTAGCAGCTCAATATTCCAACATGCAGAATCTTCAGGCGAGACATGGGAGGGGGTAAAAGAGGAGGTGGCATTGCACTGTTGATCAAGGAGTCAATTACTACAGTAAGGAGGAATGATATCTTAGAAGGCTCCTCAAATGAGGCCATATGGATAGAACTTAAAAACAAAAAGAGGGCAATCACTTTGCTGGGAGTGTACTACAGGCCTCCAAACAGACAGGGAGAAATAGAGGAGCAGATATGTAGGCAAATCTCAGAGAGGTGTAAAATAATAGGGTAATAATAGTAGGGAATTTCAACTTCCCCAATATCAACTGGGATAGTATTAGTGCAAAAGGCTTAAAGGGGGCGGAATTCTTAAAATGCATGTCGGAGAGCTTTTTGAGTCAGTGCGTAGAAAGTCCTACAAGAGAAGTGGCAGTACTGGACCTAATCCTAGGGAATGAAGCCGGACAAGTGGTAGAAGTGTCAGTGGGGTAGTATTTCGGGAATAGTGACCATAACTCTGTAAGCTTTAAGGAAATTATGGAAAAGGACAAAGATGGACCAGAAATAAAGGTACTGAATGGGGGAAGGCCGATTTCAATATGATAAAACAGGATCTGGCTAAAGTGGACTGGGAGCAGCTACTTGTAGGAAAGTCTACATCAGACCAGTGGGAGTCATTCAAAGAAGAAATAGTGAGAGTTCAGAGCCAACATGTACCCGTTAAGGTGAAGGTTAGGACTTACAAGTCCAGGAAACCCTGGATGTCAAGGGATATACAGGATTGGATCAGAAAAAAAAAGGAGGCTTATGGCAGATTCAGAGCGCTGAAAACAGCGGAGGCACTAAGAGGAGTATAGAAAGTATAGGGGGGGTACTTAAAAAAGTAACGAGGAGACCGAAGAGGGGACATGAAAAAACACTGGTGGGAAAGATAAAGGAAAATCCCAAGGTGTTTTATAAGTATATTAAGGGCAAGAGGATAAGCAGGGAAAGAGTAGGGCCCATTAAGGACCAAAGTGGCAATCTGTGTGTGGAGCCAGAGGGCATAGGTGCGGTTTTAAATGATTACTTTTCATCTGTGTTCACTATGGAAATGGACAATGTAGGTGTAGAGATCAGGGAGAGGGATTGTGATATGCTTGAACATATTAGCCTTGAAAGGGAGGGTGTATTAACTATTTTAGCGGGCTTAAAAGTGGATAAATCCCCAGGCCAGATGAGATGTATCCCAGGCTGTTATGTGAGGCAAGGGAGGGGCAGGGGCTCTGACACAAATTTTCAAATCATCTCTGGCCACAGGAGAGGTACCAGAGGATTGGAGGATGTGGTACCATTATTCAAGAAGGGTAGTAGGGATAAACCAGGTAATTACAGGCCGGTGAGTCTAACATCAGTGGTTGGGAAACTATTGGAAAAAATTCTGAGGGACAGGATTAATCTCCACTTGGAGAGGCAGGGATTAATCAGGGATACTCAGCATGGCTTTGTCAGGGGGAGATTGTGTCTAACTAACTTGATTGAATTTTTCGAGGTGATGACGAGATGTGTAGATGAGGGTAAAGCAGTTGATGTAGTCTACATGGACTTCAGTAAGGCTTTTGATAAGGTCCCGCATGGGAGATTGGTTAAGAAGCTAACAGCCCACGAGATCCAGGACAATTTGGCAAATTGGATCCAAAATTAGCTTGGTGGCAGGAGGCAGACGGTGATGGTCAAAGGTTGCTTTGAGAGTGGAAGCCTGTGACCAGTGGTGTACTACCGGGAGCGGTGCTGGGACCCTTGCTGTTTGTAGTGTACAGTAATGATTTAGACGTGAGTATAGGAGGTATGATCAGTAAGTTCGCAGATGACACAAGAATTGATGGTGTCATAAATAGTGAGGAGGAAAGCCTTAGATTACAGGATGATATAGATGGGCTGGTAAGAAGGGTGGAGCAGTGGCAAATGGAACTTAATCCTGAGAAGTGTGAGGTGATGCATTTTGGGAGGACTATCAAGACAAGGGAATATACAATGGATGGTAGGACCCTAGGAAGTACAGAGGGTCAGAGGGACCTTGGTGTACTTGTCCATAGATCATTGAAGGCAGCAGCACGGGTAGATAAGGTGGTTAGGAAGGCATATGGGATACTTGCCTTTATTA
This sequence comes from Heterodontus francisci, assembly GCF_036365525.1. Taxonomy (NCBI): domain Eukaryota; kingdom Metazoa; phylum Chordata; class Chondrichthyes; order Heterodontiformes; family Heterodontidae; genus Heterodontus; species Heterodontus francisci. Next base: position 45,218,716 of record NC_090407.1, read on the forward strand.
GCTGAGGCATAGAATATAAGAGCAGGGAGGTTATGATGGAGCTGTATAAAATGCTAGTTAGGCCACAGCTGGAGTACTGTGTACAGTTCTGGTCGCCGCACTATAGGAAGGATGTGATTGCACTGGAGGGGGTGCAGAGGAGATTCACCAGGATGTTACCTGGGCTGGAGCATTTCAGCAATAAAGACTGAAAAGGCTAGGGCTGTTTTCTTTAGAGCAGCGAAGGCTGAGGGGGGACATGATTGACGTAAACAAAATTATAAGGGACATTGATAGGTTAGATAGGAAGAAACTTTTTCCCTTAACGGAGGTGTCAATAACCAGGAACATAGATTTAAGATAAGGGGCAGGAGGTTTTGAGGGGATTTGAGGAAAAGGTTTTTCACTCAGAGGGTGGTTGGGATCTGGAACGCATTGCCTGAAGAGGTGGTAGAGGCAGGAACCCTCACAACATTTAAGAAGTATTTAGATGAGCATTTGAAATGCCATAGCATACAAGGCTGCAGGCCAAGTGCAGGAATATGGGATTAGAATAGTTAGGTGCTTGATGGCCGACACAGACACGGTGAGCCGAAGGGCCTGTTTCTGTGCTGTATAACTCGAAGACTCTATGACTCTATAAGGAGAAATGAGGATAGTGTGGGAAAAAGGCATTGAAGTGGATGATCAGCCATGATCATATTGAATGGCGGGACAGGCTCGATGGGCTGAATGGCCTATATTCCTATGTTTCTAATTAGTCATGGGGGTGGTGGGGCACTGAAAGTAGAGGAAACAATGTTACGGTTTATGACATTCCCCTGGTGGTTGGGATTAAAATGTGACCTACACAGCTGTGTTTAACCTGGCCACAGCAAGAACCCACATACTATAAATAAAAGGGGCATTCTTGTGTCAAATTGCAGTAATCCATGGGAACAGATTCAGATTGATTTTGTCAGTCCTTTCCCTGAAGTTAGGAAAAGATTTTGGTTGTTTGTGGTGGATGCATTCACTCGGTGAGTGGAGGCGTTTCCTACAGACCAATGGACACAGCTCGGCCAATCAGACCAGTGGACAGATTATACAGCACAGAAAATGTTTGCGTGGTGAGGATTGCCACAGGTGATTGATTCGGATAAAGGCCCAGCTTTTGATGGGCATGTGTTCAAGGAGTTAAATGAATTCCTGGAGATCCTACAACAATTTCATAATCCGTATCATCCCCAGGCAGGTGGACAGGTGGAGCGCATGAATCAAACTCCTCAAGTTGAGTGGTTGAAAGTATGTGAATGGGCTGGAGGAGACTGGGTTAAATTTTTATATAATAAAAGCAAAATACTGCAGAGGCTAGAAATCTGAAATAAAAACAAGAAATGCTGGAAATACTCAGCAGGTCTGGCAGCATCTGTGGGGAGAAAAGCAAAGTTAACATTTCAGGTCAGTGACCCTTCATCAGAACTGGCAAAGGTTAGAAATGTAATAGGTTTTAAGCAAATAGAACAGGGGTGCGGCAAGAGATAACAAAAGAAAAGGTGTTGATAGGACAAGGTCACAGGGAGTAAGTGGCCAGAAGGTCATGGAGCAAAGGCAAATGGTATGTTAATGGTGTGGTGAAAGACAAAGCGTTAGTGCAGAGAGGGTGTTAATGGACAGACAAATGAGCAGACCTGGCCCAAAGCACAAACATGAAAATAAAAGTGGGCAGGCACATGGTAAGAAAAATGAATGATGAAACAAACTAAAATAAAATAAAAGTAAGAAAGAAAAAAGAAAAAAAACTTTAATCTTTTGCTGTTAGTGCTCATGCAGGTGATGTCCCAGGAGAATTGAATGATTGGAATGTCACGATATGAGGCATTGTTTGGCTGATCCATTCCAATGTGGGAAAATCAGTTTGTGCCTATGGATTTGAGTCTGAATCCAGCCTCGTGATGGAGGACTGGGTCACTTCACTCCAGAGGCAACTACAATTCGTCAGTGGCTTGGTGGGACATGTTGATGCTGAGCAGGCAACTCGCATGAGAAAGGAATTTGATCAGAAAGCTTCCCTGTTGTCTATCAGGTCGGGGTTCAGGTTATAGTGATCAAAGGTAGGAAGAAACAAAAATTCCCCAAAGGAGATTGAGATGAACCCTACAGAGTGATCAATTGTGCTGAACGAGGTATTTGCTCTGGTTGGTGCTGTTCTTATCCGATGCATGCAATGCAACTGAAGCATTTTAGGGGAACGGAAGAGTGTGTGGTATAATGTTGTTAATGAAGCAGGAAGACCGATAATGTTGAGTTCAGTATTTTGCTGTTAGAGAGTCATAGAGTCACAGAGTTATACAGCACAGAAACAGGCCCTTCGGCCCATCATGTCCGTGCTGACCATCAAGCACCTATCTATTCTAATCCCAATTTTCCAGCACTTGGCCCGTCGCCTTGCATGCTATGGGGTTTCAAGTGCTCATCTAAATACTTCTTAAATGTGAGGGTTCCTGCCTCTACCAGCCCTTCAGGCAGTGTGTTCCAGATTCCAACCACCCTCTGGGTGAAAAACAAATTCCTCAAATCCCCTCTAAACCTCCTGCCCCTCTTTCTTCCTATCTACCCTATCTATGCCCCTCATAATTTTGTATGCCTCAATCAGATCCCCCCTCAGCCTTCTCTGTTCTAAGGAAAACAGCCCTAGCCTATCCAGTCTCTCTTCATAGCTGAAATGCTCCAGCCCAGGCAACATCCTGGTGAATCCCCTCTGCACCCACTCCAGTGCAGTCACATCCTTCCTATAGTGTGGTGCCCAGAACTGTACACAGTACTCCAGCTGTGGCCGAACTAGCATTTTATACAGCTCCATCATAACCTCCCTGCTCTTATATTCTATGCCTCGGCTAATAATGGCAAGTATCCCATATGCCTTCCTAACCACCTTATCTACCTGTGCTGCTGCCTTCAATGATCTATGGACAAGTACACCAAGGTCCCTCTGACCCGCTGTACTTCCTAGGTTCCTACCACCCTTTGCATATTCCCTTGCCTTGTTAGTCCTCCCAAAATGCATCACCTCACACTTCTCAGAATTAAATTCCATTTGCCACTGCCCTGCCCATCTTAAGAGTCCATCTATATCATCCTGTAATCTGAGGCTTTTCTCCTCACTATCTACTACACCATCAATTTTTGTGCCATCTGCCCACCAGTGTTTTTTCATGCCCCCTCTTGGCTCTCCTAATTACTTTTTTAAGTACCCCCCTACACTTTCTATACTCTTCTGGGGCCTCCACTGTTTTCAGCACTCTGAATCTGCCAAAAGACTCCTTTTTTTGGCCTTATCCATTCCTTTATATCCCTTGACATCCAAGGTTACCTGGACTTGTTGGTCCTACCTTCACCTTTACGGAAACATGATGGCCCTGAACCCTCACTATTTCTTTTTTGAATGGCTCCCACTGATCTGATGTAGACTTTCCTACAAGTAGCTGCTCCCTGTCCACTTTGGCCAAATCCTGTTTTATCATATTGAAATCGGCCTTCCCCCAATTCGGTACCTTTACTTCCGGTCCATCTTTGTCCTTTTCCATAACTCCCTTAAAGCTGACAGAGATATGGTCACTATCCCCAAAATGCTCCCCTGCGGACACTTCTACCACTTGTCCAGCTTCATTCCCTCGGATTAGGTCCAGTACCACCCCTTTTCTTATAGGACTTACTACGTGCTGGCTCAAAAAGCTCTCCTGTATGCACTTTAAGAATTCCGCCATCTTTAAGCATTTTGCACTAGGACTATCCCAGTTAATATTGGGGAAGTTGAAATCCCCTACTATTATTACCCTATTATTTTTACACCTCTCTGAGATTTGCCTACATATGTGCTCCTCTATCTCTCCCTATTTGGAGGCCTGTAGTACACTCCCAGCCAAGTGATTGCCCCCTTTTTATTTTTAAGTTCTACCCATATGGCCTTATTTGAGGAACCTTCGAAGATATCATTCCTCCTTACTGCAGTAATTGACTCCTTGATCAATAGTGCAATGCCACCTCCTCTTTTAGACAGCCCTCCCCCCCACCCACCGTCACTCCTGAAGATTCTGTACCCTGGAATATTGAGCTGCCAGTCCTGCCCTTCCCTCAGTCTTGTCTCTGTGATAGCAATCATATCATATTCCCATCTGTTAATCAATGCCCTCAATTCATCTGCCTTACTTGTAAGATTCCTTGTGTTAAAATAGATGCAATCCAGCCTTGCATTATTCGCTTGTGCCTTAACAGGTCTATATTTGCTCTGCCTTCCAGACTGACTTAATTTCTCTTCCATATTTGACTGTGCATCATCCCCTACTGTACCTCCACTCTGTATCCCACCCCCCTGCCAAATTAGTTTAAACCCCCCTCAACAACACAAGCAAACCTCCCAGCAAGGATGTTGGTCCCGTACCAGTTCAGGTGCAACCAGTCCTACTTGTACAGGTCCCACCTTCATCAGAAACAGACCCAGTGATCCAGGAAACTAAAGCCCTCCCTCCTGCACAATGTCTTCAGCCACGCATTCATCTGCTCTATCCTCCGATTCCTATACTCACTACATGTTTCAGAAGCAGGAAATATGGTGTGTGAACTGGATTTCATGGGATCATAGTATGGTTACAGCAAAGAAGGAGGCCATTTGTCCTGTCAACTGCATGCAGGCTCTCTGCAAGAGCAATTCAGCTTCTCCTGTTCCCCCGCCCTTTCCCTACAGCCCTGCATTTTTTTCTTTTCAAATAATTATCCAAATCCCTTTTGAAAGTCATGATTGAATCTGCCTCCAACATACTCCCAGGCAATGCAATCCAGATCCTAACCAATCGCTGTGTAAAAAAAAAAGCGTCATGTTGCGCCAGTTTCTCCAATCTATCAATGCAACTGAAGTCCCTCAGCTCTGGAACCATTGATATAAATCTTTTCTGCACCCTCTCTAATAACTTCACATCCTCCCTAATATGCAGTGCCCGGAATTGCACTCAGTGCTCCAGTTTGGGCGGCACAGTGGCGCAGTGGTTAGCACTGCAGCCTCACAGCTCCAGCGACCCGGGTTCAGTTCTGGGTACTGCCTGTGCGGAGTTTGCAAGTTCTCCCTGTGACTGCGTGGGTTTCCGCTGGGTGCTCCGGTTTCCTCCCACAGCCAAAGACTTGCAGGTTGATAGGTAAATTGGCCATTGTAAATTGCCCCTAGTGTAGGAGAATGGTGGGGATGTGTTAGGGAATATGGGATTAATGTAGGATTAGCATAAATGGGTGGTTGTTGGTCGACACAGACTCGGTGGGCCGAAGGGCCTGTTTCAGTGCTGTTTCTCTAAAAAAATTAATAAATTTAGGCCGAACCATTGTTTTATAAATTTTCACTATAACTTCCTCAGTCTATACTCTATGCCTCTATTTATAAAGACCAGGATCCTGCATGATTTATAAACCACTTTCTCAACCTGGCCTACCGCCTTTAATGACTTGAGTACATATACCCTCAGGACCTCTACTCATGCATTTCGAATTATATCATTTATTTTATATTACCTTTCCTCATTCTACCACAGTGGCGCAGTGGTTAGCACTGCAGCCTCACAGCTCCAGGGACCCGGGTTCAATTCTGGGTACTGCCTGTGTGGAGTTTGCAAGTTCTCCCTGTGTCTGTGTGGGTTTTCTCCGGGTGCTCCGGTTTCCTCCCACAAGCCAAAAGACTTGCAGGTTGGTAGGTAAATTGGCCATTATAAATTGTCACTAGTATAGGTAGGTGGTAGGGAAATATAGGGACAGGTGGGGATGTTTGGTAGGAATATGGGATTAGTGTAGGATTAGTATAAATGTGTGGTTGATGGTCGGCACAGACTCGGTGGGCCGAAGGGCCTGTTTCAATGCTGTATCTCTAAAACCTACCAAAATGTATCACTTCATACTCCTCTGGTATGAATGAATTTCATATGCCATGTGTCTGCCCATTCCACCAGACTCTCTATGTTCTCTTGAAATATATCACTATCCTCCTCACAGTTCACAGTACTTTCACGTTTTGTGCCATCCACAAATTTCAAAACTTGCCCTGCACCCCAAAGTCTAGGCTATTAATATAGATCAAGAAAAGCATTGTTCCTAATATCAACCCCCCGGGACTCCCTCTGTATACCTTCTTCCAGTCTGAAAAACAAATGCCCACCACCACTCTCTGTTTCCTATCACACAGTCAGCTTCAAATCCAAAGAGTCATAGCTTCATATGGCTGTATTTTCCCAGCCCTCTGAAGGTGGGCTGGGAGGCAGAAGGCCTCAGAACATGTAGGCGGAAGGCGTCGGGAGGGGAGCCACTGTCTTCCTGCCACCACCGCATATTCTGAACAGCGGGAACGGAAGTAGCGCGAAGGCATGCTGTCAATTAAGCCAATTAATAGATCAATTAAGTGCCACTCCCGTCCCCGCTGGCAATTTCTTGGCACACAACAGATCAGAGAAAGGCTCCCAATTTTCCACATCTGACAACAGCAAGATCAGGGAGAGTTGTGAAGCCTCCTGACAGATTGAATCTATGAAGCCAGAGACTTGGGGGCAGATGGGTCGTATGTAAATAAAAAAGTGAACATATGTGAATATATATTTGGTTTAAAACTTGAGGGAGATATAGTATAAGGGTCTGAAAGGATTAATCTTGAGAGAGTGTCGACAGTGCCATCCACCATGATGATGTAACCGGTCATGTGGGAGATACTCAAGAACAGATACAGCGTGGGTTTTGAAGGTATCACAGGCTAGTGTGAAGTGTACTTAGTTGTTATGAAATAGACATTAATGTTTCAATATCACAGCCTAAGAGTCTCTCTGTCTAGATCAATACAGTTGTAACTGGGCCACAGTGAAAATTAGAGGGATGAAGACAAGTAACATTAAAAAGACAAGCCTTAAGGCTTTGTGCCTTAACGCGTGGAGCATTCACAATAAAGTGGATGAATTAATCGCGCAAATAGATGTAAACAGGTATGATATAGTCGGGATTACGGAGACATGGCTGCAAGGTGATCAGGGATGGGAAATTAACATCCAGGGGTTTTCAGTATTTAGGAAGGACAGACAAAAAGCAAAAGACGGTGGAGTTGCATTGCTGGTTAAAGAGGAAATTAACGCAATCGTGAGGAAAGATATTAGCTCCGACGATGTGGAATCTGTATGGGTAGAGCTGAGAAACACTAAGGGGCAAAAAACGTTAGTGGGGGTTGTATATAGACGCCCAAACTGTAGTGGTGATGTTGGGAATGGCATTAAACAGGAAATTAGAGACGTATGCGATAAAGGAACATCTGTAATTATGGGTGATTTTAATCTGCATATAAATTGGGCAAATCAAATTAGTCACAATACCGTAGAGGAGGAATTCTTGGAGTGTATACAGTATGATTTTCTGGACCAATATGTAAAGGAACCAACTAGAGAACAGGCCATCCTGGACTGGGTGTTGTGTAATGAGAGAGGATAATTGACAATCTAGTGATGCGAGACCTCTTGGGGACGAACGACTATAATATGATAGAATTCTTCATCAAGATGGAGAGTGACGTAGTTGATTCTGAGAATAGGGTCCCTGAATCTTAGTAAAGGAAACTACGAAGGTATGAGGCACGAGTTGGCTAGGACAGATTGGGAAATGTTACTTAAAGGGATGATGGTGGATAGACAATGGCAAACATTTAAAGAGCGGATGGATGAACTGCAACAATTGTTTATCCCTGTCTGGCGCAAAAGTAAAACGGGAAAGGTAGCCAAACCATGGCTTTTAAGGGAAATTAGAGATAGCATTAGATTCAAGGAAGAGGCATATAAATTTGCCAGAAAAAACAACAGACCTGAGGATTGGGAGCAGTTTAGAATTCAGCAAAGGAGGACCAAGGGATTGATTAAGAAGGGGAAAATAGAGTATGCGAACAAGCTTGCGGGGAACATAAAAACTGACTGTAAAAGTTTCTAGAGGTATGTGAAGAGAAAAAGATTCGTGAAGACAAATGTAGGTCCCTTACAGTCAGATACGGGAATTTTTTATGGGGAACAAAGAAATGGCTGACCAACTAAATGCATAATTTGGTTCTATCTTCAAAAAGGAGGATACAAATATCATACCAGAAATGTTGGGAACACAGGGCTTAGTGAAAGAGATGAACTGAAGGAAATCAGTATTGGTAGGGAATATGGGATTGCTGTAGGGTTAGTATAAATGGGTGGTCGGCACAGACTCGGTGGGCTGAAGGGCCTGTTTCAGTGCTGTATCTCTAAATAAAAAAAATAAATAAATAAGTAGAGAAATGGTGTTGGGGAAATTGATGGGATTGAAGGCTGATAAATCCCCAGGGCCTGATGGTATGCATCCCAGAGTACTTAAGGAAGTGGCCCTCGAAGTAGTGGATGCATTGGTGGTCATCTTCCAAGATTCTATAGACTCTGGAACAGTTCCAACAGATTGGAGGGTAGCTAATGTAACCCCACGATTTAAAAAGGGAGGTAGAGAGAAAGCAGGGAATTATAGACCAGTCAGCCTGACGTCGGTAGTGGGGAAAATTCTAGAGTCCATTATCAAAGATTTTATAGCAGAGCACTTGGAGAACAGTGGTAGAATCAGACAGTCAGCATGAATTTACAAAAGGGAAATCATGCTTGGCAAATCTACTAGAATTCTTTGAGGATGTAACGAGTAGAGCTGATGAGGGGGAGCCAGTGGATGTGGTTTATTTGGACTTTCAGAAGGCTTTCGACAAAGTCCCACATAACAGATTAGCGTGTAAAATTAAAGCACATGGGATTGGGGGTAGTGTATTGCGATGGATAGAAAATTGGTTGGCAGACAGGAAACAAAGAGTAGGGATAAATGGGTCTTTTTCCGAATGGCAGGCAGTGATTAGTGGGGTACCGCAGGGATCAGTGCTAGGACCCCAGCTATTCACAATATATATTCATGGTTTAGTTGAGGGAACTAAACGTAATATCTCCAAATTTGCAGATGACACAAACTGGGTGGGAGGGTGAGTTGTGAGGAGGATGCAGCGAGGCTTCAGGGTGATTTGGACAAGTTGAGTGAGTGGGCGAATGCATGGTAGATGCAGTATAATGTGGATAAATGTGAGGTTATCCACTTTGGTAGCAAAAACAGGAAGGCAGATTATTATCTGAACGGCTATAAACTGAGAGAGGGGAATATGCAGTGAGACCTGGGTGTTCGCGTACACCAGTCGCTGAAGGTAAGCATGCAAGTCCAACAGGCGGTAAAAAAGGCAAATGGTGTGTTGGCCTTCATAGCGAGAGGATTCGAGTACAGGAGCAGGGATGTCTTGCTGCAATTATACAGGGCCTTGGTGAGGCCACATCTGGAATATTGTGTGCAGTTTTGATCTCCTTATCTGAGGAAGGATGTTCTTGCTAGAGGGAGTGCAGCAAAGGTTTCCCAGACTGATTCCTTATATGGCGGGACTGACGTATGAGGAGAGATTGATTAGGTTAGGATGATATTCACTGGAGTTCAGAAGAGTGAGGGGGATCTCATGGAAGCTTATAAAATTCTAACAGGACTTGACAGGGTAGATCAGGAAGGATGTTCCCGATGGTAGGAGAATTCAGAACCAGGGGTCATAGTCTAAGGATACGAAGTAAATCTTTCAGGACTGAGATGAGGAGAAATTTCTTCACCCAGAGAGTGGTGAGCCTGTGGAATTCGCTACCAAAGAAAGCAGTTGAGGCCAAAACATTGTATGTTTTCAAGAAGGAGTTAGATATCGCTCTTGGGTCTAAAGGGATCAAAGGGTATGGGGTGAAAGCGGAAACAGGTTACTGAGTTGGATGATCAGCCATGGTTATAGTGAATGGCGGAGCAGGCCCGAATGGCCGAATGGCCAACTCCTGCTCCTATTTTCTATGTTTTTATGTTTCTATACAGAACCAAACATATAACACTGCTCAAAATGAGCCAGCACTGAGTGCCTCGGCAAGCCCATCGGAGGATGCTAAGAGAGGCACAGAGGGAAGCTGTCAGCTTGTCCAATAGGGAGTCAATCCTGGGACTGCAGCAAGACAGCAGGAAGGTTGAGGAGTTGATGATACAAAGCTCAGTAAAAAGGTAAGCTGCGGGGATGATGCAGAGAGGCTGCAAAGAGAAATAGACAGGTTAAGTGAGTGGGCAACAAGTTAGCAAATGGAATATAATGTAGGGAAGTGTGAAGTTGTGCACTTTGGTCGTAAAAATAGAAAAGCAGGATATTTTTTTAAAGGTGTGAAACTGGTAAGTGTTGATGTTCAAGAGACTTGGGGGTACTCGTACAAAGAATGCACAAAGTTAACATGCAGGTGCAGCATGCTATTAGGAAGGAAAATGGTGTGTTGGCCTTTATTGCAAATGGATTGGAGTACAGGAATAAAGAAGTCTTACTAAAATTGTACAGGGCTTTGGTGAGACCACACCTAGAATACTGTGTGCAGCTTTGGTCTCCACATTTAACAAAGGATATACTTACACTGGAGGTAGTGCAGCAAAGATTTACTGGATTGGTCCCTGGAATGAGGGGGTTGTCCTATGATGAGAGGCTACAAATTGGGCCTATATTCTCTGGAGTTTAGAAGAATGAAAGGCGATTTAATTGAGACATACAAGATTCTGAAAGGGCTTGATGGGGTAGAAGATCAGAGATTGTTCGCACTGGTCAGGGAATCTAGAACACGGGAACACAGTCTCAGGATAAGGGGTCACTCATTCAGGACTGAGATGAGGAGAAATTACTTCACTCAAAGGGCTGTGAATCTTTGGATTACTCTACCCCAGAGGGTTGTGGATGCTTCATCACTGAACACACAAAAGGCTGGGATAGATGGATTTTAGGTCTCACAGGGAATAAAGGGATATGGGGAGTGGGCAGGAAAGTGGAATTGAAGCCCAAGATTAGCCATGATCGTATTGAATGGAGGAGCAGGCTCGATGGGTCAAATGGTATACTTCTGCTCCTATTTCTTGTATTCTTGAGTACTGAAGGGAATTGGGAGGCAGAGTAACTGAGAGTGGCGGAGTAAAAGGAGGCATAATGATAGAATGGCGTATAGGAGGGGTAAAGAGAAAGAGCAAAAGTGGAAATTGATTGATCGGCTCGGATCCAGAGTGACAGCCAAAATGCACACACGAATAGACTCAGGGCGAGCTCAAGTTGCATAGGTCTAGTTACATAAAAATTAGGGTACATAAAAATATGATAGTAAACAGGCAATAGGAAATACGTGGAAATAATAGGAAGGTGTCCAGAGTTAAAGTTGGAGGTCCCGTGGTGGAATATTGATGACTTAGGGTAGGGTGGAATCAGCATGGAGCATTAACGAGCTGTTGTCCGAGTTTGAAGTTAGATATCATGAGTAAAGTCCATAAGTTGTTCCGAGACTCGAAGCTCGAGGGGCTGATGGACTCATTCTGTTCAAGTATAATAAGTGGAGAGGCTGAATGGCCTCCACATTTTCCTGTTTAGCTGGCTCGAGGGGCTGAATGGGATACGTCTGTAATTGTGTAACAGTGTCTAGGCACATTAATGGCCACCTCCTGTTCCTGTACAAGCTCGAGGGACTGAATGACCTCCTGCTGTTCCTGGGCAATAGGCTCGAAGGGTTGAATGCTCTCCTCCTGTTTGTATGTAATAGGCTCAAGGGGCTGAATGCGTTCCTGCTGTTTCTGTTCCCTGCTCTCTCTCCATCTCTCTCTCTCTCTTTCTCACTCTCTCTCTCTTTCTCCGTCCCGCCGCTGCTCTTTTAATCTGCTCACTGGTCCCTCTCTCTCTCTCTCTCTCTCTCTCTCTCACACTCTCCGTCCCGCCGCTGCTCTTTTAATCTGCTCACTGGTCCCTCTCTCTCTCTCTCTCTCTCTTCCTCACTCTCTCTCTCTCACACTCTCCATCCCACCGCTGCTCTTTTAATCTGCTCACTGGTCCCTCTCTCTCTCTCTCATTCTCACTCTCTCTCTCTCTCTCTCTCTCCATCCCGCCGCTGCTCTTTTAATCTGCTCACTGGTCCCTCTCTCTCTCTCTCTCTCTCTCTCACACTCTCCGTCCCGCCGCTGCTCTTTTAATCTGCTCACTGGTCCCTCTCTCTCTCTCTTTCTCACTCTCTCTCTCTCACACTCTCCATCCCACCGCTGCTCTTTTAATCTGCTCACTGGTCCCTCTCTCCCTCTCTCTTTCTCACTCTCTCTCTCTCACACTCTCCGTCCCGCCGCTGCTCTTTTAATCTGCTCACTGGTCCCTATCTCTCTCTCTCTTTCTCACTCTCTCTCTCTCACACTCGGCGTCCCACCGCTGCTCTTTTAATCTGCTCACTGGTCCCTCTCTCTCTCTCTCTTTCTCACTCTCTCTCTCTCACACTCTCCGTCCCGCCGCTGCTCTTTTAATCTGCTCACTGGTCTCTCACTCTCTCTCTCTCACACTCGGCGTCCCGCCGCTGCTCTTTTAATATGCTCACTGGTCTCTCTCTCTCTCCCTCTCTCTCTCTCTCGCTCACACTCTCCGTCCCGCCGCTGCTCTTTTAATCTGCTCACTGGTCCCTCTCTCTCTCTCTCTTTCTCGCTCTCTCTCTCTCACACTCTCCGTCCCGCCGCTGCTCTTTTAATCTGCTCACTGGTCCCTCTCTCTCTCTCTCTTTCTCACTCTCTCTCTCTCACACTCTCCGTCCCGCCGCTGCTCTTTTAATCTGCTCACTGGTCTCTCTCTCTCTCTCTCTCTCTCTCGCTCACACTCTCCGTCCCGCCGCTGCTCTTTTAATCTGCTCACTGGTCCCTCTCTCTCTCTCTCTTTCTCGCTCTCTCTCTCTCACACTCTCCGTCCCACCGCTGCTCTTTTAATCTGCTCACTGGTCTCTCTCTCTCTCTCTCTCTCTCACTCTCTCTCGCTCACACTCTCCGTCCCGCCGCAGCTCTTTTAATCTGCTCACTGGTCTCTCTCTCTCTCTCTCTCTCTCACTCTCTCTCTCTCACACTCTCCGTCCCGTCGCTGCCCTTTTAATCTGCTCACTGGTCTCTCTCTCTCTCTCTCTCACTCTCTCTCTCTCACACTCTCCGTCCCGTCGCTGCCCTTTTAATCTGCTCACTGGTCTCTCTCTCTCTCTCTCTCTCGCTCACACTCTCCGTCCCGCTGCTGCTCTTTTAATCTGCTCACTGGTCCCTCTCTCTCTCTCTCTTTCTCGCTCTCTCTCTCTCACACTCTCCGTCCCGCCGCTGCTCTTTTAATCTGCTCACTGGCCTCTCTCTCTCTCTCTCTCTCTCACTCTCTCTCGCTCACACTCTCCGTCCCGCCGCTGCTCTTTTAATCTGCTCACTGGTCTCTCTCTCTCTCTCTTCTCACTCTCTCTCTCTCACACTCTCCGTCCCGTCGCTGCCCTTTTAATCTGCTCACTGGTCTCTCTCTCTCTCTCTCTCTCTCTCACTCTCTCTCTCTCACACTCTCCGTCCCGCCGCTGCTCTTTTAATCCGCTCACTGGTCTCTCTCTCTCTCTCTCTCTCTCACTCTCTCTCTCTCACACTCTCCGTCCCGTCGCTGCCCTTTTAATCTGCTCACTGGTCTCTCTCTCTCTCTCTCACTCTCTCTCTCTCACACTCTCCGTCCCGTCGCTGCCCTTTTAATCTGCTCACTGGTCTCTCTCTCTCTCTCTCTCTGTCTCACTCTCTCTCTCTCACACTCTC